>NC_133898.1:44793034-45457891 GCF_964199755.1 Larus michahellis | reverse complement strand
GGAAATTAATTAGTCTGTGCTCTTTCCTAAGCCCCCTGTAGTTTCAGAGCTGAGTTGGACAGCAGACAGTTCTTAATCTGAATAGGACCAAATTATTTAGACAAACCCCTTTTTCATTCTTTCTGTAGCCAGAGGAATGACAAGCACAACAAACTCCTTACAAAGCCTATTCGGCCAAATCAAGCCCCTCTACACGATGAAGTGAAAGCGCTTTCACAGATTAAGGTATACTAATCAAAACCAAAAAATGTCAGACATCCGCAAGCAGCCACCTGGGGTTCCACCTACAATACTATTGTAAAAGCATCTATGAATGTGTTTCTTAGAGCAATCTTTTTCTTAACATACGCTAACTCCATATTAGCTCTGGATGTGAAGGGGACGCTTCTTGTTATCACCATTAGTACGGTTGTTTCTGTAAAGTTCTTTGAGATGTGTATCCCATATGCTTATTCATCTTCTGTCTCTGGAAAAGGTCCTCATTGAGCTGTTTAGATCTAGAATTATGGGGTTGAGGGGACTACAGAATATATGGTGTGGTCTCTTTATGTTCCTATGTGCAAAAAGATGAAGCATAAGCATCCTTCATGAATACTGTTCAAACCATATGGCTTCATATAGTAACAGCACATGCATCCATATTGGCAGCGTGTCTATGGGGAGGGTATCTTCAGAAACTCCAGCTAGTGCTGAGTCACTTCCTTTTTCTCAGGAACATTCCTGTATCTGAAATGTATATAATAACCACCAGGCATCTCATTATTACACAAAACACTGTGCAGTATGGTAAGTATTTTAGAGTAGTTGATCATTTGTCAAACTAGTTTGTTCAGTCACTGTTTTATTAAAGACACTGGTATCCCACTTCCTCATGTGTGATCATACATGGTAGCACTACCAGAGTCAGCAGACTGAAATTTATAGTCATTAAAAGCAAAAAATGAAGGAGTTTGCCTTGCCTTCCTTCTTCAAAATATGCTCCTTATGTATCTACAGAGACCCATCTTCTATCCCCACGACATCTCGATTCTTAAGCAAAAGGATTCCAGTTGACAAAGGAAATGATCCTGCAAGATCCTGTGTTTTTTTCTTTTCTTTTTTTTTTTTTTTAAAGTGGGAGTGAGATTGAGAGGGCAAAAGATAGTCAGACAGTAGGCATAGCTTGTCGGAACATTTCTCTTTAACTTTGGGATGTATATGAATGAAGTACATGTAGATACCATATGGGAAAGATAACAACTACAATAAAAATTAATTTGAAATAAATACAGCCATAATCTTTTGTAAATTTAAATTACACGAATGTTTCTTCTTACAGACTACTTCGGGAATATATTGACAAAAATGAGAAAAAACATATGATTTGCTGCAAGAACTGGCTTGAGAGTATTAGTAAAGCTTCTTGTGTGGATAAGTGGCAAGAAAAATACGGTCCTTCATTTGAATCCATCTGCTAATGTATACATGTCATTAATTGATGGTTCTAGAATATACCACCAGACCTGTCCCTTGGAAACTGAAATATTTAGCTCTACATTTAGCTCCGAAGATTCTGCACAATTGTAGCTTTTCAACACAGCATGGATTTGAATGTCTACTACCTGGACATGGAAGATGAATTGACATTTTGGTCTCTGACAGCTTTTGAGGAGAAGCTTGTAGGTACATCCATGGAAGTCTACAGGCCAGACCTTCTACTACAACTAAAAAAAACAGTAGTTGTGAAGTTGCTCATGGAATCTGTGTTAAAATGAGGTAAGGTTGGTGGGTTTTTTAAGTTTCTTTCAAATATATAAGTTTCTTTTCATTATATTTTGCTATATATTTTAATTTTCTGCTCTATTTGGGCAATATTTGGGATACTCTGTATGTACATAGAAAGAGCAGAGAAAGGCATCTTTCCACATGCATTCACTGCTATTGAGACTTCGCAGTAGAGTATATGCTCACATAGGTCCATGCAGATTAATTTTCTACTGATATAGCTATTATTTGAGTGTGTTTCCTTAAAACTATAAATTAAAATAGCATATTAACTAAGGTCAGCACTGTAAATCTGTAAATTACCTACAAAATTCTGTGATACTAAGAAGGCAGATGTCTTAATAAACATGAACAATAAGTCACATAAGCTGGAAATCGTCTACCCAAATTTAGGCACATGGAACATGCTTAAATATCTCTTAAGCATTTGTCAGCATTTCATCTTTTTTATCTGCCCCCTTCCATTCTGCTGCTGCTCGGTTTCACTTGGGTGTCTAATGATGCATACATATCAGAAGTGTCTCTCTTGTGCTTGAACAACCTGCTAATTTAGATGCCTACACCATAATCATAGCATGCTGTGAAGCAACTGCTATTTTGTAGAAGTTTAAGTCCTGTCGCTCTCTATAAGCTCGCCCTTTCCCAAATAGGAATGAGGACGCTGAACCATGCAGTCCTTGCAAACACATTGCAAGCCTGACAGTGCTTTTATTTTCGGATGTTTCAGGAAGGAGGTGCATTGCTTAGGATGAGAGCAGACCTCTTGAGTGCCTTTTCCAAAGGAATCTGAAGTGTGTAAAAATACTGAGAGCGCAGGTTTAGTCTTTTGTACTAAGGCAATTTGTCTCAACTAAAGGCTCCTGGTTTATGGGATGTGTTGACCTATATTCAGATACCTAATTTAGGGTAGATAAATCCCAGATACACTGTTTGGGCAATGTAGAACCACACAAATAGAGAAAAGATCCAGCCTGTCACTTAACATAGGCTCTGCGGGTGACCCACACAAAATAAGTTCCAGAAGCAGAATTGGACATTTTTTCAGATTGCTCAGATACCATGAAGTTATCCTTTATCTCACTAGAAGCATCACTGTGGTTTAATTTTTTTTATTAATTATTGTTATTCTTTATTCTCTTTTAGACATTTACATTTTACCATCAAACTGACTATACTTCAGAATCCAATTATACAAAAGCATTGTGAGTATCAGAAAATTTATACAGTAGATGTTAAGTTGATGATGTAGTTCTGAAAAGTAGGAATTAGAAGCTTCATCAGTACTACACTAACTGCCCTGACAGTAATTCCATAAATTAAATAATATAGTTAATATTGCTAATGGGAAAATACTGCTTGTTGCTGTAATACTTCAAGAAAGGCCATATGCCCATATGACGAGAGTCACATGAGGGAAAGCAAATAAAATATTTATAAAATATAAAATAGATAATCCAGTTACAAGGGGTTCTTTTGACAGGAAAACCATGCACATTTTACTCAATACATAGATTCACTCCAAAGTTTCTTTTCACTCTTTGTGTTCCAGCTGACAGGATTTTCAGCATTTATGTATTCCTAGGTGAAGATACATCTCTTGAACAAACCTACAGACGAAGTTTCTATTCACTAATGAGGATCTGGGGTTGAAGATCAATCCTAACTCTCCTATCCTCACTTTTGTTTCAGATTTGCATACAGGTTTATTCAAATCTTCTCTCCACCTCTAAAAGTGTTATTGATACTTGGGTTACTCAGGAGACAGTTCTCACCGTCTTCCATACTATTAACCACCTTTTTTCAGAAACGCAAATGTCCCTTTGACAAGCAAGATGCTGTTGTCTTTTGCATATGAGTGAACTAATAAAAAATTGATCGCCTACTGAAGGTTAAAAAGTGTCTTCTCTCACTTGATAAGCCTTTTTGCAAATATCGCAGAGCCTTTCCAGACTCTAAACCTTACATTCCACATATAAACTAAGAGCTCTTCATCCTAGAAAGATATACGAGAGATTACTGAGTGTGGCACATGACGGAGCCACCTCATTCTTTGACGGAGATGACTTCAGCTACTGTTAACATCAGCACCTCACCCGTATAGCCTTAGTACAGTGCTCTGGCAAAGGACCGAATGGGATTTTTGTATGTCTAAGAAAGAGTATATGAATAAGAAGATCAATTTGCTTCGGTGCATAGTGTTGATAAAGCTGAGACTAATATATTTGTGTCTAGTTCTAATATCCCCTGTTCAAAACGGATGTAAGAATAGGAAGAAGGCTTTAGGATCACAAAAACGATCTGGTAACTGAAGGAAAAGTTTTACAATGTGCTGCCTAAGAAATCAATTTCTTTCATGTTTGATAAAAGAAAGTGGCCATTATCCTCAACATTTTCGTAATGCTTGCAACTCTGCACAAGAAAATTAATGTAATTTAATGTCAGGCCTAAGCGTTCCATCAGGTATGCTGTAAGAATTAGCGACTTATGATTTTCCCAGTACACAATGGCCAAATTACTCTCTGTGAGGTGAAGATGCATTTGTTTTCATTTTCCCTTGGAGCATCAGAGTCTGAGCGCAGATGTATATGGTACCAGACAGACTAAACCACTGCACTAATGTAGTTGGGAGAGCGTTATTCCATAGATGCATAGGTGGTTGGACCTCATTCTTATATTTAAAATTAATTACAATTCCCTGTTATTTCAGAGGCTTCAAACATTCATATGTCACGAAGTAGTCACCTAAGAACGGAAATGCTTTAGTTAACTAAATTCACTGTGCTTTATTTAGAAGAATCCGGATGTAATTATAATGTCCTGAGATACTCAGAAAGCAAAAGTAGATGCCTAATAGTCCTAACTACTGTGATTCATGTGCTTTACTATCAGCTTTCCTTTATTTGTTCCCATAATTACACTCATTATATTTTAGATGTTATTTTGCCAGTCTCCTGTGTCCCCGTAAATTGGTCTGACAATTGGTAATGGGCTCAGACTCTGTATTGTGTTTTGTTTTGAATAGCTGCTTTTGCTTTCCATCCAAGGCAAGATTTTTACATTTTCAGTTAGGTGAAGTATTCAGACAAAGATCTTGGCAAATGGTCCACGAAGAAGGCTAAACACCCCAAAGGGCCATTCTTCTCTGACTTCATCTTTGAATCAGCAGTACTGCTCCCATGTTAAAATCACTGGCACTGGAGCTCTTATGCCAGAACTCATTTCCTTTTTTTAAATCCAGATACTCATTCATTTACCAGGAATCATCAGACATCGGTAATGCCTCCTTCATTTTTTTGAGGAGGCCCACCATTTTGCTTTAGGATACCAGACGATTTTTCAACCTTCTTCAACAATTAGCACAGACTTTATACTTTGGTGAGCTGTCCTCTAGTCTTCTGGATTCTTCTACCAGCTCTCACCCATGGGGATCTCACTGCCAATGAATGAAACGATCTTAAATCTACCGTTGGCAGGGCCCTACATCTTGCACCCCCATCTCCAAAGATACCAAGCGTTGGCAGAGAATACCATATTTCTCTTTAGCTACAACGGTAATCACCTGTGCCATTGATAGTAACAGTGATGCATAAAAAAAGCAAAAAAAGCAAAGAAATTACTTGTGGGTTTTGAAATAAATCTGCTCGTGTTTTGCTCAAGCACTCCCACACAGTCAAATCTGGCTGCTTTCAGGCAGGTGACTTCCCTACTCACTTTTGTGATGTGAATCCATCTTTGAGCCCTTCATTTAAGGATGTTTGATTATTTCTGACTTCCTGCTCCCCCCGCACCCAGCATGCTGTTCAGTTTCTCTTTCCATATCAGCTCGTACCTGTAATGGTGGCAGGATCCTCAAAATGTCTGTGTGGATATGCCATTCCACCCTTTTTTTTCCTCCCTCCAAATCAGTCAAAATGGATTGCTTCTAGGCAAGTTATAGAATTCATGCTGCTGATTTTAGCCCAGGATTCAAGGCCAAAGGTCTTTACATTAATATACTGAGGTACAGAGCCATAAAGACCCCTACGAACATCTGATGATATCATCATTATGCTCCACATCACAGCACAAAGTAGCCTGATTATTCTTTTGTCAGAAATGGTTGATCTTTGAAAGTTTTTAATCAAGCTTCCAATTCCACTCTAATATTCTCCTTCAAGGAGCGCTAAAAATGCCAGGGAGCAAACTTTGCCATTTCAGAATCGCAGCTCACAGATGGGAAATACAATCAGCTGTCTTCAGTACTGTTTGCAAGGACCAGTGATTTTCTGAAACTGATTTCTTTATGGAAAACTATGACAGCAGCAACCAGCTACGTATTCTGTTTTAGGGCTGCCTGAGTCAACAGTCTCTGACTGATAGATTTCAGCTTCAGTGCCACAGTAGGTTGTCGTATGCTTTTCATCTTATCTCAACACAAGCCAGAGATCTGCAAGAAGTGACTTCAGATAGGATGTCTGTAATTCTGCTTACTTCCACCTTCCTATTTCCAGATTCTACTGCACCTGATAATGGTTTCAATAATAAACCCAAATCTCCCACAACAGTGATCAACCTCCCACCCAAACTTGACTTTTCTGCGTTTCGCAATGTGGCTTGTCTGCAAACTAAAAAAAAAGTATCTTTCATCTGTTCACATTTTCTAGGCTGTCTCCGCTATCTCACTTTAATTGGACTTGTGTTTATCTATAAAGACCTATTTCACAGCAATCATTAATCCATCCTCCCAAAGCAAAATTTATGCTAGCATTCCAAGAGAACTAGTCCTGAAACTAACATTGAAAAATGTAGTCTGTCCTTGGATAGCTGCTGTGTTATTAAAAAAGTAACCGGGAGGTCTAATAATGTCAAACTTGTTTCTCTGCAATCAATAAGCATTTAAAAGTCACTGACTGCCAGGACTGACTCTCAAACATCCACCTGTAACACCACAACTACACCTGTGTTAGTACAGTGGCAGTAAAATGGGACACTGACATTATAGGCGATGTGATAATGAAATAAGAAATAACAAGTAATAATAATAATAGATGCCTCTTGCCTCCAAATGAAATGACCTTGATATTGCTGCATTTCATTTCTTTGGTGTTACTGTTTTAATTCAAAATAAATTCTTACACAAATGCTTGTTTTGTGAGGGGGATACTTTTGTAGAGAATTAACCAGCAGTGTTATGTCAGCTGAACTGCAGCCTAGCATCTTTGAAAATGCATGTAAACCATAGCATCAGGTAGGCACTGTAGCTTGATAAAATAATTTGAAAAATAAATACGGCAGCAATGCTTCTCAAATTCTTATGAGCAAATCCTGACCCACTGCAAGGAGGATTTCACTCCAGTTCATATCCTTCCAGTTAAGTAACGTCATGTAGAATAATATAAACACTGCCAAAGCAGAAATACAGAAGACAGAAGTGCACAGTACAGTATTGACAAAAAAGTGTACAAGATGAGTAAGACATGAAACGGTTTGTGGCCAAGAAGGCAGCCATAGTACTGAACCACAGCATGCAGAATTGGTGCAACAGCCATTATTCATAGAATGATAGAATGGTTCGGGTTGGAAGGGACCTTAAAGATCATGTAGTTCCAACCCCCCTGCCCTGGGCAGGGACACCTCCCACTAGGCCAGGCTGCTCAACGCCCCATCCAGCCTGGCCTTGAACACTTCCAGGGAAGGGGCATCCACAGCTTCCCTGGGCAACCTGTTCGAGTGTCTCGCCACCCTGACAGTAAAGAATTTCTTCCTAATATCTAATCTAAATCTACCCTCCTTCAGTTTAAAACCACTACCCCTCGTCCTGTCGCTACATTCCCATTAGTAGTGACCAGAATCCCCAAAGCGCATGGACAAGGTTAATTTCTGGAAGGTTTCCTGGGTAAACTAAAGTTTGTGGGTTTTTTCAGTATCTTACTTTTATGTTGGCTGCCCTCCAGGAAGAAATATTGTTAGTGAGAGATAAGTTTTAATCATTTATTTACTTCTGGGTAACTAGTTGAAATACATGCTAATATAGTGGTATTTTTAGCCTCACATATATCACTTACTGAATTTATAAAATGTTTGTTTTGCTGCATAAATGCCTAAAATTAATTGAAATGTTTATCTTTTGGAATTATGTACAGATTTACATAGCTTATAACTTCTGAGGAAAGAAACTAGCATTTTTTTTTTAAGTAAAATATCCAACTTTCCATAATAGTATCAATTCTCATTATCACCCTGGAAAAGCCAGCGTAATGTAGGTATCCTTTATCCTGTCTTGGGGCAGTGGGATGGAGAAGATGATCTTCTGCAGTTTGTTCAGCCTTATTTTCCTATTACTCTCTGAACTGTTTACATCCATGATTGTAAGTACAGTATTATTAACTCAAACTTCATTCTCGTACTGAGATTTCTGACATATCAAAGAGTTCGGGGAAGTAAAAACATAACCAACAGATCTCTTTTACCTTTAGAATTAAGTTGAAGCTAGCCTAAAATTCATCCCCAAAGCCAGATTTTTCATATTTTCTTTAAAAATACATATCCTTAGAGAATTCAGTAACATCCTGAAATTATTGGGGAAGGGGTTTTTGTGAATAGACTTTAGAAAACCAAAATAATAGATGAAAAATTGTTGTACAAATAATGATAATTGGTAAAGCATAGAATAATGAAAAATCACTTACATGTTTGTGCACTGCTGAAGTATTAAATGAAACTAATTTACACAGATTATTTTTTCTTTGTCTTTTAGACGTGTAGATGTAGCCTGTGAAAAACATAATTTCACTACCTACAAAACACCTGGGTAAGACACTGTATTAACAGCCCAAAGAAGACTAGGCATTTTGGCCATACTGTCATATGAAACCAAAGTGCTATACTTGAATGTATATCACTTAATATAAAATGAGGGTGTTCTGATGTTACTGTTCCTACCATCCTTTTCTTTTGTTACGGTACAGACTCAGTACTTAGGCACTTAATGTGAAGTAGTATTCTAAGTATTGTCTACCAGAATAGCCTGATTGAATCAGTGCAGAAAACCACTGAAATATTTTTTTTCCTTTCTCAGATTGCTCTCCGAAATACCTGCAAAAGCCCTGTCTGCACCTGATCCAAACAAGTTAAGGGCCATTTGCTGTAGTTCAGAGCTTCACCCATTGTGCTGTTAAATAAACAGTGTAAAGAAAGTGGGGACTGTAATTTTTCTGTTATCTAAATTTTTAGTTACCAGTTCTGAGTAATGCTGATTGATAGCAATAGTTGGCTACCAATCTTTAGAAATTAGTGTTGCTTTAAAGTTGATTTTTAGTAACATAAGGAAGTTTAAACTGTATAGCAGAAAGACAGACTTGCTGCTTATCTTTTTAAGTCATGGAGAAGAGTGGCATGTCTAAACAATTGACACTACGTTAGATCAAGATAAATAAAAATAAGAGGTTCAATGGTTGTTGACTTTTTGTTTCATTAAGAAGTTTCTGTGGAACCCAACAGATGAGGACCAGGTAAGAGTTACGGGTTTCATTCTAGCTGGGCCGCATATGAAAAAATGAAACAGAGCGCAACATTCAATGTCTGAACAAAGCTCCTCCTTTTTTAGATAGTCTATTATGGTTGGAATAAATATGGTTCAACTTCTTTATGAAGAGTATTTCCAACCTGTTACTTCCTTGTAAGTAAACTGCTGAGAAGTTGTGAGGCACAAGGAAGACTTCTTCTACCATGGTCGTGTAGGGATGTGAAGCTGCAGAAGGCACCCAAATCCAATGGCAGGAGTAACGTTATCAAATCTTTATGTTCCTTTTCGCACATAGTACAGGATGCTTTGGTTTCTAGTGGGTATTGCTGCACCACGACAGTGCTGTAATTGCAAGATGCCTTAAGACGCCTTAGAGTACCTGTCTTACCCTCCGCAGCAGCTCCACGTGCTCACCCATCCACGCAGGGTGCTGTTTGTGTGCTCCTGCTGTTTTGCCGAGATGTCATGTTCCACATGCTTTACAGATATGATGGCGATGCATATGTTAGAAATGTTGAAGCGAATTTGATATTATGGGAGATGAAAGGCAGAACTGACTGTGGGTATGCTTCATTCATGAAAGAAGCAAGCCATCTACGGAGAGTGTAATTTAAATGTTTTATGCATCATGTTCTATGTGCAAAGTATGACTGTTCTTACACATGTTGAGACCTCTTTAGTCTGAATGGAAGTATATGGAGCTGCATAACATTTTAACATTTCATATACTGGACTTAACATCACAGACTATTCACAGTTATGCATGTGGGAGGTATCGAAACAATACAGTAAACAGAAGGAAAATGTGCCAAACAGAATATGGTTTGGGAAATGAAACTTCAAAACCCGCTTTGACATTTCAGACTGCCTTCTCTCCAAACAGAAAAAATAACGCACTAATCCACGTCGTCATCAAAACTAATTCTGCCTGATCTATTTATAACTAAAATTAGTACCTTGCTTCCTTTTTCAGCAGGATGACAAAGGATATTTAAGCCAGCTCCTCATCTACATATACTGTTACAGGAACTGTGGTAGCTGCCTCTGACAGCCCAATTTATGAAAGAACTCTTTGACACTCTTCTATGTATACATATACAGCTATGCTGGAGGTTTGGACATGATCCTACTTACTCATTTGCAACCATGACAAACACAATTATCTCTTAAAGATAAGTAAATCAAATGTACTGAAGCGCGATGTCACCTTCTCATGTACCATACTTTCAAATGACACACATTTTAAATTCACATTTTTAACCTGTTGGTTTTTTCTTTAATTTATATTTTTAACAGATGAGCTGTCTGTACAAAGCATATCTCATGATGCTTAAACAAAGTAAAAACTCTGCATTGGATAAAATATGGGGACCACAGCTCTGAAAATGTATGTTTAGAAATAGCTGGTGATAGCGTGAATAAAATCTATTGTTATCTTACTTCATATTCTCACATTACTAATATCCTTGGAGGAGGGGGACACAGTGAACCATTGACAGGGTGGAATAAAGCTCATATGACAACACTGCGTCGGTCTAACCATAAAATGATCTAAAAGGATAATTTTGTGCTGTCATTATCTGCATTGTTAGTTATTATATTCTTTGTGGTCAACAACAGGAATAATTGAAACTCTTGTGATACAGAAGAGTGGAACACAAAGAAGAGTGCTAGACAGCAAGCCAGAGGGGGATTATAGAATGAGAAAAAATTCCTCAGATGCAAACACACAGCAGGAAGCTGTCAGAAGAAGAGTGGGTTCAAGCCAGTGGAAGCAGAATAAGCAATAAAAATTGTGTTCATCCTTCCCAAAAAATAAAGGCAAAGAGTAAGTTATTTCTTGCGTACAAGGACAGAGTATCTGGCTTGAAATTTCTGCAAAATCTTGTCTTTGCTGTGTTGTTCAGAGAGACAGAAATTTCCCTGAAATCCTCTCACATCAAAGCCAGAGACAGTTTTGTTACCAATGCCAGTTTGGAAAGGATTCCATTTGGATATCCTATTTATTAATAGTTTCCTTAGCATTTAGGCCTACTTCATAGCGTTTATTTCCCATCTAAACAAAATTGTCTCACAGAACCCCCCCCCCCAAGTTTGGGCTTTTGCTCAAAGGGGCAATAATATCATTACAATTCAGTAAGAATTTTTAGTAGTCTATCTGTAGTCTTGGTACTAGAAATGCAATGATAGTTAAATTTAGGGTGAAATCTATTTCACCATTACAGGTACATCTCTCTGTTTAAAATACTTCTACCATTATGATATACTTCTAAGAAAAATGATGCTGCTTTTATGCATCAATTCATATTTAAGAAGCCTGACATATTTGTACCCTTCTCGTTGCTAGAATCTAATCTTAATCACAAACGTAACTCTGGATAAATTTGAATATCTTTGTAAAATAGATTCGAATCATAGAATCATAGATCAGCCCAGGCTGGAAGGAACCTCAGAACATCATCTGGTCCCACCCTTCATGGGAAAGGGATCCTAGATGAGATTATCTAGCACCCTGTCCAGTCACATCTTGAAAACCTCCAGCGACAGGGACTCTACCACGTCCCTGGAGAGGTTGTTCCAGTGACTGATTGTTCTCCCTGTAAAACAATTCTTTCTTACATCGAGATGAAACCTCTCCCAGTGCAACTTGTAGCCATTGCCCTTTGTCTTCTTCACGTGGCTCCCTGTGAAGAGAGCTCTTTTTGCTTAGTATTGCTCTTTTTGCCTTATGTATCAATAATATTATTGATATTATGCTCTAGAGGAGCCTTGGCTTTCAGGTCAGCATCAGATTAACTTCCAATCATATGGCTGATGCACACATTTCACCCAGTTTCCTGCCTTTCATAGGAGATTGTCAAGGTAATGCAGTATGAAGACCAAGTGGTTTTACTGGCCTTCAGCAGTCTAACTTTGCCTCAGCAACTTTGGCTTCAGGATCTTCTGAGACTTTCAGTCCAAAATAGCAGGACACTTCCATTATTGCAATATGCAATATGTTTTTCCGCCTAAATCCTTTTCATCTAACTGTTTGGATGTGGATGCCAGTGGAGTTAATATAACCTGACTCTTACCAGTGAGGAACATTCTTGTAAAGAGGAGAAAGGAATCCAGAAGATCTATTGAGACAGGCAAGTTGAAAAGGCTTTGAGCCCACTATTTATGAAGATCGTATTCTCCATTATGAGCTCTCCTCCAAGCAGCACTTCTTTATTGTCTATTCAAATTGAAGAGTTTTGTTCCCTCTGTTAGCTCTGACAGCTCATTTAATGACATTTTTTTAACCTTGCACAGTTAGGTTAAAGATTATTCTATGTGGAAAATGAATCTGCTTTTCCCACCCTCTTGATGGTAGACTTTTGAAGAAGCAAAGCAGACTCAACTGTCTTGCCAGCAAACTGTTCTGTTAATGAAACCTTAATTAAATTTCTGCATCTTTTAATAAGAAAATCCTTTGAGTATGAGACTACCAGCCTCTTCTAAACCCATCCGCTAAGATAACCTCTTCAATCACCATCACCTTGGCCCACTAGTGTAGGTGAGAGTCAGTTCCTCATGGCTGACTTTTTTCCTGGTTTTCTTGAAGATAACAAGACTTCTAGAACACACATAAAACTCTTCCCCGAGACTTTCTTTTAAAATTTCATTTAGCTAAAGAAATGCTTGTATGCATCTTTTTTTATGTTTTGAGTGTTATGAGGTTGAAAGAATGTAAAGAGAATGTATGAGCCATGTCATCTGGAGTTTTTACCTTCAAGCAGCCAAGCTGGATGGGAAAAGACAGAATATGTTCTGTAACATCCACAGAACTAATGCTTTGTCCTGTCCAGGACTTTCCCCAAAATTCTGAAGCATCTTCAAGCCCCTTTCAGATTGAGGAAAACATCTTCTGAAGATTTTCAGAAATAAATCCTGAGGCATCTTCGAAGTTCTCTATTTTGTATTCTGTCTCTTCTGTCTAGTAGTAGCCTTGAGATCTGCACAATAGACTAAATATGATAAACTGAATACAGACTGACTTACAACTGTAAGATCAGAAAATTCTCCAAGATGATGTCTTTAGAGAAACACAGTTACTGTAAGTTACTGTTCAGTAAATTACTGGCAGTTTCTTAATAGCTCTGTCAAGAGACTGAATTATATAATTTATGTTCATATGGACATTTAATTTATGCTCAATTGAACATTTACATAGCAGAATCTATTAATCATTTTCAACCACTACTTGCACGTAAAAAAGCCACCACACCGAATCTGTGTTTGTGTTTAATTGCTTTTCTAAGTTAGTTCAAAAATAAGTAACTCCTGTATTGTTTCTGTTCAGAATTACAGATCCTGTTTTGTGTTTCATCAGAACAGTACAAACGAAGGACTGCATGAGCAGTATCTGATTTTAAACAGCACCTTGAACAATCACATTGCTTGGGCTTCTAGTCATAGTGCCATCTACGTGTTCAGAGTGAGGATATTAGATCGAAACTACAGGTTATTCTCTTTTTTATAATGTGATAAAATGTAATTCGGTTCCCACAATGAGCAGCACAGTCCATAGATGGAATATTATATGTTCCTGAAGATAGTTTTTGATACTATGTTTTACTTCTTGTTTAACAAATGTTAATTCTATCTCTAAAGTACGTACTTGGATTATACATCCTCTCAAGCTTACCTTCTCCTTCAATATATAAATGTAAGGGTTACAGTACTTGTTATAATAGTTAAGTGTCTTATTTAATTCCAGCTGAAGACATTTTTGCACTTCTAGACAGAGTTGTATTATTGGCAAGTTAAGGTATCTTATAAAGCTTATACTGTTAATGGCAATTGTTCTGTTTGTCCTAAAATAAGTTTAATAAAGCTCCATAGGTAAATAAGTGGTTGAACTTCTCATAAGCACTTCATTTTATATTCACAGCTTATGAAAATTTTCATAAAGATCGTAAAAGCTGTACAAAACTGGCATGAAGACTACATGAGCATTTTTAATCATTTGTTACCGATTCGTTTTGCATGATTCATATCCCATCTATTTCAGTACAGTTTGTACAATAACAGAAATCAGAAAAAATGAGAAATCAGTTTTGAAATTTCACGTCCAGTGAAAACAGGTTGTTCCTACTGAACATTAAGTCAGTCTTCCCTTAAGAGAGGATGGTCCCATGGGCTGAAGGATAGGTGAGAGCTCCCCAGTTCTTTCTGGACCAATTGCACATCTGTGTTCCACCTTCGCTGCACCTGTGCCAAATGCAGGACGCACGGGAGGTTTGTAGCAACACCTGTGTGGGGTGCTCTGCATCTCCCTGTGAATTTAAGGTGCCTTAGGCTTCTCTCAGTTCTCTTTCATGGCTGAAAATTGGTGCTCCTCTAATCTTGGCGATTTCTATACCTTTGAAAACTAAACAAACAATGGCATTTTCCATAAAGACAAGAAACCAGACTGCTCTTTAAATGTATTTCTCCTGTACAAGGATAGGAAAATGTCATGGCATAAAGTAAATGCAGTACAGATTGGCAGACAATGATTTGGGTTTGTGTTCTTCTCTGAGGAGATTTTCTGTGTTCCTATTAACGGCTCGAGCAGCTTGGCTTTCAGTTTTAGAAGGCTGAAGTCCCTGGCTTCACACACTGTACTCCTTTTGTGGTAACAGTGCCCACTACTGACCACTGCCCCTTTACCAAATTGCCCAACTGATCTCAGTGAGTATCTTGGGCTATCCCCATACCATACTTTCTCACTCTCCAAACTACTCAGATCAACACAAACTGCTATAAAACATACCACATAAGGCATAACTTTCTGCATTATTCACATGTTTAACATTGCTTCTGACACCTAGCTAATCAGTCTTTTTGCTCAAAAGAAGGTTTTTCCTGTCTTTTGCAGATAAAGCCATGAAAAGATAAACGGTATCACTGAGGAAGTCAGAGCTGTAGTACTGTGTTGCTGCTCTATGTAGTCAGACTAATATTTAAATACCAAAATTCAATTTTCAAGTCAAATAAACTACACTTTGGGCTTTACTCTTCAGCTTTATTCATATAATTTTCTCTCTCTCTCCTGTCACTACAGGCTAGAAGTTATGTCTTCCTCTCCTTTTTCCTCACAGTGCACCTTGTAGACAGGCAACGAACAAGACAGAACAAAAACTAAGTGATTCACTAGAAGTCATTCCAGCATTTGTATTCTTCTCTTCCAGTTAATGCATACTGTTGGTTGGAAATGGAGTCCCTGTCTTGTCAGATAAGGTTTTTGATGCCTGCAGTTTTTAAGAAACCATATTTTCCTCAGTATTCCTCAATACAGAAGCAGCTTTACCCCACAAAACTTTTTTTGTTTAGTAACTGCCAACCTGATTCCTAGCTGCCAGCTGTAAGAGCCACTGAAGAACACGACCCAAAGGAGTTACGGACACCCTGTCCACAGGTTCACTCTTTCACTGGCAAAGTAAGGCACTACCACCAACAGCCCTCATACGGCTAAGACGAACATCAGGTTTACACACCAGTCTCTCAGGCGTTTGAATTTCATATTCTGACAACCAGCAGCCAAACCTCTGGGAAGTCTTCACAACAGAGCTTATAGCGGCCTACAAGAAAGCTGGAAAGGGACTCCAAGGGCATGTAGTGATAGCATGAGGGGTAACGGCTTCAAACTGGAAGAGGGCAGATTTAGATTTAGGTTATCAGGAAGAAATTTTTCACTATGAGAGTGGTGAGGCACTGGAACAGTTTGCCCCAGAGAAGCTGTGGATGCCCCATCCCTGGAAGTGTTCAAGACCAGCCTGGATGGGGCTTTGAGCAGCCTGGTGAAAATGGCGGCGCTGTCAGGCCCGGCCCGGCCGGGGCCGGGGCCTGCAGCCGGGGCCGGGGCTCGGTCCCCGCACGACAGGCCTCGGCATCCCGCACTGGGATCTTCCATCCCCCTCACCCACCCCAGACACCTCCCCGTGGCGGAGATGCGCAAAGGCAGGGCGGGCAGCCCCCTACACCGGTCGGGCACGCTGGGAGCCGTAGTCGTCGTTCTCCTCCTCCTCCTCCCTGCCGCGCTGTGCGCCGGGAGCTGTAGTCCTCCCCGCCAGCCCGCTCCCCGCCGAAGATGAGGGCGGGTTCGAGCGGCTCCATTTTGCGCCCATTGGAGGGGCTGCCAGGCCGTCCCGCGGCCCCGGCGGCGGCGCCAGCGCCAGGCGCTGCCTGCGCCTCGCCCTGACCGCCGCGCCTCCTCCTCCTTCCCTCCCTCCCTCCTTCCCTTCCCGCCGCCACCGGCACCGCCATCGCCACCGGGGTGGGGCCCGCGCCCGCCTCTCCCCCCTCCGCACCGCCCGGCCCCCGCCGCCGGCCGCGGGCTGAGCGCGTCGTCCCAGGGGCGAGGCCCCGGTCCCTCCGCGGCGGCGGCTCCATGGTGCCCGCCGCCCCCCCCCGCCCCGCAGCAACAGGCAGGACGAGGAGGAAGCGGCCCCCGGGGGTCCCCACCGCCCCGCCGCCGGCCTGAGCAGCGCCAGCGCCGCCGCCGCCGCAGCGGGAGCCACCGAGCGGGCGGGGGGCGCCCGCGGGCCGCCGGCGATGGCGAACCAGCTGGTGATCCTCAACGTCTACGACATGGTGAGCCCTGGGGCCCGCGCCGGCGGCCGGGCCCGGTCCGGCCCGGGGCTGGCGGCGGCGGCGCGGCCCCGCAAGGCACCTGTGGCGGCGGGCGGGGGCGCCGGCCCCCCATGGCGGGAGGGCCGCGGCGGGGAGCCCCCTGACGGGGGTCGGGGTAGGGACGGGGGGGGGGAAACTTTTCCTGCCCTTCCCCTGCCCGTCCCCGCCGGAGTCGGCTCCGTGGGCTCCCGCAGGAGGGGAGGAGCAGGGATGGATAATTTGGAGGTGTGTGTCAGTTTCTACCGATCTCTTGTGACCCGCAACAAAACTTTGCTGCGGGGCCGGGCCCGGCCTGGAAGCGACGGGTCGATCCGCGCCCTGTGGCGGGGGAAACTCTTCCCCACGCTGGGAATGGGCGGCGAAACGTGAATTTCTCCTCCTCCTGTGGTTGTTGCCCCCAGGGCTCAGCAAGGGGGAGGCCCGGCCTTTCCCGTGCCTGAAAACCATAAAAGTGGCGGATTTGCCGCTTCTGTGTGGAATATCCCAGCAGGGTATTAGCTGGGGGTAACCACTGTCTGTGTAGGAATAAGAGTTTTTTTAGTGCGGTGTCGGTAACGTGTTTTTTTTTTTTTTTATCTTAGACCAGGATTTTTTAACAGTTTTGGTATGGCTGCAACTTGGTAGACATAAAGGAACGGCTCCAGTTCTGATTTGCAGCCCTGTGAGCTCACCCACCTTTCCCTCCCTTCTGGGTAATCTTTCTGTGACACCCCCAGCAACTGCTGTATTGTCTTCTGTGCAGCTGGAAGCTGCTCAGATGCCATGGTAACAAATGAGGTGTAAGTACCTGCGTGGAACAGGAGGTGCGGATAAGTAATATTAAGAAAATATTATCCGCTAATGCGTTTCAATCGCTGGAAATTAGAACAAGTAGCCCCAGTTCTCTGACCGTGTCTTGAGTCTACGGGTAGAGGGACAGTAAGATTGACAGCTAGCTTCAGGTAACCGTGTTTGCAATACTTGGCTAATTTTGGACAGGCTCTCCTACCGCCACCACTGCCACCATTTTAAAGTGAACTTTAGGTGTTTTAAAAGGGTGAAAGTGTATAGTGTAGAGTCAGTGACTGCTGGCAGAGAGAAGATGCAGTTTGTTTGCTTGGGAATACACAGGCTCAAATGTCAAAATATTTAATAGCAATCAATAGGGAGCTGTCTGCCTTGAAATTAAAATTATAGATGAGATTTTTTTATATGAACTAGCCTGATTCTTGTCATTATTTTCCTTCACCCTAATACTTATCACAGAAATCAGTGTCCCTGTCACAGGATTTCTTTTTTTTTTTTTTTTTTTTTTTTGCCCCTTCCTGTGCCTGAGTTCTGTCCTCCGGTGAATATAACCTGTTACTTCTACTTTGTTTTCCCCTCATTGTAGGGAATGAGGGGAGGCTGGAGACAGGAGCAGTCTATTCGCTGTGGTTTTTCTGAGAGAGGGGAAAACAACATGGTGTCTTTGCTCACCTGGTTGAGCTCATACATGATGCTGATACGACAAAAAGTCAGTGTGCCTTATTTATACTAGACTTCAGGAGGGTGCGACTCTGTCGTATGCATATGTATGACTTCTCTGGACTACAGTTCAAAAATACATGCTGGAGAAGCTCTTTTAGCATGAAAAGAGGTGGCTTTACATATATTAACTATAAATATTTGTAAGGAGAAAGAAGTAGGACTTCAGTTTCAGGACTCTTACATAAGGTAGTATCTTTGAAGTCAATGCTTGACGCACTTCTGACTTGCTAAGGTGGAAGACCCAGCGTTCTCAGAAGACTTGCTTAGCTGTGCAAAATGTCGCCTGGGCCCAGTTCACAGGCAGGCTGTGAAAACTGCACGGAACGGACTGTCTCCTATCTAAGTGCCTGCCTGGAAAGTCATGCCCTGGCCTCTGGGAGAAACTCCGTTCTCACGATGATGATAGCATTAGTGGGGTGTGACTTCAGCATGCCTTTTCTTTTGCTCTTGTGATCGTCTACTCTTCCATTCACATGGTTCTCCTTCATCTCTTACTCTTTAGATTTCCTTGCTGCAACCCATATCCTCCTTGCTTTTTCCTCCAGAGTTGAATTGCTGTGATCAGTTTTACTCCAGCCGTCCTAGGAAGGCTGACAGTTGACAGGAGGGAAGCGGGGGGAAAAAAGCAACAGTAAGGTTGTGCTCGTAAAAACTAGTGTCGTACTTTTCCTTAGGGCATGGTGGGGACTGATGGTTGTTCTGTTGTGATTAGTGGGGCTCTGCCTGCATCAAGAAGTTGCATAGTCTCCAAAGCCACCATCTGTGGAAGGAACTTACTCTCCAAAAGAAGCAAGCAAGCACGTTTATTTGCAGATGTTTGATCGCACGGAGGGGTGGCTTTTTGTGTATTGGTCTGCAGTTGTGGTATTTGTTGAAGCTGTACATCACCACAAATTATACGTAGTGTAAGCTGAGACCACTAAGCAGAATATTTCTGTGTCCTGCTTCAGCTGTGTGCATTGTTTTATAATGATGTCTACATTATTTGACCGTTAGAGAAACAGATTTCCTTTAAGCTTTGGAAAGAAAAGCTGACGTTCCCATGGTGTCTGGAAGACACTGTCTGTGCCTCAAACTCTTTCGCTGAATGATCTCCCAGTCCCTTTTAAACTTTTTTGAAGCAGGAGCTTAAACCAACACCTCGCTTTCATGTTGCGTAGCAGTTACATTACTGCATGTAGACAGCCTGCTGAAATCAGTGATACCGCCTTGTTTGGGGGCACTAAGAGTTGGGGGGAGAAGGGAAGAGTCTTTCGTAATAGCTTTTCATCAGATTCTGCCAACTGAATATTGAGGCACTAGCAGGTTTACTGTTTGCTTCTGAACATTTCATGTCACTTGGAGATGGGTTTGGGGTTTGCTTTTTTTTTTTATACTTTAGGTTTGGGATTGGGGTTTTTTGTTTCTCTTTTGGAACAAGAGACCGCTGTTAGTCACCTGGTTGACAGAATCACACTACTATAATTGCAACAGTCGCATGAACAGCTTTATTTTAACCCGAGTGCTAACTGTAGCTTCATTTCCCAGACAGCTGCTTAGGTATGCAGGGGAATACCAGGTGACCTTGCTACTGTTGAAACTCCTTACAGGGCTGAGTCGGTTGGTTTTGCAGCATATACCCTTCCATTGTCCTTAGCGCTTGAAAAAGAGAAAATCTTTGATAAAACCAAGGGGCGAGGAGGGCTGTATGTGTCATACAAGAAAGTGGACTTTCAAGTACCGGTAATTTTATGGCAGGAGAGAAGCTTAAGGGCATATTTACGTGCTGCAGTTCATGCCTTTGAAAAATATTTTTATTATCATTAAAAGAGTAGGGTGAAGACTTTGATATATTGTGTTTTGAGAACTGGAGTACTTATAGTTTCATTTTAACTAACAGCTATTTTTAGGAGTCTAGCTTTTTTGTGCCCAAAGTAGCATCCTATTTTTTCCCTTGTCAAATAAGGCTATAACAATCTAAAGTATTAACATAAATGAAAGCTCTGAAGAAAGTAATGAAGATATTTTTGAAGCACTGGGATTAGTGTTTTTCTTTCATTTCAGTGACATGACTTTATTGTGTGCATAGAAAAATACCTCTCTAATATTTTTGTTCTGATAGTTGCATTAAACATGAATCCCTGTTCTACAAGACTGACTGACAGCAAAATATTGAGGATATGGGACTGTGCTTCATTCATTCTACTGTGTGCATTCATACGTTCTACTATGTCAAAATGCATATCAAGACTAAATGAAGGGAATCCAGTTTGTGTAACGAAAGCAAGGATGTAGCTTTTGGAATCAGTTTGAGATTCCAGAATTTAGGGCGTGTTACTGAAACGGCGAGCTATATAGATGTCACTTAATATACAATCTTTATTTTGTAAGTCGTATATAATCTTTTCAGCTGTAGCGAAATTCAGCATATTTTAAGTTGGACTTGTCCTGCATTTCTTTCTTCAGTGAGATAAGGCATTTTGCTCAACAAGAAAATGTGACCAACCTTCCAATAGCTGATCCAGATTAAGTAATAATTAGATATAATTACTGTTCCTAGGGGGAAAGTAATTCTGCCTTGTTGAAATTCTTTTTTATCTTCAATTAACCTACTCTGTTCTTACTGGAAATGCTAAGTGAAGTGCCAGCTTGCTTTAGGCACCTCTTTCCAAAGCTGCTCAGTTTTTGTAGTCTAGTGAGCTCCATGTGTTTAGGTGCCACCATCGGGAGGAGTGCGGACTTGAATAGCACTGGCCCTGCTGAACACCTTGTTAGAGCAGCTTTCCGTCCCGTTTGTCTACTTCTGGGCGGATCGATGAGGAGGGTTGGTGACCCACTTTCCTGTCCTCTCCCTATACCTTGCATTAGGTTGTTTCACCAGGTTGTGGGAGGGGAGGAGCATGAATCATTTTTCTCTTTTTCCACCTAGTAACAAACTAGGCTTTATTAATTCTGCTGCTCAGGGGATATCTTGTGTAACTTTTGTTCCATTTTCAGAGAGCAGCGATAACCTTGCTTGGCATTAACAGATCCGATGCGTGTGTGATGTGTTATTTGGAATTCAGAGAATGGACCCAGAGTTTTCTGGTGGAATGGGTGTCCAGGAAAGCAAAGACTAGAGCACCAGGGACCCTGTCTAGCTCAATTCTAGATTAGGTTCATTTGGATACAGGTTTGGCAAACATACTTTCTTCCTGTGCTGACAAACTGTATGTTGACTGTGCCTACGGCTTTGACTATAAATATAAACCTAAAACTATTTTGAAATGGTCAGCTGGTAAAGTGTGGGATAGGACTGGCTTCAGAACTGAAACAGGTTTCTGTTGAAGTAGCTCTTCCATTTTCCTGGGGGCTTTTGATTTCACTTCAATGAACAGAATCGGGTTTTTTTTATGGGCACAAACCCATTAAGTTAGTTGGGTAGTCTGAACATTGTTCTCCTTCCTTCCTCTCTTCTTGTTTTCTCCTTGTTCTGTGTCTTTCTATACAGGGTAAATCTAACCCAGTATATTTCTGGATGCAGCTTGATCATACGGACTAGCTCTCTGCTCTTCCCTGGGGAGAGGAAGGAAAGAACTGCTAAGCCTTTTCAATAGGCTAAGGTGATGATTTAGTGTAGTCATCCATACCCCACTAGCTAACATAGCAATGCATTGACAAAGCCAGAAATTAAAGCAAAGGGTAAAGTTGTGTCCTAAGCAAAATTTATCCACAGACCTCAATAAGTCTTAACTTTAAATATAAGGAGCAAAATCTGTCTTCTGTTAATTTATGTTGACAAAATATCCCACAACTGGCTTGTCTATAGAAGAGATCATCAAATCCTGAGGATCTTGTTATCCAGATAAGTTATTTGTGTCCTGTGCCTGCTAGCGCAGGTGTGAATTTTAGGCTGGAAAAAATCATGTGCTGATCTTAGGTTTTGTGATACTTAGAATAAGGACAACTGTAAAAGCCAAATGCGTCCCTATCTTATGCCTGAAAATTTGTAACTTTTGGCCTGGCTTCTCTTTCTGCCATTTAACTTGCCTTGATTTTCGTGAATAGCTTCTCAGTCCAAAGTTTAGTGTATCATTTTTATTGGGAGAAAACTAGCTTTCAGAAATGCACGTTATATGCCATAATGTCTGTAATGGCCCTGTAAATTACGCACTAACTCCAGCTAGCACATCTTAACAAAGTGTGACACCTGTAACCTTTTACATTTTTATCATCAGTTGTGCTGTTTTAATAGTGACTTCACATCAGAAAGCACTTATTATGTCAGCAGGTTGTGTAAAGAAGATAGCTTCTTTTTCTTCCTGTTTGCTAGATAAATGGTAATTTGCTGGGGGTCCTACCTCAGCCTGTATCCTACCTGCCAGCTGACTTCTTGAAATCTGCTTTGTAGAAGTTCGCAGCGGTGCCCTTTGGGACCAGACGACCTGGGAGGAAATATCCTGCTACTGGAGTACTTAACAAAATAATCTTTTCCTTGTATTTTTGAGAGCTTTTTCTTGCTAGCCAATGTCAGTTTTAAGGATGCAACTGAGGCTTCTTTTTTTTTTTTTTAGCCTTTTTTTGAGGTTCCTTTTTAGATTGTGTCACTTGAAAATTTTTAGTGCATGGAGACTGATATTTCGAGGATGGTGATGTAGCCAAGGAAAGGCAGTAATTTTGAGGTTTTCCTTTCCAGAACTGTGCATCTTTAAGGTCTTGAGGGTAATAGCCAGCTCCTATAGGCTGCTAATAGCTGCTGCTGCTTTTGAAAAAGCCAAGAGAACTCACTATGGGAAGGGTTTTTTCTTCCCTTTTCCTTTTTTTTCCTTTTTTTTTTTTTTTTTTTTAAATTATCACTTCCTGATTTCCTTTTGAAATGCAGCTATTATCTGTTGGCTACAATAGAAGTGATATATCGGAAACAGGTGTTAGATGTATGCAAAAAGACTTACTCCTGATGTAAGGAGACACATACATGAGGAGCCTGGAGGGAGCTTAGTGTTTTGTATGGTGACCGCCACTTGAGTATTCAAAGACAAAATATACTAAGGTAATTTTAATTTGTCATACATATCTCTGAGTGTGTCTCGTGCTCACCTGGTCATAAGCTAACGTGTGGTCATTGCTGTAAATGAGTCATGTGTATATATTAATCTGACACTGTTACTTAAAAAAAAAAGAAGTGCTCCTGCAAAATTACTGCAGTTAATTACTGCAGTTGATTCTAGAATGTATTCCACTTAATGAAAAACTTTACAACCTGTAACTCGTTGACAAATCAAAAGCTGATCAGGATTTCTCCCAGGTACGGTCTCCTTGGTTGACAGACATTGACAGCACTAAAACACTGGAGTAGAATCTAATGGAATTAATTCACTGCCTACAGTTGGGGAATTTTAACGGCATGTTCTGTTCCCATAAAATGGGTAGTGCATTTTCACTTTGTGGTAGGATTTTATGTTTTTGATGTGGGGGATAAATACATATTGGTCTGCTATCAGAAGACAAATCTGTATTAGAAACTAACTCTAGAGTCTTTTTTGTTTTCTTTTTTCCTTTCAGTATTGGATGAATGAATATACTTCTTCCCTTGGAATTGGAGTGTTCCATTCAGGTATAGAGGTGTATGGCCGAGGTACGTACAAGAAAAACATAACTTACTCTTTGTTCCAGTAATGCTGTTATTTCAAAAACGTTTTTCAGGTAGTGAGGGAAGTCTGGCTCCTGAAACCTGTCCATCGGTTTTCTCTTGAAAGTTCTCATCTCTTCTGCCTCTGGAAAAAAAAAAACTTGGATATGAATAATCCGGTAGTCATCTTGGATTCTTGTATAAAGCTATGCAGCTGTGAAAAAGTGTGCCAGTTATTCCGCTAGGCATAGAAATCTTCATTTCAGGTTTTGAAATACCTATTGTTAAAACAAATGTATGCTTCATGTAAGCATGGTTGAATCATGTTTCCTTAGTATTCTGCCAGCGCTCAGTGCAAGGAGGTCATTTGGAACTACAGAAACAATAGTCTGTTGCAAATAGGCACCTAAAAGTGCGTGATGCTCAGGAAAAACTGTCTGTTCCTTATTGGTAGGTTGGTTTGTTTAAAGAGACAGTTTCTTTAAAAGGCATCTCATGCATACTGTTCGCAAAAGATACATGTGTGATAAATACAGCAATACATTCCAATTTTGCTAAATAGGTCGGACTTCGGGGATGCAGCTTCCTGATCTGTTCAGGCCACTTTGAATCCCCGCTGCTGCCAGAGGGTGTTTCTGAGCGCACTGTAGCACAGGCTCAGGTCTGAGGTGTTCTTGCCTGGCAGTATGATGACGCTCTAAGGTGACGGTGTTGCTAAAAGTAGTCCATTTAAAGGAGAAAAACTACTTCAGTTCTTTTTTTTGGAATGTGTTTGGAGGTGAGGGGAAGCAGCAAAAGGTGTGTCGTGCAGTCCAAAACCCACATTGCACAGTTATCTTATACTATAGATGTTTCAGCTACTATAATGGTCATGTTGTAACTGGGTTTGCAAGTGTTATCAAAGAAACGAATTGACAAAACACAATGTTTATTGTTAAAACTTTTTTTTTTAATCATTTCTTTTAATCCAAACCAGAAAGACCTGACTCTTAATAGTGTTGTGCCTGAAACCCAGTTTTTGAGCTGTGCCAAAAACATGTGCTTCCCTTCCTGTTCAGATTGTAACAGCTTTCTCACATAGCAGGTCATACCCCTGCTAGAACAATGACTTGCATTTTTCAAAGTACATCAAACTTTATTTATTAACCTGTTGTAAAAGAGATTATCCATAAA
This sequence comes from Larus michahellis, assembly GCF_964199755.1. Lineage (NCBI taxonomy): Eukaryota > Metazoa > Chordata > Aves > Charadriiformes > Laridae > Larus > Larus michahellis. The sequence goes on along the minus strand of NC_133898.1, from coordinate 45,432,716 downwards.
ACTGGATGCTAGACTTGGATGATGTGTTACGAGTTTTGAGGAAAGGAAGCGTGAAGTCATGCTTAAAGCTTTTTATTGCACTCCGGGTGTGGCGTGCTGCGTTATCTTACAGACACAGAAGGAAGCTAAAGCACACCATGATATTTTCATGTACTGTAAGTGCTTATGCCAGCAAATGCTACGTACAGACTTCAGATGCGTGCACTGGTTTACTTTCTTGTTATAGTAAAGAACTCGGGACGGTTGAACTCTTGCAAATTAAGAAATTAAAAAACCTATTAGATCACGCTGCCACACTTAGAGCTGTAGCATGCACTGAATAGAAGCGCCATCAGACCTTTGAGGATGCAGTACTTGGAATCCCTAACCTATAAATATGTAAGTGGACTCTTAACAGGCAAGCATGTATAAAGAACATTGGTATACAATGAAAACAATATATACTTACTGTAAAGTTATTCATGTTAAACCTGTATACTGAAGTAGGAAATTCCCTGTCAGTTTTTACTTAGCTTATCTAGTAACTAACAAAACTATTCATTTCCAGCTCCTTGCATTTGTTACACGTGTAAATTAACTGTCTGGGGTGTAGCTTTAAGTCCTTGTGAAGTGATCCTCCAGGCAGTGAAGTCTGCTGTTTTCTATTGTCGTCGTATGCCATTTTTGTTAAATCTCATCTTTTTCTTTCAGAATTTGCCTATGGTGGTCATCCGTACCCTTTTTCTGGAATATTTGAAATTTCACCAGGAAATGCTTCCGAGTTGGGCGAAACATTTAAATTTAAGTAAGAAAGATACCTATTTTCTTGCTTTTGAGAAGGCATATTAAAAAGACAAGTTGTTGCATTTATTTTTGAGTATAGAGTGTTGAATGATACTACAGGATTTTTGACTAAATCATTGTGTTTACTTAGAAATGAAAGATGGAGAGAGGGTGATGGAGACAGTGAAGTGTCTACCGCAAAGAACATTATTTTTAGCATACCATTAAATTCCTTAAATGTGTATAAATTATGTGGACTTGTGGCTAGCTTTTATTATTCATACAGAATATACAACTTAAGTGAGCTACAGGTGGATGATCAGCAAGGAAATAATCTCCCATGATAAAGCTGAAAGTGGTGCTGTAAAATGGAATAGGAAGAACCTATGTTATTCTAGGGCGGCAGAAGGATCTTATCACCCACAGCGGAATGATTTTTGAGCGTTGTATGAACAGTAATCCACCTATATCATGGAAGCCTGATCACCTTCTACTCTCTGTTTTTCTTCTAGAGAGGCTGTGGTTCTAGGCAGTACTGACTTTATGGAAGATGACATAGAAAAAATAGTGGAAGAGCTTGGAAAAGAATTCAAAGGAAATGCTTATCACCTAATGCACAAAAACTGCAATCACTTTTCTTCAGCTTTATCTGAGGTAAACAAACATGAAGGTCTATAGAAAGATGCTTACCAGGTGGCTACAAGGCGTCATCTCCTTCCTGTCCTTTGGAACGTTTGGCCTAATTTCCAACTTTCCATCTCGGGTACCTTGGCCAAACGCCACCGTTTTTCAAGTTTTATTGGTGCTTGTGTCCAAAGCACAAGTTTTTGCTGCCGAAGATGCTAAATATTGTTGTCGTACATAGTTTGTGTTTGAGCAGGGGTGCATGCCTAATTGAGAGACCTAGTAAATGAAGTATTAACAGGATTTCAAAAGCATTTCAGATGCTTCAGAGATCACTACTGAAGACAGAACCATGTGTTAACTTTTATCAGTATTTCCCCACAGAACCATCACACTGAAAATAATTTTTAAAGTTATGACCTACTGTTAAAGAATAACAGAGGCACTGGAAGTTTCACAGTCAACGTTAATCTTCTGCTTGAGAGGCTTTTTGACAGCACCTGCGTCCTCGGCATGTAGATACCTGAGTGGTCGTGCAAAGTATCTGATTATGGAGTCCCAAGGGGCTTAGCTTTTTCCCCTCAGCTTTATTTTAACATGATCGGTTTGCCAGTATGATTGAATGCCTGATCATTCTCATGCGTGTCAACACAAGGGAAAAGGTCAGGAAGAAGTAACCGAGGACGAAGAGGGGAATGGCAGTTGTGATTTTTATCAGTAGTTGGCAATCTGTCCTGGTCAGAATTTATTCTAATGTTTTATTGAAGCACTCCAAAAAGGGATGGCTATTTTTTTTTCCATGGTGAGCTTCCATAAAATCTAATTGTTCTTTTTTTTCAAAATAGTTAATGGCACATTTATTGTATAGCCTGTGTTTTGTGTAGACCGTTTGATCTTCCAGTGGTACTGGAAAATTTTATTGAGATGATGATTCATGTGCAACAGTGGTAGAAGTAAGTAGGGTGAGACACTGACAAAGCTGCAGTTGGCGTGAAATCTGGCTGTATGGCCAGATTTTTGCCATACTCTTCAACCTCATGGTGATGTTGTTTCTATTTTATGTCTTGTCCTATTTAGTGTTCAAATTGACTATAAAAACAGGGATATAATTACAGGTTAAATGCTGCTCAGTTACAGCAGAGTAATGCTCCCATTAGCTATGATTTTCTCCAGATTTGCACTGGAGCAAGTAATGCCAGAAGTGAGTAAGTAAAATATCTCATTCCTTGATAGCGACAACAAAACCATTGAAGGAATGATGTACAGTAAAAACAAGTATTTAATGCAGCTTTATATATTTTTGAGGAGTTGAAACCAGCTTTGCATTGTATAGCTTCTCTTGTTCCAGTGAACCTGAGTGTGTGTGTGCTTGGCCTGGGTGCTGTAAGATAGTGACGTCTTGTGCAAAGTCATCAGAGGCCGTCACAGTAAATAGCCTCAGGTGTGTGCATAACGCCACCGAACTGTAACATTGACACCGTCATCTTGACCGCTCGATTTCAGGGTGCTTTTTTTGTAATAGTGAGATTTTTTCCTGCGATTTCTGTTTCTGAGGAATTAGCAGTGACTAGAAAGTATAGCTTAACTCATTTCTACGCCTTTTATAGAAGTTGTTCAAAAAGAGCAAGGTGGTTAGGTTTTTCAGGACTTCTAAAAAAAAAAAAAAGTGTGTAAAGTGTGTAACCATGTGTCAAACTCTCACAGTGGGAAAACAAGTCTACTTATATGACTTGGGATGCTGCTTTCACTGATGGAAAAAGTTGTCTTAGTGCATCTAACTTGAGTGCTTCTTGACTGGCATTTGTAATAGGTAAATTGTAAGGCTGCCACTGCCTTTGCTTTTTATTTACAATACTGTAGTTTTGTTACTGCTGAATCCAGAACTCAAATTAATTTTTTTTTTTTTTCTTCCCCTTCCACCTAGATTCTGTGTGGAAAAGAGATTCCACGATGGGTGAATCGCCTTGCCTACTTCAGCTCTTGCATACCGTTCCTGCAGAGCTGTCTGCCGAAGGAGTGGCTCACTCCTGCAGCCCTCCAGTCTAGCGTTAGCCAGGAGCTACACGATGAGCTGGAGGAAGCTGAGGATGCAGCAGCATCGGCTTCCTTGGCCAGCTCAGCATCTGGGTCTAGAACTGGTCGCCACACCAAATTATAAGTCCTCCTCCAAAGTAACGAATGGTTTGAAATACTTCGGTTTCATCTCTCCAGCAATCGACTTCCTGACAGAACATGAGAGCTGACTCTAGAACATTGTTTTTATATGCAAAAAAGGCTCTCGCCAACCCCTGTTTCAGCTCAGGATTATTTATGTAGTGAAAAGAATTGCTGGGAGAAAAGGGAAGGATTTTGTTTGAAGCCACCCTTTTCATTTTCACCTGTTTGGTAGACCTGGGTTAACTTAACATCTTGTATAAAGCAGAACTTAAATTATTTGTTTACAGTATTGTGTACTGCTGTTTACAAGTCCTGTAAGGACTCCTGCCACCATGGAAGAAGAGAGAATTTGAGTTTGATTTAACTGTTGCTATAACTCAAAAGCAGTGGTATGATGCCCTGGATGAACTCTCCCCCTTGTTTTCAAGATTTAAGGCAGGTGAACGTTAAATTTCTGAGAAACGCCAGAAACTGCTGAATACTATATGTGTGAACAGGGTACTGTGCACTTAAAGTGGCTGATGTAAACAGGTAGATTCCAGGATGTAGGGAGACTGGTTTTGTCTAAGATCTGTTACTAGAATTATGACCTCTACATTAATGAAACTGTGGATTTTTGCACATATGAAGGGAAATTTCTATCTCATTACAATGCACATTGGTCCCTTTTTTTTTTTTTTTTTTAACTCAGCCATGTAGTTTGCATCCTACCTTCTGTCTGTATTTACAGTCTACTTCAACCAGGATTTAGACAGCGAGAATGTCATCTGTTAGAAGCATCAACAATTTTTTTCACTGTTTGCTTTACTTGATTTTAAACTTGTATATAAAGTTAGTACTTGTATTCTTTTGTTTGTTTGTTTCACATAGTTTAGTGAATAGTGTACTACAAGCCATTTATGGTTGGGGAATGGCCTTGCTTTCTGCTGCTGATTTTGCTTCATTTGAGTTTGTAAACATTCGTGTCCTTTTTTGAGCTATAAATTACTGCCCAGTTGTGCATATCCGCACAAATTATAGAGAAATCCTAATTTATTTTCCCACAGTCTCTATCTGTGGCATTAACTTTCTTGTCAGATGTAATGAAGAAAAACCTGAAAATTGCTTATGCACCTGCGTGTTTACACAGCAGAACCCACTAATCTGCACACATAATTATATCTGAAGGTAAGAGATATTATTTTCTAAAACACAGAAGTATGTTTGCTGGTAGATTATAATTAGAGCTAAATTATAATTAGTGATCAGAATATATAATGGAATGCCTTATTCTTGTTCACTTACCAAGAGAATTAATGGTTCTTCCAGTCATTAGTGTAAATTAGTGAGGTTCTATTGTGCACATAAGGATACAGTAGCACAAACATGAGGGAGGTGAGCTTGTGTATTTTGTAAGACTTGCTGCCTTAAACTAACAAAAAACATACCATCCGTAAACTGATCAGGTCACAAAGAAGTGTGCGTTACGAGAAGTATAAATGATTCTTACAAGCTTTATTTTCAGTCTGTTGCTGCGTTTAGTTTTTCCATTAAGTGAAATACTGACTCTACAGTTTCTCCTGTTTAAAAGGAAAAAAAAAAAACAAAAAAACCCAAAAAAACCACAAAAGCCCTCTTAGGAGGCAAGAATGCTTCATGTTATGGATGCTCCTAGCCACGGGCAGTCAGTGCCATTGAACCCCACAGGAAGGTGCAGTAGGCTGTATCGTAGTAAGAATTCTTGTGATCGCCAGCTCCGACTCGCGCTGGAAATGGGCAGAAGTTTTTCTGCTAGGAGTTGGGTTGAATCCTTTTGTCAGCCGGTCTTTGAAGTTTTCACTCATCTTCTGTGATGCAGTGTAGGTACAGAGAGAGAGGGACGCTCAGTTGCGGGGGAAAAATCAAGTGAGACTCTTTCTGGAAAAAGTGGGATAATAGTAGAAGTCTCTTTAACTGTAGTTTGGTACGAGTTTTAATTATCTCTTCTACCAAGTGGGAAGCGCTTAAGACTGACAAATCTGACACTAATTATGTTCTCTGTTTGGCCTCCAGAAGCTGGACATACTGACTCTCCCTGTTGAGTGCTTTTTTCACTTAAATCTCTGAATTTGAGTTCTCCTTTCCTTTTTTTCCTGTAGTGAAAATGAACATGGTGGTCTCCAGTCAACTCTCAAGCATTACAGAACTGAATCTCACACTACTTACAGCTAAGACAACAGGCCGCAGACAAGTTATTCTGTCTCGGCTGTGCAGCTGTGGTAGTAACGTGACTAAGTCTCTCGGCCAAGGCAGGTCCTTTATTTCAGCTCAGGGTTGAGGCCACTGATCTAGCAATGTACTGTAGCTTTTCCTAGGTTTTAGGAAAAATAAATAGAATGAATTTTCATTGCTACCTAACTTTTATGTACCAAAATCAGCTTTTTAGGCTTCTGATATATCCAGAGCGCTAGGTCACAAATCTCTACACCTTCATTAACACACACACACCTACAGCATGTACAATGCAAGAACGTGACAGATCACAGCACAGTTTTTATTTAGAAGTAAAACTAAGACTATTTTTTATAAAGCAGACTGGAAAGTTTGTAACAAAAACATTCATTTTATTGGTAGCTGTACAGGTGAAAATACTGTCTTATGCTCCTTTTTTTTTGTGTGGGTTCTTTTTGTTGTTGTTGTTGTTTCCAAACCATCCATTTGTAAATCCTGTGAGGAAACTGACACCCGAACCCTGAAGGCTCTTGGGTTTGTATCAAAGCGAGCGGTACTGTAACTTCAATCGCCTGCTGTCAACTCAGCCTCCACTGGATGCCTCCAAGAAGTCACCCTGCCAGTGGTTACTCCAATCTGTTAGCAATAGAGCAAGTTACCTTTCACCAGCATTACTGCCAAGCAGGGATTACTTTAGTCTACTAATGACCACACTGTGCTAGGACTAGAACACTCCAAAATGCTGTGAGAAAGCTGGACACCTGTGGAGTCTTTTCCATCAAAACGGGTAGAAAAATATCACTACTTCAGGGTTCTGCTCTGTTTACTTTCTCATTCTCGTTTAAGTTTCTGTAAGATAGTACTTTTGATACGTATTGTATTCTTTAACTCAAGGTCGTTTTATTTAAATGCCATTTTCTGTTCAGCAAGCCAAAAAAAATCCAATGTACTGTCAGTGTGCACCAGTAACTTCAGAGTGGCTTGGTAAAAACATAGTTGCATTACTTCTAAAATTTGCAATGCAATTCTGATCACTATTGATACATGATAATTTTCACTGTTGGAAGTTGGTTACAAGCTGAATATTCACTGATGCATTTTTTGTAAACTTGTATTCAAGTTTACTGTACTACATAGTATTTGTATAAAATTCAGAGAATTTTGACTTTTGTTACCTGTACATGGCAACAAGTTGTCTAGCATCTGAAACTTAAATCCATCAGTTTATTAAAAATACTTTTATAAAAAAAGACAGTTGGCTCCGTGTGTTATTCCCCTGGTGCCTACAGCTTGTTTTGTCAGTGCCACCCAAGCTCTTTGGTTTTGAAAGATGTTTTCACAGGACAGTAAAACTACCCAAGGGTTTCCTATAGCAAAGCTATAGGCTGTTTTCTGACATGGGCATCAGGAGCTGCTGCCCTTTGGTTTGTCTGAGGCGTTATCAAGATCCAGGGCACGCAGGGCTTACCGTGCAAGTTTGCCATCAGAACAGCTTCTCAACAGGCAAAGCTTTTTTACGGCTAAAGGCACCTTAGTCCTCTCACTCCCCAAAATAAATGTTTTGTTTCACAGTGCTTCGTATTAATGCAATGAAAATGGCTATTGGGCAGTTCCTGACTTACTCTCGTACTCTGGTTTGATTTAAATCAGATCATAAAAAAACTTGCAACAAACTAGAAAAACTTGTCAGGGAAGCCCATAGCATTGCTTTGAGAAAGCAGCTCTGCTCCACTGGTAACGCTGATTCCTGCTGGTCTAGAGTAGGAATCCCATATTCCTCACATGATCTGGTCCACTAAAATTAGCGTATCTCAAACTCAACCAGGATCTAGCCATGAAGAAATGCAAGATTCCTGCAGTGGCGCAGTTTTAGCTTGCGTTGGGGATGAGAGGGGGCTACGTGTATCTTTGGGTTTCCTTAGAGAGGGATGTTACTCGCACCAGACCGGCAGCTCCATCCCTCTCCTGCTGAGCAGCAGCCCAGGACAAGGAGCTTGAGGTATCACGGCTCCTTCTGCAGGTGGAAGATGGGTGGCCAGCGGTTCTCAAGCTCTTTGCCCAGTGGAGTGTCAGTCCTGCAATCCTCAAAGCAGGAAGCCCGCTGTGCTTGCCGGTCACCTGCTGAGCTGCTTCGAGCCCGTGCGGTTGTGTGAAAGGGGAGACATCACTGTTGGTGTCTTCTGAATGAAGCCAGCAAAGCTGAAAGAGAGGGGCTTCACGTGAGTTTAGCTCGAACAGCCCCCGAGGGGCTTCACGTGCGCCCCACGGGGGCTGTTCAAACTAAGCTCATGGGTTTCTAATCTTAAGATTTCCTTTCAGGGACCCTTTTTTAACCCCTTTTACCGTTACACAGCCTGAAACAAGGTGCCCAAGCACTGGACTTCAAGAAGCCACGACTGTGTCACTGAACTGTTCCTGCTGGGGCTCGCCATGGCTTGGGAGGTGGCTTCAAGGCATCTCAGATGAGAAAAGCCTTTCCCGCAGCCGTGATGCCGGCCTCGTCTTCTGCCCCAGGCAACCGTGGGGCAGCAGCGTGGGGAGTTCAAACACCCTTTCGTGGTGTTCGGGTCCAGTCCCAGCGTGGCGGCTGATACGGGTCTTCCTTTACAGTGAGATAAATGACATGAATCGGATCCCCCCATGCCAAACAGGACACAGACAAGCTTTTATCAGGCTCTAGCAAAACGTGGTCAGCCTCCGCTGCCAGCGAGGGACGGCGGGGAGGAGGAGATCCCCTGTTCCCAGTGAGTGACACGGCAAATGCGGTTTTGGCCGGCTCCCTCACGTTTCCCAGGTCAGAACAGTCATTACTGGTAGCTCAAGCAAAGCCAGGCTTTCCTCCCAGAATAAGAATAATGCCCCATTAAGCCCACCTAATGACAACACAAATCATGTCGAACAGAAAATGGCTTGTGTTCCCTACTCGGGCTTCTGAGGCTTGTGGGTTTTGTTCTGCTTTTCCCATTCCTAATTTGCCTGTGGGAAACGCTGCCTCCCCCCAGCCCTCCCAGCGCAGGCACACAATAGCTGCTTGTCTTTCGCCTGGAAGGAATTGCTGAGCCTTTAAATAGCTGGAACTGAGTTTATTTTTCCTCTGTACTTCAGCTCATTCATTACTTCAGTCATAGCATCCTAGAAGTGAAGATTTCCAAGAGCACTAGAGTTTTCCTCTTTTTTTTTTCCCCCCCAAAAGATGCTCTGCATCTTAAATTTCGTGCACCAGCCCCGTGCAGTGAAGTGTCAGCTTCCAACAAAGTAATTCACACGCCGTTACGCAAATATGAGCTGAGTAGTGAGGACCAGCGAGAGCTGATGGCAATGTAGCCGGCTCAAACGCAACTGTAAAGGTCAATTATTTTTTACATCAGACTCGGAAAGTTTAGTAAAAGCACTGAACAAGAACCGACGATAGTTGGGGTGACCGGCTGAGCAGAGGCTGCTCGGGCTGGCTTTTACCCCCAGCACTCCGGAGTCGAGGGCAGAGAAATGCCTCGGGGGGTTCCCTGGCTTTTGAGGATGCTCTCACCCCTGCAATTGCTTTCTTTAAGCTGCTTTGCCCTCCCAGGAGCCTTACGGCTTCTCTGCGTGTTAAGAAGTTTAAAGGAAGGACGGTCTCCGTGGCGCTGCCTCTGCCCCACGGCTCCTCGCACAAAGGCTCCTCCGGCGAAAATGCCAGGCTGCGGCTCGCACGCAGGGATGCCAGGCTGGCCCCGTGCTGTCGGAGCGGCGGGATGAGCGTAGGGTGGGAGCCTGCAGCACATCCCTCCAAGAGACAGGCAGCCTCTAGCACCTCTCCAGCTTGCGCTGGGCTTCAAAGGTGTAACGGTTGGTGCTAATATTGCTGAGGTTGTCTTCCCATGAGAAAAACAAAGGCTGTTATACTAAATATATTGACATGTAATTATTGACTGATAATATACTAATACTGCAGCATTAAACCCAGTACAAACAGGAATCTGCTCAGAGCCAGACTACGCACCTTCCCGGTCCTAGCCCGTGGCATAACCTATAGGTAGCACATCCAGAGCAATCAGCTCAGAGTCATCTCTTCCTCCCTCACTCTGTCCTCTACAGATGCTCAACTTCCTAAATGGTCTCTGAGGACCTGGCTTGTAGCTGCAGACCAGCTAACCCTATAGGTCATGACGCTCTTCCCTGACTGTGTCATGAGCTAATCTATACTTCTTCTTCCTTATCTTCTGGGGAGGTTTACTGAGAATGTCTTAAAGTAGTAGCAATCCCCCCCTGAGAAACAGGCTCTTGTTTAATGTGCACCAGTGGTGGCTTTTGCAGCGTATACCTCGTAGCCTGCAAAAGCTCGATTCTGTCCCTCCTTGCAGACCCCGAGGTGACATTCTGCCAACTTTCTGAGCCAGCCGTTGCCTTTAAGCCTTGTCTGCAAGTTGTAAAAAAGTGAAGCACATTACGTTTCAGCTGATCACCTTCATAAATTTTTATCTTTGTTTTATCAGAAAAAAAACCCCACCCTAAAAGCGTACTTCCAGTGACCGTCAGCTTGATTTTGAGAAGGTAGCCTTTGAGAAACATTAGAATCCCCATGTCCACAGGCAGCTGGAGAGGCCAAAGTACGCGATCGACAGCTCTTCCACTTTTTCAGCTGTGGAAGCCTGTGCTGATGACATCATCCTTCCATGATGACCCCAGAGTACGGAAACATTTGCCCTCCTGTCTGAGCAGTTCACAAAAGCTCTCTTGGTGCCTTTCCCAACAGCAACTTGCTTTTGGGACAGGAACCATGGGGACAGACTGTCCACAAGGTTACATCTCTGCCATTGGAGTGCTGCAGCAGATGCAGAGCGTGCCCTAGAGGGGACCTGAGCTGGCAGCACCAGGACACTCAGATGAGCAGGAGGGACTCTGGGAGACCCAGCAAGGGATTTCAAGGGCTTCATCTCAGTCATCCGTCCTCCCCCGGTGTAGCATCACTTTACTCTCACTTCAGAAGAAGCCCCCAACGCAATTGTTCTAGCATTAAATGACCTTTCAGCAGGAGGGAAGGCTGCTGCTCAGACCAAGGGCTAAAGCTGCTTTTAAATTTAAAACCATGTTTTTAAATGGTGCCTGCAGCGTTTGAAGAAATGCAATCAAAAGCTGCAGCTGAGCCTGTGTCAGTCAAGTCTCCCCTCTCTACCCAAACACACAGACAAAAACCTCTAGTTATGGAAGAGTCTGACGTGGGTTTGTGGCTCCTTAAGAAACACCACCTGCCGTCGGAAGGAGACAGACGTGGGGAGGCTTGAGAAAGCCCCACCATCCCTCCTCTCTGCAATCCCTGGTGCCAGCATCCCACCCACAGGGCCATGTCACCACACAAACACTAGGCACAAGTGCTACTAGGGTCTTCTCTTGGGGTTGTTCAGCCTGGAGAAGAGAAGGCTCCAGGGAGACCTTACAGCAGCCTTCCAGCACCTGAAGGGGGCCTACAGGAAAGATGGGGAGGGACTCTTCATCAGGGAGTGTAGCGATAGGACAAGGGGTAACAGTTTTAAACTGAAAGAGGGGAGATTTAGATTAGATATCAGGAAGAAATTCTTTACTGTCAGGGTGGTGAGGCACTGGAACAGGTTGCCCAGGGAAGCTGTGGATGCCCCTTCCCTGGAAGTGTTCAAGGCCAGGCTGGATGGGGCTTTGAGCAGCCTGGCCTAGTGGGAGGTGTCCCTGCCCAGGGCAGGGGGGTTGGAACTACATGATCTTTAAGGTCCCTTCCAACCCAAACCATTCTATGACTCTATGATTCTGTGATCTCTGTTCCTCCCCACAGGGGTAAGGCCACAGGAGGGAAGGGTCCATCCTGGCACTGCCCTTACTGCCCAAGCAGTGGGAAGGGGGCAAACACCCCACTCTCTCCCACCTCCCCGGCAGCAGGTGCAGGAACTGCCTGCCTGCAGGGGGGCTCCCCTCCATTCCTGTCCTGAGAGATTCTGAGAAGCAAGACTGAAAAAAAACAAAGCCGCGCCCTAACACTGAATAGGGCATGAAATGCTGTCCCACCGAGCTGCGCGGCAAGCCTGGCTCCTGCAACAGTCCCACACAGGGCATGGGACAGAATGGGATGGGATGGATAAGGCTCTACTGCAGGTTTTTGTACAGGGACGTGCTTAGAGCACTCCACCAGTAACCTTGTTCTCTTGGACAAGCAACAAAGAAGTAGCCTGGCTTTTATACTTTGTGAGGAAAGTAACGGCTTTTCTAATATTTGCATAATGCAATGTTCCCACTCAAACAAGAAGCCAGAGTTCTGCTTGTCTCACCACGATTACATGAGGTTTGGAACAAGAGTAAAGGTGGAAACTGCTTCATCTGTGGTAAACTCCTGGCTGTGGGGCTGGGATAGCTCAGCCACCATGGGGCTGAAGGACATCCTGGAGTCACTCCTCCCTCCTGTGGGCACAGGGATAGGGCTCAGGAGGATCCAGGCACAGCTCAGGCACATTTAGCTCCGGTAGCCAGGCAAAGAAGGATTCACCATGGGCAGACAGGCTGAGCCAGCGGGGGTGGCTCAGAGAGGGCCCAGCCACAAGAGCCCATCCCAAGTTGTCGCTGGTCTTTGCTGGCTGGAAGACCTGACCTTCAAGGCTAGTGAAGTCCAAAAAAACATCCAGAGAAAGAGCATCTCATCAGCACCCGGTTGCTGAAAGCTCAAGGAAGTCCATGATCCAATTAAAAATGTATCGCCATAATCACCATATCTTTTTCCCTGTCCCTGATAAAATGGAATTATTTTGATGGGTTTGTGGTACTGTGGATGGTGTTCTTAATTATTTAATAAGTATTTACTGTAGATGAGTAGTTTTATTTAGTGGCACGTTACACTTCTATTTACATCATCTTTTACCAGCTTTTTTCGTAAAAATAAAAGACACTGTATCTGTGCCCTGAAATCATATTTTTTCCTTTTATGTCCTGTCAATGCAACAGCACTTTCCTAGGCATCTTCCGAAGCTGTAAGAGGATTTCTCATGCAACTCAAACCTGGATTGATGTACATAATTCCTTATGTTATACATCTTCCTCCCTTTACAATGACTAATGGAACCTGCCCTATGGAGCGGAATCATGCTAGCTGGCCGTCTTTCACATTGCTTTAACTTTGTGAAGCTTTTCCAAAAATTACTCATCCTCAACTGCTCCATAAGCTGTCACTGTACATTGGACAAGCTGCCCAGAGAGGCAGGATGAGGTGGGACGAGGAGGAGGAGGACGGGCAGCAGCCAGAGGAGGCACAGCACTCGGGCTGCTGCTGGTGGAACAGGCTGAAGCCTTTGGGCTTGGGTTTGCCCAGCCCACGGCAATGAGTGATGTGTGTTGCTATGGTTTGAGGAACCCCCAACAATTTATTGTCATTTAGACAATTATTCTGTCACCCGATGACCCCTCCCCACCTGAGAAGCGGAATCAGGAAAAAAAAAAACAAGGAGACCCAAAGGTTCAAATATAAACAGATTTACTAGAATAAGACTAAATAATTAACACTAATAATACTAAAGAACCAATATTGAACCCGATACCAATATAAAATATACAAGGATTATACTCAGGCAATTCTATCAGCAGGAAGCTGTGCACTCACAGCAGGGGACAGCAGATGTGGGACACTGCGAGCGCTGCGGCTTCGGGAGGAAGGGAAGGGCTCAGGGGTCCGGCACTGGGGCAAGGAGTTCTCTGGACCACCACGATCAAGGGAGAGAGAGAACTTCTCAGCACGCTTTCTAATTTGTATTGAATGTGATGTTCATGGTATGAAATAATCCTGGGGGCCAGCCTGGGTCAAGTGCCCGGGTCTTGCTCCTCCTCATCCCTGCACCTGGCGAGGCGCAAAAACACCGAGACCTTGAAACCCGCATAACCATAGCTGGCTATGAAGTAAATATTTTCACAAATTCAGACACTAGAGTCTTCCAAAAGTGCAGTTTTCCCAAGCATTAGAAGAGACCTTACTGAAAAGTAAAATTACTGAAAGAGGAATTACTCCTGCGTGGCTCACACCAGCAGAGGCGTGCACGTGCCAAGGCAGGGGAGCCCAGCGGCACGGGCCGGGGAAGGACGAGCAGGTCAGCCGTCGTCTTTCCTGTAGGCACTGAGAGTTGTTCCTTGGTTTCCATAGAAACCGGCTGCTGCAGAAACGATGTTATGAAAATGCCTCCCAAGATTAAAGCCAACAGATTTGCTTTGCTCTAAGGAGAGTAGCGGGACTCGTCACTCCATTGCCCTGTGTGTGGTGTAAAAAGGGTTTCAGAGAAGTGGCAGGTACCCCCGAGACAACCTGCCAGCAGCGGGCCCTGCGTCGCCTGCCCCATGTCACTGAGATCCAGCGTAGCCACAAACTCCAGGAGGAAGAGGAGGGGGAGGAGGAAGGAGCAGGGACTTACAGATCCCGACAGCTCCTTGCAGGTGGGTACAGCTGACACCAGAGGTAAAAGAGGCAGTGCTGCTGCCATCTCTGAGGGCTGAAATCTGTTGTCTGCCCTGGAAAAGCCACGCCGGCAGAAGCAGCAGCAACGCGTGATGGCATGGCGAGATCCCCAAGCGGCTGCAAGGAGAGAAGGCTGCAGCACCTTGTGTGGAAAGGATAAAGGCAGCAATGGCGGGTTACAGACAAGTGCCGTTACTGCCAGGCTGCCTGTCCCTCTTACCCAAATACCGAACGGGGGGGATGCGTTGTTCCGTGTCTGCTTTCATATTTGACATGGCCACTGAGTGGTCAAAAATGAGTCTTGTATGAAGATGAAGTTTAGGCAGGCCAACTCTTATGTAAGTTGCTCTCAGAAATGCATGTATTGTCCAATAAACCAAAGTCATGCCTCGCAGAGAAGCTCTGTAGCAACAAAGCGAGCCCGCCTTTGATGGAATAATTGGCAGGAAAACATGCAAAACTTAAAAAGCTTAACTCTCCCTCCGTATTATTAATTACTCGATCGAGTTTCATTTGGAAAGAGGCCATGAAAATATAAAGAGGCATTTAGCCTAACAAGAGAAATGCCACAGCCCAGGCGGAGGCCTGTGGTTAATGCTCAGAACCGGTGGTGTGAGGACAAGCTGTGCCCAGCCCGACAGCAGCGACCCCTGTCTCCTCTGAAAGGTGGCAGACCAGCCGTGTGGCCTGCACCCCGCGCAGGTTCAACTTAATGCAGTGCTCGCACCTGCAGGTAATCACTTCAGTGGAACAACAGCCGTCCCAGTGGATGATAATCAGGCAACTCAGAGAAAACATCTGGAAACAGATGTTAGCAGGGTGGAATTCATTTTTAGCATGAGTTCTGATACATTTCTAGAAGTTGCTCCAACATTTCACGAAAATGTAGTCAAGAATACAGAAATGCTGAAAGCAGCCAAATCAAACATCAACTATTTTTGTTCAAGTCCTGCAAATGACAGCTGAGCATCGCGCTAACAAACAAGTGTTCATTACTGAAAAGTTCCCGTGTTCCTCAGTGCAGTGAAAGCTACATGATCTTGGAAGTTTCCCATGAATATTTTCCTGCATCTCTGCTGTGAAATCCACTGAAAATGACTATACCGGATTACCCATGACCCTGTTTCTGGAGAGGCTCCCACAGCAAGGCTCTACAAAACTTAAGGATGTAAAATTAGAAATCCTGGGAGCAATTCGTGCTCTGTTGTGGAATGTTTCATCTCCTTATGCAGTGTTAAAGCGCTGCTACGCAGGCCTCAGGAATATAAACACTAATTACTGAAGCCATGTAACTGAAGTCATAAAGAACTTTACAGTACGACTAATAAGCCATTAGATACTAAATTAAGAAGCAGAACGTGATGATCTATAGTCCATCAAAGGAGGAACAAAGCCCCTCCAAAGAAAGATATGGTATTTTATGGAAGAAACATGTAGCTCAGAAGTCTAACTGGCATCTGAAGATACGCAGCGTGAACAGACACGTGGTATTGCCAATGACTTGATTTTACATGTATGCTCAGCCTATCAATAAAGTGATTAATTATAGAATCATAGAATCATAGAATCTTCATGGCTGGAAAGGACCTTTGAGATCATCAAGTCCAACCAAACAACCTACAATCTCTGCCACTAGAGCATGCCCTGAAGTGCCACATCTAGACGTTTCTTAAACGCCTCTAAGGACGGTGACTCAACCACCTCCCTGGGCAGGCTGCTCCAGGGCCTGACCACTCCGTCAGTAAAGTAATTCTTCCTAATATCTAATCTAAACCTCCCCTGCAGCAACTTCAGACCATTTCCTCTGGTCCTGTCATTATTCACCTGGGAGAAGAGGCCAACACCCACCTCTCTACAACCTCCTTTCAGGTAGCTGTAGAGGGCAATGAGGTCTCCCCTCAGCCTCCTCTTCTGCAAGCTAAACATGCCCAGCTCCCTCAGCCTCTCCTCATATGACCTGGTCTCCAGACCCCTCACCAGCCTGGTAGCTCTCCTCTGGACACGCTCCAGCACTTCAATGTCCCTCTTGTACAGAGGGGCCCAGAACTGAACACAGTACTTGAGGTGAGGCCTCACCAGTGCCGAGTACAGAGGCACCATCACTTCCCTGCTCCTGCTGGCCATGCTGTTCTTGATACAAGCCAGAATGCTGCTGGCCTTCTTGGCCACCTGGGCACACTGCTGGCTCATGTTAAGCTGGCCGTCCCCCAGTACCCCCAGGTCCTTTTCTGCCGGGCAGCTTTCCAGCCACTCTTCCCCAAGCCTGTGGCGTTGCTTGGGGTTGCTCAGCTGAAAAGAACATGATGGTGATTCCATAGATGAGGACGGCAAAAGAAGAATACATTATACGATGTTGTAACCGGCTCTTTTTCAAAGATTCCAACGTACAAACTGGAGTCCACAGAAAGGAAAATAAAGGGTTAACTCTGCTTTATTGTGAAGCCTTGCTACAGGAAAAAAAGCAGTGAATTCAGCTTTATTGCGAAGCCTTGCTAAGCAGTTCCCAAATGTCCCAAAAGTTACTTCAGAGAGTCTTACCACCCCATAGATCACAGTAGCACCGCTGAGCAGCAGGGTAACGAGGAGCTGCATCGGTACGGCAGAGGGAGGCAGGCACAGCGCTTGTTCAGCGCGTCCCCCCCCTGTATCTTCAAAGCACGCTCATGTCTCTCTCTCCCTCTCCAGCCCGAGACAGCCCCCCTTATATCCTGCACCGGATTGAGTGGAAAAGCAGAGGCTAGAGTTGCTGCACGTGTGGCCAGTGCATGCAGCGAGCCTTACCAGACTCATGATCCAGCTTTGCCAACAGCAGCTGTCTGATACCTGACTACACTGTTGTACTCCCTTCTTGTTATCTTCTTCTTCGAAGGTCAGGTTCTCACGGATACACATGTAGTTTTTGCAGCAACAGTACTGAGGTCCTTTTTCTCGGCAGGTATACTGGGTTTGGTTCAACTAGTAATTTTCCGTCGTGGCTCACTCGGACCATCCTCTATTATCCCTAACACAGATGTATAAGGCAGTGATTAAATATACAGAGAGGGAGCTGTGGATTGGGTTCTTCAGACTCAAGCTGACGGACAGTCAGGGCACGACCCAGTTGCCTACACACTGGCTCTGGGTCCCTCTGGGTTTAGCCACCCAGACACAAGGTACTTTTCCAGCTGATTTAGTACTGTCATGGGAGTAACAAAACTCACACATTCTTGAAAGGAACTTGTTTGGCATGGACAGGATTTTCAGGATTGAGTAAGATCTCCATCATGTAGCCTTTCACAGATTTCCTTCTGAATCTTCCTCCCAGCTCACGTCAGAAGAGGCTCAAGATACTTTTTGGAGCCTTGCCATGGAAGGGAGAGGCTGATGTGAGGGAATCAGCTTTCCAGCCCACTACCTTTCTTCCCGGATGAGCAATTCATCTCAAAGCACTCCACCTCCTCTGAAACCCTCTCACCCACGCGGGTGGTGTTCCCTGGGAGAACAGCTCAGTCACTCTCCTGATGAGCTTGCAAAGTGCACGGCTTCATGCTCCAGCTGGTCCACCCATGGCTTAGCACTTAGGAGCTGCTAGGAAAGACATAGCGCCAAGGTGGTGTCTAAATGGTTAGGGCCAGAACAGAGTCAGGAGATGGGTCCCATAATAAAGAAAGGTATTGGACAGCAATCAGAGAAGCCAGGTTTTGCATCAAAGCAAGAACTTAGGGAGGAAGCTTGCTCAGAAGTTAAGCTGATGTTGAGAAGACAAGGCAGGAGCCTGGACAGAAGATGAGAAGGACTCAAGGAAACCCTAGAGGAAAGGCTATCTGCCTTGTAAGGACCCACCAAGTAGAGGACAGATTTATTTTCACAATCTTCTTTATTCTGTCTTACAATGTAGTTTAGAGAGTTGTGTTGTCAGACTTAATTGCTTCTCTATTCTAATAAAACAGCCTGGGACAGCCATGTGAGGAAAAGCAGAGAAGAGCAGCGTAAGGTCAGCTCAGCGCGCTGGCTGACTCAGCCCAGCACAGGCAGCAACACTGGCTGCTCGGCGATGCCATCCTTCCATTCTTCTTTGCTGTCAAAGCCTCTAGCTGCCCCGAGACAGCCAAACCCTCTGATCAGGATATGAACGCTCGTGTCTGACTCCCCAGATTGTTCAGCTGGTCTTTCTTACCGCTGTTCAGCCAAACACGTCAACCTTCAAACCAATTTTCAGGCTAGAATTTGCCTGACCCACAGTCGCTATGAGAGTGGAGAGTGAGTTTTAAAAATTGGTTCCCACTGGTGCTTTTCAATAGCAGCACACAAAGTACAGGAAGACCACCCATCAGCCTTGTAAAGAGCATCCTGTGCAACTTGCTACCTGAAAATTCCTGAGACATTGATAAATCCAATTTGATCACACAGTGATAACTGAACTCTGCCATGAATTGCAATAGCGGGGCCTTCTGATAGTGGCGCTGAACATTTTCTCTGTAGCTTTCTCTTGCAACACCGAGGCATTCTTCCAGTTCACTGGTGTCCTATAGCAGCAGGAAGACTTGAGTAGCCTCAGCATTGTGAGAAGAAGCTGGGTCTGGCAGATATACACCCAGGTTTGCTTCAGGCAAATCGAGCAAATGACACATATGAAATCCATGTATCCACGCGTGATAAAACAACAGAGGCATTTTCTTTTTTTTAATCTGACTCATGCATTCACTTCTGTCTGAGGGCAACATGCAGGTAAGAACAATTTTGCTTCCAGTAACTGGAAGAATTTTCCCTGAGATGGAATTTGCTTGGTCAGTAACTGCTGGCAAGCAGCTTGGGGAACTTTGAATATGATTTTAAAATAGTTTCTGAAGCAGGAAGGGACCTTCAAAAAGACAGTGAAATTGAGTATTTCTGAACTGATCAACTAAGCCTGGACTAAGTGTGTTACCTTCTAGCCATGGAAAATCAATGACAAGATCTGTAGGAGGGGCTCAGCACTGCTAGGATGGAGTGAGAACGGTATGGTGGCACCAAGACGTCTTCATGGTGTTTGGCCACTTTCACTGACCCACTTCTGTAACTACATGTCTAATCTTTGCCTAGAGCAGCACACTTCCCTAGCATTTGTATTCTTTGGGGGACCTGGAAGGGGGCAGAGATCATGGCCCACAGTTTGCTGATGGCCTCTCCCAATCCTGGATTAATAGCTTTCCAGAACCTTCCTGTGGAAGACAGAGGTGAAGATATCTGCATGCCTCAGTGCTTTTTCCTGCAGGAGACAAAGTTTCTGGGACGAAAGGGGTCTGTCTATCGGGACCCTACTGGGGAGGGAGCACGGGGCACGTGTGGTCATAAAGCTGTCAGTGGAAGGATAGGCAATCTCTCTCCTGAGAGCTGAAATGAGGCAAAGAGAGAGAAAGCTTTTGATCTTGGAGGGAGAGAAGGAAGTTTCTTTACTGAGAAGGTTTCTTCAAACCCTCCAGGGCAGGAGCCACCAGCTCCACATCCAACCTCTCTAACCTTTATAGAAGTTCCCATCTGTGGCTGTTGCTTGCAGAGCCTTTATCAAGTTTCCCTCCAACCACCCCATTTCCCACCAACTCCTTTTAAAGTAGCATTTAAGCAAACCACACACCAGCTCCATTCCCTTTCCTGTCAGCTCTTCACAAAGTACAACAAAAGCAGTCTTCCACCATTCCTTTCTACAGGGCAGAATACGCAAGCCATGGTGCATTCCTCCATAGCTGCCTCCTCTCCAGCTGGCTAGTCTGCTCAAGGCTAGTGAGGGCAGGTTATCCAGAGCTCTGGAGAAATGCGGGACAGTTCCTCAGGGCTCTCAAGATGGTTGTCAAAGCCCCCAGCAAGGTGATGATAAAAGGGTAAGTCAAGAAAGACACAGAGAGCCAGTGGGGATGGGACGGTGGGTCGCAAGCAACCGGGGAAGTGTCTTGCTTCTTTGCCAAGGTCGTGCAGGGCACAGCAATCATGGGCAATTCAGAGGCGATCAGGAAGACTGGCACTCTGCTTGTTGTCCAGGGTCCACCCTTATAGACATAGCTATATAGACATAGCTCCACCAGCACAAAGATACCCAGGAATAACCAATAAGCTGTAGGAAATACCGGGCTTGGAAGACGGAAGGGAGACCAACAAAGTAGCCAGCAGCAGCTCCCCATGAGAGAAGGGAACACAGTTACAGCTGCTCTTCTGCAGGTCTGTAAAACAAGAGAGACCTCACTTCTTGGGGCTCCTCCAGCTATCCTGCTCGGACTGCTCCGGTTCCCGCTCCATGCCGGCATGCAGACCACCCTGACTCACAACAGAAGATATACAAGTTATGATACCTGTCCTCCAAATCACAGCTTTCCCGGGTGTTTGATTTACTCTGATCAGACGTGTTAGCTGGATGTGAAAGCAGGCTGCACTGACAGAATAATACATTGGTACTAGAAATTAAATAAATTAAATCTAATGTTCCCTTCACACCAGTATTTGGTGGTAGCATTCATTTGTAATGATGACCTGAAGGTGTACATACGCACGGAGGGTGCAAGGGGCAAAAAGGATTCGTGTGCAGTTTTCATCTAGTCCATACTTTTACACAATTTTGGACAAAATGACATCTTGAGATCCCTTCCAGCCCTACTACTCCCAAGTTTATAGTGCCATTAAATATGGTAACTTCATTGTTAGTGGGGTAGAGGCCCAATAGCAATTTCTTATCTTTCTGGACAAGAAAACAGGTTTTATTGTTTTATTTAACAATGCTATTATGTGATGTTTTAGCACCTGTCAAAATTCAGTGTATGTACTCTGACCTCTTTTTTCCCCAAAAATGATACTAATAACCTCAATAAATTTGAAGTTATCAGTAAGGTTTAAGGATTTGGGTAGCTTAGTGCTTTGGTGAAATATCAGTGTATGTGTGTTAAAACGGATTCTAGAAACTTTCCAGAAACTGAGCTGTGTTAATTATGAAAAAAATAGGTTTAACCAGCATTTACATAAATTTCCAGATTCTGGACAGTTTGTAGCTAATACACCTTTACAAACGAGCTAGAATCAGTCCGTATGTCATTATTCATAACTATAAGTTGAAATGGTACGAGAACGTGAAATTAACTGAAAAAGCAGCACTCTTGTGGATAATGATAATATCAAAAAATTAGCACTTTTCGCAACTGAAGTCTGCACGATTTTGTTAATTACCTGTCTTAGCTCTAGATCTGAAACCACAGTTGTTTAAAAGCCCAGTGACAGGTGACAGATTGTTCTTAGCAGACACACCCCTAGTAACTAAGGAGCTGATGGTTACCGCGGTTTAAATAAAATCAAAATGCTTAAATTCTGCTCCTCTGGGTGCATAGCAGCTCTGCATTTTTTGGAGAAAGACCTAATAAATGAAATGGTGAAGGTTTGGGTACCGTTCCATGATTTGACTTAAAAATAACGGTGTAATGCCTGAAATTCTTCTTAGGGATTCGTTTTTCACCACAACTCTCTGAGCAGCTAATTATGCCAGTTATAGATAAATTTTAAAGAGACATCTAATATGTTCCAAATAAATCTGAGGCTTGCCTGTAGTTAGGTTCAGGGGAAAAAAAAAACAACCAAACCCCACAACTTTGAACAGCATTAGTTTTTTAATATTCATTACAAGCATTTGAAAAAGATGGGGGATTTAAGACAAACTGCTTTACTGCAATGATCATCTTGATCGACGAGTTTAAAGTACCCTCACAGGAGGTAAACAAATGTAAAAAGGAAACCATAAAATACGGGAATGTATATATCGCTCCCAAGCACGAGGACGAAGTGGGAATCGGATGGAACCAACACTATTATTCAGAATTATACTATCATAAACCCAAGTTAGCACTCTGAAGGACCACTCATCAAAATAAGCACTCCTTTCTCTTCCCCACCTTAGCAATGGCCCCTCTCTGGAGCACCGGGTCTGGTGAAGCTTGTTGGTGAAGCTTCCTGCCAACACGGACTGCCCCGGGACTGGAAGAATAACTCACCAGCTGCCTCTGGCTGGTTGTAGGCTATTTTAGCTTTAGCGGACCAGAAAAACTAATCTATTAGACACCAATTATATCCAGCTCTCTAGGAATTTTAAACAGTTTGTAAGTAAGTTAATTAAGCAGATGTTTAGCTTCTGCTCTTGTTCCTGCAGAGGTACTGCGAAGGCACAAGTCTGACATGCTGGGAAAATAAAGCTATCAGCATGGGAAAGTGTATGGGAAAATAAAACTACCAGCATAACTAAAGAAACGTTTTGCATCTATTCAGAAGCCACTGAATAGATGCCCATGAAACTGAGTTTAGGGAGCAGCTAGCTGTCTCACTGCTGAGGATAACAGCACCGGGCCCTACACTAAGGAAGACTCCCGAAGGCTTCCCCACCACTGTGCACGTGGAGGGGGATGAAAACTAACAGTTCAGTGCAGAGGGTGCACCCGAATCCCCCCTGGTCCACACAGCAACAATTCCCCCGCCAACCCAGAGAGCTCCAGTTGCCCTACCTACTGCTTTCCAAAACCTCAGCGCACAGCTTCTGTTCCCCACCCAATTTTGCTGTCTGTCTTGCAGCAGGTGCTCTGTAGAGTTAATTCATAGATGTGTCTTTAGCCCAGCACCTGATGCTTTAGGGAGAAAACCAGGATCCTCCAAAATCAAAATCCGACAGAAGGTCGCAGCCCTCGGTAGCCAGTCACCAACAGACTGACTCAGCCTTCACGCCAGGTCACAGTGTGGCATCAGGAAAAGGACAAAAAATACTGGATCCGAAAACACTAGCAACAAGATAGGAAGTATTTTTAATCTCTGATCCTCCTCAGAAAGCAGCAGAAACCGCACCAGGTACAGAAATATTTATATGCTAAATTAACACTCTCAGTGTGCAAGACATGAAGTCATTCCTGTCACGAATGAGAAAAACCTTGAATTCTTGCCAGGGAATCTGGACACCACAGCGGGACACCTGAGGTGCCTGCAAATCTGGAACAACTGTTTGGAAATAATATGTCGTGCTTGACTTTGATCTCTCAAATCTCAGCCTTGCAGACTGGCTGGTTCTTATGAGATCCTTCTGAAGCCACGAGCTTTCTTTCCTTTGCCCCTTGCCAAAGGTGGGCTACTTTGTACAGAAGATCCTGCCCTAGCATACTGAAACCAGCCTTTGTAGCATGATGAAAAAAATATACCCTGACTCCTCTGAATCTTTCCATGTATTTTGGACAGCGGCTGTCTTCGGAGTATACTGTTGATTCCAGTGGAAGAAAACACCTTGAATCTGGCAGGGTACTAGCGGACAGTCGTGTCACCAGACAGGGTGGGGTGGGGATAAGTCAGTGAAACCTACTCTAAAATGTGCAGTACTTGATTACAAAATTAAAATAAAAAACCCAAACTCCTTATCATGCCCCCCTACCCAGAAAAAAGAAAAAAAAAAAAAAAGAAAAAGAAAAAAACCCAAGATATAATGAGATCTACCTGATGCACCGTATTTTTTTTCTAGTTGATACATGGCATCATTTCTGAACATCCCCTCCAGCTGTCCGATTTGAGTGTCTACTTTGGTAGACTGCTCCATGAATGTGACTCCTCTTTCCCTGCATGCTGCTAATTATACATCTACTTTAACAGCACATTGCATGCAAAACACGTCGCCAAAGTGGCTCCTGGCACACCACTTCTCTCCCCCCTTACCCTGCAGTTCACTGATATCATTATATTACATCACCGTCTGTGTTAAAAATGAACCAGTTGTCCAGACCATAGTACATTAAAGGAATAAGAAGGCTCTTTCCCTTCTCTGGGCTTTAGCCTAATCTTGGCAAAAATGCAAGAGACACAGTGAGTAATGCAAAAAGTTAATTTAGCTAGTGTTCGATGTATAGGGAAAAGTGTAGGGCCAGGAGAAGCACACCGTGGTGCTGCCTCAGGACACCCTTGCAGCCTCCAGAGACTTGTGCTGAGGGAATTCTTACACCTGAGAGGGTGCCTGAGCATTTAATAGCCTTCAACAGATTTTTTTTTCCCCCTCTATGAATTTTCTAGTTGCGTTGTGCTGTTTAAACAGCTGGTTTCTAAATAAATTTCTTACTGGTGCAACCCTCTTCAGTTTGTTATGAATTCTCAGAAACCACATCCCAAAAGAAACAATTACCATACAAATACCTTATTAGTTTTAGTCTCCAGTTTTCCCTCAGGAATTAATAAAGATTAAGCCTGACTCATTCATATGACAGATGTGGAACACGAGGCTCGGAGTTCCTAATAACCCCCCTCCACACTGTTCGTGACAGAAACCTCAGGACAGCTACTGTGTTATGAAAAATTAAGATGTGCAATGGAAGGGGAAGTTTTAAAACAAAGTTAGATGAACATGTTAGGAATGAAACAGGCCTAAGTAAAGTAGCTCTGAGGCAAGAGGAGTTCCCTTCCACATTCCTGTTTCTACAACCCTATGGTTACTAGGTCATTATTATTCAGAAATAATTATTTCAGAAATAGCATATATCTCCTAATGTCTTCAGTTGCAGAAAACAAGTTCTACATCTTCCAAAGTTGCGACTTAAAAAAATGGACCAAAAAATGGCAGAAATAAATACTACCATTATCTGCTTGAAGTGGATTACAGTCACATACAAGAAAACTTAGTGTCTGTCAGTATTTGCCGCTAATCCATTTAAGACATGCTTTATAGACAAAATAGAAATAATTTACATTATATGAAAAATTTTGGTTAATTAAGAAAACCTCTGTTCTGTTTTTAGTCAGAAGCATCCTTAAGTCCAATTGCTGCTAATAAGTCAGGAAGTTCTAAATGTAGCTCTAACTGTAGCTGCAATTATAACCGCTACATTTTATATAAGCATTTTTTTTATATAAACTCCTCTTTCTTTGTGAATCAAGTGCCTGAATTAGATAAACAGATTACAAGACCTAGCAGAAGAAATAAAGCCATTAGAAGCCCGTCGTTATTTCCTTGGCTTTTAGAAGAGTACATTGAATTCACATCTCTTACGTGTTGCAGCTGAAAAGACCATTTGTTAGGAACAAGTCAGGCAAAGTCAACCTACAGAAACGATCAGCGAAGCCAACCCAGAATAAAACTGTCTTGCAGCTGAAATTTAATTTGCATTAGCATTAATTCTTGAGGGGGGAAAAAAAAAGTCTTTTTTTTTTAATTCAATTGCATGTGCGTGGTCGCTGACTGCCTTGGCAACAGCAGCCTGCACACGGTCTTTGTGCCTGCCCCGTCCCCACAAGGGTGGTTACCCTGACATAACCTACTGCACAGTACCTCTACAGCCGTCACAATAACCATTCACCACCACAAAACTACCAACATACATTAACTCCTACACACTTGCATCCAGTAACGTTACGTCCTCCTCCCGAAGGACAAACACCCTCATGACAACTGAGGACATGAGTGGACATGAGTCGTTGAGGAGCGGCTGAGGGAGCTGGGGTTGTTTAGCCTGGAGAAGAGGAGGCTGAGGGGAGACCTTATCACCCTCTACAAATACCTGAAAGGAGGTTGTAGAGAGACGGGGGCTGACCTCTTCTCCCTGGTGACAAGTGATAGGACGAGAGGAAACGGGTTCAAGTTATGTCAGGGGAGGTTTAGATTGGACATTAGGAAACATTTTTTCACTGAAAGGGTTATTAAACATTGGAATAGGCTGCCCAGGGAGGTGGTGGATTCACCATCCCTGGAGGTGTTTAAAGAAAGGGTAGATGGGGCACTTAGGGACATGGTTTAGAAGTGGTTTTTGTCAGGGTAGGTTAAAGGTTGGACTTGATGATCTTAAAGGTCCCTTCCAACCTCAGCGATTCTATGAGTCTATGATTCTATGAATAACCACCCTCTTCCTGACTTCTGGCAAGTCTAAGTACCCCTTGCTTTCACGGCTTACGAAATGGCATGCGGTCACCACAAGCAATTGATTGACCACTATTTAAGGAGCTTCAGGGTGACCATGAAGAGAGAGAAAATGTCCCGCTGAACATCTCCAAAACTTGTCTTGAGGCATGCCTCAACTACTAGCCCAAGAACTTGATGGCCTGCTACCTACCAAACATCATCTCCAACAGAGCAGCTTCTTGAAGCACTTGATCTAAATCTGCACTGCTCTCAGAAGATCAGCGTGTTTCCCCTGCCCACAATGCCCACAAAACAGCTTTTTGTGTAGTGTTAATCTTTCCGTTGCATCAGGTGGCAGAACTGGTGGTACAAAGGAGAAGGCAGGATTGCACAGCAAAGAAGAGGAAAGCATGGACCACCTCTGGTGTCAGCAGCCCACCTTGGAACAGTTTAAGCTATGTGTGGAGCTGAAAGGCGAAGCCGAGAGTGGTTTGATACCAGCAGACAGAGCAGCCCCCACTTGTCGGTATCAACTGCTACGGACAGACCGGGAGGAGGGACTTCGCCAACTACCAGGGCAGAGCATGCCACCCTTAGGGAGATGCTGAATGCACCTCACTGAAGGTTAGTTATCTGAAAGGCCTATGGTAGCCATCATCCTAGAGTGGTTATCACCCATACCTCCTATCAAATCTATTTCCGAGGACAGGCTGTCACATCTTTTGCAGGTGCTTGCTTCTCCACAAGGCTACATAAACAGCTTGTGGTATAGAAATAACTTATATGACCAAGAGGTGCTAAAGGTAGGAAATTCCACATCTGTGTGATGGCTTCCTCCTTCTAGGGCCTACAGCCCAAATTGTTTCAGAAGTGATGAGATCCTTGTATGTAGGTTCAGACTCCTCAAGAAAGTGCTCCATGTGATGAAGGAAATAAGCACTGGAGAAGTCAGTAAGCCACTGTTGTGACATGAGGGCCTTTTGTCCGCTGCCCCGTGTCCTGTATGAGGTGGCCTTTTTCCTGCTGCCGGACTGACAAGAGCTTTGCCCGGCCTGACCTTTAAACACAGAGGTGAAGGGTGATGGGACAGAACAAGGACTGCTGCCAAAGACCACTCCAAACCATTCCCAAGCTGGCCAGTTTCAGGATGGAGTGGACAGGTGTGCAGCTTCACAGCAAGGGATGCTATGCCTTATTGATCACCACTAATAAAAATAAGGACTGCATAAATACAGGGAAAGTTCAAACTGCTGAGAACGAGTGTCAGCACGCTACAATGGATAAAACTGAGCATGCATAGGCAGCTTCTGCCAAGGGTCTCCAGCTCCAGATAATGCCATTAAGGAAAGAAGTATCTTTCTATCAGTCGTGTCCTTTAGGGTCGGAAAACCAAGGCAGCAATCCCAAACATATATACAAAGTGCCCAGCTTCCAGGAACAATGCAGTGTCCCTGTCAGTGGAGGACGGAAGGCATGTAGACCAGGGCTCTTGCTCAACCTCCTTCCCTGTAGGACACTCGGGCAGGACACACGGGAATATACTCTGGGACGTGCCTCTGCTGGGCTGGCTGTACCAAGGGTTTAATCAAAGGTTGGTCCAGCCCTTGTAGCAAATCACACTGGCAAGGCAGCAGGCGTATTTCAGGAGCTCTCACATTCCCTCTGCTATCACCATCACAAATGTAGCAGCACCGCATGCCCGCACAGCCTCATCCCACTTTATCAACTAAAACAGGCTAAAACCTGCATTTTAGCTAGCTAGAACAGTTATCCAGGCTTGAGAGGTGGGACCATGCCAACCTCATGAAGTTCAACCAGGCCAAGTGCAAGGTCCTGCACTTGGCTCGGGACAATCCCAAGCACAAATACAGGCTGGGTGGAGAATGGATTGAGAGCAGCCCTGAGAAGAAGGATTTGGGATGTTGGCTGATGAGCTCAACATGAGCTGACAGTGTGCACTTGCAGCCCAGGAAGCCAACTGCATCCTGGGCTGCATCAAAAGAAACGTGGCCAGCAGGTCAAGGGAGGTGATTCTGCCCCTCTGCTCCTCTCTCATGAGACCCCACCTGGAGTACTGCATCCAGCTCTGGAGTTGTCAGCACAAGAAGGACATGGACCTGTTGGAGTGGGTCCAGAGGAGGGCCACGAAGATGATCAGAGGGCTGGAGCACCTCTCCTATGAAGACAGGCTGAGAGAGTTGGGGTTGTTCAGCCTGGAGAAGAGAAGGCTCCAGGGAGACCTTATAGCAGCCTTCCAGTACCTAAAGGGGGCCTACACGAAAGATGGGGAGGGACTCTTCATCAGGGAGTGGAGTGACAGGATGAGGGGTAATGGTCTTAAAGTGAAAGAGGGTAGATTTAGATTAGATATCAGGAAGAAATTTTTCACTATGAGGGTGGTAAGACACTGGCACAGGTTGCCCAAGGAAGTTGTGGATGCCCCTTCCCTGGAAGTGTTCAAGGCCAGGCTGGATGGGGCTTTGAGCAGCCTGGTCTAGTGGGAGGTGTCTCTGCCCATGACACAGGGGTTGGAACCAGACGATCTTTAAGGTCCCTTCCAACCTAAACCCTTCTATGATGCTACGATCCACATTTTTATTTGAATCCAGGATGTGAAAAAGAGCATCCTACTTCCAGAGCCTTCAAAACACATCCAGAGAAAAGCAGCAGAAGTACAAGGCCCACGCTTCAAGAGCCCAGCCCTCCTCGAGAGCCAGATGACATCGCCCTGTGGCCCTGCATGCCCCAACATCTCAGGTCCCCACAGGCCAGGAGGAAAAGGCAGCTGCAGGCTGTCCCAAAGCGTCACATCAGTGGCACCTCTGCTTTTAAGCCAAGGAGGCTCCAGCTCAAGTGCCTTCGCTGATGCCGAGCACTGTCAAGCAGCCCCCTGCGTATTTCTAACGCCGCAAAGGGCAACTTCTAAGAGAGACGAAGCACAACGATGAAGTGCAACAGTAAAGCAGATTAACGAGTGAGTACCAAAGAGGGGAAAAAACCCTAGAATGTTATGTTTCCTGCCAATTGGTATTTCAGTGTAATTTGTGTGATTCGGATAGCTGGAAAAGGGATAAATGACATGTAGGTAAAACCACACGCTTCTCCTTAGCCTACTCTTGACTATCAGTCAGAAGATGCTCTATTTGTGTACTCTGCTCTCCAGCACCTTAATTCTAAAGCCAATTTCCTGTTTCAAAGCAAAAAATGATCTTTCCATTCTTCTCCTTCAAAATATGAACTTCTGCAGGCCAGGCCACCTCATCGGCAGTAAAAGCAGTGTCTATTTTTCACCATTGTGGCCTTGTTAATCTGAGATATATATAACAGCATGTTCTTGTGATTTCTTACTATATTCCTCAGCACTTGTCATTCCTTAATAAAATGCAATGACATTTTTTAAACCAAGATAAAAAACATACATTACGAACTTTTCTCAGGAAAGATTATGCCAATAATTTTGTTTTTCACATACTATAGCAAATGTCCTATGTTTGCAGCACTACATACATAACATACGACAGCTTTAAACAGGCTAAACTACTCATAATTCAAACAATGTTTACTGATTTTTTTAAAATGGACAGTAAATGTATTGAATCAGTGTGTTCCATGAATTCTGAGCATTGCTTGCAAAGCCTATGAAGATGTTAAAACAGTGACAGATCGGGACTGTTCAGAAGGATTGAGACTTGTTTCTAATCCATCAGAGATTTAAAATAGCTCACACAAATGTCCAATAGCACTTTTCAACTCGTGATACACCAAAACTGACTCTGTGTAAACATGCATGGTTTTCAAAATCCTGGAAACCCTAAGATAATAACAGAAAACTCAAACTGGCTTAAATTTCAGTGTGTGAAAAAGACCATTTTATTTAGCATAGGATTAAAAAAAACCAACCAACCAACCAACTATAATATTTAGCAAGGTCTGAAGATATTTCATTCCTCCCGGGAAACCAACGTGTTTCAAGAAACATTATTTTTTAAATCAAAGAGCAATACTCCACATTTCTCATCCTGGTTATACTTCATTGCTAAAATGGAAAAGGTCCTAAATTGAACCTACCCTGTAATTCACTACGTATCAGGCACAGACTTGTTTTCTCAGAGCAAAATGCATTTTTACAGTCTCTTGCAGAACTATGAAACTCTGACCCACGTTACTTAGCACTATTGACCTCTTCAGATATTAGTACAGGTACAACTACATCTCTAAGGCATCATTTCTAGCACGTCCACCTGATTTAGCGGAAGACATCCCCCTGCTGCATCCACTATGTTTTGCCCGATTTAGTTGTAAAATGTCCCACCCAAGACCATTTCCACTTCTTGGGAAACAACTCTTCCTCAGCCTTCTTCCCCTGCCACCAGGGTACTTCCCTCCCGCTTGTACGTCACCTTTTCCTCATCCCACCCCAGCACTCTGGCTTCCTCCCTGCCCAGGCTGAAAACCCCTCCCTGCATCCGTGATGCCAATCATAGAATCGTCTAGGTTGGAAGGGACCCTCAAAATCATGATGTCCGCGTCGTTCAGGCTACCTGCACCCCGTGAGGGGTCCCACAACCTCCTTCTCCCACTAGGCGCTACCCACGGAGGGTGTTTACGTCTCCTCGTCCTGTTACTACCCTTTTAGCTTTTAATAGCTCTGACAAGCTGGGACCTAGGCCCTCAGGCGGCCGGGCTGCGGCAGGGCCTCTCACCGAGGACTTGCGGTGCCGCACCGGGCCGCCAGCTGCTTTGGAACCCGTCCTCAACGACCTCTCCTGCGGCCGCGGCCCACAGCGCGATGGGGAAGCACATGGCGGACGTGCGCCACCCTCCCCACACAGGAAGGGCCCGAGGAGGACGCGGAGCTGCCGCTCTCGCAGCACCGAGCCGGTAACCCCGGCAGCGGAGGGGCGGCAGGGGGCGGCCCTGCCCCGCCCGCAGCCTGCGCAGCGCCGGGACCGCGGGGCGCTGCCCGCACTCGCCGCCGCGCGCCACAGCCGCCGGCCCGCCCGCCACAACCGTTGCCGCCCGCGCCCGGCGAAGGCGCGCGCCCCGAGCACAACGGAACGGGGCGGGGCGGGCATGAGCGCGAGCACCGCGCTCGCCCCCTCCCCCTCCCCTTCCCCCTCGTGCGTGCGTGCGTGCGTGCGTGCGTGCATGCGCGGGCGCGCGCCCCACGCCGTGACCCATTTCACCGAACAAAGGATTTTGCTGGAATCTCAGCGCGAGACCTAAAATGGCGCCGGCGCGCTCGGCCGCCCCCCCCGCCTTTCTCCCCCGCGAGCACCATAGAGATGGGGCGGGCCGGGGCGGATAGAGCGGCCCCTCCCCCTGCCTTCTCTAGGCGGCCGTAGTCCGGCCTCGCTGGTGTGCGGGGAGGGGGGGCGGGCAGCCGGGAAAGGCGCTTGTCACATCATGGCGGGCGAGGGCGACTCTGAGCCGAGCAAGGTAATGGAGGATGGGCGGGCGGTGAGGGGCCCTTCCCGCCCCGGAGCCTCCCCCCTCGGCCCGGCTTGTGGCGGGCGGCTGAGGGAGCCGTGGTCCCGCCTCACGTCGCCTCGGCCGGGCCGGGACCCCGATCCCCGCAGAGGCAGGAGGCGGAGGTGCGCGGAGCCTGTCAGGCGTTGTGAGCGTTCCCGCCCGCCCCGCTGAAGCGCAGCCGGGAGGCGGAGGAGGATGAGGAAGGCTCCCCGCGCCCCCGAAAGGCGAGGGGGAGCCCACGGCCGGGGAGAGGAGAGGGCGTCGCAGAGCAGCGCTGATCCCCCGCCGGTTTTGCTCCAGAGGAAATAATGGGGGAACAATACACGGAAAGCGACGGCGGAGCTGAGGCTCTGCGGGGCCGGGGCCGGGGCCGGGGAGGAAGGGGGTGGGTTGCGCTTGTTTTTCCACGGAGCCCGCCACGGGGCTTTCTCTCCGCGGGTGAAACGCTGTCGTGACACTTGAGCCTTCGTAACGCAGCGGTTAGCAGTGGCTGGAGTCGCAACAAGGGATGTCAAGTATGGCAGCAGGTGAAATACTATTTTGAAAGGATGCATCATGCTGCACGGACGTAGCAGGGGTGCCTTCTTAGCCAACAACAGCAAGATATCGAGTGACTTCTTCCATGCGAGAGTATTTGAAATTACTCATTAGGGGACTAGACCAACATAGACCAAATCTTTTTGTCTCGTTTGTAGACAGGGGTTGTGTGGAAACAGCTAATGGTCGTCCACAGGGAATGTAAATGAAATTATTGATGGGGATTTCCATACTTGCATACAAATCCAGCTGTTGTCAGATGCTTGCCATCCCTCCTGCCCCAGTCAGACGTTGTTTCACAATGTCTTGTCTCAGAGTTGTCAGCCCTCCACCCGTAGTTGACTGTAGTACTCCCATCTTCAAATTCTACTTTGTCCAAGTAGAATAGCTTTACAAAAAAATTAAAACCATTTAAAAATTATCTTTCAAGATTTCAGTTGATATAGTTGCACATGTGGTATTTAATGGTCTAAGGATTTAAACACAGTAGAATGAGGACAAATTCTTACACCATCCCTAACAAAAGAATTAATAGCAGAAAGATGTGCAGACGTTACTATAGTGCAGCCACCTTAACTCTGACCCAAGTCGTCTTGAGGCGTATTTGTGTGTGGTTTCCCACTCCTGCCTAAGGTGCCAATGTGCATATGCAGGGATGTTCGTCAGGTGGGAAATACAAATTGTATTCGTTAGAAGACCTGGGTTATGCAGAAGCCAGTGTAGGCATCTCTGAAATGAAAAACATATTTGTCAGTTCACAGTTGGGTTTATGAATGCCACGTGTAATTACCATTTGAAAATTAAATAGAAAACTGGTAGGTATAAACTGGAGTAGGTTATAGATGTGAGACAGAGTATGAAGTAGTTTGGATAACTTGTACCAGTAGGTTAGTTTAAAAACTTCTGTGTTGTATATAGAAGAATTTCTGTGCACAGGCCCTGGCTATACATGCGATTAGGTTAAATATCACTGGTTTATAAATGTTTTAAATGCTCATTATGAGGTTCTCTACTACATGTAGTAGTGAACCAGTAATTTCCCCAGTAATTTCACTTTTTTTTAAGCACGTTTGCCTTTTCAGATATTAAAATTACATGGCACAACTCACTGCATAATTGATTGTAACCCTGCCTGTGTGTTGTGATGTATGTTGATTTCGAACAGAGATCCTGGATTCTTAAGGGTTTTCTCCCGTCCTTTTTGGGGGAGTGTAAAGAAAAAAAATGAAGTAGTTCTTTTATAAGATTCAATAGAAAGGATGGATCGGCAGGTTTGTACAGAATAATGTTGCCTAAATCAATAGTTGACTTTTCCGAAACTATTCCTGATACAGCTGTGCATGTTCAGTTCTGCCCCGATATAGAGTTTGTATGTTCACTTTTTGCTCAGTTGGCATCATAGAGTTCTACAAAAGTAATTTTTTTAAATTTATGGTGTGGTTTGTTTTTTTTTTTGCAGTCCTTTAAACTCCTAGGATTTCTTGATGTTAAAAGTGTCCCATGTTCACGAGAATCAGTGCTCTATGGCTCCGTGGGATCTTTAGTTGTGGGTCTTGGACATTTTTTAGCAACTAGTAAGTACTTTTGCCTTCTGGGTTTTATATATTTATTTGCAAGGAAAAATTAATTCCTATTTGCTGTTAGGTTTTATTAATAATGGGAAGTCATATGAGGTTTTTTCTCTAATTTTTTGAGGATTTTTGTTTTTCTTTCAGGTAGAGTTAGACGATCTTGTGACTTTGCAGTCGGTGGTTTTATTTGCACAATGTTAGGATACTGGTATGTAAAACACTTCTTGAATTTTGACAGACCGATGTTGACTGCTTTGTACAACATGATCCCCATGTGACCTTTCACACTGTTTCTGAAACTCCATAAAAAAACTTGCCTAGCAAAGTGTCCTCTTCCTTCTCCCCAAAATACTTATTTTTTTAAAGGAAAAGAGTTTCAGGCCTTTGAATTTTTATGTTGATTTTTTTTTTAAAAAAACTTGCCATTGTTTCTTGAATCAAAAGAGAGCAAACCACCCAGTTATTTTGGTCTTTCTTAATTCTTTGTTTTTTCCTTCACATATGCTATCCTTCTGTCCTAATTATAAAGGCAGCAGACTAAATGGTCATGAAATTAAGATCCAAATTACAGAAATCAGCATTTTCCATTGGACTTGTATATCCTGCTCCTCAGTGGCTGCTTAATGTTTGCCTTAAAGAAATAGCAGTTACTCTGGTATATTCGTTATACATCATTTCATAATGAATTTTACTAGCATTATTATATGCGGTTTCAACTTTTCAACTGGTTGAATAACTCTGATTTGATACTGTCACTCATATAAAGCAGGGAATCTTGTTTTCTTTTCATCCCCTCCCCTAGGTTTTACTGCAGGTACAATTTGGCCCAACACAGGATCCGTCAAAGGATGCTTAAAGAAGGAATGAGAAACAAAATTTTATTTGAAGGCAGTTCTCTTGATCCAGAAAGAAAACAAACTGGCAATGAAGGAAGCAATTCATAGTCTGCGATAGAGGAATCCGTGGTCTAATACAGCTCTGGGAGAAGGTGGTCCAAAAATGGCAGTCTTTCCTGTAAATGTGTGAGGTGCCTAAAACTGACAAATCATGCTGGTTTTCCTAGCAAATCCGAGCAAGAAATTCACAGTGAATCTTTCAAGTCAGCGTACAAGCCTTTCTTTGTTTTGTGTATGTATGTATGTATATGACTATGTACACAGTTAAGAATGACCACCTAATAAACATCTGGGAACTGATGTGTTCTGCTAGAGGGTCTCAGAGGATTAATGGCAGTGTTTCGGGGCTGCTTGGACTTCCATTATAAACAGAATGGTTCATTTTAGCAAATTATAATTATGTCTCATTTAAATACAGGAAAATATTTTCATTAGCTGTTCTCTGAGTAAGTGTATCCTTCAGTGCTACTGTTAATTGTGCTTTTGTGAAACGGCAATATTTTAACAGTAGGTGAAGGCTTTGCTTGTGCAAGGTGGGTGATATCAGTAGCCTTTGTAAGATTTCAGCTGCAGAATAACTTCACATAATTTATATATACAGTGTGAAGTTGAAGGATTTCTGGTTTTGTTCTGTGTGAAACTAAATAAAATCACACTTCAGAAGCAGTCTAAGCTATGTAACTACTCTTTTTACTTGATTAATCTTTTTACTTGATTTACTTCTATTTAAGACACTTCCTTACAATTGCTGGAATAATAATTTACGTTATTTGTAAATAGTGATGGTCAGTAGTTTGGGTTCTTGTATATTTCACTGTATGTTTTCAGTTGAATGAAATAACACTATATAATTTCAAGGAAACCATCTTATTTGGAGATACAGCGTTTAGGGCTAATTGCATATTGGTAAAAAGATGAGTGATGGCATAGTATTCCGTGCTTGCTTCTCTCTACACCAGTGAGACAATGTATTTACTTTTTTCGCAGAATTATTTATAGTATATTAAGCTATAAGCACTTTTTGGTCTGAAGGCATTCACTGAGCAAAAATAGTCCTGTACTTACCCCACCCTGTACTTAGTCTGAGAGAGTTTGCAATCGGTTAACTCAAGTAGGTTTGGGGAGGTTTGAGAATCCAGATGTGAACAGCAGCATTGCTCTACTTATTTAATTTGGAAATATGCATGAGAGCACTAAACGAACATGCTATTTACACTAAGATAATTCAACTTCTACCCTCTGTGGATTAGCCTCTTAGAAGAAGAAAACAAACCTGTATACTCTGTTTCCTTTTTTTCTTCTAGTCCTCTTTCTTCTGGAGGAAACAATGAAGATAAATTTTATGGAGGACATTGAGTTCAACAGTTTAATATAAAAAGTCTCCAGAAAACTTGAGTTAGCGCGATGAAACGCTTCCTGTCCTCACTGCAAAATCTAAACTCAGAAGTTAACTGGTAGCGAACTCTTCATTCTGAAAAGTATTTCCTCTGGTTCTGTGCTGGGGGGGAGGAAGGCTCCTTCCCTTTGGATGGGGTGGGAGCTGTTGCCTCCTAAAGCCCTTGGAGCGCTAGTGGGAAACTGAGTGAGCCATGAGCGGGGAATTAGCAAGCTCCTATTTTAATACATGGTTGAGTTCTTTCCTATCTGACCTAAGAAAAGGAGCTGCAGCCTAAGCAGGGGGTCTTTTGGCTGCGAGGTCATAGTTCAGCCGGGGAGTTAGGAAACAAAAGCATGCGGGTGAAAATTTACTCTTTGTCAGAGTAAAAGAAGAGAAAGAGGAGAATGCTGGTTTGTACCGATAGGAAAGAAGTTAGTGTGCACGTAGTGGCATCCTTCAAAGTGCACAAGTACTGTGACCACGTGTATAAAAAAGCAGAAGCATCACAATGCCGTGTAAATTAAAAAATTGGGGAAAAACTGCAACATTAGATCCTCTTCAGTGTTAATTGGTGTTGGTTTAAGCTGCTGCATTTAAGGCTATTAGCTCAATAGCAGTTTAACCACAGTATTAGCAATTCTGGCCAATAACGGTGAATTCCTGGAGGTACCTGCGCTGCGGAGATAACTGATCTAATACTTCTGCCTCACTGTGCAAAATGTAAAACGAGTGTGCCAGATGTTAACAGGAAAATGGGGAGAGAGGCGATGCGCAGGCAGTCTGGCCGACAACGTTCGGGCTTCCTTACCCAGTAAAAGTTGAGGCGGAATGGAGCCAACCGACAGTCGGAGCTTTTGCAGAGTGGGGCCGGGGGGATGAGCCAAGGAAGCTGTGAGCAGGACTCGGTTGGTGTTAAAGACGGGGGCCTGCAGTAGCAGAGGGAAGAATGCTCAGGGTTAAACATGCAGGAGGCGAGGCGGGGGAAAGTCCAACGTAATTCCTCAAAGCACCGGCTACGGCTGCTCCTGTGCCAGCTGTGGAAAAATGGATTGAAAGTGACTGACGGGTTACAAACCCCTGTTGGAAGGGTGAGGGACAGGACAAAACCCCAGAATCTCAAGGCTGTTAGTTGTCATAAATTAGGATACATTCACGAGGAACGAAAAATTGTAGTAACTTAGTAGAAGAAACGGTAACATTTGAAAACAATTTCCTAACTATTTTTTAAATTAGTGAGCTGTAACCCTATTAATCCGAATTTTTTTAATGTAAGTCATTGGTGGAAATGCATAGCATGCATCGGTGTTTTACTGTTGGACTTGATATCTTTAAGTATTGCTGCTAATGTGATAGTTCTTGCTTTATCGAGGTTCAAAACATTCCTCCAATTAAAACCTACCGGACAGATACTAGAAAGGAAGAGAAATAGTAATTTTGAAGGTGTTTGGTTTCCAGCCCTCTGACTGAGCCTTAGAAAGGAGAGAATGAACGTTGTATAGCAACTTTAAACTATGAAGTTGCTAAAATCTTGTTTATTTTACTGACAGTTAGTTACTTGGTCATGGAGCGGTGACTGCCCAGCACACTTAGTTTTGATCCCTGAAGTTAAGTAAAATCCTCCCTTGAAGCATTCGAAAACGCCACCAAAATTAGTAGGTGGGTTTGTGGCCCCATTGGCTGCCCCGCACCTCGCTCGTGCCGCTCCCCGCAAGAGCGATAACTCTTGGGAAAAGGTGTTTGCCCACCAATTGCAACAGGCTCAAAACCCAAGAACTTTTTTTGACATTGACAGCAAGGGGCAATGGCAGCTCTCGTCCCAAACTCGTCATTTACCTCTTCACCCGAGCAGAGATTTTGGGGAGGTGTTGGCTCTTGCTGCATTTTTCAGGCTTCCCTGTGTGTGTCACCGCCCACCCCAAGTCCCCGAGCACTGCAAGGGAAGGGTCACCTTCTCTCATTAACAAATGAGCCTGGCTTTTGGTAGGGTGATTTTTGGGGGGTGGGGGGGAAGTAAGTCTGTTATTTCTGGTGCAAGCAACCCGGGTGACAATGAAGTACTGTGTGGACTCAGTTGTAATGAGCTCCCAAGTGAAAGGTTTTCCCCAGCTTAGCAGACTAATTCCCATCCTTCTCTCATTCCCATATCCAGGCGTTGAGCTCAGGAGCTCAGCGGTCACCAGGGAAAATTGTTTGGTTTCCTCCATTTAAAGTTTCAAACAAATACGTTGTTATTGCCTTGGGAAACTGATGGAAACAAAGGTTTTATGGCGTGTGCAGATCATCAAGAAGGTGATCCTTTAATGATTTATTTTTTAAATTGAAGAATCAAGAATTAATTAAATGTCAGAAGTGGAGCTGGAGACTCGAGGCCTTGGAACATCTATCCTTCTTACGCTTAAAATGAAAATACTACACGAAGCAAGGGTGGCTGCTAAACCTTCAAACAGGGGCGGAGGAGCAGGCTGATGAGAAGGCAGAGCCTCGGATGAGACAGTTTGAGGAAAACGCAGGCTTTTATTCACAGGAAGCAGCACCCTGACTAGGACTGTTGGTAAGCCCCCATGTTTTCACGGGCTCGTAGTCTGCCTGAGCGCCCTCCAGCAGCGGGTCTGCCTGTGCCTGCGGGGATGGATCGGTCACAGCATCCCTCTATCTGCTGCTTCCCAAGATTAAGAGCAGTTCATTCTGAGGAGGATATTTTAATCCTGCTGTCAGCTGCCGTGAGCAAGGCTGTGCCAGAGCCCTCAACTTTCCTGGACGTGCCAGGAGCCTGCTGGCAGTGCCTAAAATGTACCTTGGGGGCAGGCAATTCCCACTGCAGGGCTCTTTCTCTTTAGGTTGGCCACAGCTCCAGAAATACCCAGCCCATACACTCTGGTGGCGTATTTAATGGACCCAAACATTCCCCCTCTCTGTTGTCATGCGCTGGAGAGAAGGAAACGCGTGCTTCGCTTATTTTTTAAACTCCTTGGTTTTTTTGTCCAGTGCTGTTACAAAGGGCAGCAGGTGCGTGCTCAGCCAACGTGGCTTCTCTCCCCGGACAACAGATCCTCATCTTCCCTGTTGATGGCAAATGGCTTGTGATCGGCTCTGGTGACCACGGTGTGCATTTATCCATGAGACATCTTGACCTTCAAGCCTGTATATACGCGCATGACGGGATTTTGGAGTTCACCTACAAGCTTTACAACTCTGACTGATATTCATGCTTTCCATTGTCCAGGTCAAGAGTTCTTACCACTTTTAGCTTCTCCAGGTGGCCAAGGCCAGCGAGAAAGATCTTTCTCCACCACCTCATCACTGTGACACTGCAGAGATGCTGCGGAAAGGGAGAGAGAGATCCACCCAGCCCGTTTGCTCATGGCTTCTGTGCAAAATTCACAGTCAGGATGCCCTCAGTTCCCACCAACAGAACACTTGGGATATGTTACTTAAGTGATTAAAGGGAAGCTAACATCCCCTTCCCTGTCAGGAAACGTTCAGGCTCTGTCTGAGATGGTGGCAACATCGCTAAAGATGAAAAGCCAATAACTGATTTAATATTGGGCGGATACATTAGCACAAATGGCTGTTGCAGGGTTCCTTCATAGAGCAAATACAGAGCAAAAAAATTTCCAAAGGCCCATTCCTCAAAATAGAGGGGATGATACTCCATTCAGGCCCCCCAAAGAAATCTGGAACTACCAGTGATTATCACGTGCTGTGCTTATAATGGTTTCATCCAACATTGAAGCCCTCAAGGGTCACCTGAGGCAGCATTGTGAGGCCATGACAGAACTTGTTTGACTTGATCTCGTAGCTCTGATAATATCCAAGTGCCACATTCTTCAGTAACCACCTACTCAGACTCCCAGATGGATAAAAGGAGCTCATCCCTTTTTTCCTAAACCTCACAAAGTTCCCTTGAACCACTACTGTGGGGGCTTCTTACCCCCTCTAACAAGCACGACAGTCCTCTCCATCCCAAAAGCCGGTCACCATTCATTTCAACTCACCATTTTCTGCATCACCGTTCATCCTTCTTCTGGGGACACCATACCTCAGTTTGTACACCTCGGTCACCCACATGTGCACTCTCAACATCATCTAAGAGAGGCATCTCGAGAGCATCTGAGTGGGTCACAGAGTCACCACCAACCACACGGCCAACAAGCTGCTCCCGCAGAATAACGTTCCGTTCAAGTGGAGCACAGGCTGCCCCCCTGCACACACGCGTACCTGGACACACGCGTGCAGCCACGGTCCCCACACTTCAGGAACGCCCTGAGACACCACAAACCACAGCCCTGAATTAAATCGCAGACTTCTGGTATGGCAGCAAGCCTGACAAAATTCCGAGGCGTTCCATTGCTGAAACATCAGCAACACCGTCCATCTACTAGCGATGGATCCCAGTGGGATCCACTCGAATTAGGAGGCTTAAGATACAGGCACCATTCAAGGAGGACCCCACGCAGTGCCTCCCTTCCCCTGCCAGCCTTTCGGTTGCTTTCAGCAGTGTAATTTTCACTGGTTTGTTCTGGGACTGGAGAAGGGTACTTAAACTTGGTACTTGCTGGATAACACACCTTTCAAGGCAGTAAGTATCTATCAGAGGAAGATCGTTCCTGAAAACTTCTCTCCTCTTGGTTTTCTGCACTAGGATCTGCCGAAAAAAAACGTTGGGAGTCTCTCGTTTCTCTTCCCCGGCTGTTTCCTTAAAGGAAAAAAATAAAAAAGGCCTGGCCGGCTGCCAAGCCCTGGAGGCACATAAATATTCCGGGACTGTGCCAACGGGTCTGCCGAAGCAGTAGCAGCAGCCCCCTCCTGAGAATGTCCCGGAGCCACCGGGGAGATGTTGGCTATTTGGAAGTGCCCCCCGGCCTCTACCTTCTTCTCCATGGACAAGCAGACTGTGGAGTCCCCTCAACGCGGGGCAGGGCTGTGCTCAGCGTGCTGCCCTGCGGAGCGGGGCGCCGGATCACAGCGATTCCTGCCACCTCCTCCTTTCTTTCTGAGAAAGCAGCTCCTACCGCAGACACGTATGGGAGCCAGCCCGGCGGCTCCAGCGCTGGCAGCCAGCGCGGCCCTCGGTGGTGGCCCCCACTCCGCGCAGGAGACGCTTTCCTTCTCTTTGTGAAAAAGGGGCAGGCCGGTTCATACAAAAGGCGCGACTGAAGGAATGTCCTAGGTCGGGAAACCAAATGCGTTTCCTGACAGTTAAATGTTGCGTTCGCTGATAACGTAAGTACTGAAATAGTTCTCGCCACGCTATCACAGCCGCCTTCTCCGAGGTCTCTTAGGGCAAATAGGGAGAATACACAGGAAGTTTAATTTGCACGAGTAATTTACAACTAATGTTCCTTTTTGAGGTGTTTGGCTTACTATTTAACAGTTTAATAAATTATATTATTATTATTGTTATTAATTATTATTATTATTATTATTATTACAGCGTAGCTGCTTGCATCATGGAGCGGAGAGGAGAGGCTGGGAAGCAGCTAGCTGAGTAGCTGCCCTGCTGAAAAGGAAAGGACTTAACAGTGGACGCCAAGTTGACCGTGGGCCAAGAGAGCGTTCTCACTGCAAATAAGGCAAACCACGGCCTGAGCTCCATCAGGAAGTATGTGGTCAGCAAACCAAGGGACACACTTACCCACCGGGTACGTGACACGGCTGAGGCGGCAGGTCCAATATTGACGCCCAGCTTTGGGCCTCTCAGTCTACAAGGATGTCAGAAAACTGCAGAGGGTCCAGTGAAGGGCTCCTCAGGTGTTCAGGGAGGTCAAGAACACCCCTTCTGGAAAAACGGTGGAAGGAGTTGGACTTAGTCTGAGGAGGAGCAGGCTGTGGGGTGACCTAACAACCACCTAATATTATCTGCAGGACAGTTACAAAGATGGAGCCAAACACCTCTGGATAGCTGCAGATGATGGGGCAGGGGCAATGGCCACAAACTCTAGCTTGGGAGCTTCAGGCCAGGCGTTGGGACAAACCGTTTTACGACGAGGTCGGTGCAGTGCTGGAATAGGTTGCCCAGAGGGGTCACGTCATTTCCACCCTTGCAGGTTTTCAAGCTTCTGCTAGATAAAGCCCCAGCTGACCCCAGCACTAGTGCCAGTCCTGCCGCCAGCGGGAGGATGGACTGCATCTCCAAACAACATTTCTGCAACTGCGTGACCTACGGAGAGATAGAGAATCTGCAAAACTCAAGGCAGAAAAAGTCCAGTGTGGTGCAGAGGACCACCCAGTAACCTCCCGTTTTGCTTTCAGGAATTCATTCCCTCCGCCACAGCCAGTGCTGCCAGGATGGGCTGGAGGCCCCACAGCTCCCCAGGTGCAGAGAGAACCAAGGGGAGAAGACAAAGGGTGCACGACGTGGAAGTGCCAGGCTTTGGGTGCGTAGCTCCACTGCTCACAACCTGCACGTGATGGTGCTGCTTCTGGACTTGCCTCTGATACCTCAACTATTTCTGAATTTTCGGCATGATGTGAGCAAACGCCAAGTGTCATTTCTTTCAGAAAAATGTATTACATTAAATCCCTCCCAACAAGTCTGACTCATTTCCTCTCCCCCGTCTCTTACTACCTTCTTACCACAAAGACAAAAGTCCTTTTATAATACAAGGGCTTATCTTATCTACTTGCTCAACAGCTCCACAGAGCTGAAAGTTCAGGAGAGACTAAGGAAGAGAATCAGCCTCTCCTTCGGCTCTCACCTTGTAAACAACCACTGGTGCTTTAAGCGTGCATTTATGTCCAGAGAGATCTTCAGTGCTATTCTGGGCCTTTTTATTTCTCACCTCTCCTGGGCATCCGCACCATTTCGGAACCCGTGCTCCATCAGTGCTCCTCGCCAGCACAGACCTCCCCGGGTCTAAAGCGAATGAGTTTTTGTTGGAACTTGGTGGAAAAGCTCCGGAGCAGAGAGTGGCAGAAGAGTTAACAGAGGCTGGTGTGACTTAAAGGAGGGCCGCGCTCAGACCA
Organism: Larus michahellis; assembly: GCF_964199755.1. Lineage (NCBI taxonomy): Eukaryota > Metazoa > Chordata > Aves > Charadriiformes > Laridae > Larus > Larus michahellis. The sequence continues at coordinate 45,389,890 of NC_133898.1, read as the reverse complement.
GAAAACACATACTTGCGTTTTTATGCCCCAGCAGTTATCCATCAGAGGTGTCTTAGGAAGCAGCCGTTTGAGCCTCGCTGAGGGAGAAGGAACACTGAGAAAAACGAGCGCCCATTTGATCCCTGTGTGCTAACCAGGCAGCAGATTCCCTGCATCGTCATTTAGTGTAAATTGCATCCGCCCTTCACTACCGAGCGGTAACATTTTTCTGAGCTTGAAAAAGTTGGAGGGAAAAACTGGCTGAGCTGTCTTACCCATAGTTTCGATTTCAGTAACTGTTTGGACCAAAGTTACTCTGCAGATCAGAGACCGTCTACTAAACCAGAAAAGAGAACAAAAAACTTGCTCTAAAGTAACACTTGTGTATCAAGTGACCCACATGAGTAATTAGATCACTTGGTTTTTTTACATTTGCCTTTGTTTTTTCTCTTTTGATGTTGACAATGTGTTAAGCATTTAGCATCTTTTTTTTTTTTTTTTTTTTTTTTTTTTTTAAACTACAGCTGAGTTTACATAGCAACTGATTCATTGCTGAATCTTCCTGCCGCTCCCAGTACTGGCAGAAAAACAAACTAAGGCAAGAGTCACATCCAGATTAATGACTGGCCAAGTCCCGATTTCAGCCCATTCCCTGCCACGGCTACCTCTAGGGAGCCCTGCAGCATCGGAGGAGACAGCAAAGGAGAGAAGCTGCTCAGAACGAATCGCTAATCTGCTATTAAAATAAGAGAGAGGCCTCCTCGCCCCCTCCACCTGCGTGGGGTGGCTTTGTCTGGGGTGAGCTGGTGAGCTGCGCAGGGCAGAGAGAGAGGCGCTGCTCTGGCCGTACCACCAACACCCCAGCGACAAAGCTGCTCCTCCCAGTTTCCGCCTTCCTCTCAGCGGCTGTTTCTGCCATCCTGGATGGAGCGCTCAGCCGTCCTCCGGGGTGCTTCAGCTGGAGACAGCTCCAGCCAGGCTGTCCTGGTTTGAGGTAAAACAACCAACTTTCTGTTCAGTTATTTTATTTCTTAGCTAGGCCTCTTCTAACTCTCTGAAATTAACAGCATGTTGTGTCTGAAATGGTTCATTCAGAATGATAACAGTTTGTGCCAAGGAATGGTACGCAGCAAGGCTCTTGCTTATACTTATTGCTGTAACAACCAAGGTCAGCTAATTTCGTTATTTGCCCCGTTGGAGGGTCGTAAGTGGAAAAGCGTGGAGGGGTCCCACCTGCAGGGAGGAGCAGACAGGACAGGTGACCCAAAATTGACCAACAGGGGTATTCCATCCCATCTGCCCCATGCTCAGCGTAAAAGCTGAGGGATCAAAGGGTCAGTTCTCTTCCTTCAATGGCTGACGTCTGAGGAGGACCCTGTCTGTTCATCTGCCTTTGATCCCGATCTGTGGGTTCCTGACTCCAGCTCTGGAATCCAGTTCCCACCCGCCGCTGAGTCCAATCTGGGACTTCCCCAGTGCCTGCCGGTGACGTCATCCCAGGAGCTTAATACGGTTTTGTATATACTGTATCTATTTCCTTATTTTCCTTTTTATCTCATTATTAATGTTTCATTAAAGTAGTTTAGTTTCTTCTAAACTCATAAATCTCTTTCTCTCTCCTCCTCTCTGTATGAGAGGCTGAGGGGGAGCATCTGCCACCGGCCATTGGCCAATTTGGCCAAAACCACAACACATGCTTACTCCCACTGTACCAGTTCCCAACTGCTAAGTAAACCTACAGTCTATGCAGATGTCTTCGCTGGGGGAGTCCAGCCTCTGGCAGTTAAACATCCGCAGAAGTATTAAAGTACCTCATGTCTCTCTGTAACTCGGTTTGATTTCTTGTGGCTTCACCTGAGGTCACACTTTTAGAAAGCAGTGGCCTAGCTTTCCAAAAGGTCACGAACAAGGAAACCTCTGAATCTTAAGAGATGACCTCATCACCTATTTCTATTAAAAACATCGTTCAAGAGCATAGTGAGTGATTAAAAACACGCCAAAACCTAGAAGAAATTTTTTTATGCAAGTGGCACAGACCGCACGCGGCATTGCCAGAACGTTGGTTTAATTCATGCCACTATCAGAAAAATTGGTCAGAATTTCCAAAAATGCCTTTGTTGATCAAGAATTACTCTGGAATAAGCACCGGGAGGAGCTTGTGTACAGGTGCCATGGAAGCCAGGCTCCCCCAGCAGCGCAGGAGCAGTGCGGCACGCTGGAAGGGGCAGCTCACGACAGCAGAGACAGGGTTTGGGGACAGGGATGTCATCGACACCCCAGAGCAAAAGCTGCCCCCCCTGTGTCCCACAGATGAGTCCGTTTACGAAGGCCATTTACTCTCAGCGCATCCAGGACAGGGCCCCTTGCCAATCCCCCGTGCGTCAGGGAAGCACCGCCACTTGCAGTGTGTGTATCGTAGCGACTGTTACTAGCAGAGGCAGAAACACAACTGAAGTAGTTTTGTTTTGTTTTTAAATAGGAACTTCCTCCTGAGCCACCACAGACCTGCCTTCCCGCCGCAGCTAAGTGCACCCGTCCCCAGCACGCCATGCAGGGTGGCTGCAACCTGCTGTCAGATGAGCTGGCAGCAGCTTCAGCAGGCAGGGCTGCGCGGAGACCACCGCCAGTGGCAGCATCACCGCTGCCCAGAGCTGCACAGACATCACATGCCACGTTCCTACTGCTACTGAACCCACTCCAAGGCTCTGCAGGTTCATACTCCTCATGAAAAAAACCCCCTCAATTAGAAAAAAAGGAAACCCAGTTTGTACTCCATCAGGAAAAAAAAACCAAAAAACAAAAAACAAAACCACCACGAAAGACAAACCCAAACCCGCGTTGTATGGCCCTAGCATCTGCACCACCCCGGCAGCCGTGGGGCTGCCGCACCACGGGGACTTTTCCTCATGCAAACAAGTCCTTTGAGGCAGGAAAAATTACTCAACATGACAGATGGCTCAGCCCTCTCCTTGTGGTAACACACAGCTGTGCTTCCCTCACCTCTCTCTAGCCACCAGCTAAGTTTTCTACTGCCTTTATTAAACACAGACTGCAAATCTAAGTGTTTTAATATCAGTGATTTTCTAAGTAATGGCTTTTCTATTTAAGCTGTTTTCACACAGCAAAATAAATCCCTTCTCTAACAACAACCAGGGCTAAGACGAGGGGCTGTCTCTCCTTTGCGGGCAGGCCCAGGCTGAATGAACATCCAGCCTCACGCAAGTGCTAGTCAGTATTTAGACACCTATATCACGTGCCTCACTGGTGCTTACGTTGAAGCTCTTTTGAAAACAGGCAGCACATACACTGCTGAACTTATCAAAACAGCTTTTTTTTTTTTTTTTTTATATATATTATATACAGGAGTACTTTTAGTAGAAACAAATACTCCTCTTACAAGTGTAAGACAGCTGAAGCACTTCCTCTCATGGGTAGCTTTTTTGTTTAACCACCATACAGTGAAGAATTGAAAATGAAACATCCCAGACTTTTGAATTAAAATAAAAGCTTTACAACCACATAGTAAGTGTAGGCTCTTGTATTTCAGTTGAAGACTATATAATTTTATAGAGTACCAAAATAAGCAAAGGATCAGCACTCCATACAAAGTGTTAGTTCTTGTGAGGAGGGTAGAAGGGAGATGGACTTCAGTTACACTAAACTTCTTCTGCAAGCCTAAAGAAAATTCCATTTCAGCAAAACAGATTCAGGGTTAGATTCCCCGTATTTCTAGTTCATTAAATAGTGTTTCTTTAAAGACAATTTACATTTTTCTCATTCAAAGTACAGGGATGATTTAAAGCAATATTAACAAGGAGGTGGTGCTGTTAATGTTTAATGTCAATATGCAACGTCATCTGCTATAAAGGCTAGAAGAGCAACACAACTTTATCTTTACTGCTGAAGACTATTAGAAATCGACTAACATTTGAGGAAAGTTTCAAGCACACTACACCAGCTCTAGGTCTAGGCTGCTGCTGGGAAGTGACATGTGTTTCCACATGTGCACCATGAGTCCGACTCAGGATGGTTACGTCTCTCCCCTGTCCTACGGCATTAAAACGCAAGGAAATCATTAGCTAACATTGCCACTACAATTTTACAAAAGCGTAAATCTGAACAAAATTGCGGCTAAAACAAATCCAAGCGCTCTGTTGAACTCCAGGATTCCTTCTCCATGACAACCCTCCTCCTGTCCTACTCCCTGTCCAGTTTCTTCCCCTGCTCCTTCCCTAATGTCTATTTTACAATAAATAGGTTAAGTGGATTTACATGATGCAAGCGCAACTCAAAAGACTTTTGCCCTATACATATAACCATGTTAAACTGTGAGATTATACACGTGATATATCTCCAACAGAGCAACCACCGGTTTAGATTGTTAAAGAAACACAAGTATTTCAGCATGTACACAGTAATGAGTTTAAAAACTGTCCAACATCATCGCTTTCGTACATTCTCTTCCTCTTTATAGCCTTAAAGGGATTTTAGACCTTGATGGCGACAATCCCAAAACAAGAGTAAAATGAATTTATTTTATTGCAAACAAACGTCTAGAGTTAAATTTCTCCACCCACTTTCTTTAAAGAGAAAAGGAATCAGCAGGCTAAGGAGATACACCCATTTGAGAATTGACATGATTAAAAATTAGATATAAAATGGGTGACTCACAGTTTCATTAGCTTACAAAATGGTGGAGTAACTACTACAAGCACACTAGGTATACAGTATTTTGTGGGGAAAAAGTTATACAGACACACAGCTAACTTCATATAGATCCCATTAGACAACTGGATTTACAACAAGTTTTGTTTAATAAGAAATGGGCAAAGCCAGCTTCTTTTCAGAATCAAAATGCAGAACAAATGGAAAAGAAATTATGGTGTTGTACCTTCACAAGTTTGAGCCTCCACAAATAATGCAACCAAGTTTTACAACTTAAAGAGCTTCTACATACACTCCACCTTCACTATTTAGCCCCAGGTCTCCTCTTTGCCCCCGACATCTTATTGAGTTCCAAATGGTACAAAAAGAGTCCTAGTTATTGCCAGAAACTTTCAGCTCTCCCTCGTCCCCTCCCCACCCAGAAGCTTCATAGAGAGGATGGAGTGTAATACGGAGCTTTACATGATCTCATGGTGTTCACGAGGGCTACTAAGGAGCCTCCGAACCAATCTGGTTGCTAACATTTCTATCATATTGTGACACGACTCACGACTGTTTCTTAGAAATTGGGGGATGGGGAAAAAGGAGAAAATTCTTTAATAAAAAGACACCAGGTACAAAGCAACGTTTTACTTTTGTTGTGGTAAAAAAAAAGTCACATTTTACAGATAAAATGTAGAACCCTGAAATACTGACACATTCTCTTATCGTGCACAATGCTGAGGTTCTCTTACGAATCACTTTAAAACTGCAATTAAAAATGTACAAAAAAAGAAAAGAAAAAAATCAACCCACAAAGCTTCTAAAAAAGGAACCCGCAGGCACTTCCTCTTGTGGAATGTTTAAAAAGTTAGCCTACTAAAGAAAACAGTCGACTTCTTGTGAAGGTTTTGGAGAAATATGTATCAGTTCATTTATTTGGGTATTCAATAATATCCTTGGTGATAATGCTGACTCCATGGCTTCTGACCCCAGAATTGCTGCAATAAATGGATAAATAGTTAGTTTTAACCTGTAATCGCGTAATGGTTGCATTTCTTACATAAAGCGTTTAACAAACATCTAGTTCTCCTGGAACTTGAGAATATTTAAGTCCTCTCAAATAGCAGCACGTTCCTTAACAACTTAAGGCAGTTAAGTTCACTTCAGAGTAGCAATGTGAAGCCAAATACTACATACCATCAAGACCAATAAGCCATAGCTGATATTTGATACATCAAGACGATCAAGCCAGATTTAAGTTTTGCAGAGAAAACTATTTATAGTGATATTACCTAGCATTAGAAGATTTTACTATCAAGTTTTGATTATACATTAAATTATTTCTGATAGCATTTTGAAACATTCAAGTTAACAGTGAAAAGGCGAAGTTATTAATACTTACACCCTGCTGCCACTGGTTGTAGCCCTGAGATTGGTTTTTGTAGCCACGATTATTTCCCCTTCCTCTGAAGTTCTGCAAGAGGACAACAGTTTTTAACTACTTAATCTACACGGATTTTTCAGAAGTGCACTAGTACTGATCTTTCCATTACCATCCAAACATCACATACCATACACAATCTTTCAAATACAAGTTATGAGGCCTACGTTAAAAACAAACAAACAAAAAGTCTTGCTGAAAAACACTAGAATACCAAAAGCCCCCTCTCCAAGCACCTGCTTCTTGAACATGGGGCAAGAACCTCAAATTAATAAGCCAGCTCAAACTGTTGTTGCCAGTGGTCTGGAAAGCTGGCTAATCCAGTTTTGACTCACCCTATTTCCAGCTGCTAAACTGCACCAGGACAACTAAAAATACAGGAGCTTGCCTATTTTTAGTTAGGAAAGGCTGTAGTTGCTGCAAGGATGTGTTATCTGATCAGGCAAAAGGATATGGGTCATACAACTGAAAATAGAAGAGCTAGTCCACAAAACTTCAAATAAAAGTCATGGTACAAAAAAGGAACATTGATACTAATAGATAAAATACTGCATTTTCCCTGTTTGTCATTATTAGACAAACCTGAGCCATGTTTACTAGCTTGGGCTCCATCTGCTGGCTCTTCAGTAATCCAAATTATGTTTTCAAATATTTCCACTGATATTCCATCAGTTAAGACCTAGGCTAGCATGTCTTCACTTGTGCTTGATACCAGACACCAAAACAAAGACTCTCCCCAGAGCTATTTCCAGAAAGTTCCCTAAATGCTTGATAAAGATACATCTTGACCCTAAGGCCAAACAAGCATTACTACTACCTGGAGGGGGGGGAAAAAAAAAAAAAAGAAAAAAAAAATCAAACACAAGCCTTCACACACATGCCCTAAAAATATTCCCTCTTTAAGATGGAACCCCCACATCAGCATCAGAACTTCTTATGCAACATTCAGAGCCCTGGGCACACACACTAAACTAGAAAGCTAGGCCTTTTAGTGTGGGATTAGTATAGTACCACAAAGTCTGTGGGTATTGACAGCCACCAAGCCTTTCAAACATCATCCAAAGTATTGTTGTTCAATTGATAAATCCCCCCGAAAGCATCACCTGGTTGTAGTTTCCCCTGTTGGGCATTCCACCTCTGTTATAGTTTCCTCTGTTTGAGTAGCCACCTCTGCTTGGAAAGACAGGGCCACGAGGATATGGGTAGCCAATTGCACCGCTGCTGCCACCACCACCTCCGCCACCTCCACCACCTCGCTGAGGCATGTTGCCTCCCCTCCTGTTGTATCCACCACGATTGCCAGGGACTGCAGGGAAAGAGTTACTTCATCAAGTAATTGTTCAGTCTGATGTACTTCTTACTTGAAGATTATTGTTCAAAATACCAGTGGTATAGAAATAAGACATACAAATTTAGTGCAAAACTGTCAGTGCAAAGATAAATCATTCGGTCATAGTGAAAGATGGTAATTTAACCATGCACTACCACCCCAATACAGTCTGGTATACAAGTGAACACCAAACCTAACATAAAAACCTCAAAGATGTGCCTCAAACTACATGAAGAGTATAATCTAGGATTTTGGCAATCTTCACTTTTAAAGTCGGACAATTAACTTTGCACTAATAAATTAAACTTACAAAGTTGAAATCAAGATTCCCACCATATAATAATTGCAATACAAGCACTAGAAGCTTTCCCCCTCCAACCCTCAGCAGCAGCAACCTCCAAAATTTACAGGCTTATTTGTACGCTCACCTCCTCCCCTGAAGTTGCCCCGCATGTTGAATCCTCCACGACCTCTCTGACCCCTATTAAATTGATTTTTATTGCTCTTCTTGTTCTTCTTTGAGCCAGTGTTCTGTTTCTTTTCCGGTGGAAGAGATTTCTTACTTTCTTCTTTATACTGCTCCAAAAGCTTCTGCGCTTCTTCTTTTTGCAACTCTACATAGATTATTTCATCGAAACACTCTGCTACCTCTGGCAGTGTGAAGTTCCCTATAATTGCAAAAACACTGAGTATTCAGCATCTACATTCAGCTACAATCAAAGCCGTAATTTAACCACCTTTCTCCCATTCTTCCTCCCACCCGCTGCATTCCCTCAGCATAGGGACAAAATTACGTAATTTGAGCATTTACGAAATGTAACAGTAACAAAGGAAATAAACAGGTCTTCATGGAGTTGCCAGTACTGTTCCAAACCTTGAAAACATTCTGCCTAGATCTTTTTTTTCTTTTATAAACCTCCACTCAGAATACCAGTTTCTGCCAAATACGTCACTTATATAGGGCACTTTATGCCAAGACAGCTTTGTGCATCTGCATGAAGCATATCAGCATAACTGAGTAGTGTTAAGGACTGCAGCAGAGGGAACACAATATAGTGTTGTCCTATAAGTTACAATAGTCTTCCAGTTTTGTTTAAGTACAACTGTTTAAGATAAAGTGATTTTTAGACTTCACGTTTACTTAATCCTTTAAACAGATACTCAGCATCCTAAAACACAGTATAGGATTATGTTCCATGCCTTTCATTTTGAGAACTGCATGCTCTGGAAGATCTTTTCCCTCCACCTCTGCCTTCTTTTGTGTTCTTTGCTTGTAGTCTTCATCTTTTGGGCAAACAACAACTGCTTTGCGCTGGAAGCCTGCAAACAGGCACATTTTTCTCCTCTGCGCAGCTGCAGACACATTTGTCTGAAAAAAATGCAGTAACTTACTACACGTAGCTGTCATTGTAAGAGTTAAGGAAGTCAACTTATGGTGTATAGACTTCACCTCTACAAGAGCTTGCAATGAAGTTTACAAATAACTGGACATAAAGATGCTGCATAATGCAAAGTTACGAGCTCATATCCACGTGTTAAAACACTATTCCTCCCACATCCCATAAATCCAGAGAAGTTCAGACAAGCATTTGTAGTAATATCTCAACTTTGTGTCCCCTGAACGAGTAGTAAATCAGTAAATGAAACAACTGCTATTACAATGTAACATTAATCCCATTTAATTACTGCACTACAGCCTATAACAAATTTCCTTAATGATTTTTCACTGAAGCTTCTACCTGATCCAAAATGAAATTCCGCTTCTTACGAGCTGCAATCTCAATGAACTTTCCAAGACACTGCGGAGCTCTCTGCAACAGTGTGTTAAGCTTCCCAGTGTCTGCCATCTGCCGCTTAAAACCTGCAACCTATGGAGAGATTTCCCAGAGTTAAAAGTAGCCCTGATGCACGTGGCTGATATTTTCCTTTGCTAAATGCTCTTCACCTCACTTCAACCATTGTTCAATTCAAGGCCATGGCTACAAACTCATAACCAACATTCCCAAAACCTCCATAAGACACAGAGCTTTAGAAACTAAGAATTTAGGTGAATCAATACAGCTGAATCTAAGGTATACTGATCACATTACTAATTCAAAACTAAATGTTCTGAGGACAGTGACAGTATCACAAAAAGCTTCAGAATCCTGCTGTGCCATGTATGAGTAGCAGCTGAGCAAAAGAAAAATTTAAAACAGTCACTAAAAACCACTAGTCAGTTTCTTAGATTTCTCTGATACAAGAGAACACCACAGCAGCCAAAGACCTTGGATTTACAGCAAGTCTTTAATGTATCAACAAATAAAATGTAGTATTATCACTTACCATCATTTTGTCCATAATAGTATTTGTCCCAAGAATGTTGTATTTCCCAGGATTTGCTGCTGCATGTTTGGTAACCCATGTAGTCTTGCCAGCTCCAGGCAAGCCGATCATCATCACCACCTATGACAACAGGTTCTACACTTGAGATACTAGTTCAAAGATTTTCTTTAATATGCAACTTCGACCAGCAAGCCTAATGGAAACCAAGTGGGGGGCATGGGGATGTCAGGGGGGGTTGAGTCACGGGATACCAAGTATTAAAGCTCCCAAACAAAAAGGTCAGAGAGTTAACAGTCTACTTAAACTCCATCACTTCTGTTCATATACCTCAACAACTTTGATACTATGAACAAGAAACTTACCTCACAATCTTTCTTTTGCTCAGGTCCCTTTGGTCCTCGGACCCTATCCTCCAGAGGGACCTTCTGGATGAAGGTATACTCTTCAGGTACAGGAAAGTAAGGCTCCTCCTTCTGACCAAAGTTGAACTCAACTGCACAGTTATGGCAGAGAACGTGTGGGAAGAGCGGCCGCCCATCAAGAACTTCCTTACTTATTTTGAATGCAACACCAAGCTCTTGTCCGTTCTTTGAATATGAGAGTTCCACTTCATCACCATCGAAATTCTGGTTTTCAAACAAAGCATTAGTTTGGATAAAGTTACTCACCTTGCTCTATTAGTTGTATTAGTCATTTCACTCTATTTGCTATATTCACTCAACTTCTGTAACACTGTTCTATCGTAAAAGAACTACTTAAAAGTTTTCTCTTAAAATAAGTTACTTGCAATGACTGTCTTGTTTAAGATCTGATTTTAAAAAGGCTTTAAAGACATTCATCTGTGAACATGAAATCTTAACACACTGACAGCAGTCACTGTTGATATCTGCCATTCCTACCTCCTCCCTATGTTAAACAACTTGTCTTGCTCCAAGTTTTTCTGTATTTGGTTTACTGCTTCTCACATCAAAGCAGTCTAAAAATTCAAGGATGTTTTTCTTCAGAAGAAAATAAGTGAAAACTTACAGCAAAACATCCAATCACATCATTTTCATCAAACTTCTCACCAAAGTCTTCAGTCTCACAATTGCATGTCTTTATTCCTTTTAGAGAATACCCATAAGAAAATTCTTCTTCACCTGAAGAAATAATTTAAACTTATTAAAAATAGGCATCTTCATCTAACCTTTTAGAAATACAATCATTTTACAGCTACTTAAGTAAGCTGCCGTTCAGAATGTTTCTATTAATACCGAAACAGGCAGTGACCCCCAAACAGCTACACTGCATTCTTGTATTCAAGCATATTCTCACTTGAGGTGGAAAAGCAGTGCTTCCTCCATCCCAGGGTTAAGAGCCTTATGCTGCCATAAAGCTGAACTGTCAAATACATGACCAAGTATTTTTAAATTCTGAAGACCTCATTATACACCAGCATACCTGTAATGTAGTTAGTCAGAAAGGCTTTCTGAATTTAGTCTCCAGTAGGACTTACCCCTCCCTATTTTAAAGGGAGTTTAGCAGACATTCAGCCTATGCGACAGCTGAGGATGAAGCTGCAAGGAACAAGCTAACAGGAAGTGTCAAACACAAGGACTCAGGTGGAACATAAGTACTTCAAGTAGAAAGCTACTGCTGATGTCAGAACATATCAATTCATATACATTTCCCACAAAGATGTGTCTCAGCAGCAAGTATTAGTTATAAATGCCATTATGGTCAGTTCCCATGTATCTAATGAAGTTGTACTCCTTTCTTCCTAGCTACTTTCAGAAATGAGGATTCTCTCCCCAGGCCAAAAAGATAACATAGTTATCCAGGAATTTTTCTTCACTGGTTAAATCTTATACCATGGCCCACTCTTAAAAAAAATAAAAAGAGGCAAAAAACCTCCTCTTCCTACTTACGACACTACATGAAAAGGAGAAATCCTTAATCTTGTCAGGCCTTCAAGAATGTTCTCCACAACCCATGCCTGACCACTGAAAGAATTAACTCTCATATCATGTAATCCTTATAGGCCTGAATACGTAACAACTTTATTTGGTCCCAGTAATAAACTTTCTCACATCATGTCCAGTGAACAATTCAAGTTAAGACCACTTTTCAGAACACATAGACTACAATTCCTAAGCTTTTCCCATCTGCTTAAGAAAAAAGTTACACTTAAAAATTTCAACCATGTACACAATTAATAATACAAAAGTAATCAAATGTTTAAAGTCTTACCAAGCAACATTCCACTTGTGTTCAGTGACCAGCCAACTCGCACTTCATGTATGTCAATGTCTTTTGTATACAGGTGTTTAACAGGAATCTTTTCTGTAACCTATTTTTAAATTATTCATTAAAAGGTACATAGTATTTATTAGACACCAACAAGATAGAAACACAAAGGTAACATCTTTACTAGGTCTAAGTAATCATCTTCTGCAAAAATAAAACATGCTGAAGTATGTGAAATCACAAGCCAATCACTAAATAGTTACATCTCCTGACTGAGCAATGAAGATGCAAGATACCATATACCTTCAAAGCACTTAGTCACAGCAGTCCCTCTCAGTGGCCAAAAGCCTTAATCCTTTTGATACTCTATTAGAATCACAAACAAGATGTATATGTATTAAAAAAAATAATCGCCATAAAGTTGGGATTAACAGGAAATTACTTTGCCAGTAAAATGCAGTAATGGATAAAAAATTGCTTTACATAGACTGGAGAAAATATTACACTCATCCCTTTCCACAGTAAGCAGACTTCCTCGGCAAGTTGCCAGATTCCAAACAACATAACCAGATTCAAAAAACCCCACCTAAACGCACTGGAATCCGTAGGCAACCAGCTTTTTTCTAACTGCCTTTACAAACTTCACCAAATTGAAGTGAAAAACTGATCAGCATCCTACCAGTTTCCACAACTATTCGAGTCAGGTGACCGAGGTGAAACTGATTTGAAAGTGAATAAGGTAATAAATACTGACATCAATTTCACTCCATTGCCCTTCCAAAGTTACAGGTACCAACAGAAATCACTCAATGCAAGAGCATGGAGAATGGGACCACTACCCACTCCTCATGGTAGTGGTTAGATTTGAAAGTACTAGAGGAAGAGAACAGAGTAAGCATTTATATACACAGGCACATCATATGCAAAGAAGCCTTTAAGATCACTAAGTAAAAAAAAATAAAATATAAAAATAAAACAAGCTTTGTGCCTCCTCTTATTCTTCTGTTAAGAAGTTGGAGAAATCTGTTGATTACAATGGCTCTTTGCCATTCTTACTCTTTAGGAGAACTCTTGCTCTCAAGTACCTGCTAAATACATTCACTGCATAAACAAATCAGAATTATTCAGGTTGGAAGGGACCTCTGGAGGTCATCTAGACCAAATCCCCGCTTAGTCTTTGAGTTTGACCTGCTCTAAGTAGGAAGAGGAAAAAAGGGCTGCTGGGATAATTTACATCCCTCTTTAAAAAAAAACAGACAAGCTTTGTGTAACCTTCAGAAAGTAAAGCAAACTTTTGACCAGCAAGTATCAAAATTCTTCAAGAGTTGATGTACAAGATGCCCAATGAAATTCTTGGTTCAAAACTGAGACCAAAAGTTACATATTCTGGGCAAATCCAAGCCAAGCTGCTTTTTTGGTTGTTAAATGGCCATTTTTATAAAAGAGGAAGCAATTTTGGTAATTGAGACATCTTTTATCAAGAACCATTTCACAGCTCATAAGACAAGGCCTTCTGAAAGCTCTGTTCACCTGAATTAGTTTCAACTAAGTACAAAAAAACCCCTGACAAGTATAAATAATATTAAATTTAAGCATGCAAAACAGTCTCCCATAAAACATTGGGTTAACTCACCTTCATCTCAAAGCAGACTTTGCCTTTAGAAACACCATAGGAGGCTCTCCCTCCAGCCCAAAGGAAAGCAAAGCTTTCCATGGTCAGAGAGGAAGCACTAAACCGGTCTCTTGAGATTTTAAAATGCAGGTCACAGTTATCTGTTAACATAAAAATCATTCTGTTTACTCTTATTACAAAATAAAGTACAGCTGTCCAGTTTTATGCACTAAAGGTGATTCTAGCTTTCCAAGGTGATTTTCAAGACAAACTGACAGCAAGCGCTCAGCATCTTTCAGGAAAGCAACTGAACACATGCCTAGACAGAGCTGCAGGCTGAAGCTCAGCCAAAAAATCTCAGCAAAAGCTAGCTCAGAAGAATAACTTTCAAGGTGCCATGTTCACTTCTGTCAGCAAATTCCCTCTGTTTTCTCATCTACTTAAAAACCTGAATTTCATCTCATCTATTTGAACCATTTTTGCTGGGTTACCCTGAGATATTTCCATCAATATAGAGCAAAGAAATCTGCATCATGGTCTTTGCATTATTTGCTAGATACCTTTTTTGAAGTCTTCTTACCCCTCATGCCCAAACTTAAGGGCAGCTAAGAAGTAAATAGGAACACATTTAAGTACTGAAAGTAGTACTGTCTTTGGTTAATATAGTCAGTTAGCAAGTCCAATTAGATTAAGCCAATTAAAATAAAATCAGTTAAGTCAAATGCAGATAGGTTAAGCACATAGAATGTGGTGTAAGAGAACCTACTTCACCTAAGAAACACTACCTGCACTATGAATTCACCTATCACTCTAAGAACTTAAGTGGAACCTTTGTTTTACAGACATCTTTAGAGCCGCAGCACCATGAAGTTTCAAATTAATCTTCTAGAACATTTCACAAAGACAATGTCAAATGGTAACATGAGGTGCAGGATATAGCACTTAATTCCCCAAAGCAAGGAATCCATAGAAGAAACTCCAAACCTATTTGATGGTTACAAGAAAGTGAGCAAACAGTGAGTTCTTCTGCACTGATATAAAGTCTGCATGCTGCCAGGGTACACTAAAATGCAGTCTTCCCTGTGTTACTGGTAACTCTCGTGCACGAGATCTTCTTTTGTTTGCACAGAGCCATCCTCAGTTGCAACTACAATATTTGTGATCCAAGTGTTTTCTCATTAGTGCTTCTAGCTTTTCTTTGTTGTACGAAAAACGGGCAAAATCATATAAAAGAAACCCACCTGTGTAGGTTACTTTTAGAACCACAAATGAGAACAGAATTTGAAGTTACAGCTTCCTTGTAAGACACAGGTAATAAAAAGCACTTAAGAGTGCTAAACCTCTTATATGTCTGGATCATTATGGTCCAATAAAGAGCGCGCCAAGTTGTTACACAATTCAGTCTTAAAGCTGTGTTTGATTCTGATGTCCAAGCAGTCTGTCGGCGCTTTAAATCATGGAGTTTGTCAAGTGACAAAACTTGCTACTAGAAATAATAATAAAGAAAAGTAGCTACTACTCAGTTATTGGGAAAATCAGAAGCTCTCACAAAGGTGGCTACTCACCAGGTTAGCAGACAGAAACTTGAGATTTAGTTACCAAGATGCAAAGGGTGGCATATTCAGCAATTTATGTGACTGTAAACTAATACCTCCTTCTATTTCAAAACATTTCTCAGGAAAAAGACACCTGGAACTACTAGCAAATATGCCAGATAATGCCAAAATTTAAGCTTTCCTTCCATGGCGCTTTAAGAATCCAACAAGTTCAAGCATTGCTTATTTAAGTTCTGTGTGGTTCGTTTTGGGTTTTTTTTTTTTGAAAAGACTACACTAAGTCCTTATTTACCCTCAAGAATACAAATGTCAAGTTTGCCCCAGTCATGGTACATCACAATAATAGTAATGATTATAATCTGCCTCAAAAAAAAACCCCACCAACTGTTTGCATGTACTTGTCAATTTCTACACCCTTCCAATCAATTCTCTCTGCAATCCCCTTAGCACAAATCACCCCCCCGCACCACAAACTCCCAGGTTGCATGAATGGGTCATTTTTCAGGAGGCCTTACCTGATTTTTCTTTTTTTTTGTTAAATTTATTATAAAACCTGAAGAAATACTCCACTGATTGGTACACAAATAGGGCCTCAGCAAATTACGCAGGAAGCTCACTTCAAATTGTACTACAGTTAACCACCTACACTACTGACTCTCAAAACTTTCTGCAGTGAAAAACTCAAGTGCTACGGAACTATTTTCTCAAGCTGTTTCAAATGTATTCTATGTTCACTCTACACTTGGCCAGCTTAGTTTCCATACTAGATTAGTGTTTTGGTTAAGATTTCTTCAGAAAACTGTACGACATTACAGACTTCATGGGAAAAACCAAGCTCGTTACTGCTAATATAAAGACCTGTATATCCTTCTGTTCTTTTGTTTACTGAAAATGGGTGGAAACACCGTTTTTAGGGTTTTTTTTTTTAAACTATTTGGTAACAAAACTCAACAAATGTTTTCACCCCACATTTCAGAAAGTGTGGTTTTAAGATTAAAAGCATAATGCCACAACTTTCCAAAGTAAAGGAAAGCATGTTTACTCACAAGTATCAAGACAAACCACTGTGTCATCAAAATGTTCATCTTCTTCTTCAACAGGTGGTTGAGGGGACTTGGCCCTGCACAAAACAAAAGCAAAAGATAATAAATCTACATGTATTTTCACACAGTTAAAATAAGCATTTCTGTACTTTACTTCTCTTCATTCACAAAATGCTACCCAGCATCTAGTTTATTTACCTGCTGTACTTATTCTCCTCAATGTATTCAAAATATCCACGACCATGGTCTTCACGTGGTCTCTTCACACCCCTCTTTTTCTCACCGGGCTTTTGTTCTGTTTTAGCATCTCCTGTAGCAGAATTAACGATTTATTTTAATTACACAAAGCAGCTCTTTAATCGGGAATGAACTCCTCCCTATACGACAGTTCCAACTTTGGAAACGGTTAAGACCCTACAGCACGAGAAAAGGAACAGCACCCTGGAGAAGAACTTTGTTTAGTACTACAATTAAAAAAAAAACACAAAAAAACCAACAACCACCCTATCTCAAATTTTCTCAGAAGACTCAAAATTAGTCTGCTAAATCGCCTCCGATCCACGACAGAAGCGGCCGGCACACTCCTCCACACTAAAATTCCCCCAGACCGCTCCCAAGTGGTAAAAAAAAAAAAAAAATCGGACAAAAAAAAAAAAAAAAAGGAAAACGAATCGAACAAAAAACCTCTCCTGCGACGGCGGACCCGCGCCCTGCCCTCCCCCCCCCCGGACATTCCCGGCCGCTCGCAAGGACACAGCGCGATCCGCACGACTGCGCCTCCTCCCGGCGGCGCGGGCGCGACGGCCCGGTCGGCAGCCCCGCGCGGGGCCGCCCGGCTGCCTGCAGGGAAGGGATTCCGCCTCCTCCCTCCCGCCCCTCCGTCCTACCAGGCCTTCCCAGCGCCATCCCCGTGCGGCGCACAGCCCGGAAGTGACGTCACGCCGCCCAGCGCTCCTCGGCACAATACAGCGCGCCCCAGCGGCCCCTCCGCTGCCGCCCCTCCCCCCTTACACCCCCCCCCCCTCCCCCCCGCGGGGGCCCCTTCCCTGCGCCTCCCCCCCCGGCTCCCTCCGCCGCCTGCCCCGCACAACAGCCCCTCACCGAACACCAGCCTCCCCCCTCACCGCCCCCCGCGGGGCTCGGCGGGGAGCACGCGGTACGGTGCCGTGCGGAAGGCGGTGGACAACCCCCCCCGATCCACTCCCCCCCCAACCCGCGGGGGAGGCGCCGCCGTCGCGCCCGCTCCCGCGCGCGCCCCGGAAACCGCCCTCCTAGTCGTTCTGCACCCCCCCCCCCCCCCCGCGCACGACGGGGGTTCCGGGGGGGGAGGAATTAACGCCGCTACCCCCCCCCCTTCCCGCCGCGCACACTCACCCCCGGCGGCCTGAGCCCCGGGGCGGCCGCCGCCGCCTTCCGCTTTCTTCTGCTGCTGCTGCTGCTGCTTGGCGGGGCCCGCCGGGCCGGAGGGGGCCGCCGCCGGGGGCCCCGAGGCGCCGCCAGCGCTTTTGCCGGGGGCTTCCTTGGCGCCGCCGCGCGGCTGCAGAAGCGGCGGGGGCTGCTGCTGCTGGGGCTGGGGCTGCGGCGGCTGCTGCTCCCCGTGCCCGTTGGCGTCGCCGGCCGCGGCCTCCTCCTCGTCGGCGAGCTCGTCCTCCCCTTCTTGGAAACCCTGGTCGTCTCCGTTCTCATCCTCCTCCTCCTCCTCTTCCTCCTCCTCGCCGCCCGCCTCCTCTTCCATGGGGCCGCCCCCGGCCCCCGCCCGCTCGCCGTTCTCCTCGCCGAGCTCCATGGCGTCGCCATCGGCGGCCTCCAGCCCTTCCTCGTCGTCGTCCTCCGCGGTGGAGGCCGCGGCCTGGTCGGGGCCTCCCCCTTGGTGGAGCTGCGAGGCGCCCCCGCCGCTCTCGGCCGCCTCCCCCTCCATGCTGCCGTTGCCAGGCTCAACTGCGCTGCTGGCGGGGCCTCCCCCGCCGGCCTCCTCCTGGTCTAGCGCGGCCTGGAGCCGCTCCATGAGCTCGGCCTTGAGGCCCTTGTCGGAGAGGCGCCGCTTTTTCAGCTCCTCCTTCAGCTCCGACACCTTCAGCTTTTTCACGTTCACGGGCGAGCAGCTCATGGCGGCGGCGGCTCGGTCCCTGGGCGGGCGGGCTGGCGGGCGGCTCCGGGGCTGGCGCGGGCGGCGGCTGTGGGTCGAGGAGGCCCCGTCGGGCGGCGGTGGGCGGGTGGCGCGGCTGGTGCGTGCGGCTGCGGCAGCTGCAGAGCGGACCCGCCTGGCGCCAAATCCTTTCACCGAGCTCGCGAGGGAGACGCGCCTCGCGGGGCCGAGCACGCAGCACCGCCCGCCCCGCCCCCGCGCACGTAGTCCCTCCTCCCCCCGCTACCGTAACGGCCGCCCGCGCGCGCCCGTACCGTAAATACCCGCCCGAGCGCAGACCCCCCCCCCCGCTGCCCTCACAGGCGCGGGGCGCCGGCTGCTCCGCGGCGGCCTCCCCGCCGGGCCTGGTGTGAGGGAGGCGGGGGGGAGAGCGGCTCTGCCTGCCGGAGCGCCCCGCTCCGCGCACACGGCGGCCGTGCCCGCGCCATGTTGGGCAGGCGGCAGCAGGAAGCCGCGCCGTTTGTCCCTTCAACCGAGACAACCCCTTCGGCAAAATAATCCTCTCAAGTCGCCATGCCACCCCGGCAGGCCTCTCTCCGGCCTTCTGGCGGGGATTAAACACGAGTAAAAGGCCCCAGCCCAACTAAACAGCCTCTTTCCCCCTCCCCCGGCCCGGCGCTGTGTGCAGGCCGCGGCCTGGCAGGCAGGGCAGCTCCTCCTTTCCCCTCGCTGCCGGCTGGGGCCTAGCCGGCGCGGTTTGTTTCCTAAAGGGTTCGAAACGAACAACACCGCTACTCAAAATAGTTAGCCTGATACAACCTTGTTAACACAGTTACATAAGGACAAAAGTAGAGCTGTACACCCGTTTGTTTTTTTTTTTTTTACTAGTTGCAGCAGCAAGAGGCACGCATAGACCTGATATTTAGAGCAGGCCGGGGCTCACAAAGCCACGGGACTAACAAAGGTTTTTCAAGTGCATTAACTCTCCACAGGACAAGAAGTGCTAGTTTGGGGCTCAGCGCAGAGCCGATCAGCTAACCAAAACTGCTCGGTTTTCTCTCTTTTTTCCTCCTCAGTACAGCATTACTTCAGGGCTTTCGTCAGCCACTGAGATCTACAGTGCTTGAATTTTTCCAATTTGGTCAAAAGTTACTTGAAAACAAACAGCAGAGAGGGTTTTGCATGAACAGAAAGGAAGCACTGATCTGCTTCCTTAGGGAGCCTGGATAAAAAGCTAATTTTCACTTGCACGAGAAAAAAAAAAGCCAGTCAAACAACTAGAAGATGAGTATGAAATTCTACTGAAGAGAAGGCGTGTTTGGCATGAAGTTGCTTTGTGTTGGTACAGGTCGCGTGGCCTTCTGAACCAGAACAAATTACATTTACCTGCACCAAGAGGAAGGGAGGAGAGATGAGGAAGTCACTGTGTTTTAGCTGCACCAGGAAAGGGCTCTTTTAAGCACATATAGACACATACTGCTCTGTCCTCACTCAGGCTGGATCCCTTTGGAGGAAACATGACTCAGTCGGCAAGGTTAGCTCAACCCATCACTACACAACAGCTTGTTGGAACAGAGACAGGGAGTGCTCCCTCATGCAATATGTACAGATGAGAAAAAGGTTGTCAGAACCTTTCCTTTCCTAGGAAATGCAAGTTAGTAGATTTTATCTCAGCCTAGTAGGTCAGAGTCATCTCAATAGGGGATGAAAAGGACAAGAGTGCATAAGTGCTAGGCAGAGGTCAGTGTGTGATCAAGCTGCACCAATATAAATCATTACCTTTGTCCATTTTTTCATGAAAGAGCTATCTAAGCTAGTCTGCTGAGGTACTTTTGATATATATACTGTTCTGCCACAGCAGGAATAAAAGTAAGCAGGGTTCACCTAGTTAATATTGCCACATGACTTACTGAAGCTTACAGACAGTTCTGCATTAATTTAGATGTCATCTGCCTGCCCAACCTCCATGTTCTTTTTTTGAGTTTTGAAGGTAAAAATTTTTAACGAGAAGATATATAATTAAGCCTTCACATCTGAACCTCAGACAGAGCCCTATGTTTAGGCCTTGATCTGGCAGAAGCCTCATCACATGTTGAGCCATGTTTTTGGAAGAGCTTCATCCACCTAATCACCTGATAATCCCTCTCATCACCGCAAACTTTACAGATTGAGAGATTCTTTCATGCTAGTTTTGGAACCCTAAACCTGGCCTTAAATCAGCACGTCTGCAGACATTCACAGCACCTCTATGTTAGAAAATGCTCTCATTCAGAATCACCTTAAAACTGTAGTCCTCACATGTAATCCCATTCCTAAACAATGTCATGTCTGCCTACTTCAGTAACATGCTCATACTGCTTTATACTCCTGTTACCATGGAGAAACAATACAGCTAAGAGCGTTGAGGCACATCAAGAGATTACTTACCCTAAAGCATTCAAGCCTGTATATAAAGGCACAAGTACATAAAGTAAAAAAACCCCTGCCCCCAAGTTTAACACCACCAACCTGAGATATTTTTTCAGTTGCTAAGGCTATCTCTTTATTAAACCACTTAGAAGGCTGAACTTCTTTTATTTTTAAGAGGAGATTAATTCATACCACAGTAGTAACCACTATCTAACCACTCAATTACACTACCAAACAAATATTCACAAGTACAATACGACTGTGCTTTCAAACTACAGTATGCTGTTACCCATTATAAAAGTGAGAAATCCCAGTTATTTTCAGATATCGGGTGATTTAATTGTGGTAAGAACAGTGTTTTTTAAAGCTAAGTACATAAAATACACACATAACATACAGACATGTAACCTTAATGACAGGCTCTCAGTGTATAAAAAACAAAGTTTTTTGCAGTTCAAGTTAAATACATATTTCTTACACATTTGCCTCTGGAAAAAACCTCTAAGATGCTCCCCTGTTCTCTTTTGAGTCCTACGCTTCAGGAGTTTTGCCTCTTCCCTATTCATACTTTGAAGAGGAAAAAATAAGTTAAAGAGATATGCTCTCCTCATCATTGTACACTCTCTTAATACAGATAGTAGATCCTTCAACTCTGCTTTTCCTAGATCATGGAGATAGACACCAGCCATAGGATAAAAGTGAGTGTTTGGTAATGCAAACTCCTGAAACAAGAAAGTGCTAGAGGAAAGCACTTCAGCTTTCCTTTGAAAAACTGCTACTTGTATGATAATGACGACCATATGAAAAACAAAACATCATTGCTGATAGCCACAAGTACTCCTCCATTAAAATTGCCCTTTCTTTGGTCTCAAAAATACATTAAAAAAAATCTTCCTTTCCATTTAAATGGAAAGTGACATCTACCCCAACTACCCATACATAACAGATGCAGTTCTATGCACTTTATTTATCCATCATATAACATTTTCCTCCTCAATGTGTAACTTTCTAACTTAAGACAATGTTTTTCTCTCCAAACCAGTTTCCCCTCTCAAAAGTAATTTGGGATCCTCCCTCTGGGACTTGGCCCTTCAACAGCTCAGTTACTCTGGTTTCCCTCACTTTTGTTTGTGCTCGTTTAGACTTTAATTAGTTGCTCTCCTCATCCCTAATGTTCTTTCCATTATTCACCCTTAGTCCTTCCAAATCCCCATCCTCCTGTTTGCCAAGAGCAGTGACAAAAGGGTGAACAAGGCTTTCAGGAGGGGACTGGATAGTCTCAGGAGTCCTGTCCCACCTGGGCTTTGAACCTTTCTGTACACCTTCTGTGTTGCAGGAGGACACTGGCATTTATCTTTTCCTAGTTCTGCTCTTACAGCCTTGTTTGTCCTGTTCTGTCTGTTCTTCTCATGCTTTGCCCTACATCTGACCATCACAATATGCTCCTGGTCTCTTTTGTATGTCCTTAACCCATTTACCCTCAATTAATATTGCCTTCAGAGATCCACATTCAACACACCATTACTTTAAAAGAGACTGTCATTCTTGAAATACTCTTGAAGTGCCTTTTATGATAGCAAAGAGCATGTGGAGCGAGTCTTTTTCTTTCTCCCTTTTCATCTTTCCTCATGAAATCCTCATTAATCATTATTAGAGCCAGTCAGAAAATTTCAGGCATTTTTAAAGTGCTAATTTGTAACAAGTGAGGTTGCATGACAAAAGGGTCTATTCTGATGATTTCTGAGCCCAAAGAACCCCCTAACTGTATATCTCTATAGATAGGCTCTATCTGTAGAGACTCCACAAAGAGGTTGGGAGTTTGTTTCGGAGAAATACCACTACACTTGCCCTGTGCTCCTCTCTTCCCCTGACATTCACTACTGCTCACTATCAGAGTCAAGATGCTGAACGAGACTGACCTTGCCTTGTACTATCTATAATCTCTCCATGATATTTTAATATCAAATGAGATCCAATTAATCTCAGAAACGAGGCGGTCATTTGCCATAATAAGGCCTATTATTTGCACAGGAACTAGATCAGTTAGGCCCCAAGGATAGTTTCGGACCTAAGGATAGTTAGTGCCTGATCACAAGTAGAGCTAACAGCATTCAAGGGACTGAAATTCAGGTTTCTGGCACCAGTTTGGTTAGCCAGTTCCTCCTCAGGAGCATCTTTCTCTTATTACACTTCTGCATAGCATTCCCCTTTCTGCCGTCGTACCCTTTGGGCCTCCAGGGGTGTTGTCAGTCAAGGGTCAGTACACAGGTCCTTTTTAAGATCTTAATGCTGTTTTGTTTTTCCTGTGCTGGATGAAGATGAAGTATGGATGAAACAATCCCACCAAGCAGAAGGAAGGGCTGCAAAGCTACACTGGGACACCACGAACCAGCCACAAACTGTGTTTGTCACCCTTTAAAGGCTGAGTACCCATTGACCCCATAGCAACAGGAATCCCCCTTTTCCCATTTTCAAGAAGTAGCTTTTCTTGCTTAAAAAAGCCAAAACCCAAACCCATGAGTTTGAGAAACAGTTTCTCAATTCAGAGCGTTCAAAGATTCACACAGCTTCCAAGGCTGGCCTTGAAAAAAGGCTGCATCCTCCACCATTAAACCCAGGATTCATTCTGGCTTTATTCAGAGATACTCAGAAGTTTACTAACCACACACTTATCAAGTGTTACATATGAACTAGTTCATAAGAAGGTATACAGTTTTGTAAATCAGACATCTGCAGTTGCTTGATATTTTCTTGTAACCTGTCACATATACACATTTCCTAGATTGAAGCTGTGAACTCAGGAAGGTTAGATAGACTAAACCCTTCTGAATAGTGGTCAGTCTGTGACAGATAAGGTAGCACTGTAAATCAACTTCCAAAAATATTGTTTTCCCATGAGAAGACAATGCGAAACAACCATTTCAAGAGAGTATCAATTGATCTCTCTAAGGGACTATTAAGAAAATCATAAGTAGGTTTTAAAGTTGAGTGTCAGCTCCGGTGTACGTTCCTGCTTATATACCAGAAGAAACCTATGGTCAATATATGTAACTAAGACCAATTGATCTCAGAAGACAGATGCAAGAAGCATGGGTGGCAGGACAGTTCATAACTGGCAGCCAACAGACCAGCTATTGCCTAATGCAACTTTTCTGTTCAACTTGACTTAAAAAACCCAACCAGAAAACCCAAACAAAAAACCCAACGAAACCCAAACAATGCCACCCCTCCCCACCCCCTTAATGTCCAGATGACCACTGTCTTGGGTTGTCTTTCCCTCCTGTTCTGAGGCTTTGCACCCTCTATAATACACACAGTACCCTCCTGTCATCATTTTACTTTTAAAGCCTCTTTAATATTCTTTCTCCTTCTCCTCTTGAGATGCTTTGGTCAAAAGAGGGAAGCAGCCACACACCTGTTGTGGCACCAGAGTGCTGCCAGCTCTTAGGTCATCTCCTCTGTCCCCTCTCCTCAGTTCACAAAGAATGTCTTCTACAGATTGGGAAGGTCTTGCTAAACAAACCCATGTAAACCCCCTAAGACTTAAAAGAATATTGTATGCTAACAAAAGGCACTGCAATAGTCCAACCACATATCTTAAATCTGCAATGGGCAAAGCTGAGTAAGCAAACTATTCTTGAATATTCATTAATCCATGTTAGCATGCTTTCAAGATGTCCATTTTTGTAATGAGGGCACGCCACACAGCTGAAGCCCAGAGCATTCACAAATGTACATATCCCAGCAATAGGATGCTTATTTTTTTCCTTTCTGAAGCTGCTGGCTTATTTGTTTTTAAGTTCTACAGCCTCAGGAGAACTACATGCTGGCAGAGGCAGTACCTCAAACTTCTCTCCAGCAGTATTTTTACATAGGAAACACTTCCAGTACATTAAAAAGAAAGAAAGAGAAGAAAGAAATAGCTAGATGTCAGGGAGCTTTCCCTGTCTAGGCACTTCTCTGCCAGTCCTACAAGGCTGTTGCTACAAAATCCTGAGGTTTGCTAAGGTAGCTCCAGGAGACACCAAAGCATCAGAAAACAACTTAGAAAGTACAAAACTGCCTTTCCCCACAGTCTTGGTCTCAGATCTCTTCACTCTTACCTTTGGAAGCAGCATCCCAAAGCCTACCTCCTTTTCTGTTAGGCCCCAGAATAAGTCAGCACAGAAAAGGAAAAGCCCTCTACAGAGTCAGTGAGAGAAGGAAACGGAGCCTTTTCCTTTCTGCCCTCTCACCTCCCATCACACATGCTTGGGCTCAGAGAGCTACGCAGAACCCAACCATGTACTAGCAAACCACAGCACAACCATTAGCAATGCTTAAGACTGTACACTATACCACCTTTAAATTAAGAAATACAGAAAAACAGGATAAAGAAATGAAGTCAGAGGTTTGGTTAGCTTGTGGATTGGTTTTTTTGTTTGTTTGTTTTTTAAAGAAACTGCATTTTACCCAATTAAGTTTACCTCACTGTAGAATGCTCCCTGGAAAGAAAGCCATTTTGTCATCAGCTGCTTTTTAACCCACTCTGCTGGAGCAAATCTGCTCAGCCTTTCTTTATTTTCAGGATGAGGAAAACCAGCATCATTTCATATGACAGACTTAGCAGCAACAGAGACTCTTCTGGCAAGACAATAAAGTAACTGCTAGCAAACGGCTACAGGTAATTTCCTAGGAAAGCATCCAAAAACTCAGTAAGCCCCCTGCTAACTCTCTGAGAACAATTACTTGACAATAAGCATCAGAAGAAAAGTGCTGTCACTTAACCTGGCTGTTCCACATCCATAGTCTGAGGAGACTCCCAGGAGCACACTCTTGCCAGAAGGCAGGCAGCCCTTCCAGCAGGTATTATAAACCACAGCCAGGTATCCCATCAGGTCACACTGCTTTAAAGGAGCAGTGCCAGCAAAACTAGAGGTGGGGGTTAGAAGTTTTTTTTGGGGTTTTATGCTGTAAGGTAGCTAACTCAAGAAGCTCCTAAACTACCCAGCTAAAATTTTCTGCCGACAAAGCAAGCTATCTTTCTAAAAGAGCATCAGGCTAATGTGTTTTGTGCAGCACCCTGAATTATCAGTGTTTGCAATCCAGGGCACTCTATCCTGTAGTTTTTCTTATGTCCTGGGACCCCTGTGACTCTGCTGAGTTCATCGCAGGGTCAGGGCCTCAATGAGATTCTGGATTTTATGAGTTCTTTTTCATACAAAAGAAAACAGAACTGCCTGGCAGTTCCTCTATGAGATGAGGCATCTGCACTTGTTTGTCCTACTCCCTCCTGCTCCAATTACCAGCAAAATAAGAGATCCCCAACAGCAAAAATTAAAACAAATAAGAAGCAAGGTGAACACAGCATGCTAGTCATAACATGGAACTATTTTAGCAATCCTATTATCATATATGGGACAGCGTTTCTGAAATCAAAAAAAGCTGGTCGCTGAGTGACAATAGCATGCTTGTCTATCATGTACAAACTCAAGAACTTAAAATCAAAAGCATTGTTAAGAAGGAATGAAAAAAGATGTGTGCTCCAAGCACAAATCTCACACCTTCAAACCAGAGAAGAATCAGATTGTCCACAATATCTAGAAAGTTTTTTTTATCCTCAGTATATTCCACATGGGAAAGGCTCAGATACTCTGGTTGTGGATAGCACTGTGAAATTCTAATATACTGACACAAAAAAGGCAATTAAAAATAATAAAAAAAAACAAACACAAAACACTTGAAGCAATTATGTGAGAAAATAATGTTATAACTGATCAGCTTTAAAGGAAATGAATACAGACCATTCAGATGGCAAACCTTTAAATGAATGCTCAAAACCACCTTTTTTCCTTTATCCTTCATTTCTTCTGTGAAGCTGTCTCATCACAAAAGCCAACGTTTTTTTTTAACTCCATAGTAACTAACTCTAGCAATCCCTGTCCAACTTCTTAGGCTTGACAATATCCAAGTTTGTACCTAATGCCAAGAACTGGCAACCAGCAATAAATCAGAACCAAGCTTTAGGTCCACTGTTTATTTGAAGCACCCTTATTATGAGGAAATATTTCTGGTAATATTTCCTTTTGTTCCTTTGTACTTCTCATTTACCGGTTTATAGCTTTCCCTGTATTTTCTACCCCATTTGTATGTGTTTCAAATGCTTTCATATACTTGAAATATTTCATCATAATGATGCAAAACTTCACTTTGCTGAAAGATTGAAATGTCTGGCTTGAACCTGACCTGTGCTGGCAGTGGATCACAGCTTGCGGCAATCCACGTGAAATGAGTTGAAGATCTCTGACTGCTTCCAAGTGAACAAGGGCTGCTTTGGAGAACGCTACCCCAGATAACCCCCCCAAACTGACAGCCTGGGAGGGAAGTGAATGAACATGGGTGCTGAGTCACTTTTCACTGCTGTGAACAGGTAACAAATCCACAGAAGCCAATTTGGATACTCAGCAGCAAAACTTGTGTAAGGGTGAAAATACTCCTCCTTCGCTCGTGCCTTCTTCCTCCTCCTCCTTCTCCTCCCCCCCAGGCAAACTGTTACTGGTGTGATGGGGACCATGCTGGAAACTTGCACTTGTGGAGCCAGGGAGAGAGCACTTCCCTTTGCATGACGGCTAACTGGAACCCTTCAGGAGCCAAGGGCTGGTCACTCAACACCCACAGCTGGCAGCACCTTGGGCCCAATCTGCCAGGGAACAAGCACCTGGAGGCCACAGATACTTCTGAGCCAAGGTTGAAAATGTCTTGGCTTTACAGGGAGGCTGTGGCTTGCAGGCAGAGGGCAGGAAGAGTGAGAGTGAAGTGTAAGAGATGGAGCAGCAACCACTGTGTGGGCTGAAGCAGAAAGGCTGGTGGAGCAGCAGCAAGGAGCCTGCCTGCCTCAACAAGGGTGGGCTGTCAGCAGCCTCACGCTGGGATGCTACAGGGTGCTTTCTTGGGTGATATCCAGAACGGGTTTGAATAAAGCTCAGTTTAAAAAAAAACGTCGACTAAATACCAGTGGTAAACACTGCGCCCTTCCAGAGTGTGTTATGGATTTTAAGCAGTTCTGTTGAAATTTGAAGTTTACTTTGCTTCTTTGATCAAGTTTATTAAACTAATTTATTACTGCTTCTCCTGGAATTGCATAAGGGATTTTGTTAATTCTAGAGAATGACAAAAATGAGAAAACTTCTTAGAATTAAGAAAAGGAAATTTATGAAACACAGTACTTTAATTAGCAATAAAGTTGCTTGTTGCAGGGCACCAAGATCTCTTAAAATCCTAACAGCCTATATTTTAAAATAAAAGCATTTAAAACTGGGTAACCATATGTTAATTTTCCCCTTTCTGCCCTTTAGGTATATTTGTAACCACGTTTGTAAGGATAAAGGAGAAGAATTTTCTTTCAGCACTTTTAACAGTCTGATGTTTTATCTGAATTGGAAATTGCATTTGATTTCTGTCTTCTTTTTTTTTCAGTCTTTACTGTGGCTGCATCTGCTGAAACTGGGGGTGTAAGACAGGGAGAAGCGTGATTTACACTGATGGAGCTTACTGCTGAACTCACTGGTGTTACTTGTGTGAGGTAAAGCTAAGCATATATAGATATGCCTCCTGATTGGCATTGACTATGATTATGTGCCTCAAGACAGGGATTTCTCCTTTAGCCATTTAGATCTGCTGATGTTTTGGATCACTAGATCCTCCTCTCTCTTCATTTTTTTTCAAAACTTAAAGATTCCTTATATATCATTCTGACAAATGCAACTTTTCTATCTGATTATCTATATCCAGATTTTCTTTCATCCTTTTGTTTCCTGATGCTTCTGTTTCAAGCATTTGACTGTGCTTTCTCACTTCTGTTCTTCATTTTTATTCTACTTTGAAATCCTCTCATTTAGGTTTCATTCTAATTCTTCTAACACTAATACCTCACAGATCCTTTCTCTTCCCAATGCATATTATCTGCCTTTCTCAATAGATAACACAGATACTCTCTCTCTCCAGCTTCCAGATATTAGCACTTTTATTCTTGATTTCCAAGTGACAATATAAGTGATTAATTCCATGCAATTATTTGTGATCACAAACTTGACAAAAAAAGAGCTCTTACAAGCTAAGTTTGTGATTAATATAAAATCAACTCTCATCTGCTGCAATCCACCAGGCTATTGAAGAATTTGGTGATGGCTCTCCTAAAGGCAGAAGACACCTTCCCAACATCCACCATTGGGTTGCTACTAATGGCACTGGCTCCTTCATAACCAGCCACACCTCATGCAGATCCAAATGCCAGTCCTGGAGCTTTGAGTGATCTGTGAATTTATGGAGCTTTTTTTTTAATTTCCCCCGCTTTGTAACTCTGATATTACTGCAGATTGTCCCTATTGAGAAAAAGAGATGGGTATTTACTTCATTCAAAGTCTCAAATCTGAGATTTTCCTCTGTGTTTCTCATTTCTCAAATCTTTAGGGAAGCCAATGGCTCTAGGCTGATAAGTTTATGCATTCATATTTTATGGCAATGAATATAGATTGGAAAGTGATAAAAATGGAGCTCTGAAAATCAGCTTCTTCCTTCTACTATTGAATCAAAGTAATCCCACAAAGACAGAAAACCTCTTTTAGTCCTTTCTGGGACTGTGTCATTTACTGAGGAGGTCTTCGGTCACTCTGGAAACTGGACTTCTGAAAATATGCTGAAAATTTTGGCTGCTAGAATTGTTTGGGAGAACAAGAGATTCTCAGACTTCTGAAATTTTAGATCAGAAGAATCATGTGTATCTCCATGGCTACCAGATCAGTTCATAAGCATCCTGGCAGATTTCTGGTAGACATTTTAGAAGGTTTCATAGATAAACTGCTTAGTGAAAAGACTACTGTAGCCATGCAGGCTTGCTGGTGAGACCAAGGCTGCAGATATTTGACCATCAGTCAGAAGGGAGAACATGTTACTGCACCACCTTGCTGTTTGACCTTGTTAAACTTCCTGGTGTTGGATGGAGATCAACAAAGTGGCCTGTTTAGTGTCTTGGGATCTGGCGATCACGAACCTGTCTACGTCTCTGTGAAATACGGACTTTTAGCATGCAAATATTTCACTATTGGAAGAGGAGAAGTGATGGTGCCTTCAAGGATGTGTCTGCTTCCAGGAGCATCTTTGGGTGTTTACAGAGGCACACAGAGCACAAAAGGAGAACCTTTCCAAAAGGCTCATCACTTGGATATGCCATCTTCCCTAGGTCCCACGTTTTTCCCACATGCCTCCCTTTTTGCTACGTGCTCTACATTTTCTTATTCTACATTTTCTTATTTCTACAAATTAACCTCAGGTTCACCTCTTTAATACTAAATTTTAGTTCTATCTTCAATTGTGTGTCTTCAACGTGTCTCAGATGTTCCACACTGCACCTAAGAGACAGACTGCTTGCAAAGAGGATGGGGAGAGAGGTACAAATACTATCTTAAAGAGATCCTAAAATATACAACAGTCATACTTAGCCCACATGCAATACATACATGATACAATATCGCTTGTCAGGTAAGGTATTCTGAACTTTTGGAGATTTGTTCTTAATCCTGCAAATAACAACAGATGGAAAAACACTTACGTGTGTTAGTGTTTGAAAAATGGGGCTTAAAAGGCTTATCCAAGGTCACAGACCAAACGACACTTAATAATTTCACTGTCAGATTCTGTGTAGTTCAGCTGCAGTGGTTTAAGATCTTACTGTCCCAGCAGTTGCACTGGTTGAGAAGTGACAAAATAGGATGTATGATCACTACCTGGGTCACAGCTTTGTTTATCAATTTAAAGTATTAAATAAGCTGTGCTGTGTTGAACAGCCAGGGTGAGGTGAAAGGAAGTGGAAGGAGACGTACAGGGGCATCCACACCCACTGCTATCTGATTCTTCTGTTACAGGGGGGAGATGCCAGCTGGAAGATAAAGTCACAAGGAGACAACAGTACTGCCTCGAATCACTGCAGGAAGGTTTGGTCTTCAGGCTTCCAGGTCTTGCAGTTTAGTTAAAAACTACCCTTCCTCTTGGGCTCTGTGTTTGGTTGAGTTAATCTGAACTGACAGTTACTATAGCTCTCAAGGTGGCGATGATGTATGCAGCAATGCCAATAAATACTGCTGTATCATGGAAGTATACATACAACAGATAAAAGATGTGTTCTGCTTTAATTATATATTTCAATAAGCAATTATAAGAAAATAACTATCTCACACTGTAAGTGATACCACTTTTAGGTTTATTTACATAGCTATTCCAATGGTAACTTGTGGTGCCAATGACAGAACTGGGAAGAGGTTGCTCATTTAGGGTTTACTGATCCTTAGTTTCAGATGGATTATTAAACTTGTATTTCCACTTTGTAAAGTTCAGTTAGCAGCTCTTAAAATTTAAGCATATATTATGTAGTCCATTTTCACTGTCTTGTGTAATCTTAGCCATAACTTCCTTAAGTGAGCAGGTAATTGATCACAGTTTTCCTGATGCTGTGAATCTTTACCTGTTGGAATAATCTTACACATTGATCTGTGTAAGATCAGTGTGTCTGATCAGCAACTGCCTGATGAACAACCATGGCTTAAGCAGTTGTCGCTCCCTACATTATGCTGTGCGAGTATTTTTGTGGCTATTCAGCAAGTGAGAACTCATCTCATGGAGAAATAACCCATTAGTACTTTGTTACCTATTTGTTTTTCCTGGGTCATTTTTCATGTTGTTTGTCATTTCCCTTGTGTGGTTCATTGCACAGCTTCATAAATGCTTAAGTGATACAGCTCTGAAGGTCCAACCCTTAGACAATTGAAATGGCCTTATCAGGATATTTAAGTGCCTCTTCCTTTATCTGCATCTATCTACAGTATCTATTAGAATCAGTTTTGCATGTTGCAGTTTTCCCCACGCCTTAGGGCTCTGCATGTGATAACTGCTTCTCATCTGTCCCACAAGGCTAATGTCCTTATCATGTCTTCCTTTGCAAACACTCACCTCTACCTGGCAGGTACCAGCTAGCCATTTCACTCCAATAGTACAAATGATGTAACATAATAAAGCTAAATTTGTTTGAAAATGATGGCCACTGTACTCTGTTGAAGGGATGCAACTTCTATTTCAGAGCTGAAAAAGGGATCATATGTCTAAAAACAGTCTTTTTTTTTTTTTTCCTCTGCCAGCTCTGCCAGCTCGTCTAATACATGATGATGCTTCTCTATTCAAGCCCTGCCTTTGCTTCCTTGGTGGGCCTCCACATGATTGGAGCATGTCTGGAAGCTAGTTGAGGACAGCGAACATCTGAGTTGGGAGAAGGCAAGCCAGCGATGGACCAAAAGCCCCTTCCACCCAATGATGGAGGACAGTGCCGAAAGGCTCAGGCTGCTGCTTGGTGGCAGGTCTGTGTTTCCTTAGCCCCAGTCAGTTGTTCTTACACTGGACCTTCTGCTGCGCTAGCCCAGCTCACAACCTCACAGCCACAACAACAACAAAAGAGTATTTTTTATTTTTTATCTGAATCAGTATACTACTCAGATCCTTTCATGGCCATGCCCTGGGGCATGGCAGAAAGGTGATACAAAAAGAGGTGATGCCTCTGCTAGCCCTGGCACAGTGCCACTGTAAACTTGACCAATCTGAAGTATTTGGTACCTCTCTTAGTTTGAGTTACTGTGTCTAAATGGCTCAGTGGACAAACGCTTCCTATTTATAGGTTTATGACATATGTAAATAGTTACACTGGCAAAATTTACAAGGGGAGGAACAGTTTTGATGGCTTATTTTTCCTGTTCCCTAGAATGAAGAATACAGCAAAATGTCAGCTCTTCCTGGTAAAACTGGCTGAACTTCAGCTTTTGACAGTGTAACAGTCTATTGTGGTATGAATATTTACATTCACAGCCAACATGGACAGTCTCTGAGCACAGATTAGATTTTCATTAATACAGTTATCTATCTTCTGGCCACAGTGCATCAAAGTCCCCTATCCCTCACGAGGGAATCAAACAGGAGTTCAATTTCTTTTTTATTCTAAAGGTAGAGAAAATATTCCTGGGACATGTCTTAGTTCTGTTCCTTTTTTCCCCCTCTTAAAGTAACAAAGTATATTTTTATTTCAAAGCAACTTTCATTTTACAAGAGTAAGTCTATATAGGAAACTTTACAAAACATACTCTGTACAATATCTCTAGTTGATCAGAGGTAACGTTATTTAAGTATGGAAATTAATTTAATCTCTGCAAAGTTAAAGCTTATATTTAAGTAATAAGAAAATGTCACAAACCTGGAAAAACAAGCTAGCCATACAATTAGCCCTTTGAATAAAAAAACGCTGAGATGAATGAGAATTGAGGTGATGCTTATGCTATAACACTAGTCTTAATCCTGTGCCATTTGTGTCGGTGGAGATGAATAAATTGTGAATCAAATTAAGATCAGTCCTACAGACCTTAACCTTATTCCCACTGCAATTCTGAAGTTAACATGAGCAGGTAGTGGGGTCAGACTTGTAAAGTGAAATCCTGAACGCATTAAGTTAATGAGGCTTGTTACAGAATATGATTTTCTACCTTACTGTCCTACTGGAGATTTAAAAGGATAATGCTACATAAATTCTCCAAACTTTATCTTCACAAACAGATGGCCTAGAATTTATTTTAATAAATGAAAACTTGCATTCTGAAGAAAACAGAAAAATCTTAAGTGCTTAAATTGATGGGGTTTCTTATACCCAGGTTCATTTTGATTTTAATTATTACTAACCTAGTGAGTACAGCAATATCTTCATGCCCAAACAATCTTGACAGATAATCTAAAAGAAGGTAGTTCTGCTACTCATGTGCTGGGAGGATTTTCCTAAGTATTAAAAAGTACTATATCATGCCTCATGTAAACTGATTAAGTGCCATATATGATCATTCAGGTGCGTAACCGTAGTTCCTCCTCTCATCCCAAAGCTAATTACTCCTGTGTCGTGGCTGATGGCTTTGTAAATTGTACTTTCGTCCAATTTACTCACGCTATGGCCTTTATACCCTTAAATTGCATGTTATCATATAACAAACAATGAAATCAGAGCTTTTTTTCAAGGGCTAGTTTCACAATATTGGTAACATAACCACAATTCCAGCGTTCAACCTTTTCGTTCAATTGTGATTGTCTAAATGTCAGTCTGAAACCTACAATTTTGTGTTCTTCTCATATTATCTCTATTTTTACACAGCTTCTAGCTCATTACACTATTAGAGGGCCTCCCTTAAATATTAAACGACAATCAAAAAGTCTTTCACTTTTTTAAGAACACCAAAATGAGCCTTCTGGGTCATATCAAAGGTCTGTCTCTTTGAGTATCCTTTCTTCTAGTGAGGCCTGAAGCAGCTGCTCAGTGGAGAACCAGGCAAATGGATATCTTGAATACACCCTCTCTCAGCCTCCTACAAATGGTTTGTGATTCGAGGACTCCCTGACCTAGGGGCGTGAAGGAGTATTTTCATGTATTCAGTACCACTCTTGGGTTTTTCTTCTTTTCTTCCTAAGTACATAAATTGAGTGATTTGATAGCATGTTATTTGGCGATTTTTGGCATGGTATTGAAACATGTGCAAAGAACTTTTTCAAAAGAAACAGAGAAAGGAAGAATGGCGTTTGCATTCATGTTGCCAACGTCACTGCTTTTGTCTCTTGCAAGAGAGACGTCTTGCTCTCCAGAAGTCCCTCATTTCTGAATTTTAGGCTGCTGGCTGACACCTTCTAGGCTCCAGAGGACCACAGGTGTCTTGGTTATGAAAACCAAGGTCTTCATTTGAGTAAGCAGGCTTTCTTTACCAGTATGGGGCCCTTGAACTTGGCTCGGTGTGCAGTGGCGAGCCCCTGCTGCCGGTGGAGCACAGGGAGAAGTACTCATGGCAACCCGTGTTGCTAGGCAGATGGATGATTGTGTTTTGTTCCTGCCACCGTGTTCTTGGGGATCCTGGCTTCATTTCTAGATATAATTAATGGTAATAAAGTCTGAGGGTTAAAATATGTGGATCTCTAGGGCCATTTCTATGCCTGGGTGGGAAGGGGAACAGCATCCTGGCACTTACATGTCAAAGCGAGAGCATTTTTCTGCTGCAGCTCTTTAGGCATAGTCCCAGAGGCTGAGCACTGCCAGTAGTTCCTTGACATTGAGGAATACTGCTGAGGGAAAGAAATGCATCCTTTTTCCTAGTAACTCATTTTTAATGCATGTTCAGTCCCTTTTCCTCAAATGCAGATTTGTTGGAGCTGGACAGGAGCAGCTAAAGATCCATAGGATAGTAGCTGTATATGAGCAACGAGAGATATTTGCCAGGACAGTTACAAAGCCATCCTGTGGGCGGAGAAGGATTTGAGATGCTGCTACATAAGTGGCCTTCAAACCTATTTTTTCCCCTTCCTTCCTTCTGAGTTTTACGTACAGATTCGCCAGCTACTGAGCCTTCTCCCTCTAAAAGAATCTCTCACCCTTCCTGCCTTCCTCCCTATTTCTCCCTCACTTCTAATTGCACGGTCCGACATCCTGGCAGTGCTGATTCAGATGCTTGTCAGACCCTTTACAGAATTTCTTAATGTGGCAGAAAACTATTCACTTTGTTTTTTTACTACTTCAGTGACTCATATCTGCTCTCAATGAATGGCAGAGCCAGCACAAGGTAGAAGGAGGATGTGCAGCCAGCAGTAGAGAAGGAAGGGCAAGACTGAAGAAAGAGCTGGATCCTCCCCTTTCATCATCGGCGAACTCCACCTGTCTCAAGGAAACATACCCTGACGTTTTATTTAAGTGATCAGATTTTGGGCTTCTAGATTTACTACGTTGTACGAAAAATAAAGGAACTCCCTTGCCGTTTTATGTGCTTTTTGCTGTTCTGTAGGTCAGAGCAGGAAGACTTTTATTTTTCAAAAAGAAAACAAAATGATGACAGATAATGTTAATATGAAAATACCAGCAGCTTGGAAGAGGTCAATGGTAGGGCAAGTAATGGTGGGCATGCCTATTTGTCTGTCTCTACCCACTCTGTTAGGCTTCCCTTCATCTGGCCCAAGCATAGGATCAAAGTCTGCAGTATCAAAGAGAACAAGCCAGAAGAGAAGCTGTGTTCCTTCCCACACATCAAGGAACGAGGTAGCTGCTCTCAGTGCAATTTACCCAAAATCTGAAGGGAAAGATACAGCATAGGCAAGGAATGATGGAGTCTTTTTCTCATTTTTGTCTGGTTGCTGTGTATCATTTGGGTGAACAGATAATGTTTAGATAATACTCTGTTTTGAAGAAGCTTCTTTCTGAGTCACTCAGATCAGCTGCTGATCCCAGAGGAAAAGTGGAATGGAGATGCCAAATGCACTTGGGTCATTCGTGTTATATTGGTGAAAAAGGGTACTGTGACATGGGAACACCTCCAGAGTGGTAGGGCTGTACCCG
Source organism: Larus michahellis (assembly GCF_964199755.1). Lineage (NCBI taxonomy): Eukaryota > Metazoa > Chordata > Aves > Charadriiformes > Laridae > Larus > Larus michahellis. Next base: position 45,353,815 of record NC_133898.1, on the reverse strand, counting down.
TTTAGAGGAGTTGTAGGTAGACTCCTATCACAGAATTGTAGCTATTCATTTACTGTCTCTGCAAAGGGCAAATGAATTCGCTGCTTTGTGCCTTCAGTGATATGGTCCCCCAGGACCCAGGAAGGGTGTTCTGTAGTGAAGGTCTTCCTCAAGTGTTCAGAGTAAAGACACGTCCAAACGCTGCAATCCCGAAGCCACAGGGGGACACTGCTTTGTAGGAAGTTATTATACCTCCTTGAACTGCTTTATCTTTTACATCACTTCTCTCATTTTAGAGCTGTTTTTTATTGCTAAACAAAATTTCTGAACATATGTATGGAAAATATACAAAATGTGTGATAGGACCCTGATAGCTGAGGGGAATGTACGTGATGAAATTAGGTGCAGAGGCAAGGGTACCTTACGTCTATTAGACTGCAGGCTTTATATCAACAAGGATGGTTTCTTCCATATTTTCCCTGAGATATTTCCTGACATTTTTCAAGTGAAAAATTACAAGTTTAAAAGGGTATGTTCTCTTCAGAGGAGCTCTTTAAAGATCTTGCATGCAGCAGCTGATATTTCAAGCTGTTGAATTAGTAGTTCTGGGTTTCCTTTTGTACTTGTCTGTGCCAAAATGCGATTAGTTGTTTCAGCCCACTCATACCCTTGGTTTGAGATGTCTGTGCATTAAGTTAGAAGGGAAACAGTCATGTGGTTCAGGGCCAATATTTGATCTGCATTATAATTGTTAACGGTTTTTTCCTACATAAATTTTTCGAGATATGTTGCCAGGAAATTTTAAAGCAGCAAGTTCTTGTTTTGAAGTGCTTTCTCATTCCATATTTTGTTCTGCTTCTGGAGACACGCAAGACACCAAAGGCCTGTCTGTCAGGAATTGGGGGAAGAAGGGGAAACAGGTGCTGACATTTGGCTGCAAGCTATTGAAAGCAAAAGGAAACTCCAGGCTGGAGCAGACGATGCAAACAAAGCACTTCGATTTACAGAAATTGTCTTAAGGGGAATCTCAACAACATGGGCAGGACAGTGCAAAATACTGTTTGCTGAAATTAGTATTAGCCGTAAGTCACAAAAGATTTGGCAGCTAGTCTAATGGCATCAAACTTAACAAGTATGAACATCCAGGATTTGACTAATACTTTTATATGCTCAGAATAATGCTCTCCCTGAGGAGTTATTGTAGCAGCTTGTGAGGGCCGGAGTCAGCTGCTACAACAGGACTCAGACATTGTGGCATACACAACGTGTCATAGCTGTTGTGTACTTCATGCTTTCCCCTTTCTTGATCGGCTCTTACACACTGCTTTCGTTACCATCCCTCTTGGAGGAAACAAAGACAAGTGTGCGCCAAATAGGAAAGGGTGGTGAGGAAAGCCCTGGTGAAATTGCTGGGAAGATGTTAAAGGCAGCAGCCTCAGTGGAGTCACTGTCTTATCATGTCACATGTGCAGCGACTCACTTAAATTCAAAGGCTACTGTAAAAACACAGGAATGTCAATAAATTCACACAATAGGCAATATTTGTGTCTATTTTAAAGCTGAATGTTGTTCATATTTGGGGTATGGATTTGGCGTGAAAATCTGAATGACTAGAACAGGATTTTTTAAGGCTTTTATTGGGAACTGTGGTAAACACTTTGAATTAGCGTAGCATTTGCAGAAGAGCGGTAAATGTCCTACGATGAATCAGGTCATCTGGAAAATGACACAAGAAAGCTAATGCTGGGCACAATGTTCAAGAACACAAAATTCCACTTTTGGGGTAGGAGAGGGAAGAGGTAAGAAAGTTCGTCCTTGCCAAAACAACGTGTTTCACGCTCTTCTTCAGTCTCAAACACGTGAATGATCCACCACCATAGATCTGCCACCAGGAAAGACACTGGTTTTGTGTGTGGAGGGGTTGAGGGAATAAAGAAATGAGACGCCTGTAAGACTGAAAGATAAGGGCTTTTCCTGCTGCTGCTGCATCCCCTAACTTCGGCTGCCATGTTGTTCTCACCAAAACATCTCTTATCAATTTGAGAGGGAACAAATCCGTGCTATTCCTGTAGTCAGACATGTAATTTGAAATACTTAGTTACTTGAATAAACAGTTCAAGTCTGTAGAAAACCTTTCAGAGGGATCAGCTTTGTTAGAGAGCATCATCAGCTGTTTTCCCAACAGAGTGAAGATGTATTCTCTTGGGTATCTATTATACCCTCTTTATTCAGCCACGTTCAATAAAAACGCAGAAATAAGTGGCTGAAAGGCAAATAGCGAATGTTAAAATGTTATAAAAAAGTAAGTGATTCTTTTAAAGCAGAGAAGCCTTATTTGGGTTCAATGTGTTTTTTGAAATTTCAGGCTTCCATGAATACTGAGCCCATCGTAACTGCTTGCTGGAGAGGTGGGGATGAGCCTGTGAGGAGGAGTCATCCACAGGGGCTTTGCAAAAGTTTAACATCTGACAAACAAGCACCTGCTATGGCGAGGACAAGGTTTTAGTTCTAGGAATTTCATAAATATTTATTTTTCTATGAATATTTGGTTGCATCTTGCCGGAATATTAATATTTATATTTTCTCTACTTTCACAGTTGTTTTAGAGTCAGAAGAACCAGGCATCGCGAGTGTGTCTGCTAAAACACACGGCTAAATTTAAACGGCACCGTTTTATTTAATATCGCTAAGACAGAATATTTTAGCTCTTTTGGTGCGATGGTATTCGGAATAAAATGTTCTTTCACTTTCTAAAGCTCAGATACGCGGAAATCTCTGCAACTGCTGGGAAAACGCTGTTTTGAAGAGAAACGGAGTACTGTGAAGGGGCTGGTTCGGTGCCTGGCCGCAGCACTGCCCCCCCCCGCAGGCCAGGCCTGCTGCTCGGTGACCTTTTCCATCTCTTTAGCACAAGCGCGAATAACATCCTACCCCCCAGCGTGGGGTGCCCCGGGGCCTGGGGAGCAGCCCGGGGCTGGGCCTCTGCCCTGGGCCCCACATTTTGGGGTGGGCTGCGGTGCCCGGTGCAGTACTGGAGGACGGCAGGCCGAGCCTCCACCAAACTACTTCCATCACCGTTCCCTGGCTTTCTGTGTCAGCAGGCCGCGGAGGCCGCAAGCGAAGAGCTCTCCAGGGCGGAGGGAAGGTGGCTGCGTCTGTCAGCCAGGCCCAGGCCGCCGGCAGCCGGCCTCGCCGCGCCCGGTGTCGGGGAGCGGCGGCGGCGGGAGGAAAGGGCCCGGCGGGGCCCGGCCAGGCCCGCGTCGCCATGGCGACGGCGCTGGGCTGCTGCCATGGCGGAGAAGGAGGGGAGCAGCGAGGGTAAGGCCGGGCCGGGGCCGGGGCCGGAGCCGGGGCCGGGGCCGGGGCCTCCCGCCCCACAGGCTGTGCGAGAGGGCTGGCTGGGGAGACGGGACGTCGCCGGGCGCCGGCCGAGCGGGGGCGGCCTCCAGCGGCGAGAGAGACGGAGGCCGGCGGGGTCTGCCCTTCACGGGGCTGGTGCCGGGATGGCAGACGGACACGTACTGAGAGACACAGACATATACATGTGTGTGTATGGGTACATACGAATGCATACACACGCATATATTTATATAAATACACCTCCTGCCCCCCCCATGCCGTTCACGATGGCCACACCAGTGCCACCCTGCCTCAGGCCTGCGCCGCCTCGGCCAGGAGCTTCTCCCCAGCACTCCCTGTCACCGGAGATGCCACCAGCTGCCTGCTGCCATGCCACCCATGGCCAATGCCACCCACAGGCAATGGCCACGGGTGCTGGAAGCATTATGGTTGTGTTACGGCTGCGCAGGGTGCACCCATAGTTGATGGCGGCCGGGCTGACTGCCCGGTGACGGTGTGGGGTGGCTTCCAGGACAGCCGGGATGGCTGAAGTGGCCGCTGGAGCCAGTTGGCCATCGCCCCTTGCAGTCATTTCTGGATGCATCAGGCGCTCTCTGCCAGGAAAAAGTAATCTCTGCTGCTGATAGCACCACGGCTTATTTTTAGAGGCAAGCGTGTTCTACTTTAGGGAGTGTTGCCAGAAATTATATTTTACAGGCTAAAGGTAATTCCTCTTGTGAGGAGTATCGTTTTAGCAAAAACATACTTTCTGTACAACTCACAATACCGTGACCTCTAAAATCTATCCCTTCCATAAGTAGACTTGTGGGTGTTGTGACAGTTTGAAAATTCTGAACATTGTATTTGAAATAATCTAAATAATGGATTGTTTCATATTATTTAGGAAAAAATAATATAATCCATAGGAAAGTCCTGTATAAATAGTTGCTGTGGATGGTGCTGAGTAAGTAATTTGATTTTGGTAGAAGTATTTCCAGCATGTACTTTGTAGTATAGATATCATGCAGAAATTAAGAAGTAACACTGATGTGGCTTCAGTGAGGACTGTTCTAAAAGCATTATTTCTTTTATATTGTTTTTCGTTTTTGCTTAGTCTTGTGAAAGCATATTTTTTGCATCTTTCTAGTCTTGCAAATGAAGCTGAGGCATAGTGCTGGCAGAGGTGGATAGAGACGATAGGATAACAGCCTAGAAGTCTGCTGAACCATCTGAGAAGGGGGAATCTGGTGTTCTGGCAGGATAACAGTAATATCGGGAAGTTCTGTCTCTGTATATTTTGGGCACCCATATGTATGATATTGAGATTCTGCACCATTTTGTCAATCTACGGGCAGAAGCTCTTGGAGAAGGAAGGTCGTGGGTTTTTGGTTGCTTGATTAGTGGCTTTTGATGCTGTTTTTGTAGTTTCAAAGTGACAATACTTTGTAAGAAGTTTAATTACTGTATTACTGAAGACAGACTCTCTTGTTGTTTTTTGTTTGGGGTTTTTTTGTTGGTTTTTTTTACACTTCATGTTTTTTAACATTGTGCAAAACAGTATTCCCAATAGAGAATCAGATGTCATCTTGTAGAGGAAAATCGTGCTGTCATCCTAAACAACCTTGACCCATAAGCTCCATTCCTGGCCTTACCAGTCTTCCTGGTGGACCATGGAAAGTGAAATACTGGGCTTTGGTTTTCTATCTGTAGAATGAGGATAAACCTGTATCACAAGGCATCTGACTTACCTTCTGTCACTCATGAGAATCATAGACCGCTCTTAGGCAAACCAGTTGCATATTGCCCTATAAATGTGTCTCATTATTATAAAAACAGTTGAGATAAGCTAACAGTCAGTGTCTCATTAAACTGCAGAAGCAATCCCATTAGAATAAATCACACCCATTTCAGAGTTGCTATTAGACTTCTTGTAGATAGCAATTAGAGGGTTAATTAGGATTCCTCGATTCCGGATTCACACATCAATCATGTTTTCTTCCGACAAGCATCCCACATCTATGCAAACTGCAACTTTTACTTTATTATGCTTCAAACAGAACAATAACATTAGTTGTATTGTCAAATAATTAGTCTTTAGGGTATTCTTCTTGGTTCTTTGTAGAACTGCAGTTCCACCAGCTTTCATGTTAAAGGTTTCCCTTAGGTCCTATTATTTTCAAGTTTTGTCTTCTTCGAAGTTAGAATGCCTGCCTAAATGTTTTACAGATGCACACGATGCACACAAGGAAAAATGGTGAAAGGCCAAATCCTGCAACTTCTTGTACGTCATGTTACTCACATGAGTATTACCCTCTCACTTATGCAATCCTTGTGAATAAAATCTTGTATGTGCTTAAGTGTTAGATAGTAGCTACATGTTTTATGTATGAATTTATATCCCTACATTTGTGCTTTCCGCATTATTTAACGTTTTTTCTTCATACCTATCTGATCACACTAAACTGTTTTCTTAATCTTTCTCTTCTGTATATTTGCATGTATCTTCCCTCCTATCATTCTGTTTCTTTCCCTTTTTCTGCTACTTAATTCGGTCTGTCTGTTCTTCCATTTGCTCTCAGATACCTTCTTTGTAATTTGACATAACATGTCAGATTTTCTAAGTTTTAATATCTCTGATCTCAATACTGATGTTACTAGAACCTGAAAGCAAAATGTCAGACCGGTAGTGCCTGAAGTAGAACTAGACAGAAGACAAGACATATTTTTCTCCAGCTGGGATTTAAGAAATCACATGAAAGTACATAAAGGAGAAAACGCTCAGTGTTCCTATATCATTATGGTAATGTTATGTAATTGATCAGTATTAGCGTTTTTCTAAGACCATATTCTTTGTGCCAGTTAACACATGTTTAAAAGGCAATTAATAAGTAATGAATTTTAATTCAAAAGGAAGTATATTAAATTGTCTGAGCTCCTGTTTCACCCACTTACACCCATATGAAACCAAATAACTAGTTCTGGACAACAGATGTCCTCCAGAAAGATACCTGATTCTGATGTGAAGACCTACGGAGGTGGTGAATAACTGTTCTGTGATGGTGATTTTCTCTGGTAAATGACTAGTAGTTGTCCTGGGTAGTTTGAGTTACAGCTGCAGTATGTAATCAGGCTTCACAGATCCTCTTCCCCACTTACGAAACAGTCATGTGGAGGTTGTTAGTGGAGATGGAAAGAGTTTTCACCCCACTTTTAGCGCTTTATGTAAATACAGTAACTACATTCAATCATACGTATATATCTGCTCTTTAACTGCCACGGTTTGCTACTTGGCACGCTGGTGAAATCAAAGATTTACTGGAGTCTACATTTGGTAAGAAGTAGCTACATACCCGTTCAGCTACTACCTTCTTGCAAAGAGGCAGAGTTGCCCCTGCTTCACCAGCCCTGCCGAATCCTCCCGTGTCTGGAGGTAGGATCTAAACCTTCCCTCTCCATGTTACCTGGCTCTGCCTGGATTCTGTGTTGCTAGCGATATTGAAAATGTGCTATCACTGCTCATCCTGTTTTAATAAAGTTGCAAGTCCAAGCTTAGAGAGCCTAGTAGCTGCCGTGAGCACTGTAGGCAGTTGTAACCATTATTTCTGCTTGGAGCACACTTAATTAACTAGAGAGTTTCAAATCTGACACAGAAAAGCACTTAAGCTGTGTATGGCTTTGGGGAATGCCGCTGAATGGGATAATATGATGCACATGATGCTTAAGCACATGAGTACATTTAAGGGTCTTGCTATATTAAGGATTTTAAAATGTATTTTTGAGGGTTTCACAAATAAGCCTTGGCATTTGAAAGGTACAAAAGCTACGGATTAAACACTCACAATAAACCTTCAGGCTAAAGTAGTCCATCAGAGAAATTATCTCTGATTTAAAAAGTAGCAGTATTTCGTTTATGGAAAAAAATACTACATTTGTATGAGTTGTTAAAAATAAGTAGCTTTCATAGGGCTCAAGCAAGCAATATTTCATCTCTAGAAGAAAATCTGAATATATGAGATCACTTAGGAAATCAGTGTGCAGTTTTATCACAGTGGAATTTACAGATGCAGATGAACACTGAATATTTTTGTATCCTCTTGTTGACATTGCTGTGAGAAGTCACATGAGGAGAAGAGTTTATAGCTTTTATTAGACTGTAATGCAGTTTAACACGCACCTTGACATCAATCTGAGTTATGTTTTAATAGTTGTACTTATTTGAGAGAGATACAAAAAATAAATTTTGTCCATCTCCCATGGACAAACACAGGCTGTAGATCCAATCCCCTTGGCTACACTCTGCAGTAAAAGTTGATCTCAAATGGATGTAGAATAGGTAATTGCAGATTGACAGGTTTCTTGTTTCCATGGTGCATAAAATGGCAGAAGTTTTTCAGTTTGGCTCTACTTCTAGCTGACTTACTGAATAAAAAATTGGCTGGTGTGCAGAAAGGCTTTAAACTTTTTTGTCTTTTAAACAATGCCAACCAGCAGATACGCAGTGCTGACAGGGAGCTCAAGAACTCCCACAAATTATCTTTCCAACAATAGTTAACATGTTATTAAGAATTTCCATGTCTACATACTAATTATTCTGAGGTCTGTGGGGTTGGAGGTTTTTTTTTTTTTCAATTTAGGAGTACCTTTATTTTGTGTGAGCAAATACTGCTTTGTTGCTATTGGCAAGAAAACCTGGAGGGCTAAAGGTTGTGGAAGGGACGTGGTCTTTCGGGTAACAGAGGTCTGACAAGAACCTGTGGTCGAATGTGCTCGGCATTTCGCCCCCAGGTGGGAGGTGGCCGAGCAGACAGGGGTACTTGTCACCCCACTGCTCTGCCCTGCCCAGATCCTGCCATGGGGTCCAGCTGCCACTGCTGTGGTTTCTATCATGGGGGTATGGTTGAGGTGGGGCATCAGAAGGTGCAAATAGCTCCTGCACATCATGTGAAGTATCCTGAGGGGGAAGTAGCTGCGGCAGCAATGTCCCAGCCCAGCCTGTGCGGAGGTGGGCCCTGTGCATCGGGGAGGGCACAGGGCAGTGGGAGATGGGGCTCAGGGCACTGCAGAAGGTGGCCAGAGCCCCCTGCGTGGAGCTCGCAGGTACCCGGTGTGGGGGTAAAAGTGTCCTGGTTTGAGGTAAAACAGAACCAACTCTCTGTTCAGTAATTTTATTTCTTAGCTTCTAACTCTCTGGAATTAACAGCATGTTGTGTCTGAACTCTGTCTTAGTTCAGAATGATAAGACAGTTTGTGCCTAGAAATGGTACGCAGCAAGGCTCTTGCTTATACTTATTGCTGTAACAACCAAGGTCAGCTAATTTCGTTATTTGCCCTGTTGGAGGGTCAGAAACAGAAAAGTGTGTAGGGTTCCCACCTGCAGGGAGGAGCAGACAGGACAGGTGACCCAAAATTGACCAACAGGGGTATTCCATCCCATCTGCCCCATGCTCAGCGTAAAAGCTGAGGGATCAAAGGGTCAGTTCTCTTCCTTCAATGGCTGACGTCTGAGGAGGACCCTGTCTGTTCATCTGCCTTTGATCCCGATCTGTGGGTTCCTGACTCCAGCTCTGGAATCCAGTTCCCACCCGCCGCTGAGTCCAATCTGGGACTTCCCCAGTGCCTGCCGGTGACGTCATCCCAGGAGCTTAATACGGTTTTGTATATACTGTATCTATTTCCTTATTTTCCTTTTTATCTCATTATTAATGTTTCATTAAAGTAGTTTAGTTTCTTCTAAACTCATAAATCTCTTTCTCTCTCCTCCTCCTCTCTGTGTACGAGAGGCTGAGGGGGAGCATCTGTTGCCGGCCATTGGCCAATTTGGCCAAAACCATGACAAAAAGCTATCAGCATGGTAAGGGGCAGGAGGTCCCAAAACTCACCTCTGGCCCCCATGACTTTTGAGGCTGGATTAAGTGCTACCTAACAGGTCTTGGGAGATATTTTTGTAAATGGTCTTTAATTGTAAATGTCCATCTTCAAGAAAATAGGGACTCCCAACTTTTTGGAAATGTGACATCCTTACTGTTCAATGCTACATAGGCATGGGTAGTACGTGAAAGCCCCATGAATGAAAAGATAGCAAGAGATCCTTGAGTCCAGCCTGGGGTTCCATACAACCATAACTTTCAAAAGTTTAACAAGCTCCATCTTAAAAATGGTAAGGATTGTCGTGTTGCTGGTGTAAGGTCACAGGAGGTTCTGGACCGCTACTGCTGATGGTCAGGTTGAAAATTAGATGTGAATTCTGAAACTGATCCATGAACAGCTTGTATCCTTTTTTTCCCTGTTTACCAGCTTTCTCCTTTAGCTTAGCCTGCCTCAAATAGTTATAGAAATAAGTCTTATTCCCCCTTGATGGTAAATGTAAACATCTTAAATTTGTCAGCTGAAATGCTGTTCAAATTCAGAATATTACTCTTAGGCAAACAAAAAGAAAAATGGAGGTTCATATTAATTCGCATAGCTGCAGCAAACCTCTGTAATCCCTTGCCATTTTGTTTTGCTGTAGCAGTCTTCCTCTGCTTGGTCAGAGCCCTCATGCCAGAGTAGTGCAGATAGAATTGCAACCAGTCTAGAAACTGTATATTTTTTAACCCATTTGAGACCCTGTCAGGCAAATTGAAGGGCTTGTGATACGTTACATAGTAACAGCATGTATTAAACGTCATATGACCTTATATTGTAGATAGTTACAGTTCTTTCAAAAGCAGAAAGTTTACAAACTGCTGTATTCTAGCCGAGCTACTGTGGTGCTGCAGTTAAACTTTAAAATGGCTTACATTTAAAGTAAATTGATTCTCAGAGTACTAATATCCACTTGATTCTGGTCCCTGGTTCCTGACCGCTTGTGCAGAGGCAGTGCACTAGGCATATTCGATTTGCGAGGTGTCGGGTGCTGCCATACATGCAGTCAGATGCACATGCACATTGGTGACAAGTTATGCAGTGCCCTGTGGGGGCCATCCCACGTCGTCGGCAGTGTGAGCTGCTGCTGTGGAGCACACAGCAGCCTGCGCGTCACTGCATTTTGGTGGACCTTGGTGTGGGGCATACATGTTGTAGGCTGTGTGTGTCGGAGTTGTCCTTTGTGGCTCTGCCATCTGCTTCTGGGGCCAGCACTGTGTGGAGTCCAGGAGAAATGGAGACAAGTGCCTTCTGCGACCACACAGCGTAGTGGCATGGGTTGTGTGCTGCCGGTGTCGCAGCCTCTGTAAGCTCTTCCTTTTCAGCAGCAGCTGGAGGTATAGCAAGGCTCTCAGCATCAGCAGGAGAGCTATATATCCTCGCAGGGCAGTTGGCTGTTGGTGATGAAGGAGAATATAAGTACAGGCTAGACATAACTCTTTCATTATATCCCAGGTGTGGCTGAGATGAAAGATAGGGAACAAATTACAACAATGGAGATTACTGTTTTTGCCAGCTCTGAGCCGCAACAGGAGTGCTGACTGGTACAACTGCCAGAGTTGGGATTTCAGGGATGTGCAAGACATCCCTAATGGAGATTTATGCTGAGCTTATCTCTGCCTTATGAAAAGGGAGATTGCATGCACCCGGTATTGACTTTTTAAAAAGTATCACAATTATTTTTTGCAGGCTAACATGCATCAAGTACTGGCATTTCTTTCACTTCACTGTAGGAAGGATAACATCATGACTTTCCTCAAGAGAAATATAAGATATTAGTTGTATGTTTGTAAATCACAGGCGTACAGGAGGCAATCCAGATCTCTGCATAGATGTGACTTCCTTGCTTTCTTTGGATGACTGACGTATCTCCACATCCTCTGCTCAGAAGAGGCGATCTTTATATCAAAAGGAAAGGATTTTACCCCTATATTCTACAAGTTAGTGTGACAAAGCATGCTGTTTCATTGCCCTCAGTGTCAATTGCATGCAATGGCAAGTATTTGGCAGCTTGTCTGTGGACACCAGCTAGTGGAAGGAGAGCTTTGCTGTCAGAGCTGGACCTGCACAAATGATTAGGGTGAGTGATATCACTCGGAACTTGCTGCTTTGGCTTATGAAGCTCCAGGCTTTGTGAAGTCAGACCCGGCCACCGCTTGAGTAGCTGCAAAATGATGATGTGCTTGGCTGGCTGAAATCAAGGTCATAATAGAGACCTGTTAGGTCGAATTTGGATATATGTCTCTTCCTGAGAGTCCATATTGCATGCTGCTTCCAAAGTAGTAATCTGCAACAGTTGTGAGGCCAGTGGAACTAGAGCAGCATGGCTATGGCCAACTGCTTGGGAAGACAGGCAGGGAGAAATCCTGAGAGCTGTAGTTGAACATTTCTTGCTGTGTCCTGATTGTTGCTCTAAAAATGTTACAGGTACTCCTGACATAAGATGTTTGACAGCTTACGAGATGAAAATGTGTGTTGTTATGATGCAGGACTCAATAGCTTTTCCTGTCCTGTAAAGCCACTGTAACTGTCCCATCCCATTGTCTTGAGTCCCTTCTCAGCCAACCCTCCCCTCCAAGAAGTGCAAGAAGGCAAAATGGGTTTGAGGAAAAAAAGAGATGTTTCAACACATGACCAACTATTAGGGGTGATAAAAAAAAAAGAAACTGGCTTTTCTGCAAGGACTCAGCAGCAACAAATGCACAACGTGTGGGCAAACAAACTTGTGTGAAAGCTGGGAAGAGAGAAACTGCTATTGTCAGGGTAGGCACTGTTGCGTTTTGGAAGATGCTCAGGAGGACTGCCAAGTGTTTCTGCCATAAGTAGCGATGACTCCAGATTCTTTCAAGCTCTATAAGATTATCCCTACATTTTTTCTGAGGTTTGGTGGTACACAGAGCATACTCTACATGCATTCCTTCTGTTTCCCAGTGCTATGTATTCTCCAGAGGATATCGGCAATAAGCTGTATGTTACTGTTCACAGCATGAGCCTGCACTATTTAATAAGGGGGTGATAGGGAGCTAGGATACAAGGAGTAAGGCACTTAAGAAGGTCAGGTCAGGGCTTTAGCTCTCACTATTGACTGTCGCAGAGCTCAGAGAGACTTTGTACTCAGGGTGATAAAAATCTGTAAGCTGTAGCTATAGGGAAAGGTGCAAAACAGCACAGCACAGTGCTTGTCACTGGGTGCTAACTGCAATACCCTAAATCTGGCTAATCTGATAGCTTTCTATGATGGCATGACTGGATGGATAGATGAGGGGAGGGCAGTAGGTGTGGTCTACCTTGACTTCAGCAAGGCGTTCGACACTGTCTCCCACAGCATCCTCATAGGGAAGCTTAGGAAGAGTGGGTTAGATGAGTGGGGAGTAAAATGGATAGAAAACTGGTTGAAAAACAGAGCTCAGAGGGTCGTGATTAGGGGCACAGAGTCTAGTTGGAGGTCAGTGATGAGTGGTGTTCCCCAGGGGTCAGTACTGGGTCCAGTCCTCTTCAATATATTCATCAATGACCTGGATGAGGGGATAGAGTGCACCCTCAGCAAGTTTGCCGATGACACAAAGCTGGGGGGGTGGCTGACACACCGGAAGGCTGTTCTGCCATACAGAGAGACCTGGACAGGTTGGAGATCTGGGCAGAGAGGAACCTTATGAAATTCAACAAGGGCAAGTGTAGGGTGCTGCACCTGGGGAGGAATAACCCTGTGCACCAGTACAGGTTGGGGACTGACCTGCTGGAGAGCAGCTCAGCTGAAAGAGGCCTGGGAGTCCTGGTGGACAACAGGATGACTATGAGCCAGCAATGTGCCCTTGTGGCCAAAAAGGCCAATGGCATCCTGGGGTGCATCAAGAAGAGTGTGGCCAGCAGGTTGAGGGAGGTCATCCTCCCCCTCTACTCTGCCTTGGTGAGGCTGCACCTGGAGTACTGTGTCCAGTTCTGGGCTCCCCGGTTCAAGGACAGGGAACTGCTGGAGAGGGTACAGCAAAGGGCTACCAAGATGATTAGGGGACTGGAGCACCTCTCTTATGAAGAAAGGCTGAGGGATTTGGGTCTCTTCAGTCTGGAAAAAAGACGGCTGAGGGGGGACCTTATCAACGCTTATAAATACTTAAAGGGTGGGTGTCAGGAGGATGGGGCCAGGCTCTTTTCAGTGGTACCCGGGGACAGGACAAGAGGTAATGGGCACAAACTTGAGCATAGGAAGTTCCACCTAAACATGAGGAGGAACTTCTTTCCTTTGAGGGTGGCAGAGCACTGGAACAGGCTGCCCAGAGAGGTGGTGGAGTCTCCATCTCTGGAGACATTCAAAACCCGCCTGGATGCGTTCCTGTGCAACCTGCTCTAGGTGACCCTGCTCTGGCAGGGGGGTTGGACTAGATGATCTCCAGAGGTCCCTTCCAACCCTATGATTCTACGCCAAACAGCCAGGGGGACAGTGGGAGATGGCAGGAGGAGCTTGGGGCTGTGGCTTGGTGGACCTGCACATAGTCCTTAGAGCAGCAGCAGAACAACAGTAAGTTGGAGCTGGAGGAGGGCTGGGTGCCAAGTATTTGCTTGTGCGCTTCCCTGCTACTTAAAGGTAGTAATCCACCTGCACAGTATCATCCTGGCTGGTCAAAACAGAGAGCAGGAAACTTGCCTGTGCTGCTGTGTATGTGGGAATCCCAACTTGCATTGCCATTTCCTGATGGAAGGGCTTCTGCCTACTGCCACCAGCGAGGAAGGAGATGATGGCCTCCACTGGACCATTTTTCTTGAATACGTAAAAGGAATGCTATAGCATGGCTTACAAATTACTCACATAGAAAATGTCAGAATGTCTTGCAATTTTAACCTGAATTAGGCCAACTTGTGGTTTTCTTTTCTGACTTTTTTTTTTTCTGGGCGTGCTGCTACGTCCAGAACACTTCATCAGCCAGAAAATCTTGTGCTGTAGCCAAGTCCTGGCTCCAGCCTGCACACCTGCATTTCCAAGGCCTGGACTAGCCCAGCTCACCTAGGTGCTGCTATGGGCCACTGCCTGGGCTTGTGGCTGATTAGGAGTCCCTGCCAGGGTCTGTTTTATTGTAATTGCTTTGACCTGGAACATGGTGCATGCTACATCCCAGCCAGCCACTGCACCTCTGTTTCTCCTCTTTGGCAGATGCAGACCAAATCATAAATTCATTTTGTGCAGTGAAAGTAGGAAAGACTCCTTTCATACCATCCCACCAAAAAAAAAAAATTGATCACTCATCAAACCTCAGCTAGTGCAGAGGCTTGAGAAAATTGAACTCTAGCTGTGTATAGCTAGGTAGTATTCCTTCATCATTTCCCAGGATTGCGGGCTTCTCTGCTGATTCTTATGAAGAATGGTGCTTCAGTATATATAGATATATATGTAAATATAGCATAACTGCACAGATTGTGTACAATAAAAACATTGGGGCATATTTTGTTGAGCCTTTCTTGAGATGCATGAAGTGCTGTGACTGACATGGATTGATGTGTACCTGTTTTGCATTACTCAGAATAACTGCCTACAAGGGAATGGAGTTTTCCCTGGCAAACTGTATGATTGTAGCATCCTTCCCTCATATGTCCCACGACTGGATGTACACTTAGCTTGCCCTCACCAACAAGCTGCTCAGGAACTCTTTGAACAGCAAGGAGGAAGGATTTTCTTGCCTGTAGGGCAGAGGAGAGACTAATTACTCCCTTTTCCCGAAAAATAAGTCTAATCTCCTGGAGCTGGGTCTAGACTGACAAGGACACAGTCACATGTGGCACCTGAAGAGGGGCAAAGATGATGATGACAAAAGCACAAAGCTGGGGAAGGAGGTTCAGCAGAGCAAAGGAGTACTGTCCCAGAGGCAACAGTGCTCCAGGGCAAAGCAAGAAGAGTTGGCCAGTGGTGTCAGCTACCTCTGCCTGTGTGCATTTCTGTGCAGGGAGCTCAGCCAGGTAATAGGAAGGGCAGAATTGTATCCCTTACCACATCCTCAGCGCATGCTCCTGCTTTTTGTTCAGTGGCAGAAAAGTTGCAGTCTGTCTTCCATATGCTTTCCCCACCAACAAACCTACCCCATGTCCAGCCCTTAGTGGAGTTTTACAGACTGTAAAACCTCCTTAGTGGAGTTTTACAGACTGCAAGCAGCAGTGTGTAACATTAGCAGGATTCCTGCTGGGACCCAGTCCCACTCAGCTACTCCTAACATTTAACATTCCCAGCCCCTCTTCTCTTCACTTGCAAGTTCTGCTTCGTTATAAATAGTTTCAGTAAGTTTAGAGTAAGTTTGGTTTACATTTTGTATATAGGAAGTCCTTAAGCCTTTTATTTCTTTGACAAACAAATTGCAATCCCCCATTCTGGAGACCTCCAGAAAGAAATGGGAAATTCCTCCAGGGAAATTAATGTCTCAGTTCTGGAAGCCTGGGCACAGGGACACTGTCAGGGTCACAGTATGGGAAGTGATGCAGAAAATAGTGGTTTATCGGTCCCCTCCAGCATATGGAGAATTTTGTGTTACAGCAGGCATCTGTCAAGGAATTTTTAGAAGTAGCAAGGGTATCCCTCTTAATTTGCCCTTCTCCATTCCCATAGGCAAATGCATTATCTGCAGCAAGCCTGGGCAGTAGTTGTAGTTCCACTGGGGCTTCATGCTGACATACTTTGCCATCTGCATCCCCTGGCTTTAAGAAATACAGAGCAAGCTCTGGACAGAGCAGGCAAACAGGATCCTGGTGAGGATGTGAGAGACGGGTTTAATGCAGCAGCTGTTCAGGCTGTTATATCATTATGAATCAGGGCAGATAGGTATGAGTTATCAAGTACTGAGGATACAGAGTGACCTCTGTGGACTGGTGCGGGGGCTGTTTGCCCAGCACAAACCAGGCAAAATAATGACATCTTGCAAGAGCAACCAGAAGTGACAGCATTAAAATGGGTTTGATGACCTAGAAGGATGTGTACCGCGAGGGAAAGAAATATTTTTTCCATTGATGAAGAACCATATTTGATCCAGAAGGGAGGGGAGTGGGCAAGATTGACTGTGACTCCAACACCTCCAGGGAGAGATAACTGGGACAAGAACTTTGTGAATGGTCCCTTTCAAATCAATGACACTTTAATATGAACTGTGTTTTGGAAGCAGTGTGAACTATGGATTTAAACACCTTTGGATATACTAGGTGATGAAAGGCATTGATTATTTATGGCTTTTTTTCCAGCTTGACACGGCATCCTCCATAGCCTGCTTTGTTCTATGTTATAGTGTCAGATTAAGATTTTTATGAGCAACTAGAAGCTTGACTGCTTATCAAGGCAGCAATAATTTCTATACTTACTTTGTTTCTCAACAGTTGAATTACTTTGTTAATTGCCCCATTAGTTTTCTTAGTTTTGGTTCCCACACGTATTAAAACATCTCTGAATCTATGATAGATTAGAATGCCATGGCATTTAAAATACCATCTACTAAACAATCAAAACCTAGGCAATATTCAGGATATCTTGTTTCATCAGGTAAAGTTACTGGCAACTTGTAGCTCCATTAGTTGCTGCCAACTGACTGTCACAAACTGGATATACTTTGCATATTGGTATATGGTTGCATTTTCAACTTTGAGGTTGAAATGCACAGTTGTTATATCATTTTTAAAAATCTCTAATGAATTTGTCAACTTCTAAGTGAAATAACCAAAATATTTCCATTGTGGTTGATCTGAACTCTTTTTATTTTTTTTTTTTATTACTAGCTTAATTCTATAAAGTAATCTCATTTCTATAGCCAATGCTGGAGTCAAGATAGTGCTTAATTTTTTACATTACTTTATTATATATTTTGCCCACGTTACAATTGTCTTATGTAAAGAAGACAAAAAGGAAAAACAGTGTTTAATATTTTTGTGTCAGAATTTGAAGTAGCTTTTGCACTTAACTTTGCCACAGCCTTCATCACACTGACAGCCTGTATTTTATTATCAGATATGAAATTAATTACCTGATTTTTCTAAAACTATTTGCTGATGGTGGTTTTGTTCTCATGGTTATTCACACCACGTGCCATGGGGCTGTGCAAGGTTGTTCTGATTGCTCTACACTGAGAGCTCCATTCTGTGTATCTATTTTTAAATATAGTCCCTTTATTTTTATTTTCTATTAGTTTTACGTAAGGCAGTTACTGTGATGGAAATTTTTCAGGTAATTTTTCAGCTCTCACAGGTACTCCCATTAAGAAAAGAGGTATGACAATAGGGTGAGGTTATGCTCTTAGTCCAAGGTTGCTCCCATAGATGATGATGAGTGTCGGGTTTTGGTTTTGTTGATTAACCCTGTTGATGGGGTTTGCTTGTTTATCTGGATACCACATGGTGTATGCTGTGACAAGCATAAACAATAGGGAGCAATGATATAGCTAGTCCTCAACAATTCTGAAAAACATGAAAGAAAAAGCTTTTGCTGTTCTTGAGCCTTCATTTTTGCTTCTTTGAGAATGCTTGAAAGTGGCCTTTGCAGAAACCAGTTAAGCTTTTCTGTTCTTGTGTAGGAAACAGACTAAAATTCAGATTGCCTACGTATCATCTGTGATAACATGGGATGCTTCTCATCCAAGAAAGGATTATCCCTTTACTGAGTCTGCAGGCCATAGGTTGGATCCCCAGATTGGAGTAGGTACCACTGTCAGTGACGAGCTCAGTCTGTTCATTTCTTGGGAACTAGCATGTACCAAATTTCATGAAGCTGCATCTTTTGTCTTTTCATTCAATCTGAATGGCTAAATTCAGGTGACACATTTCCGATTGGTGCCATCAATATTTTGTGTCAACCTGTTTTTTTTCAGATTGCAGTGCAGGAATGGGTTTATCCCTTCTCTGGAGAAACAAAGCTGCTTTATAAACCTCTTGTTTTTCTTGAAAATCTGCTTGATTTGTCTTTACAGAATGAAGACTCTTCGATGAGCAGATATCTTAAATTATTTCATTATGTATCACAAGACACAAAGAAACAACGCTGCATATTATGCAAGCTTACAGCTTAATCATATTTTTCCTTCCTTTTCTGGTATCTAATATATTGATATCATACATGCTATAGGAGGTACAGAGTAGAGAAAAAATGTTTCTCTTGCCTCAATATTTTTAGAGTATGGCATACAATTACTGTTTCAGCATATTAGACTGACTGTACATTAACCTTCCTTTGGAATTAAGAAGGTCACTAGAAAAAAACTAATGTATGCCTTTTATTCTATAGAGCAAAAAGGTCTTGCCAGTAAGTCAGATTCAAATGGCCTCAAGATTGTTTTCTCTCTGTGTTCCTTTTCCTCAGTGATTTCCTTAAAATAGAATTAGTTAAATGCTGTAAGGTTTTCTACTTTGGGGTGGGGCAAGGTTTCTGAATTATTTTTAAGTCAGTCAAGCTCCCCACACTTAACCTGAAGGCGACATGAACAATTGTGGCAGAACAATTTAGGGAGTCGCATACTTTGCTTTAGAGTTAGGAAAGAGAAGCGGAAGTATGGGAACACCTTACACTGATACCATCACCAAGAATTCATTTTATGACACTATACTGGCTTTTCCTTTTTCTTCTGGAAACACAATGTCATGATAAAACAGACGAGCTTATTTGAGAGTGTTTGAGCTTTCACCTGTGCTGATGATGCTGAGTATTGTGACAGCTTTTTAATATCTTGACCTAGGTGGCGGTACATTTAACACTTGCTTAAAAGCCTAATTAGATCTCATAAGAGCTAATCAATAACCTCCTCAGAGTTGCGATTATGAATTCTCTTATTGGTTTTTTTTTTGCTTTGTATTTAAGCAAATATACATTGCATGCTTCTCATTAGAACTACAGTGAGATTTGGTTTTGGGTTTTTTTTTGGTTTTTTTTTTCAATTCTTATGCCCTGATTTCCAGTAGTGGTTTTGTGAAGGATTTTGGATGAGGTTAGATGAAACAGTGAAAAATCAAAGACAAATCTCTTCTGCTTTTTAGCTCATCTCTTTCGTCCTTTTGCCCTGTATACCTAGATAATAAATTGGGAATTGCCTTTAAAGGGAACATGGTATTCTTCAAGAATAGCACCAATCTTACTTCTTACCGGGAAACTGTTCCTGCATCTTTCTAGGATTTTAACTCCATATTAAAGCTGCAAGGAATAAGATTTGTTTAGCTATTTTTGCTTGTTGGTGAAACCTTTCTTTTTGATCGTGCAGTAGGATCACTTTTTAAGCAGGGACTTCACACTTACTTTTTTGTACCTTTTCCACCTCTGGCTGGCTCAGATATACCTCAGATATACCTCATAGCTCAACCCCCTTCTCACCTCTCCTCTTCGATTGGTGTTGTATGGCAAGACAGAGTGTGTTACTTGTGATTTTGGGGATGATGGGAAGAGCTAGGATTTGTGAAGGATGGTCATAGGGCTTTATGGAAGAGTGTTGGAGCAGTGAGGGGAGGGTGGTTAAATACTGTAGCTTGGATCTGTGAGCAAAAAGAGAAGGTTCACTGAATTCCAGTGGAGATTGCAGGGGGCTTTAAGACTCACATTTTCTCATGTGTCTGCCTGCACAGTCATGTCCCCTCTCGTGCCCATTGCCTTCTTAAAAATGTTCCTTTTTCTTCATGGCAGTCTTTGCATCCCATTCCTGGTTTTTCAACTGACAGAACCAACGTTGCTGCCTGCCCTTTGGGTTGAAATAATGGCTAGCAGGAAAGAGAAGAAAAGGTGCTGGAGTCCGTATCCACGGGTACAATTCTGTACTTCCTGCTCATAAGACCCAGTTATTGAATGGGGAAGTCTACAAAAGAGCTGTTGATAACAACACTTTTAAATAAAACCAGAAAAACAACATGTAGATGACTCTAAAACTGTCTGTCACTGAGTTGGGGTTACCCAGTTGTGTCCCTTGTCATTTCAGACTGACTAGTTCCATGAGGCAGCTCTCTGTGAGAAAGAGTTCCTGTCACCAGAGACCTCAGGGGTTTCCTCACACCTGCTTGTGACCATAACATAGTACCATGAAGAGGGGATGCAGTAATTAGTGAGGTGTCCACATGCATATGGGAGTTTAAATATAAAATTGACTATATTTATTAAAATACACCTAGATTAATGTTTATAAAGATTAATGTTTCAGGTGTGTTCAGCAGCAACACTAAGTAATAAAATCAAGTCCACTGGTGCTTCTACAAATCAGCCCTTAATTTTACTCTTTACAGAGCATGAAAAGAGTTCCAGAGTTTCGCATTTTGTAAATAGATTCATCAGGCTGCAGTGGGACTCATTTAAATCTTTTCCTGTAAGCAGCAGACAGATGCTGTTCCCCAGCATTTTAGGTGGTTGTTTAAGTTGGCCTACCTGTTCTTTTGATACTCTTTTTTCTGCGCATAGTTTATCTTCAGTGAAAGGAAGGGTTGGCTTTTTGAACCATCAGAGCAACTGGCCCCAAGGAAGAAAAGAAAGCAAGCTCATAGAGTTAAACGAATGGTAGAATCTAGCAAATTGTATCAACTAGAAATCACTTTTTAAAATGCTCATTACTCAAGAGTCTGGCAGAGCCACATCTATTTAATTGCTTCTGTTCCCTACAAAGACTGAAGCTGTGGTCTTTGAAGAAGAAATGTCACAACTGAGGCAGGTGTGCTGCTTAAGAGCTGGCTTCAAATGGGCCTCAGAGTGCTGGGGAACAGTCTGGACAATCTGAAAAGGAACAATTCAGTCTGAAAGAACCAGCAGAATTAATTTGGGACTCCCAGCTCCCTGCCAGTCTTACTTAACAGGCAGCGTCTAGAGCTTTATCTAGTTCATGCTAAACAAACTGGGAAAATAGCAAAGGATAGTACAGGAAAGGGAACTGATAGTGAATACGCTTTTCAGTTAATGTATCTGAGGAATGCATTTTAAGACATTTTGTCTTCTTATTGCTTATGTGGTAGGAAAATAAATGAGAACAAGAAAATGAGAAAAAAAAAGTATCTGAAGCATTTTAGCAGCATAAAAATGGAAATAGTATGTCATCCCTAAAGGATGCATTTGAGGGGATAAGTAGGTGTAGGTAATGGAATACTTTTTGGCATGGTATGTTTCAATATTTATTTATTTCAGCCATTAGAAGAAATCAGATAATTTTGTCTTTGGTATTATGTATTGTTTTTCTAGTTAGTAGAATAAGCGAGTGAAATCTTTTATTCAATCAGAGCATAGGTATTTCAGTCCTAAAAACTGCTAAAAAAATTGCTCCACAGGACAACATGAAACTTTCATTTATCTACCCATGGAGCAGACTCTCTTTGTACAGAAAGATTTCAGTACGTTAGAGCATCACATCTGCTGTGTTAGCTGCATGTCTGATCTCTTGATGCCCTTCTTGAAGGGGTCGTTTTAAACCTTTATCCATTACCTAGCCTAGAGCTGGAATCCATCTTTTTCTCCCTCCCAAAGAGAGGTTTAGAGTGAGTCGTAGAAGTTTTCAGATAACTGGCCGCCATGGTTTCGGCTGGGATAGAGTTGACTGTCTTACTGGCAGCTGGTATAGTGCTGTTTTTTGGATTTGGGATGAGAATAGTGTTCGTAAAACACTGATGGTTTTGGTTGTTGCTAGGCAGTCAAGACCTTTCTGCTCCTCACATTGCCATGCCAGCAAGTAGACTGGGGGTGCACAAAAAGTTGGGAGGGAACGCAGCCAGGACAGCTGACCCCAACTGACCAAAGGGATGTTCCATACCACATGACATCATGCTCAGTATAGAAAACTGTGGGAAGAAGAAGGAAGGGGGAGACATTCAGAGTTATGGCGTTTGTCTTCCCAAGTAACTGTTACGTGTGATGGAGCTCTACTTTCCTGGAGGTGGCTGAACACCTGCCTGCCAATGGGAAGCAGTGAGTGAATGCCTTGTGTTGCTTTGCTTGCATGTGTGGCTTTTGCTTTACTTACTAAGCTGTCTTTATCTTCACTCACGAGTTTTCTCACTTTTACCATTCTGATTCTCTCCCCCATCCCGCCATGGGGGAGAGTGAGCGAGCAACTGTGTGGTGCTTAGTTGCCAGCTGGGGTTAAACCATGACACTGGCTTTGCCATGCTGAACTGTGTTGAGCATCTTTGACTTTCATCCCTAGAGGGACAACAAGAGATCTAGGTAATAGCTTGTTAGGTGTTCACTCTTCTCACACAGAGTCTTTGAGAGGACCACAGTGTATTATATTTTCTTCCATGGATATGGCTCTTAATCACAACTTTCTCTCAGTTCTTCGAAGAAATATAGATTATCTAATACCTAGATTAAACCATTGAGTTAATTTCATATCAGGATCTTTCTTTGCCAGGACTCTTGAAACAGGTAAGATTAATGTATACTATTTTCATGGAAGGCAAAGCTTGAAAAGGCTGGATGGCTGTATAGTCCCAGTACTGTAAATGTTTCCCTGCTTTCCCCTGGTTAGTTCTTATTTCTACAGAAGGGTCACTCATCAAGCCAAGAACATACAGCTATAAATATTCCTTCAGCATTTCTGTATTGCAAGTTGTAGTGTACAATTGAAGTGCCTGATCTCGAGAACTAAGCTCCAACAGTCTACACTGGAGAATGGATCCAGGACTTCTTGAAGTCATTGAAAAACTCCCATCAAATTTAGCAGTTTGAGAGTAAGTCTTTAGTGCCCCTTCTACAAGGAATCAGGTCCACTTAGATTTAACTATGCTTTTTGGAAAGGAATTAAATGTGGTTCGTAGTGCTTAAGCACATAAAAGGCAGGGATTAGTGTCAAGCTATGAAAAACTGCAGATTGTCCTGTCTGGGGACTGAACAGGTCTCATCTTCCTCAGTGAGCTCCAGTCTCCAATCCATTGTACATGTAGCTGCCCATGCTTCCGTGAGGGGAATAGAGTCAGAAAGAGGAATACAGGCCTCTCGTCTCCTTATGTGTCCTCTGGGGGAGTTCAGTACCAAACACAGACAGAAAGCAGCAGGCACCTGTACCTTTATAAGGGGATGCACCTCTCTCCTATATGAAAAAGAACTTCCTTATAATTGGTTCAATCCACTACTATATTGAAGTCCTTGTAGCCTGTGCTGGGTTGACCCTGAGCAGCTGCCAGGCACCCACCCAGCCACTCTCTGCCTTCCTCAGCAGCACAAGGGGAGAAAATATGATGAAAAAGCTCATGGGTCAAGATAAAAACAGGGACATCACAAAGCCAATGTGTCTTTCAGTTCTGATACCCTTTGCAAGAAAACAGACATTTCTGTCATGAGGGCAAGAGAGTAAATGACAATGTCGTCTGTAGACTGCAGCCCCAGGGATTCTTAAAATATTGGGATCGTGGAAAACTAGGTATGGATTTGTTATGTCAGTGGAAACAATGTCCAGTGGTTTAATGCTAGTCAGAGCTGTTCAAAAACACTTTTAACACCAGATGAGCTTAAAGAAGAAAATAAATCTGTTCTGATAGAGAAGAGTTATGCTTTTATCATCATGTTGAGAACACAGAAGAGACAGCCATGTTCCCTATGGTGTCTCTGTGGAGGCCGTGGGGCTAGCTCACAAAATGCTGCCTCCTGAGAGCTGGTTTGCCATCTGGAGTTTGGGGCTGTATTTAGTCACAGGAACCAAAAGGTCAACTCCATAGCACTTGATTTCCTATATCTTGTGCTTTGGAGACAAATGACATTAATAAATGGGCAAAACAGTTCACTATTTATCCTGGTTTCCTTGACAGGGAGCTTTTTTTTGAGATGTGCCTCTTCCTCTCTTTACATTTTTCTCTTCAGAATTTATTTCCTAGTACTTCACTTACCCCAAGTATGATATTTCTGGCTTTAATGAGATATAACTGTGATAACTTGTGGTTGTTCTTTCCCCATTCTTTGAGATTGAGATATAAAAAGCAAATGCAGAAAATTGCTCCTTTCCTTTCCCTGAGACTGTCTTCCTTTCCAAACTGTTACAATAAATTATTTACCATGAGACATATTCACTGTGCATGTATCGTAGCCATCTCTCTATTGCTGGTTCTCAGCTTTTCATACATTATGGCTAACTTAGTGGACATGAGAGCACTTAGGTTTCCTTGGATGCAGGAACCTGGATGAAGTGACTCAGCCCCATCTCAGGGCAAGCCTGGGCCTGGGTTCACCTTGCTCCTTCCACTGGCACCATGGCATCCAGGAAGGGCTTGTGGTCCAGAAGGAGCTGGGCACACCCTGAGCAGGGTCCACACCTGGACAGCTAGGTGATCACGCAGCTGAGATGCACCATTACCACCAGACTTGGTGTAGCTGCAAAGCCATAGCAAGGCCATATTGCTAATATAAATGACAGATTCTGCATTTAGAGTGGGGTTTTTTTTCAGAATAACTTACGCTTTTTCAAAGTACCTTTCCTGTCTGCCCTTTTATCAGTTTTGGTGGTTCTGCTGTTGCAGTTCTCAAATTGGAAATAAATCAGTTGCAACGGCTCAGTGAATCTTTCTTTTTCTTTTCTTATGTTTCTTTTTTGCAGATGTCGCAGTAGCTGAAATTGAGAAAAAGATTATGGAAGCTTTTGAGGTGTTTGACCATGAACGCAATAAAACTGTGGATGTCAGGTTTGTAAATATCTTCCCACAGAAATATTACAGTATCTAGTACAGAGATAAATAACTCCCTAAACCTGCCTCTGCTCTATCAGAAAATGTAATTGAAACAGTCCTTTTGTCCCTGATCGGGCAATTATGTCTTTGCTTGTTTAAAAGACATTTTGCATTGTTCAGTGGTTGAAACTGGCTTGAGAGAGGGATGCTGGGACTGGTGGAGTAAAGAGGCAAGAAGAAACTGCAGCTAGACAAGAAGTCTAAGGCCACAATTATTACTGGCAAATCTCTGCTCTGATAGCTCATTTGATGCTACAGGTCCCGGATCCTGTATGGATCCCCTCGCTTTCGGGATAGGCCTGGCACACCAGGGTGTGTCCCTGCCAGTGTGTGTCACCTGCTCTCAGTAGATGTCTCCAGCTGAAATGCATCCTGCATGTCCCTCTTCCTCTGGGTTAATATGGGAGTTGGATGTGGCTCTGACAGGAAGGTGTTTTTAGGAGACTTGGAAGAAACTTGCACGTAATTTGATTATATAACATAACAACAACAACAACAACAACAACAATAATAAAGATGATCATACTTGATTGCACTAAAAGTCCATTTAGCCCAGCACCCTCATCTGAGCTACTTGTAGTTACCTGGGGGAAGAATATAAGGAATTGAGCAAATATGCAGTATTTCTTGTTGGCTTTCATACATCTGCCACATTATGATTAGAACGGCGCCTGATTTTTCTTGGTCTTATGATAAATAGCAAACAATTGTTCTCTATTAATCTTCTTGACACCATTAATGATTTCATAGCCGTCTGTCACATCCATCCTCCACCAGAGTAGTTTAAGGATGAAGAGTCTGGATGTGTTTAATCTCTTAGGAGATTCTACTCCATAGCTCTGGCCATTCTTTTTTGTGCTCCTTCTTGTTCAGCTTTCTCCTTTTTGAAATAGGATGACCAGAACTGGGGGAATGGGATACACAGATGGGAGTCAGGAGGGAGAACTGCATGCACTATACCTTTTGTGTGCGATGTTATGGAAATACAAACAAAATGTATGTCTGAGGGAGTAAGAAAAAGTTCAGTGGAAGATAAAAATATGGACTGTTAGACTGATCAGGGCATAATTGGCTACAAGATACACAGCAAAAGGCAGTCCAATTTAAAAATTCCTAAATAATCTTAATTCTGGTATTTTAAAAGTTTTAATATTTGACATTGCTACTTTAACTTTGTTTTAGCATAAGCATCCCTCCACATAGCAATATGGCTTTTGTTAGAAAATACATAAAACGCATATTTATGTCTCACTGAGCAGGTTCTGAAGTTGTCGTAAGCTGTAGTCATTAAAATTTACTGAAGTAAGTTTTCATATTTCCAGTTACTATTTTCACAAGAGTATCACCAGAGCTTTCAGTTATAAATCAATTATTGAGTATAGACACTGCAAAGGAGCGTGAGAACTGGTGAAACTGTTGTCATTAGACATTCCTCACAAAGTCAAATTGGAAAACATCTTTAGATGTTCCAAACATCTTTTCTACATTATAAAACAGAGGCAAGAGAGGTGCAAAATGTTCATGGGATGGTTTTAACAATGCATGCTTACTAGTGCCTCTAAATTTAAGGAATTATGGGCACTTCACGGAAGTGGGCTGGGCAATAGGACAGGCCCTGGCTGCTGGGTCCTGCCCTGCCATCCACCACGGGGAGCCCCTGCCACTGCCACCCCACCAGCCCTGGGGAGCCCCAAGCCCTCACTGCACCATGTTGGACTAGTTGCTTATTCCTTTATCATTTACCTCTGCAGTCCTGGCTAAATAGCTGTAAAGTTTGCTACACTCCTCACTCTATTATTTTATGGATATAGAGTTTGAGAAAATGTTACAACAATGAAATTATACAAATAGACTGTTTTAAAATGTATTCATTCAGTCACTAAGTCATAACATGTGAGAGGAGACGTTCAAAAGCTTATTTAACATAATAAATGCACAATTTCACATGAATTTTTATCCTAATACAGTTACTGACAATGAACAACAATTTATTGTCTAATTGTTCCTAGGTTCATATTGTGGGGCTGTATCACAATAATGGGATTATTAATGGCTTATTATCTTGTATCAGAAGGTGGCAGTACAGCACAATTCTTAACCACAATTGCAGACGTATGAATGTTGCTGCCTGAAATATCAGATTCCTGTGAAGAATATGGAAAATTACCCTGGCTTGAGAGGCCAGCATTGGTATTGCATGACTCCTGATGCAAATAAAAGTTAGTAAGAAATTAAGCATGAGGAAGACGGTATTGTTTCATGCTGCTTACAACACACTCTGAGTCAAGGGCTTTCATGATTTTGCAAATCTAGTCACTGAAAGTTTTATATGTAGGGTGAAAACTATTGCCCAAAATTTTGTTGTGTCTGTATTACAAAATCTGTATGAACATAAACTCCTTTTAATCATCATTTTTGTATGCTAAAAACTACACAGCAGAAACTGCAGCTGCTGAACTAAGTGAGAGGAAGTGGCTGGGAGGAAAATACAATTTCCTATCTGGGTCCTTTAAACTTCACGTTATTACCAAATGTGACATGACTTCTTTGACCACAGACACTTCAAACAACATCCCCATGCTGGCACATGCACGGACTGTCAGAAACAGCAACCAACAATGCCAGATTTTGTAAAGTCTTCCAGGGCCTGGCTTACCTTAGTCACGTCGCAGTTTTGCTGAGTGTGAGGTGAGGCAGGAGATGATGGCAACCTTCCCGTCTCTGGCAGTCTGGAAGAGTAGAAATAGTGTGGGACAGCAGGGAGGCATGATTTGGGTTGGGTGTTTCTCTGGGGCAAGCAGAAAATATTTACACATACCTTTTAGCTGGAAAAGATGAGGGAGTGCAGGAGTGAGAGCATCAAATACGGTATATCCACACCAGAAATAGGATGCACGGACAAGGATTACAAAAATAGGACTTAATCTCTGACCTCATTGAGGCCAATGGCCAAACTTCCATTCGTGTCCACAGGGGACAAGGTTTCATTGAGTCATTTGAGCAGATGGCTTTGCTCTGTAACAACTGTATGCATGAGACTGGGTTTTGTTTTGTAACTGTTTTTGTGCAGCCAGCCTTATCCTCTCTTTCGTCTATTGTAGTGCTTCTCACATGTTTTCAGTCACCACAGGAGCTCCATGGGACCTCTCTGAGAAAGCCAAAGTCTGACCCATCTAATTTTATGTGTGCTTGGTGTGCTATGTTTGGGGCCCTACTGTTGTAAGATAATTTTACAAAGGTCATTGCTTCTTGTATCTACCATTTTTATTAGGCAATCTAATTTTTCCACCAAATGTACTGGTGAAGATGAAGAAACCACAGAGGTTTGATTCATGGGAACCACAGCACTGTGGGCGCTTATTCACATTTGAATTTATGTGTTGTAGAATTGGACTGAAAATCACAAGCAATATTGATGTTTCTGTTATTTTGTTTTCAATCATACCGTAAGTCTCATTAGTACTCTCTTCTACAGCTTTACAGTACTTTTGTTTCTAGTCTGTGATGTTGTTCATCTCAAACTTTTTTGAGGCATTGCCAGTTTGGTCAGAATTTTGTTTAGAGCCTCAGAACAACCACATCAGGTTCAGCAGTAAATGCAAGCTATGAATATAATTTGCAGCATAAACAGTGTGGTGATTAAGCCCCTGTGTTGGTCTGTTTGGCTCTTTCAGAGCACAGCAGGGGCATAGCAGGGCTGCCTCCTTCCTGACCTTTTGTAATTGTTCTTTCCTGCAGTTACAACTTCTATCTTTATAGCATTTAATGTAAACATATATTTTATTTGTTACCTTTCATCTCAGTAGGTTTTCAAGTGTTTTATTAACTATATACTGAAACTAAGCTTAACAATTAGAGGACAGCGGTTGAAAAGTAACCTGCACACAGTACACTGCAACACAATGGTAAGAAGAATTTTTTTGGAAAGTCACAGGAACAATTATACTCTTCCAAAAAGCTCCAGAATATTTAATGTATGTAAAAATAGACATTGCTTACTGAGACATCATCTTAAAAGTCCACATACATATGCGTGTGCATGCTTGTGCGTTTGCACATGCACACTCCTAAACGCAAGCTCTGAATTGGTATCTGGATTCTCCACAGAAACTCATGTATTGCAGATTTACTGACAGAGACGATCTTTCTTTCTTTCAGAGAGATTGGTTCAATTGTCAGGTCACTGGGTTGCTTCCCAACTGAGGCAGAACTACATGAACTGCTTGCAAAGGTAAATGTTTAGATCTTTTTTTTTTTTTTTCAATCGTAAACTTGCACAAGTTTGGCCCTTCTGCCTTGCTGTGTGGGAAACCTAAGCTCTTTTCCCACAGTTTGGAAGTGTCATGGAAGCGATTCAGGGAGGCAGGCTGTCTCTCAGGTTGCCCTGAAGCCAGCCTTTAGGCTGATGAGGTAACAATGTTGATGGGTTGAAATGAGGAATCTTAGACTCTCTTTTACCCCAGAAGGTCACTGTGATACTGTGCCAAGGTGGAGTGGCTTTTACAGAAAATGGAGTAAAAATTGCTTTTGGCCGATGAAAAAGGATGTCCTAAACCTCAGTCGGATTAGCATATCCAAACCCTGACCATCTCACTCTTCTGGATGTGCCATGAACACACACTGGATGATTAAGCAATAAAAATTAGTTCTTGAGCAGGTTTTAAAATTATACATCAAATTCCAAAAGTACACAGGGGGAAGACCTGCTATTTTTTTTTCACTGGGTCCCGTTACTGATATCTTATAGCCAGACCTCTGAACTTTTTGTCCTTCGTGAGGTCTCTCCCAGTCTTGAGATTTCTCAATTATAGGTAAGTAATCTTTTCTTGATTACTTAAGCCTGTAAGTCAGAATCCAGACATAAAACTTCACATGACCTAGTGGTTCTCCCCTTCTCCCTGTGATCTGCAGGGGTAAGGAACTTCAATCACATTTCTCCACAGTTTTTTCCTACTCTAATTTTTGTCTCCTTCCCTCATGCTTGTAATAGAAAGGATGGTGTGGTGGTGCCTTGTCAGGGTATGGTTAATAAATGGGACAAAGAAGTGGGAAAAGGACTTCATGTGCTTTTCGCAAACTGATATGATGCTTTAAGGAATAGAAGATGTTGGGCCTGAGAGATGGGGGAAGTATTTTTCTCTTTTTCACGTATAGGTCACGATACTGGGAATTGATCTCTCTTACTCTTTTCTTCCTGTCCCCAACAAGACTTTGGATGGTTGCAGTAGTAGTCTTTCCTCAGTAGGCTTCTCTGGTCTCTTGCAGATCAGAATTTAGCGTTGTCGTGGTTTTGGCTGGATTGGACAATCAGAATGGCAGACAGCCCTCCCCCCTCCCTCCTCAGAGAGGAGAGGAAGAGATAAGGAGATTTACGAGTTTAGAAAAAGAACTAAACTACTTTAATGAAAATAATAATAAATAAGAAAAGAGTAAATAATAATAGAATAATAAAAATTAAAGAAAAAAAGAGTATACAATATATACAAAACCATATCCAGCTCCCAGGATGACGATCGCGTCACTAGCAGACATAGGGAAAGTCCCAGACTGGAGTCAGCGATGGACAGGAGCTGAATTCCAGAACTAGAGTCAGGAATGCTCGGATCGGGATCAAAGGCAGATCATAGAATCGTAGAATCATAGAATCATAGGGTTGGAAGGGACCTCTGGAGATCATCTAGTCCAACCCCCCTGCCAGAGCAGGGTCACCTAGAGATGAACAGACAGGGTCCTCCTCAGACATCAGCCATTGAAGAAAGAGTGAGCCAGAGCAGCCTTGCCCCTTTGATCCCTCAGCT
Source organism: Larus michahellis (assembly GCF_964199755.1). Taxonomy (NCBI): domain Eukaryota; kingdom Metazoa; phylum Chordata; class Aves; order Charadriiformes; family Laridae; genus Larus; species Larus michahellis. The sequence continues at coordinate 45,323,174 of NC_133898.1, read as the reverse complement.
TTTATACTGAGCGTGATGCCTATGGGATGGAATACCCTGTTGGTCAGTTTTGGGTCACCTGTCCTTTCTGCTCCTCCCTGCAGGTGGGACCCCTCTACGCTTCTCCGCTTCCGACCCTCTAACGGGGCAAGCAGCGAAGTTAGCTGACCTTGGATGTTATAGCAATAAGTCTAAGCAAGAGCCTCTGTGCATACCATTTCTTGGTATAATCAGGTCTTATCACTCTGAGAGTGAACGGTTTCTGAACAATATGCTGTTAATTTCAGACTTTAGTCAGTTAGGAGAGGCCCAGCTAAAAAGTAAAATTACAAATCAGAAAATTGGTTCTGTTCTACCTCAAACCAGGACAAGTGTGAGAAATCTTGTGCTAAGTCTTGTGAATATGACACAGCTGCTTCAGATGAGGAAGTGCAAAGAACCGTCAGAGGAGAAAGATCTTTTAACATGATACTGCAGTCTGTCTGCTCTGGTTCTGTACTCTCAGTACCAGATTGTCCCAGCGCCCACTGACAAACAAGACAAAATGGAAAGAGAAATTATGGTGCTTAATATAGATGATATTTTTAGTGGCCCACAGAGATTTTTGTTTGCAGCAAATGAACAGTGCAACTGACTCAAGATACAGAATTGAGAAAAGGAAAAGGATACTTTGACCACCCTGCTAAATCCAGGGGAATCAGGAGAGTTTAAGGCCTGCCTCCCCCTCCCAAAGAGACTGGACTTTCTTTTTTTTTTTAAAATCAATTTTCAGCATTACTGAAAATTTGAGATAAGTAGTACATAACAACGTAGAATGCAATGCAGCTATGAGGTGGAAGATTCTGGAGATACAACAGTACAACATGTATGCAATTGTTGATTACAAGGATATTAAAGTACAAATACTGCAAGAAGAAAGAATATATTCAGGAGTAATGGTTAACATTAAAGATTGCTGAACTGAAATTTAAATCTCAAAGAAGGTTTTGTGGTGCCTGTAAATGAAACCTTGGCATAAGTTTAGTACCAGAAGAACACTGTCTTCTTGTAGAACCCTTAATGTATTATGTTAATCACAAATATATCTTAATTTATGTAAGGTACTATTACAATTGACTATGATAATAACCTTTTATCTTAATCTAGATCAAGTAAAAATTGTCTCTGTTGGCCAGTTTGTAGCCAAGCTACTTCTCCAGTATTTTTGCCCTTGTAAACTGTGATTAAATTCTGTTTCTCACGACTTCTGTCTCTCAGTCATCTCATCTTCCTATTAGCCTTATTGTAGCTAAACGAGCATACGTTGCCCTCAAATTATTCATATCTGCCAAATCATCATTCATATAATTATTTTATCTCTAAAACTTATCATATACTCTTTCCTATATTGCCTTATCCTAAATGCTGGAGTTAATATAATATCTTTAGGCCTAGTTACAAAGTTAAGATTAAATGATAATCCTAGAGATGATGAAAGATAATCTGAGGGTTACTACAATGCTTGGAGTCTGAAATCCCAGGTTCAGTGCACTGCTCTGACACAGATCTCCTGGATAACTCTGGAAGATGGTTTTCTTTCTTTGTGAGTCAAGTTCCCAAATGTTATGTGGACAATAATAATACGGCTGCGAGAGTAAAGATACAAAACATAATGGATGCTACAGTACAGTTGTTACAGGAGCTGTGGATGTACCCAAAGGAAAAGAGATACAGCAAAACTCACAGTTTGACCAACCAAATACTGTTATTGTCACAGTCACTGTGAAAAGAGGAGGAATTACAGAAAAAGGAAAACATCAATGGGAAATGAGCTGTAGAACAGGAGTGAATATGAGGAAGAGTAAGAGGATACATACACCTGCAAATCTGAATACTTACTGACATAGGTGAGGTTAATATATTCAATTTATTCACCTATCTATCCAATGTTAGAAATAGGATTAATTTTAACAGTTCAAGATATTGCTGGGCCTGTGGAGCCACTGAAATGGAAGCTGTTCTTTCCAGGTCAGAGGAAGCTGAGGTTGCTCATCACCTCCCAGGTCTAGGTTCATTGTCAGGAAGGACGGTTTTCTTCTGCAGACTGCTCGCTGAAGGCAAAATATAAATAGCACACCAACATTAAGAGGCAAAGCTGGATGATATTTGTCAGTGAGGGCTGACGCTTTCACAAGTATTTGTTACGTTGAGCTCTGAAGTGGTCATTGGCAGTGAGTTCTTCTGGAATGAAAATTAGGATGACCTTCAACTGTTTGGCTGAGCAGAGCTAATGTTTTTTGGCTCTTAAACTTGGTTTATATATTTTAGCATCTTCATGGATGTTCTGCGTCCTTGCTTTTGCTTGTTCTGCTTAATATAAGACACATCTATCTATTTGCAATAAATAGCTACCCTATTTCTTTTTCTGTCTCTGTGGACTTCTGACCTAATACTAGTTGAAGCACAAGATGTTCCCTAAAACATGCTGTGTACTTTTACATCTCAATATTTGTGATGCATGGAATAGTTCAGTGTATTGACTGTTATGTCACTGCAAAGAAGTTAAGTTTTGTCAGGTATTTTGTTACATCTTTTCAATCAAGCAAGCAGTAAAACAAATGATTCTGTAGTGGTAAAAGATACCATTTGATTTAGCATGAAGCATGCAATGGCTTAATTTCCTTGCTAAAGATCTCTTCCACTAGGCTCACCAAACAGAAGGGAAAAAGTTCTTTTTCAAGCCAATTTCCACTCTAAAGCAGCAAGAGGTGGTGGCTGCCTGCTTTTAGCAACCAAAACCCTACAAGAGCACTGGAAAAGAGCATGCAGCAGCAGTTGTAGCTCTCTATTTAAGCAACTGGATGTATCAGGCATCACCCCCAGCTCTGAACCAGCTCCCAAGAGGAAGATTTCTTACTTCATCTTTTCCTGGCTCAGTCAGGAGATTTCAAATCAGTGCCTATTTGAGTCTTCTTTCAATCTGAGCTGTGCCTGTGGAGAGCCTAGCAAGGTGTCGCTGCTGTCATGTGAGACCACAAGGCACACATCCAGTTTCAACACAGACGGGAACAGGCTAGCTCCATTAAGAGGGCTCCTTTTTGGGAGTAAAACTTGAAATTTTCAGGAAAGGGATGCATCGGGATGATAGGGAGCAGTTGCTCATCTCCTGCAGAAGTATAGGAATGTAGCGAGAATGCTGCTAGAAGTCCCCAATGTTTTGGGACTAATTTGTTAATTTGTTTGGGAGGCAAAAGGAAGCTTTTCTTTGTGTAACGCTTTATGGTCTGCCTTATGACTGTTTCAGACTGCCCTCACTCAGTCTGCCTGCCTCTCTGGTCCTTCCCCTGACGACTCTCTCTGGCTATGAAACATGTGGAGGCAACAAATTCCATCCTTGAGGTGTACTAGACTGGGGTTATGTCCAAACTAGCACATTAAATATGCCCAGAAACATCCTTGGGTGTTGAAGCCAGCTGGCACAGAGCAGCTCATGTCTACCCTGGCAAATGTTTTATGTGGAGTGGCTGCGCAAAGCAGCCTGCTGGAGAACAGTCCCTAAGGTCCTAGCCAGGCCTGGTGACTGCTGGGGGGAGCATTAGGTGGCACAGGCCAAACTCATGCCAGGGAACGTGCTAAAGGTTTGCTGTTATGGGTGGTCACATTACACTGCTTGGGAATGTTCCATGTCCTGATGGACTTTACTAGTATGAATGCCTCTGAATTTAAACCTCTGCTGTGTTATTGTGGGAGATAAGATCAGTTACTAGGCATCCAGTTCCTTTGCGTGAATGGTTTCTAAGCACAAGAGGGCAATATTGAGTTGTTGAAAGTGTCTATAATAGCAGGGCTGTATTTTGCCTGGGATATTATTTCTTCCTCAAATTTCCCTCTATTTGATCACAAGCATTTCACTCAGATGTTACGGTGCCATGTGATATTAAAAACCTGATAAAAATATTCAAAGTCTAACTCTGTAATTTTAATGCAGGAACGACCCCAATTTTCTGGTTTTCATATTATTTTGCTAATGAGTCATATAACCTGCCATACTTAAGTTTTATTTTTAGGTAGAAGAAGAAGAACCGACCGGATACGTTCATCTGGAAAAATTTCTTCCAGTGATGACAAAAGTACTACTCGACAGAAGGTAATGGAAAGTGGATTTTCTGTGTCTGTAGTTTATTCCAGATTGACAGGGTTGATTCTGAATAAATATATCGACAGTAATTTTATGTAACTGCAAGAAGTACAGGGTTTTTTTTGTTATTTAAACTCAGTTTACATTAGCTTGATAGCTTTTGTTTCAAAATTACTTTATCTACATAAAATTATGTTGTACAGATGATATAAATAATACCAGCTTATAATCATGAATTGTGATAATGTGTAGCTTTTGTATTTTTAATGTGAATCAGAATTAACTTGCTATTCAACATGTTTTGTGCATCTCTAAAATATTTTAAATGCAAATTAAGTTCATAACCATTACTTTCTCTGAACATATGAGTTACGGTTACTGAGAAGCACAGTCTGTTACAGTGTATTTTTAATAAGTTGTATTAAATCAGCTTCATATTCATGTCTCAAAGTGACAGCCAGGTACAGTTGAATGTACACAACTAGCACTCTAAAAGACTGCTGATCCAAAAGTCTAGAACAAAACCGCATTTCATTGTTCAAAGGTACATAGAAATATTTGCATGTACACAGGAACTTGTGCTATTTTGATATTTTGCACTAAAAGCAAGATTACTTATAGGGAATTTATCTTTCTTTTTAAAGATGGTAGCCAAGGGTTTTGGGAGACTCAGCCTTGGCCAATACTGAGAAGTTATTTTGCACACAGAGAGCCTTTGGTAAGAGTGTGTTCTACACACAGAATAGCTATAGGATTTCCCAAAACCGTCTCGCAGCATCCAGAGGCAGCAGGGTCCACCTTGGGGCTGAGTTTGAGAGTTTTTGTGCCTGTGCCTGGACATGGACCAGCCAGCAGTGTTTGGGTCCCAGTGTGCCAGCGCAGGTGCCTTGCCTTCCCAGGTTCCTGCACCTTTGCCTTCTCTGGCCTTCATGATACATTTCTGGCTCCACACTGATGTTCACCCTTTCACAAAATTATACCTTTCTACTTTGGGCTCTCTTCTCCTCCCCCCCACCCTCTCCACACAAACATACACACACATACAAAGAAAAAAAAACAACAAACCCCACACATTTTCCCCAGGCCAGTGCAGGCTTGTCAAGACCTACTTTATCTTTTGGGGCACTATGTCCACAGTTCACTTATCCAAGGGCACATGAGATTTGGATCACAAAAAACAAGGCCTCTTCTTAGTACATTTGATTTTTAGATAGTAAAAGAGCAAGGCGGGTCTGGACAAAACAATCACGCAGTTAGAACCTCCCTGGCTTCAACAGCTTCTCTTTAGTGTTCTTGGGGGCTGGTGAGAGTCTGCTGGGATATAGAAGGTCTCCATTGCTGCACAGGGTTTCTTTTCCAGCTCTTTGAACATGGTTTAGTGGTGAACTTGGCAGTGCTAGGTTAATGGTTGGATTTGGTGATCTTAAAGGTCTTTTCCAACCTAAATGATTCTATGATTCTATGATTCTGAAATTAGGCACACATATGTACACACACATGTGCCCACTTCTCCTGTCTCTCTGGAACTGTTAGTGACAGACCTTGTCTTTTATAGCTGCCAGCATTCTTTGCTGATCATCAGCTCATTAGACTGTTGAAGTCCCACTAGGTGATCTGTTGCCTACCTACAAGCGTACCTGGACAAAACTTTGTTTTCTTGGTTTGGCCATCTTCTGTTCAGGGCATTGGCTACATGGAATGATTCAGCTATTATTGATTCCTACTAACCCACTCAGCCAGCCCAGACATGCAGAAGCCCTTCATCTGGCTCCTTGGCACAAGGAAAATTCAACTGGAGTACAATAAAAGAGCTGAAGATCTGGACAGTTTCAAAAAGTCAAGCCGAAATTAAATGGTTGATAGACAAGCTTAGTAAATTCTCATAGAAATTAAGTTTTCCCTTTCTTTCAGTACTCATATTTTATTCATTCAGAATAGTAGAGCAGCCTGGCAAACAGTGACTTAACTTTTCTGATTCAATGGTTTCAGCTACCAGCCTATTCCAGAAGATGTTCTTCTACATGCATTTGAGGTCTGTAACTAAATATTCAAGTACATAACTGCTGGAAAGAAGTTGCTGATTCTTGAATCAATATGGTTAAAACCACAAGTTTTATTCTTTTTCTTTAAAGGTTTTGGATGAGAATAAATGTGGGTATATTACTAAAGAGGACGTGATCAAATATTTGACTGAAGAAGGTAACATGGCTTTTGTAATATCAGTATTGAAGTAAATAAACATGACGTATGTATATGGCACCTTGAGGTCCTCATTCTGCTTGCCAAAACTTGTGGGAGTAGATACATTGTCTTCAAACAATGCTGTTGCCGTGATGAGTGGCTGCAGACTAGAACACTTCACTGGTGAATAATGCAGGGAAACAACATTTATGTGCCTGCTTGCAAACGTTTTAAGATAGAGGTTATTATTAAGAGTCATAATTCAGTCTTGTGTGGATATTTTATGATTCTGTGCACATCTCTGTGCTTCCTAAGGATGTTACACTTTCTGTCCACCTGTAGAATTGTAGTTTAGATTTCCAGATGTAGTTCCAGGTAGTTCCAGTGCTCATTCTTTCCTACATTATCTTGATCTTAATTCTAGTGCCGTATGCAAACAAAGAGATTCAGAGACCAGATTTAAGTGGTATATCATGTAATCCTCCATATCCCTTGAAAAGCCTGCTTTTCTTGCATGGCTGACTCATGCCTGCCTCAAGTACAAAACGAAGTGCAGGCTTTGCACAAGTCCCCCTCAGATGGGGACCTTGTTCTCAAAGAGGGATGCAGTAAGCCATCAGCAGCTTTGAAGCTCCTAAAAGAGAAAAAAACTGAAGACTGTCATAATGTAAATACCAGTGAAAGGATAGCTAAATTAGAGATAATAATTCTAATGTACACATTAGAAGAATTCACTCTGGCAAAAACGGTGGTTTCGAAATCCCTGTGGCAGAGAGGAACAGGCTGTTTTGGAGCCTGTGAACTAGAAGGAGAGATCGGAAGATCCAGGCCCTCTGTCTCCTTTCCTTTAGACGAGCTCGCTTGGGGTGCAGGACTTATATTGGCAAAAGTGAAGGAATTGGATCCTTAGTATTGGTCCTTTTCTCCTCTGTGTGAGCACCAAAAGGAGATCCTTGCATGGGAAAAGGGGTGTAATTTGTCAGCCCTGGAAAGAATACTTAACAAGACAAAGTGTTATTCTCTGCTGTCTTTCAGGTGAGCCCTTTACTCAGGAAGAAATGGAGGACATGCTCTCCACTGCTCTGGATCCAGAAACAAACACTGTTCGCTACAGAGACTACATTTCAATGATGATAGTAGATGAAAGTTAAGATCTTCCCTTTCAGTGTTCGAGATGCCTTATGGTAACAGCAGTGTAGCTTTGCGGTTAGTTGAAATACGTATTTTAAAGTATAACAAAGCTCAGCTTGTGACCTTGTGCTTGTAATTAAAATAAAAACTGTGTAGCTATATTTCTTTGAGTTCTGTATACATATTGAAATATAGTCACACCTGGAAAAAGAGCTCTTGACAGAAATACTGTGTAAGGTCTGGAAAAGAAATCATGGAATTTAGTTTGAAAAATACAGGAAAACTAATGTTAATGGAGTCAAGAAATGACTTTACAATTGCTTCTGAAAAACTAATAGAAAACGAGACCTGTGAAAACGAGTAATAAGTAGGTAAGTGACTACCTTAAGATGACTAAAATTGCGAAGGCATGCTACTAAGATAAAGCTTTTTTATTTAAATGTAATCCCTGTTTGTATTTAACTAATAAGGCATCAGATAGGTTACTACTTTTGAAATAATATAATAGATCAAATAAATTTTCTACAATTTCTAGTTTTTGTCAAATATTTGTGCTTTGTTTACTGTAGGCAATTAAACTGGACCAGTTAGTTCCATTTTATGTTACTCATCCATTGGCACATGATATTTTGCTTCCATTTTAAACATGCAGGTAACACTCAAACCATTGCCATAGTCAAATTTACAAACAAAGTAATCCTTGAGAACATTTCTGCTACTATAGGCAATAAACAGTTCCCTTTTCATAGCCAGTTTGAAAGTCAGGAGCTAAAACTGTTCAAAACTTAGGATCAGAGGACATTTGATTTTCATAAACTGATGAAGCACCATTTTTTGAAAGATATTAGTGTAGAATACGTGTCTCAACTACCCTTGCTAGAAGACCAGCACAGACCTCATTTCTCTTCTCATTTCTAGCTTAATCATTTTCTTGAGTGTTACTGTACTGTTGTCCTCTAACTTGAGTTCGAGCTCTGTCCCCTGGCGTTCTTACCTTGTACATCATCTTCTAACAAGTGACCAGCAGTTGCCCTCAACTGAGGACGTCTCAGCTTGTAGGAGAAGATTCTGCGGTCTGGTCCCCAAGGGCACCATCTTGCACTTTGTGCTCCACACCTTCAGCCCCATTTCTGTTTTTCTACTCATCATCAAAGCTGGTTTCCTCCTTTACAGTGTCCTACCACTCCTCTGTCTTAACTGCATATCCCAGCTCTGTGTCATCAACAGACTTCTTCAGCTGATGAAATCCAGGGAAGACTGACACACAGAGGCATTGAATGCCTTACCCTCTGTCAGGCAGTTCTAGTGGCAGAGCTGAAAACAGAGTACAGGGCTTCTCATGACAGGTCTTCTGCTCTACCCAATTGTTTCACTTGTGCTGGAAGCTCAGCGGAGCTGTTTTCAAACATAGCTGCAAAGGAGCTGCTATGCTTTGCGAAGAAGAGATTAGCATGGTCTAAATGTGGTGATGGAAGCAATCTGAAAGAGGCAATTTTTTAATTCTCTTTGTACTTCTCTAACACAAGTTGTCTTTCAATGATATTTTCTTAAACGGTAAGGCAAGAAAGAGTTAATGCAGGTAAACATTTGCCTAGGTATAAACTGGGTTTCCATCTGGAAACCACTGTTGCACCGCTCCTAAGACTGCAGTGCACTCTTGTTAATGCTTTTGCTGTGTATTTCATTTCTTTGTCAGTAAAAATGAAAAACAAAGGTAATCATTACTGTTATAATGTGTGAAGATACAGGTTTCTGAAGATTAAAGCAAGAGCAACAAAGGCCCATTAAGAAAATATATTTTTTTATTAGTCGTCTTTAGTCTCTCTTTGGAAGCTGAAATTATTTTCCCTAGATGAATCCTTCTTCCGTTTGATATACAGTGTGTTGTACTGGATCACTAACACAGCTGGCGTGAATACAAGTTTCATTCATATTCTGCAGTCTGGGAGCCACTGTCAGCCTCATCCTGGCTGTCAGCAGGAAGATGCCTGTTTCAGGAAATCATTTCATAGCTCGCAGGGCTCCAGAGAGAGCACAATTTGTTTCTAGCGGTGCTACCCCAGAGGCTGCCTCAGCTACTGCTGTATCAAATCAGGATGCCTGTGTACAACACAGTTACAATTCATAGTGCAGATAGGATCTTAACATATATCCTTTGATGGTATATATAATTTCTTATCTTACAGTCTCAAATGCAAGGGAAGAGGGTATTCCGGCAAGTAAAAAGTGGGATTGTGCCTGAATTTATCACACAGCGACTCCTCCAGCCCCATCTTCTTATACCTGTCCCCAAGAAAGACACATGCAAATAGGACAGATAAAAGCAAGTTTCAGTCTTCACTTTGGGCATAAGCAGCCCAATTCCATTGTCTAGATTGTTACCAAATTGGGGGTGAAGGAAGTGTCCAGAACCAATCTCAGACTCTGTAGGATCCTAAAAGCTGAGTGCTCCCTGCCAGCTAGGATCATGTAGCAGTTATCTGACCAGCTTGTGAAGGAGCTGCCCCATGGGTCCTCCAGGAAGCAGCCAAGAAGTGCTGCACCCAGCTCTTCCATTTCCCTTGTCTTTCATGACTTGCTAGCCCATGCTGTGCCCCCCCAGCTCCCCGTGGTGGTGGTGGGCTGCATAAGGGGACTCTTCGAAGCTCCCCAGGGAGCCCATCCTGGGGAGCTACATGCCTCTCCTTGCTGGCTGTTTTGCCTCTTCCCTCAAGATCAGGAACCAAGATAAGGGAGCGGATTGCACTGGGAAGCCTCTAGGGAGGAACCAGCCTAGCACCTGGACTAAATCCACACAGGGAAGCAGAGCCAAGGCTTTGAAGAAGTCAGAGGGTTTTTGACCTAGTTGAAGGAGGGAGAGGGAAGGGAACTCATTACTCAGGCATAAAAAAGAAAACAAAAAGAAAAGACGAAATCAAAGAAGCAAACCCTGGAAACCATCTACAAATACAACTGAATCAGCAGGCTGTTTACATCGCTGCTGCAAGTTGTAGGCTGGGCAAGACTTTACTTGTTTAAAACTTTAAGTAGGTTCAGCTGTGTCAGAGCATATCTGGTACATCATGGAGACGCTCTCCTCAGTCTTATTGATACTGTGGAGAAATTCTTCCAGCTGCTGAACTTCATGTTTGGGAGTCCCGTTTCTTGTATTTCAGGTAATACATTGCTTTTTACGTCTCCCTCATCACCTTTGGAGCTGTTTCTTGAAAACACTTTTCTGCCTGCTAGTGACAGTCTCATATATACTCACACCTGAAGGCTTCACATTTTCCCATTGCAATGCATACCAACCTGGTACTTACAGTTCTTTCAGACGCTCCACTGACTCTCCACTGGCACAAGCAGAAGTTGTGGACTTCCTCCACCAAAATGCTAAAGGGCCAGCATCAGACCTGGGACTGGAGGAAAGGAACAGGGCTGTTCACCTGTGCACCTTCACCCATGCTTACACAGAGGTAAGAGCCCGCAAAATGTTCCCCAAGTTACTACTGTGTTAAGAAACGTGAACTTACCTAGTCCACGTCTTCTGGCCTTGCAGTTCCCTGCAAATTTTATCTCAAGATAGGCATGCTCAATATAACTGTGCTCTCCCAGGTGCCTTTGGTGCTGCAGAGGAAGGTCAAGGATTGTCAGCGGCAGCCATGTCTGCAGGTACCACATTAAATAAAGGCTGAAGGTCCCTGTATTATTGGAGCCAGACAGGCCCATTTAGGGGCCAGGAGGCACGACAGATAGCTTTCATGGAAGGGGAGGCGTGTGTCCTGGCATCCTGGTTCCAGTAGAGGAGAGGAAATGAGATTAAGGGTGTTTCTGCAGAGGAACAGCGTGAGACATCTGAGGAGACAAAGATGATAATTGTCTACTGTTAAATTAGAGGAGACTGTAGAAAAGACAACATATAACAGCGGTTATTTTGGAGACCTCCACTGACTCTTGGGTGAAAAGCTTCGCTAACCTGCACGGTCAGCTCCCAGAGGCAGTGGTCCTGTCTCCTGTTCAAAGCTTGTCACAAGCTCATCACAAAACATCTTTTTTCCCCACTGCTGGAGAGGCTGACGTTACCCATCATCCATCCCAGTGGAGAGCACTGTGTTCCTGCACAGTGGAGAGCACTGTTCTCCCTCAGCCTGCTCATTGTGACAGCTGGCTCTGAAAGGCAGACAGCCTGGGAAAGGTTGGCATTATAAATGTGGACAACTTATGGAGATGTTGTCCAGCAGTTTCAGCGATTCACTCAAGGGCAGGACTGCCATCCAAAGAGACTTACACAGGCTGGAGGAATGGCCCAACAGGAACCTTATAAAATTCCCTGGGCCGGATGAAGCCCTTGTGTCAGGGCAGGCTGGGCTCTGGCTGCCTGGGGAGCAGCTCTGCAGAAGAGGACCTGGGGTCCTGCTGGGCAGCGAGCGGGCACAGCCCACGGGGTGCGCTGGCAGCGAGGGAGGGCACCGGCGTCCTGGGCTGTGCTGACGGGAGCGGAGCTGCGGGTGGAGGGAACTGATTATCCCTCTCGGCTCGGCGCTTGTTAGACTGTGTGTGGGCACCGCACCCAGCTTGGGGCCTCCCAGTGCAAGAGACCTGGCCAAGCTGGAGGGAGCTCCGTGGGACCACCAAGATGGTCAGGGCTGAAGTACTCACCCTGCAAGGAAAGGCTGGGGGAGCTGGGCTCAATCAGCTGGGAGAACAGAAGGCTTTGGGGTGCCTAACAGCAGCCCCCTAGTCATTATGAGGAGGGCACAGTCAGTGCAGTTGAGTAAATAGACAACACGTTTTGAAGAACTCCATTTATTCTGTTTTTATTTCTCTTTTCCAGCCCATTGCTAAGGAAAAATCATTACTTTGCCCTGACAGGAATGATTCCTATAACTTTTCCCTCACAAAAATGCCTAGCTAGCACCTCCTGTAATTTTTGTTCCTACACCACAAAATACTGATGCCACCACCAGGATAATTTCCATTAATTACAGCATCCCAGGACCAGAGATCCTCCCCATCTGTCTCCCATTTCACCATCCTATGAATGGGGAATTTATTCTGGCTGCACGGCTGGACTGAAAAACCGCTATTGGCTCATTCAGCCTGCCTGTATCACACAGGAGAGCAAAAGGAGCCTAACACTGATCAAGACCTTTCTTAGGCAACAAGAAATTGAAATATTTTTACTTCTTTCTCTTGCTGCAGTCTATCTTTTTTCTTGGCTCTTTTATACCTTGTTTCATTAATCCAGTTGCATGATAAACTATGAGGGCTGAAAACATCAGACAGTTTTGCTCTGCCCCACGCTACTGATGCCCTGCTGCTTATTCTGCCAGCAATTACTAAGGCAGTATCAGCCAGTCATATCAAGATGTCATTTATCACCAGATCTAGACTGAAATCAGCACCAGCAAAACTCTCCTCACAGGTAATGGGAAGGACTGAGGCCCTCGGTTTCAGGGGAGAAGGTGGCTGGGGATGCTGGAGTCCAGCCAAGGCTGGGACTGCAACAGGAAACTATGATTTTTTAAGTCCTGTAATATACTGTTATCGTTGTATAAAAGCAGGAGCGTAGTCTCGACAGTAAGGCACCAGGTTGGCAGTCAGGTTTCATTCTAGATGTTGTGAGAGGTATCGGGTAAGTCATATAACCTCTCCCTAACTGAACTTTCCATCTAAAAAGTCAGAGTTATTACAAGGAATAGGAGACAGGCAGTATCTGTCTTGTTTACCCCGGATTGGTTGACTTCTTGCATTACTAGCTCTGATGTTTGCACAGTGTCTGGTACTACAATGTTCTGATCAAAGTCAGTGCCTACAGACCTCCTTGCCACATAATTAATTGGAACAGGTTGCCCAGGGAAGCTGTGGATGCCCCTTCCCTGGAAGTGTTCAAGGCCAGGCTGGATGGGGCTTTGAGCAGCCTGGTCTAGTGGGAGGTGTCCCTGCCCAGGGCAGGGGGGTTGGAACAGATGATCTTTAAGGTCCCTTCCAACCTGAACCATTCTGTCATTCTGTGATTCTCAGCCTTCAAGTCTTTTGTTTCAGACTGTATGTTCAGGTTGCAACTTCTAAACAGGTCGGTCTACAGCAAGTATGTTTGATTTTCATTGAACACAACTCTGTTTCATAGTGTCTCATGCCATGAGAGGTTTGACTGTAAAACTACTGAAACATCTGGTCTTACTATTGGAGTTTTTTTTTCGGGCACATCAGTACTAGGCATGGGGACTATGCTGATTTAAAAGCTAAATAAAGATGTACGTTGAAACAAAGCAGATTCTCCTGCTTAAGCCATTTTGAATCCCTGGGGCTACTAGTTGGCTTAGTACAGTTCTGAAAGCCAAGAAAACGTTATTCATTATGCTCAAAAGATTGATCACAGCATTTATATCCTGAGGCCCAAATCCTGAAGTCCTTATTCAGACAGAACTCCCATTGACTTCAAAGAGAGTTCAGTCTGCATAAGAGCTTCAGAAATAGTGATGTACTGGCTCACAAGGTGCTGGAAAAACCTTTTAGTCTCTTTAAATGAAGCCTCATCTGTGGAAGATCTAACAGAGATGTACAGCCAGCATGCAAGTTGTGTCATCAAAATGACCAAATCTCTAAAACCATGGGAGTAGGTAGTTAATTCTTGTCTACAGAAATGCAAGCAAGCAAGATTCAACAAGAGTCAGCAGACAGAAATTTTCCATATTGTTCAGGGTACAAAAAGTAAAATCTAGGGATGCTACTGCATGGAGGCTTAAAATTACCTCTTCCTGCCATTGTCCTGGAAACACTGCAGCCTTAAAAACACACATGTGTTGCTTCTGTGCTAAAACAATTCCTTTTACCCTGGACTCTAACTATTCCTTTTAAGAAGCCTTTCTAGAACAGACTTTTCTGTTCCAAATACCTGCCTAAATGGTAACATAAAAGGAAACAATAAGATGTTTCATGCAGAGGAAAGCCTTTGAATATTTCCTGCCAAAAGTAGTCTCTTTCCTGCCAAGATAACAGCATCTTTCAGTGCAGAACAGGTCCTAAGCTTTGTGTTGTGGTGTGCCACCACGTCTTGCCCTAGGCACCAGCCTAGTGATTGAATAACCAGAGCGGAGATCTCAGGTTTTCTAGAGGTGTGATGTTCGAGCTGATAATGCAAGAATTTGAAGCTATCATCTGAGGTCTTCCACATGTGCAAGTTGTTCAAGCTTTACACATTACAATAGTTTGGGTTTTACAGTGATGGAATACTAAGGATGTGGTACAGTCCAGATGGAGACTAGTTGCAAAGGCTGAAATTTAGCTTCATTTTAATTTATAGTAACACAGCCAAGAAAAACTCAGTAGTTCAACTTTAAGGACTTCTTTGTTGAAATATCTTTTATGTGGTGAAGCTGCACTCAATATTGCAGAGACAAAACTAAAAATCCTATCAGTAGCCAGTTGTATGGTGTTAAGTTGTTGCCTTGAGAAGCAATGCCATTCTTCAGAGCTCCCCCAAACACAGAGGAGGAGCTCTGAAGAATTCAACTCAAATTTGATGGAAAACTGAGAACCTGTCTGTAGTTCTTTGAGCTTCGTGAAAGTTGCAGAGATAGTTTGTTAAGCTAAATATGGTGTTTTACCATTAGCTGTTGAGATCAGTAGGGAAGAACTTCCTGAAGAAGTTGTATGACTAGGAGTGGGAAGAAGACCACTCTTAATACAGGGCCCTTGACTCAACCCATTCCTAGAAAGAAAGAGAAAAAAAGAAGAGCTCTGTTGTGCCACCAGAGCCAGAGAGTTTGTTGACCTTCAGAATACATTGTCTATTTGTCTATAGACAGGTCTATTTGCTCAAGATGGCTATTATTGAGTTTACAGAGGGTGGCTTGTCTCTGAGGTTTAGCTGTTTGAATGTAGTTTGTTTTCATTGGTAGTTTCCTCTGGCGCCTCCTCATCTGGAGGCACAATGTGGTGCTGCTGACATTCACCTTTTTAAACGTAGCCCTACGAAGCTCAAATCAGGAATAGCGTGTGCTTTAAAAAAACCCAACTATCTAATCTAAGAATATCTATGATGAAAAGCAGGGGACACACACAATGAAACCAGTTACATACTCTTTTTATAGTTACTTTATTGAATTACAGTGTTTTACAATTTATATAAACAAGCGATGAGTTTCCCCTGTGTCTTCTTTGCCAGGGCAGGTTTCTTTTTGATGTCACACCAAAGTACATATCTTGAAAGTATCTGTAAAAGTGCACTGGAAACAGAGGTAAATGGAACTGTTGAAAGCACACAAGCATTGGTTTTACACCGATGCGGAGAAAGACGTTCTTCCTCTTCATTTCCTATTGGCAATGTGCTATTGGGCTTTCAAGAAGGTGTTCTCACGGAAATCTTGTGGCTCCATGGGGTAGAACTGAGCGGCCATGAAGAAAGGGGGCATGTGGAAATGTGTCCTTTGGATTTTCTCACATAAATGACTGAAACTTTTTTTTTTTTTTGCATCTTCCAAATCACGATGGGATGCAACCTCTTTTGGCAAAGTAGTATAATACAGGATGCACTTCTTGGTGAGATCTTTGTACCACTTCTCCAGCATAACACAGTGAATTAGTTGAGGCAGGGGATCTTTCCCAGGAACTTACTCTTTAAAACAGGTAAATGAACACCAGGGACAGTAGCAGACACTGCAAAGCTAAAAAAAAAAAAAAAAAGAAAAAAAAAGAAAAAAAAAGATATAAATCTCTTCATATGGACTTTTCTAAGTGCCAAAGGCATGTTCTGTCTGGCAGAGATGACTTAGCAATACCGGCTGAGAGGATGAGCTCCAGCAGACAGAGAGGAATAAGGTTAACTCTTCTTTTGGATGGGATGGCAGAATTTTAACAAGGGATTCCCACAAGCCCCATAAGCTCGCTCTGTAGCATCCTTATTTCAGAACCTGATCACTTGGTGTTGAGGGGGAAGGACCATTTAAATGTTCTGAGAATGGTCTATACCCACAGACATTAGTACCTAATTGTGGAAGAACATAGGCACTTTGTAAGCCATGATAGCTAGCCTTTGATAGCCAGAAACCATTGCTCCCATAGGGTGCAATGTCAGCTGGAAGCATACAGCTCTAAAATGAAGAGAAAGACTGTTCTGTTTTCTCGGGATAACACAGAAGTTGAACATCATTGCTGACTCCCTGCCCATTCTCACTGGGGAAGCGAAGGCTTCAGTGATACAGTCACATGGGGAAATGAATGATAAACTGCAGACATTTGGGACAATCATAGAAATTAGAAAAAATGATCTACAAGTAGATGTGTTGAACCCATACACCTTTTACATGCAAAGTTCACACCCAAGATAGCTAATGTCAATCATGCTCTGTACTAGTATATGCTTAGAAAAAGATGAGCTCAGGGAAGGTACTTAAATTCAGAGAACAACAAATCAAGATGGGAAGTAAAGTCCAATTCAGTGGCAAGGACTTGCCAAATAGGGTCCCTACAAAACAGGAAGAACCAACACCTGCATTCAAAGACTGAGACACACAGAGAAACAGTGGTTCCCTGGGCTAATATGACAACTTCAAGAGATCAATAACCATGGAAACCTCAGTAAAAGGAATGCATCTTCAAGGAAATTCAGAAGAGAGAGGAAAACATGGTAACTGGGGAACCCTTCAGAGGCAAAAATACATGTATTTCCCTCTCCAGAGACACTTGTACAAACAGCTTTTATTTTTAAACAAAATATGTTCTCACTGGCATCTATGAGAAACTATTTGGCGAAAGGTTTTGTAATATCTTTTTTATAGAGTTGTCATATTTCTGAATTTGTGAAGGCCCTGGTTTTAGAAGCTTATGGTCAAACTCACTCTCAGTTTTCATTTAAACAAGAAATAGGAAATAATCTGCCTTCCTCACTTCTGGCAATAGCTTCAAAAATAATAACAGCAATCTGAAAGTAAGTAGCTCTGGAAGGCTATAGTATGCCTTTCTAACTTATATTTAATGTATGTTGTACTGTCCTTTGGTGGAAGCCAAATTCTGATTAATGCTGTTCAAATATGATTCTTATTTCTATAATCAGTGAGGTCTATGAGGTACACCATCAGAAACTACAGTTAAATAGTGGTGGGAAAAAGACAAGAGCGTTCTCACACACACACACAGAGCTTGCCTGGCCTTTCAAACAGCTGGCTGAGAACCAGATCTCTGCATCAGCTAATGAATGTATCTCAAGGAGCAAGAGAAGAAACAATGCATTCATCACTGCTAAAATTTAACTTTGTAACTTACCTTTCAGCAATGAAAATTCATAACGAGGATAATAAAAAGGGCAACAGAGGAACATTCTTCCCCTTTCTCTATTGGAATTACCTGATGTTTGTCCAGCACTTATGTGCACCCAGCCAAGACCAGCAAGTTCCCGTTCCTTTTGTTATGCTACGAATCAGATATAAGCCATAAGGTAAAATTCTTGCACTAAACTTCTGCTCTGCCAATGAAATGTTTAAGCTTTACAATATTTGTTTAAGAACAACAGATAAAATTCTGTTTGCAGGGCGTTTTTTAGATAGTAAGTGGATTAAATAAATTTGTTCAGAAATGGCTACATTCAGTTCCTGCTGATCAGTGAGTGTTCCTCTGAAAAGTGGCATTTACAGACCATCACTGTTCCCCACCTGGGGAGAAAGCCTTGCCCTGTCCCCCATACAGCCCCACTACAGCTGCCCCAGCAGACTCCCCTGCTTTCATACTGCCCTTGCTGCTTCACTGACAACAGAAACATGGACTATATCAAAGAAATTACGTTAATGACAGGCCAGGTTGCATGAAGTCACACTCCTCTCACTCAGGATTGTAAAAATAAGATAAACTTTCCACATTCATTACTACTTTCATGTTACCAATAACATAATTAATCTTCTATAACACTCATAAGGGGGCATCTTTGCTGTCCATTAAGGATCCATCTCACTGGGACAGTACGGTGTTTTTCGTCATCCATGACCCTCATACTGAGGGTATGTACCTCATACAGATGTACAGAGGTACCTCTGGAGATGCCAGGTCTCAAAATTCCCATCTCCCAGGTCTTTGACAGAGGGGCTCGTAATTAACACAATTATATTCAGCAAGCTCTGTATCTTCTGTGTTCCCATCATAGACGCTATTTTCATACAAATTTGAAGTCAACTGGTTCTGTCCCCATATAGTGGCCTACTCAGCAATCGTGTTGAGAAGAAATTGGTCTCTGAAAACTGTGTATGAGTACGTGTACAGAGTATCATTTGTACAAGTAACCACTTTCTGGCCCAGTAATACTTGTGCTGTCGAATGCCGAATTAGGCTGTTGCTGAAGGGACCTGTATATTATGGAATAGAGGAAGGGTACCTACACCATTTTGGTTGTTGCATCTCTAACTAACATCAACATTTGCAAGTGCAAATTACAAGAACCGGAAGGTGTTTAGCTTGAAGCCTAATCTAATGGGTTGTTGTAAAGTCCATGCCTTGCTAGAGCAGTTTACTGGAGACAAAAGCTGTACCAGAGGCAAACTAGGGGAACATGGTTAACCAGCCCAATTTCATGGTATTGTGTAGATATCTCTCATTCTCACACTTCTACAAACTGCAACCCTTAGTACTTCCTTTGAGTTGTCTTTGCCCGTCTTGATTCCTGAAATGTGCCAGACACATGCCGTTAGGGAACTAACAGTGTGAAACAACTCTCATATTCTACCTGTCCTCACACCAGTGCATCCAAAGGATATCATTATTTTCTACACCGAAAGTTCAGGATACAAGCTGTGCCTTCTTCAGTGGTACTTGGATGTGCCAAAAGTTCATATGCAAGAGCATACTTTGTCATCTTCCTCCTCCTGGAGAGAATGCCTCATTCTCCAGGGGTTCTGGTGGCGTCAACAGCATATTTTGGATGCCTGCTAATTACAGAAATCTGTAGATCTGCCACGCACTGCTACATTCACAGATTAGAAATGGTTTCCATTTTTGCAGAACATTTCTTCAATTACTCATTAATTGGGGCTCCACGTTCCACTTTCCTGCATGATCTGTGCTTGCCAACCTAGTCTATGGGTCAAAGGAAGTTATTTCCTTGCAAGCAGAGTTCATTAAGACAGATTCTTCATATTTATTCCCCTTACTGACATCTTCAAGACCCTAAAAAGAAGTTGGGCCTGAGAAGGAGGAGAGGTAGCCTGGGCCTTTTGTTGCAACAGGTGTGATGTCAAAGTGCACCAGCAAACAAGTCTCATTAAGACGCCACATCCTGGCGCCAGCTACTGGCAGGTATTGTGAATAAGAAAACGCAGACTCTATTTAAAAGTAAGAAACTTCTTACCTGCTTGAAGAAGGAGTGTGGAAGAATGTCAGGATTAGCCTTGTGCTCCATGAAAAAAAAAAGTCTTTGTGGTTGTGATGTATGCAAGTTACCCTCATTTATGAAGACAAGAGCTGTAAGGTTCTTGAGTTTTAAGGATTGCTCTTATCAGTATTCCATGTGGCTAAAGCTTGGAGAGTGATGTTGATGTTGGGTTTTGTTAGAAAACTATCTTCATTTATGTAAGCCATTAAAAGGCACCTCCTCGGCCTGTTCGCTCAAAGGAATGTGACCATTATTCAATACTGGTTTACAGGACCATCACTAGTAATGCTTATAATTGAGATATGTAAAATAACAACTGTAAGTATCTGTAATGATTTCTTGTTTCACTTAAAGTTTTACTATCTCCTTAGTAAGTCTGAATACAACTCTAATGCCTAATTAACCTCAGTTTCATTTCATTAGTATGCTATAAACAAAAAGAGCAACAGGTGTCTAGGCAGGTAGGTAGCCTTTAATAGTAAACAGTTCATCTTAGGAGGAGACACAGATGTTTTTCTTTCATCACAGAAAACAATAAATACAGAGGTGCACAAAGACACGTGCACACCCACCCTTTGCCAGACTCCTGAATGTCTTCAGGACCTTCCCCTGAAGAAGCTTACAAGCTTGTAGCCTTCATTGTATTATAATTATTTGTACATTGTTATTTGCATGGCAATTTGTAATTCTGAAGTTGCCATATAGCGCTAGCTGCCCATTCTTTTCCAGAATGACTTGAGTTATATGTGGCAATTCTTTCTTCCTGGTTTGTCAGAGACTCATTCAACAAAGCCTCTTAGACACACATGGATCCCCCACTGATTAGTTAGCATCTGAGCAGCTTCCTAAAACACTTCCTGAAAAGGTTACAACCTTCCTTTTGAAGCCTAAGAAAATTTGTTCCAGTCAAGCATGTGAAAGAACGTGAACAATTGGGCAAACCTGACATTCATAGTAAAAAAAAAAAAGGTAAGTAAGTCAGTCATCTATATTTGTCAGTCAAAGATGTTTGCTTTCCAGGTAGTTCTGAGAACCACCTTCCTTAGACATCAACATTTGCAAGTGGGAATGGGGTGGCTGCCTGACAGAACAGGCTGTATCCCCATACAGGTTTTCTGAACGCAACTTCAAGCTGTGTGGCATTTAATAGGACAGTTTCAACTTTGGAAATTTTGGCAATACTCTTTCTGGTCCCTCTGGGTCTTTCTCCCTACTTTTTAGTATCGAAAATGTTTTCTCTGATGATAAATACATCAACTTGAAGCCCAAAGATGAAGATTATCTGAATGATACCACCTTATATATGTTCCTCTCTAGAGGGTGATCCTTACATCAACTGTCATCACCACCCTGAGGCAGAGTGCGGCTTTTCCTAGGAAAAAAAGTCAGAATCACTACATTCTTCCTTTTTTGTTTTAAGCAGGCCTAGCATGCTACAGAAACACTCAATTTCTCTTGAGATCTTCCACTCACTGGTGCTGGTTTGTTTATTTATTTGTATGTAAACAACCTTAAAAGAACATGCCTCCCAGGCTTGCAGTGTCTCCTCCACCTAGCAAAGACACCATCGTCATACAGACTTAAAGTGTAAATAACATGGGAGCAAACACCAGCCTCCCACCGCCAACGAGAATGCAGATCAATACAAAATCACGCGAGCCTTCAGGATCCAAAAGGCATCCTCTCCTCAGGCTGCCCCCCCAGCCCTGCTCTGCACCTGTTAGTGAATGATGAAGCCCTGGCTGCTCCCAGCAGTGCGGGAGGGCGTCCCTTACATGTTCACAAACGCAGAGATTTGCCAGCTCCAGGGCACAGATGCCAGCTCTTTTAGACCAAAGGCCTGTTTCAGTTTGCGGTCTCATTAGAGAAATAACTCATGGCTTCTCAGTAAACATTAAGATTGTTAACAAGGGCCCTCACCTAGGAATGTTCATCCTGGAATATTGGCCCAATGTTTCAGACAGGACCAGCCTCAGCTGTCACTGCAGCACATCACATTTTCAGACCAAATACCTGACTGTTGTCCAAAACTCCTTGGTCACGGCATGGCAGTGTGACTCTCCTACAGCATCAGCCGCTTTCCAGACTCTCACCCTGCCTGTGCTAGGAGATTTGGACCAAATTAATTACGGTAAATTGATGTTGTTGCATCATTGCAGATCAGATATTGTGCAATGAATACACTGGCGAGGCTAGCACTAGTTAAAATGCTCAATAAGGCTAATTGCATGGGTGAACATTTCTTTAATATGCACAAGGCTAAACAACCAAATTAAAATGTAAGCGATTATAAATACTCTGAGGCCTTGTGTATGCATAAAGAGATATCCTGATGGCTCTGAAGAGAGGGAAACCTCTGTAAAAGAGGCAGTGAGGAGCACTGGGGGCAGACTAAGAGCGCTCACCTCCTCCGTAGCACAGTTGCTTGCAAAGTATTCATCTTTCTACGGTGCAGTTATGGCTGTTACATTAAATTGGCTTTGTCAAACTGATGCGGCTTTATGTCTGAACATTGCTACCAGCTTAAAGCTGGTTCCCTCCAGGTCAACTTGCACCTGGGTACAAGCTAAATGCGTGTAACCAGTAAAAGGAGCTTTAACTCCAAGCAAATAATCATCGAAGAAGGTCATGCTGATTTCATTAAGGCAATTTAAGCTTCCATTTATGTTAAATTGGTAAAACTTTCACAAGCAGACAAGCCCTCTCTAAAGAAAAGAAGACAGTTCTGCTGAACTAGGTAACACTGGGTAATGCATTCCACTCTGCCAAAGCTTTCCAGCAGTAGGAAGAAATGCCCATCAATTGCTGCCGGCCCACCTCTGAAACTGTTTGTGTTGCTAGCTGCCAAAGTATGGGATTGTTTTCCCTCTGTCATGGCATTTGACAGAATAGTTAAGGTTCAGAAAAGAGACACCTCATTAAGGCAGCGGGCGGGGACATGCTGCTGAGCACAGCTGCCCCTTGCTTGTGTTGCTTCCAGGGACACAGCACAGCTTGAGGGGACAGAGACTGGCCTAAAGCTGTGAGTATGCCTGCCCTGAAACCCTGCAGCAATACTTTACCCAGGCCTGCCTGGGCACACAGACAGGCTGTTGGAGCATCTCCCCAATGCTGACTTCCGTGCTCAGTGACGAGACTGCTCATTTGTTTAAACCTGAAAGAAGTTCCCGTGCACAGCAAACCATGTTCTGGAGCACCGGCCTCACGGTGTCCCTCTGAGAAACAAGCATGCCTTACTCGTCCCCTGCTCTGAGCACTCCAGAGCTGTGCTGCCAATTCTGAACGTCCCTTGAGGGACAGACACAAAAACTGCAGTCACCTGGGTCCAGTCACGAATCCTCCTGGACTCCCCCGGTGGGTTATTCAAGTACTCAGAGCAGGAGAGCATGAATAAGCTGGAGGAAAACTCACTTTGGTAGACAGGGAAGGGCAAAGAGAGCAGCTCTATACCTTTCTTGGCCACTGACCTGTGTCCATGGGAGGTGCCAGGTCTGGCCATGGCTCTGCCTCCCCAGCTGCCAGCAAGCTAATGAAGAGAGGGATTCAGGGACCCAACTGTGACTTTCAAGGCAATGGCAACAGAGAGTCAGGTAACAAAGAGGTATGAGGAAAATGGCAGGCAGATAAGCCAGTCATCAGCCCTCTGCAGTTTCTTTATGAAGAATACAATCAGCATGGAATGATGTACAGCAAAGAGAAAAAGAGAGCATTAATTTTTTTTGAAATCTGCATGCTGTAAGGTTCACTTTTAACCCTAGACTTGATGATAAAATAAATGTATCAAATGTTTGAAAAGGAGTTGAAAAAGAGTTTCAAATGAAACAGATGCTCCCAGATCTGGAGTGCCTACCGTTACAAAAATCTCAGGAACATACTGGGGTGAGACCTCTGATGCAGCGTATCATGAGCGTAATTCTCTGTTGTTTGAGCACTGAGTTGAATTCGTTCACCTCAGCTGAGCTGAGGGGCAGAAAAGAAATGCCTACTGCGTTTTATATAGTGTTTAATTTAAGGCATTTACACATTCAAGACGGTGACAGACTAGTGTCTGTGATGCCAGCTCTGTTGTTGATCTGTACTGCTATAAATTACTCCTGCAAAGAAAAAGGATGCAGCATAAAAATGTGATTATATAAATTATATACATAAGTTTGTTTCTCCGGGCTGCCTGTTCACTTTGCTGTGTTATCTCTGCTTACCCCCTTCCACACTGCCTGCACTGCTTGCCTGTGTCCCCAGCTCCGAAGGGGAGGCGGGCACGCACAGTGGCTTTGTGCTTGCTACCCTCCAGCAGCCGCTTTTTTCACTTGGGCACATGCTGGCCTATATTCCTCCCGTTAATGCTGTTATTTGTTAACACCGTCTTCTCCCCTCTTCTCTCCAAAGGAGATTACTGAGAATAATTCTTTTGGAAAGACACGTTTTTCCTCAGCCTCTGAGGTAGTTAGGAGAGTCTTTGAAGAATGTTTAAAAGGAATCCTTTGCCCTCTACTATTTCCAGGTGGTGTACCTGCGCCCGGGGAGAATGGCTAGCAGTGTGCCAGAGCCAGGTCCTGGCAGTTCAGGCTGCCATGGGCCCCCTCAGCATGGCTCCGCGGCCGAGGCAGCGCACAGACGCTTTCACTGGGAGCTTCCACCACAACCCCATGGATGCATTACCCTGGATGCGGCTCCATCAAGCAGTCAATGGCTTTTTCACATGCCTGTAGAGACAGCCAGGGTTTCCAGACAAGAAGCAGCTCACATCTTTCTCTTTCCGAGCCTGGGACTCTGGCTATTCTTGCTCCAATATTTTCTTGCTCTGTTGCTGTTCTGCGTAAAATCTGCTTCACTTGGGCTCGGCGCTTTAGGATTCACAGGTACTCCCACTTTGTTCCATTTTTCAAGCTCATCTTTAGTTCTGGAGTTGCAATGAATGCTTATTGTGCCAGAGTAACAGAAAATGGGATTCTGTCAAATTTCAGTATTTGAATTTATGAACGTAACCAAAATTGGCTGCAGACTTGTAATTGCAATGCACCCCACTACAGAAAATGACTGTAAACTTCTCCGTGCAACCCTGCTGTGTGAGTATATGTGCATACCACTGCATCCTTTATTGCTTATGAAACACGTATCAATATTGTATTAATAAGTAGGCATTGATTTTTACCGAGAACATAAAGATTTATGAAAGTAGGCAGTGCTGTGTGGCAGAACTATGAAAGCAGTTTCTAGAAAATCTATGAAAGATTTTACATTTGAGATATAGAAAAATTTTCCATTCAAAATAAATCCAAACAGACAGCCCTTCTTAGAAAATAGATTAGTTCTTGCATTGGGCAAGGGTGGAATTTAAAGGCAACTGATTTGCAACAGAATGAGACTCTGTCCAAATTTAAACACAAATGGCTTCCTTTTATATTACGGAGAGATTCGAGCAGTCTCTCAGTGAAGCAAGGAAAGTACAAGCTAAACACCTGCACAATGGCCCTGAGGCAAGAGGGCTAAACTAAGCAAACAGGGAGACATACCCCTGTCAGGCTGACAATAAAACTCTGGTGGTGCTTGGAGTGGGGAGAAATGTATTTAAAGTGTATTGATGTGGCTCTGCCGGCAACAGCAAAAAGTAGAAGCTGTAATGAGGACCACTTAGAGAGTTCCCTGTCCATGTTACACCACCCAGAACTAGGGACTGCAACAGTCCCTAGTGCATGAGAAGCACACATTTTCAGGCGTCAGTCTTTTTTTTTTCTGCTGACACACAAGGTAAACCTTGGGACTGATTTAGAAATTGTACTACAGCAAATGCCTCAGAAGCCAGCTCATACAGAGGAAATGCCCTGTCTTAATTCTCCGTAATACTCAACAATTGTCAAGAGCAAGTAGAAAAACACACTCCAGAAGCGCAGTATGTCCCAGATACTATAGAAGGAGCATTACCTACAACACCAGAAGTACAAATGCCATCTCTACTGCTGATTTCCTCCTGTACTGCATGAACTCACAAATCCTGCAGAATACTCAGGCTGTGTTTCTGCTGATGTGTGTGCTATACAAAAGGATAAGGGACATAAATGTGCTCTTAACAGAGCTTTTGGCTGAAACAATCCTTTGGCAAGGGAAAGATTTTAGAGAAGAAATATATCAACCTGGAAAAGTTCTGGTGATTTTATTTGTGGCTCCTAATAATTAGCTGTTTCTATCTTTACTATTAATTCTTTGTCACTATTACTACAAATGCCTTCAATTTCCTCCCTGTCCCCCAACGGACTCCAGCTCATTAATATGCAGCTTTAAGCAAGTATCGGAGCTGTCATGCATTTCAGATCTCCCCAAGGAAGCTTTTTAAAATTGTAAGTAAGACCCGATACTGAGACTTATTAGCACCAAACTTGGAAACAAAGCTTCTGTGCAGGCAGTGATGACTCTTCAAGTTACAGTTGCTGTCACCTTTTTTATCTGAGATTTATTATAAATGTGAATACCTCAAAGGATTTCTTTGATGCAACCAACATTTCCAGCTCTCATAACCTGCTGTTTATTGATAGAACTGGGCTCATGCCAGCATCTCAGGTTTGAGTAATGAAGCTGAACTTCTAGGTCAGATTTAATTGCACCCACACTGAGATATACCCAGAAGAAATCCACTGAAAGCAGTAGAGTGACAGTGCACCACTGCAATTGTGTCCGATGCGGCGTGATGGAGGAACTGGAAGTTTGCATACTAGCTAAAAGACAGGTCACAACTGTCCATAGGGGTGCAATATGTAGATCGAGATCAAAGTCCACCCTCAGTGCTTTGAGACCAGCTTTTGCTCGAACCTCTGTCTGATACTTAAGCCTGTATCCAAGGCTTTGGCTCCTGTCCACTTACTTAAAAATGTCTGAACGGCCTCATTTTTTCAGCTCTGCCTGGAATTAAGAACAACAATTAGTCCAACTTCTGAACTGCTAGCACAAATGATTTGCCAGAACTAAGGTTAAGGCAGATTCCCGTGACTACCATTTACAGTAACAGAAGAAATGTGTAAACTTGAAATCAAGAGGTATCTGTGGAGCTGCCTGTCATTGGCATGTTGGTGATTCTTCTGACTAATCGTCTTTCCTTAGTGACACAGGGAGCAGGAGGGGTTGTAAGGGGAAACCTTATCAACTTCCACACAATGGAGCCCAAAGAGAGGGAGAAAATTAAACCTCAACGCTTCTCAGAGAAGAAGGTGTTAACCCAGACAAAGGGTTCCCAGCAGAGCTTCTTGCTGGAGTGATACCACAGTGTCCAATACTTGGGCCAGCACAAAATAACAAGAACTGGAAAGATTTTAGCAGAAAATTACCTCAAACTGGAGAATTTGGAGTATCTCCGCTTCCAAAAGTTCTGACAATTCAATAAAGCCTTTCTTGAATGACCCAAAATACTGACACCTGTCAGGAGGGAGAGCAAGAGCAACAGAGCCACCACCCAGGCTTGGCCAATAAAGTCATGCAAGACTGCAAGTTGCAAGAGGAGTTCTCTTAATGTCACCTTCTTTACAGTCCCCCCAGACCTGAGAGGTGAGAAAATGGAAATTTGCTAATGAGACTCTTCAGGCTCAAATGACAATTTCCCCACGTCCTGAGGTCCTACTTTCCTGACTGGGGATGTTCTTCCTCCTCACCACTCATGACCCTACTTCTCCACATCAAACCAACCTTAGCCATCAGCTAGGGACTGAGAAAGCCGTGGACATCCTTCTCAAGATCCTGCCATGTGGATGTGATCCAGTTTTTTCCCCTGGGCTACTCCATCTGCTTCTCCACTGCCCCTTTGCCAGAGATGACCTCCCCTCAGCCACCCTGTGGGCAGGCACCCAGGCTGTCAGTGCCTCCCGAAGCCCTGGATACGAACCCAGCTCGTTTGGGCTACTGCCGGAGCTGTCACCCAGCCAGGCAGCAGGCAGGAATGAAAGGAAGAGATGCCAGGTGGACAGGAGCTGGCTGAGAGCAGACACTCCACCACAGGCCCAGGTCTCTGGGGAACGCAGCACAGACCGGCACATCGCTAGGACCTGAGCCCCCGGGAGCAGTGGAGCAGAGGAATCGTGTCACCGTGCCCTGCCTGGGAGGCAACATCTCCTATCCTAAAAACCCTAGGAGGAGTCCAACCCTGGAAAAAGGCACTCTTGGACAGCCGTTTGCAGCCGTGCCCGCTGGAGCCCGATCCCCCAGGGACGGCAGGCATTTCTCCGAAGGAGGGACAGCGCTGCTCGGCCCCGTTACGGATCCCGTGCCCCGGCGGAGCTGGCGGCTCACCCGCCGCACCCAAGCGGGGCCGGGTGAGCGGCGGCCGCCTCCTTCTCCGCACCTCCCCAAACGGCTCGGCCACCCCCGCCCCAACCGCCGGCCACCACGGCCACGGCCGCTGCCGCCGCCCAAGCGCCGCCGGCAGAGGGCGCTCGCCGCCCGCCAACGCTGCGGGGCCTCGCGCCCCGCCCCGCCCGGCCGCGCCCACCGCCGCCCTCTGAGGGTCACGCGGCCTTACCCCCCCCACCGCCACCCCTGTCCGCGCGCCCAGGTGGGCCGTTAAATCGGCGGTTTAACGGTTAGCCGTGTTGCTCGCGCCGCGGCCCGGGACCGCTGTTTGGAAGTTAGTCGAGCTGCTGCGCCCACACACCCCCCCCCCCCACCTTGCCCCCCACAGGGTAGCCACCCTCTCCCCGAGGTTCGCACGGCGTTGGGCGAAGGGTGGTGCCCACCTACAGAGCAGATGCTGTGCGGCGGGCAGAGCTGGCAGCTTGGTAATGAAAGGGCTGCTGGAAAAACAAAGCCAATCTGCCAGTTCGCCACCAGAATTGCTGAGCCCAGAAAATGAGAAGTTGCACACCGTGGCGTCGATGGCACGTGGCTGCCAACAGTCCGTGTTCCGGGGGCCTGTGGAGTATGCCTGCTCTGGACTGCTGCATTTTCCTGCGCTACCTTATCACCCCTATCACGTCTCTCTACCGAACAAAACACAGGATCTCTGCCTGCGGATTTATGTGAAACCCACTCACGTGCAGTAGGAGCTAGCGTAAATCTCCTTTGTTTGCCCGTTTGGTCAGCTTTTTGGAGGCACCTGTGTAAATGTATGAGGCACTACTGACACAGCCTGGCTACCTTGGGCGGCATCACTTTAGATTAAAGCTTTCTAACCAGACCAAGAATGGCTGCTCTGCTCTAAGGGTGATAACCCAGTCAAGTTAAAAGACAGCAGAGCATCTTACACGCCTTTACTACTGGCAGAGTGTCTGTGAAAGCAGAAAGGCACTGGGAGATTCCTTGCTCAGTGATGCAGTGGGCTGGTTTTGTTTCCTCATGGCTGCTACAATCCAGGTACATTAGGGATGCTGGAAGGATGCGTTTATATGGAAGTAACAATAGGAGGGTGGAAAGGTGGATGCAAGTCCCTTGTGTGTTCTGCCTTCTCAATTGCATCAACCCATCCGTGTTACAACCCTATCAGGGGAACTGGCATTTAGGTCTCTATTGCATCCATTTCTGAGAAAATCAGCAACTTGTTCTGAGGGGGAAGATTTGTTACAGATGGTTGTGCTACCTGCAGGATTTGAAATAAAAAAGAATCTGTAACCAGATACACACAGCCTGCAAAAAGAAATCATAATTAGAAGGGAAAGATTAATAGGGACACAAGTCTGTAGAATTTCATTGTTAAGAGATCGATTTATTGTGCCCTTGACTGCAAGTTAAATTAATACACGTAAAACTATAACACGAAAAAGAGATGCCAGTGACTGTCATAAATACAGCTCGCTTTTCTTTCCTAGTTATTTAGGGAGGATTGGGAACACTTGTGAAATCACGTTCATTAAAGCCCTGAATAGAGGCAACTAACCAATAACGGCAGTGGAAGCAACAAGGTTCCCCCCCCTCCAGCCCCCCCGCCCTTTTCAAGAGCAGGGGGGAGAAATCACAGACGTCAATCAAGAAATACTGCAAAATAAAATGGACCCTCCTGGCAGCCGAGGCACGGCGCAGACCCGCGGCGAGGCTTTAGCAGCCCCCTCGCCGCCACCAGCCCCACCGCTCCGCCGCTGACCGGGGAGCGCACGGGGCTCCGCAGCCCGGCTGCTCTTCCTTCTTCCCTTCCCTCGCGAAACTGTCAGGCACAAATGGGCAGGAGGATATTGGCTGCAAGGGACGCGGAGGCTCCTCCCAGAGCCTGGATCCCGATATTTTTGGAGGATTTCTTTTAACTCAGTTACAAACCTTGGTGAAGGAAACAAGTTGCAGCTGTAGCGGAGGCAGAAAGCGCCTCTGCGAGGGCGAGCGCGGCTCCCGCTCCCTCTTTTCACCTTCCTAAACCTACCTTGGATGCTTTGCCTCGCCTGCGGAGGAGAGCTGTGGATGGGGGGAATGCTCCTGCTCTGGATCTTGCTGTTTCTGTGAAAACAAGGGTTGCAAGGGAATGAGAGGGGAAGACAATGAGGAAAAACCGACCGGGAGAAAACCCCATCCCCAAGCCTTTTCCCGAGAACTGACGGTGTTTCGGGGCTGAGCGATCCCGTCGGAGGCTGCGCCCGGCGGAGGGAGCAGCCTGCCCGCTCGGCAGGGGGTACTTCCCGGGACCAGTTGTTCCCTTCGGATGCGGACTGGGAAACCTGTAGGAAATTCTCCCGCCGCGCTGCGAAGCCACCATGAATTCAGTGGCTGGAAATAAGGAGAGGATTGCCGTCACGGCGCGGAGCAGAAAATACGGGGTAAGTTGTCGGCGGAGGGGCGGCTCGGAGCGGTGACCGCCGCCGTGCCGGGGCTCCCGCACCCCTGGCCCGCCGCTTACCGGCGCCGCCGGCTACCGCTCCTCGTCCCCGCTCAACTTCCGCGGTGCGGCGGCTCCGGGCGTCGCGTGGGGGCGGGCGAGGCGCAGGGGCATCCGCGGGCGCGGAGCGTCCGAGCGAAACTTGCCGGCGCCGCCGGGCCTCCCTACCTGACCCACTGCTCCTTCTCCCGCTCCAGGTGACCGACCCCTGCTCCCCCACCAAGCCCGCCGCCCCCTTCTCCCCCGAGAGCTGGTACCGGAAGGCATATGAGGAGTCCCGGGCGGGGAGTCGCCCGGCCCCGGAGGGAGCCGGCTCTGCCCTGGGCTCCTCCGGCACCCCGTCCCCCGGCTCCGGCACCTCTTCGCCGGGCTCCTTCACCGGCTCGCCGGGACCCGCCTCGCCCGGCATCGGCACCAGCTCCCCCGGCTCGCTGGGCGGCTCGCCGGGCTTCGGCACCGGCTCGCCGGGCTCCGGCAGCGGTGGTGGCTCCTCGCCGGGCTCCGACCGCGGCGTCTGGTGCGAGCACTGCAACGCCCGCCTGGCGGAGCTGAAGAGGCAGGCGCTGAAGCTCCTCATCCCTGGGCCCGTCAGCAGCAAGGTGAGCCGGGGGCCGGGGCGGAGCGGGGGGATCCGTGTGCCGCCCGGCCTTGGCTGCGCTGCGGGGCCGCAGCTGCCTGGGAGCGGCTCCTCATGGCCGGTGGGGCTGCGGGCCGGCTTCCCGTTGGGACTGCCGGCCACCTGGACTCTCCTCTGCCGCTGTCACCGCTGAGGGTTTTGGGGTTTGTTTGGGTTCGCGCCTTCTTGATTGTGTTCCCTTTTCCCGTCCCCTCCTCCTGCTTCCTGTGGAGCTGCCAGGTTTCGGTGGGCCTCTGTGACAGTCCTTCAAGCTCATTCCTTGCCTCCCTCTTTCATTACGTTGAGGGTAGTTTTGTGTTGTTATTTCCCGTGTACTCGTTCTTGTGAGGAGCAAGCAAGGATGGGAATGCCTCATGGTGGTCATTGGTCCCTTCTCCTTTTGCTGTCTTTGATCCTTACAGGATGAATTCACAAAATATTTTGAAGCTTGGCAGCCACTTAGTGGTAAGGTGTGTATGGTCTGATGCACGCAGTTTGTACTTCCATTGTGGGGCCAGGTGCAGCAGAGACCCTCCTGTAGCTCCAGGTTCAGATGAGACATTGAAATGCTGTGTGAGCTCAAAGGTCACCCAGGGAGGCTGTGACAGACCGTGGCATTGAACCTAGCTCTCTGGGGTGTTATTACCACAAGGACAACTTGGTGATGCTTTTCTTTTACAGAGAAGCACTAAGTTGTTGTTTTGTTTGGGTTTTTTTTGTTTGTTTTGTTTGTGTTTTTTTCTTTTTTTTAAATAAGAAAACTTAAAAATACTTGAAGCTGCTGGACCCTGAGTATTAGGTTGAATAATCCTGTGCCTAAAGAGCATGAAAGCTTTTCTGAAATCTGGACTCAGGTTTTAAGAGCTGACTAACCATGGATAGAGTTTGAATGTGCTTTCTGCCTCTGTTGGGCAATCTGGCACCTCCAAAGGCATACTCTGAAATTTCTTGGTTTTGTTTTGTTTGGCATTGGTTTTCTTGTTTTCCCTGTTTGTTGTGCATATAAAGATTAAGGCTAACAGCCCTAAAAGAGTGACCAGCAGCTCTTGGCTGACCCCGTGCTACCAAAATAGTAATCACTGGATTCCTCCATAGCAACCCTGTGAGCATTGTATTGTGAATGGGTCTACAGCTCCCAGAATGTAATACAATGCAATTTTGTTTGCCCTGTTGGGTTCAGGTACTATCAAATGATAATATTTACTCTTCCACTTCAAAGAGTTTTCAGTAGTGGTTACGATAAAGAGGTATCATGGAAAAGAGCCGACTGCTGAGAAAGGGTCCTTGGTATTGCTGTTGTGTTGTACTCTCCATTATTTATTTATGTGCTGTTTGAGAGGGAGTTGGTGCTCTCTTGAACAAAAGACTCAAGGGCTGGTTATTACCTTGTCTCAAGAGCTGGCTTAACTGAATTATTCATGAAAAGGGAAAGGTGGAACCACCAAAATTAATAGTCAATTTAACCATATTAATACACGGTTGATTCTCTGGAAAATGGCCCTGTACCAAAATCTTCACAAATTTCAGGCTGTGTGATTTGACAGTGATTACTAGCTGTGGGTATAGGTGGGAAATTACTGATACAGATACAGGAGCCATCAGAACAACTGAGCCTGGGGGTGGAGGGAAGATAAAATGTAAGCGTTAAGGCTTTGTATCCCTCATGCAGTGCTAAATGTGAGATCTTGTCAGATCTTGCAGTCATGTAAAGATTTGTACAGGTTTCTCTTACCATAATAGAGGTAGTTGTTGCCTATCCTAGCCTTCCTGAGACATTACCCTTGTGTTACTATTGTTACTCATTCCGTTGTTCATGTAGTTTATCTGATGGTCTTGTACAGGCCAATCTTTATTCACATCAGTAGTAAGCTTTACTTCTCTGTTTTTAGTCCCCTTACCTATGCCCTTTTTTTCATCTTACATTTCCTTTCCAAACCTTCCAGTTCTGTAGGAGTGCCTTTTGCAAAACTATTGCTATCCACTTAGGGGGAAGGAAGGAGGCGCAAGTAAAGTGGTCTCTGTGGGCCATGGTGAGCCTCTGCCCTATTCGCTATGCTTAATAGCACTTGCAGGCTCAGCCCTGTTGAGGTACTCCAGCCTTTGGCATACAGTTCCCTTCTGCAAGTGAGTGCTACCTGGCTGTGGCTATTTGCAGAAACATCCCTTCCTTTCTCTCATCCTTTCTGGCTTATTTACAACTCTTAGAACTTCCTGGGCTTGTGATTTCTGCCTTCAGCAGATGCCGTCCAGCACAGTGAGGCTTTGTTCTAGGTGATATAGGGTCCAAATAATATGGCTAGTGCCAATGACTTCTTTGGATAGGGGCTGCTGTGCTGGTCTTGCAAGTTCATCGTTGCTGGCATCCATGGGGTAACCTGATCAGTGTCTGCCTAGGGGAAAGCAGGACCTCTGAGGGCGAGACCTATGGAGTCCCTTGCAAGAACGTGGAAACCTGTCACACGTCTGAGGAACACTTACTTCAGTTTAGATTGCAACTGGAGTCTACCATGCTGCATTAATGTAGCTGGCATTCTTCAGGGTCCTGTGAGGTCTGCTTTTGACTGATGCTATGGGAATAGGTTTGAGGGGCGCTAGAATTGATCCTGCCACTGAGTTCAGTGGAAGAAGGAGCAGATCACATTCCTTGTTCTGGGTATTCCCTCAGAACTTGCAATGCATCTTACGATTCAAGACTGTAGTGCCCTGTAGGATACAACTAATTGGCAATACACCTTTATTTTAACAATGAAATGGAGCATTTAATCATCTTCTAGTCAGCTAGATCTAGCTGACTTACATGACGATTTTTTGTTGGTGCTGTTGAAGACAGCCTAGAAATTTCATTAGCATTATAAATATAGTCTGTGGCACCTGTTTCACATTTATACTGTATTTAGAAATGCATATAACCCTGGGTATTGTGTAGTGAAGAACAAGGAGAATATGAGGCTATCTGTGTTTTGACATGTATCCATAGCAGATACTGGAATCTGCAATAACTCTTCCAAATGTGAACTTACATTGATGTTTTCTACAGTATGTAATCATGTAAAGGTTTGTGTATATCTGCAAAGTGTAATAGTATACTTAATTGCTGCATAAACAGACCAGGCTTTATGCATGAAGCTATGTAGTGAAGCTTTTTAGTTGATACCCCACGCTTAACCTAGAGCAAACTGCTTCTGACTAGCTCATTGTTAGTGTTGAGCTTTCAGTTTTAAATAGAAGCATTCTCTCCTAATACATCAACAGGATGAAAACTTGGGATTTAGGTAATTTTTTTCCTTTTCTTTTTTTTTTTTGGTGAGGCACAAAGGTAAGGCATATATAATTATAGCTGCGCTACTTTAATTTACCCTTTTAAAATGCCAGGTTCGCTGCCAATTACAAAAGGAAAAATGCTAGAAGCTTGTTGTTTCTTTTTCCCCTCTTGTGATACAGATGTGACTTAATGATGTACAGCAATTATCTGCGTACAAGGGGTTATGTTTTATGAGAATGAAATCTTATTGTAACCCCCATGCGAAGCACGCCCTTGGGAAATGAGCACAGGTCGTTGTTACAGTTGCACATTACAGTTTGTAACTGAAAGGATCTTAGAGCCATTGGCCATTGTTTGTGGATTTCTTGTCACAGTGTCAAAACATTTCCACAATGATAAGGATGGTCTCAAAAATTATTTTTTTTTAATTTTGAGCTTTTTCTTAGGCTACATTTTCAGAAGTGTAGTATAGAGGTTTATGACATCACACTCCATATTTATCAGAATTTGTGTGAAATCTAGTTGCCTTGAGTTCAAACCTGTGATATCCTCTGTCTTTAACTTAACACTAACCCTGCAGGCATCTGACAAAAAAAAAATCAACAAGTTTAATTGAAGAGTTACTATGTTTATGTGTATCAAATTATATTGTGTGTAAATAATCAATTGAATGCTAATAAGAATAGTCTCAAGCTGGCGATTTGTTAGTACAGGATTCCAAAAATCCTGAATACAGGCTTTAAGCCAAGAGGTAATTTGAATGTGTAGACATGAATATCTGCCTGGGCATTGAGTCAGGAAGTAAGGATGCTATTTTAAATGCTAGAGATAGATAGCACTGATGTTGTTAGGTGACTTATATTCTGGACTATCCCCTAGCTAAAAAGTCTGTGCTTCTGAGTATAAGAATTGGGCAAATTCTGGTTTAGCGCAGCGTGTCTGTGAAGAGGGAAGGAAAGGGCTTGCATTTAGGGTACACTTTTGGTTTCTGTTTTCACAAATTTACTGACGCTTTATCTTATTTTTTGCTTGCATATGGTAGAATTTGCCTTTTTCTATTTCAGAGGTGTTGAGTAGTCAAAGACTTGACTAATAATTATTAATAATGAAGAAAGCCCTGAAGCTGATCTA
Organism: Larus michahellis; assembly: GCF_964199755.1. NCBI lineage: Eukaryota > Metazoa > Chordata > Aves > Charadriiformes > Laridae > Larus > Larus michahellis. Next base: position 45,287,646 of record NC_133898.1, on the reverse strand, counting down.
ATGAAATATAGGTTCCTGTTAGCTTGTAGCTACTTTAGAAACATTCCCAGTAGAGACAGGACAGTAATGAACCCTTCCTCAAAGCTTAGCAAGTGGCACAATAATGGAATTTCATTTCCGTCCAGACCTTTAATTTGTGAACAAGCACGGCCAGTCTGTATGGTGACTTAATTCACTGTGCAAAAATCTCAGGCACCTAATCATTTCATCCCAACTCATTGTAATGCAGATAGGATTATTGCATTAGAAATGTGATTTTAAATGGCCTGAGGCAGTAATTTGTCAGCATTTGGAAGGATTAACTCCATTAAAGTTTAGGCAACAACAACCATTCTTTTGTATTGCATCACAGGTCACAATAGCAAACATTTAGCATAACTCGTCTGCAAATCTTCTTACAATTGTACGTTTCCTGGCAAGTTGTGAAACCACAAGCTACTTCATTTGCCCTGGAATTATAGCTGCTTACAGAGGTCCAGAGGAGACAAACGGATATGCCTTCACCTCCGATGAATTAATGTAAACCCTTTTCTTGGAGCAGCTGGAAGTCTTGCTGCTGCAATCCACAATGTCAGTATGTGAAACGATATAAATATTTCTTTCAAACTTGCAAATGTTTTTGAGGTAAGATACTATACATTAAAGACAGCTTTTTGGGAAGCTGTCAGTCTCGGCTCTGTATCTTTCTCCATGTGATCAAAAAGGCTTGCTGTTATTGAGTGCTCTGGAAATTAGGAATGGGCCTACGATTATATTTAGTGAATCGAAACTACAGTGTTTTTCCTATCAGAAAAGAAAATACTTTTAGGAGACCATAGACAGAACTGTTGGGGGTATTGACATTTTATCTGAAGTAAATCTCTAGGGAGGAAGAAAATATTGACGAAATTTAGTTTGTGTGTGGGTTTTTTTTTTACAGAGACTTGGCTGTGCATCTGAAAACACTGTGTTCAGAAATACACAGTCAATGCTTAATCTGTAGCTGGCCTCTTCATGCTGGCCTATTATTAAGGGACAAAGTTCTTTCAAGGTGCTTTATACCTCCCATGAATGCTGCGCCTATCTCTAAAATCATCTATCTTTAGATAGTCTTATTATTTTCCTAGAAGTAAATGTTGCAACATCTGTAGCCATCTTGTATAACGAGCATAAGATTTTGGTTTATAATTTTGGAAGGGCAGGAGGAAGAAAGGTAGTCTGTGCTGAATTCCCCAGACAGTGTTAGAAAAAACGTCATGTGTTACCATTATGGGCCATCAGCATGTAATGGGATTCACGCCTGCATCAGCAGATTATTAGAATGTTGCAGTGCTGTGTATGTAGGGTTGAAAGACACTTGCAGTTTTGCCACATCAGCAGCCCATAGCCTTTGACATCATATAATTGGGGTGCTTCCAGTCACTGAACTTGTAGCCTGCCACCACAATAAACTTGACTGTCATGCTCTGCATAATGATGCAGTAGGAACTGCAGCATTTTGTGACATGTGGTCTGCATGTCAAAAGTGTGAGAGATGTTCTAAGTTAAATTGCTAACTTAGCAATGTGTCATGCTGTAGCTTCAGAGGCATGTATGTTAATAATATGTGAGGAATACAAGTGTGTGGGCTTCTCCCTGCCATTGGGTAAGTAATTCCTAAGTTTATGTTGTTTGTTGCTGAAGCTGCAATTCAAAAACTATCCCTGATGGCAGAAAAGCAGATTGCACATTTAGTTTGAATTAAGCAAGCTGTAGTATGTAATAGCACCCTGATAAACAAAGTAGTACTCCAAGAGTGGAAAGTTCTAGAAGTGTCTTTGACATTATAGGACCAAATTTTGGTTGCACTGTGACACTGATGGAAGTCACAACAATTAATTAAGGTATTGCTCTTCTAGAAAGCAGTGGTACAGCAATAAGTGCAAGCAGTCTGCTGCAGTCACGCACTGAAATGCTGCTTTTCTTTGGAAGCTTCATCTTGCACATTTGAAAGACATGGCAATGTTTCATCTAACAGTTTCTGTTAAGATGGGGGATGGTCATTGGAGCAAGGTTGTGTTAGATGATCATACCATGGCTGCATCTTTATTGACAGGTTTATGGTACTTAAATCCCCAGTGACTTCTCTTGCCCAATTTTATTTTCAATTGCCTTCTATGCAACTTTCCTACATTAAACCAGGGTTTAAAAAAATACATAACTATGAGCCTAATTAAGCTGTTTTGAACTATATTTAGATCTCTGGTTTTGACACCTGAAATACATAATCAGACACCTTCTTGGTACAGTTGTACTATCTTGTAGTATCTACAACCAAAATATGCATTTGTTTATGCTTCTTTTCTCTCCACTCTATAATATATAGATAGCAAAACATTACTAAGCTATAGAGTAATGAGAGCATTTTTGAGGTTTCTCTAAGTAAAAGCACAAACCAACACAAGACACTTAATAGGGCAGGGTAATGTTGACTGGCCTGTTCTGAGCATGGGATGGAGGCTATTCAAAAGATCCTGCAAGAAATGTCAAATACTGAAAACTCTTTTCCTTGTGTAACACCAACTATTGTTGGTTACTTATAAAAACAACCAAGAAGTGGGGAGGGAGAGAGAAGAAGTCCAAACCTGAACCTCTTCAGTCTATTGACTTACATGAAATTTGCCCCAGTGACGGGATTCTGACTTAAGTGAGATGAGTAGGATTTCTGTTAGGCCACAGCTCTACATATCCTATACCTCTAGCCAGGGAATACTTGCATGCATTTAAGGCAGCAATCAGATGTGCTGCTTGGGCTGAGCAGGGCGTAGGCATCCTGTCCCCTTGGGGCTTCCCAAAGTAACTTTTCTTTCCCCTGTCCATATGAAGGTCATAAGCTAGCAACCCTGCAGCTCTCCTGTGTGAATATATGGTGGTTGCTCCCTGCCTTGGTTCTAATCAAAATAATAGATAGTTCAAACACTTCCAATAGTGCTGCTTTCTGAACTCAGATCCTTTTGATTGAAAGGTCAGGGACTGACTAGATGTGCTATTACAACAGCAGATGCGAGTGATGAGAAGGTACTGATGAGAGCAGCACAATGCATCCAACCGAAACCTCAGCTGTAACTAGTACAGAATATAGGGATTACTTTTGAATTACTTCATGAAAAAAAAAGTAAAGGAAAATATGATACCAACTATACAAATGAATACATTTTAAGAAATTAGAATGTTCAATCACAGCTCAGATTTATTGTTGTCGTCTCAGTATTAAATTTATTTTATTTGAAATATTTAATTTGCAATAATTAAGGCCATTAAAAGCTATTTACCATTCCAGCATTGTTGTGCTTCTTAAATTTTTTTTTTAATTTTCTGCTGTGCTTACTTTTAGTTGTCACTAAGACCTGTTATTCTGTTCAATCTGTACTATTAAATTATATAGTCTATGGTTGATCTTGCACTTCTTATATATTATAAAATATTCTATGTTTTCTGGCAGGGAAGAAAACAGATTTCAGTCCGAAGAAGCCTTCAGACTGGTTTTCTCTGCTCAGCTCTCCTCTGAAACTGTATTCAGCAGTAATCTTTTTGTGTTTGAGAGACCTGGGAGAACTGATGGCATATTAAATTGGACTTAGTTTACAATTCATGATGAAAACAAAAGACTTCCCTCTCCTCACTTCTAGATTCACATGAGTAAATCCTGTGTTGGTACAAGACTCTGCTATTGCGTATTTAAACTTGTTGTGCCTTCTTGTTAAACAAAGTAGGGCTGAATCTGCTCACTTTGTTGCCCTACAAGTAGGAGAACTTAATTTACAGGCCCTGTGGTATCTGCTTTGTAGGTGGCTGGTCAATGATCTTATTCAACGGCCTCTGTGATTCAGGAAAAGACTGTCAAATGCTTTTTAAAAATGATTTCATTCTAGTAAAAAAATACTGCAAGCCAATGTGAGTGTGGCTCTAGAAAACACTTCAAAATTTCTTGCTCGTGCTGTGTGCCAGAGGAACTGTGTATGCTGGAGATAGGATATCTGTATCAAGTGCAATATGACTGATGTAAAGCACCCATCCAGCTCTAGTGTCCGTAGGAAAATCTTAAATTGTGAATACAAAATTCCCTCTCTTCCAAATTACCTTCAAGTGGAACTTGCTTTATATATATTTGTTGCTTACAAATGGGTTTTGACCTGCAGATTTTCTGTGATCTATTAATAACAAGCCTCTACTCTAACTTATTTTACCATGACCCCTAAATCATAAATACTTCGATGTGATCGTTTACTTGCACCTGAGTATTCACAACAGCTTCTCTATTCCATGAGCTTGCATGGGAACAAAATTCTACTCACGTAAATGTTTGGGGAAAAGCAAATGAAAGGAGACTTTGACATCCACCACAGTAAATGTTTTCTTTTTCTGAAGAAAAAGTGAAAATTCAGAGTGGTTGGGGGGGTTTCAACTTTTGTTCAGAACTGTCTAAGGAGACCTGTCTCAGCTGTGGAATTAACTTTTCCCAAGTTGTGTTTCATTCCCTCTTTCTCTCACCCTCATAATTAACTGAAGATAAACGAGGATTCAGGACTACAGCTCCTCAATTTCTGTGGGCTGCTGTGTGGTTCTGTTGGGAATTGCCCATTCCTTTTATCACAGGTGTACTTGAAGATATGAAAGAGATTCCTGCAGTGCTGAAGAAGATGGTCGCTCTGGTAAAAGTGGTGTGAAACCCAGCCTTTGCATGTTTTTGCCCTGTCTCCTGTAAAAGTCACTTGGGCAAACTTCTCTCTTACCAAAGCCAAACTTGGGCTTGATTGTGATGAAGTTATTCAGGAGAGCAGGCTCTGCCGTCTAACTGATAGCCTGAATGATTGTGTGCTACTATTTCAATGGGACAGTTTTATTTTTCTGTGCTTCTTAGCTAAATGAACCTCTGACCTGCTAAGTGCCAAATGCTGAAAGAATTACCCGTTTACTCCATCCACCTGATGGACTCCAGCAGAAAGCCTAGTGTGCAATAGGGCAGTCTTGGCTTTAAGCAGGCTCTGAACAGCAAGAATAGAAGTCATTACTCTTCATTTCTCTATTAGTTTCACTGCTCATTTAATAGTGCCAGGCAAAGAAAAACATTAATATCCTATTCAGCAGCCAAATGCACCAAACTGGGAGTTGTGACTCGTGTGTTTTCCTCTTTTCTAATGGTATCATTAAAATTTAACAAGTCCTCTAAATCATGTTAGTATTCCCTGGGTTAATATTGCTGAAATTGCTGGCAGCATTCCCACAGGAAGAGTTAACAGTGGCTGAGACTATGTGGCTGGCATTTGTTGCTCGGAGGGAGGTGTTGGGGCTGGAGAAGCCCTGGCACCAGAAAGGCACAATGAAGTCTTTGGTGACAGGGGGCATTTGCAATACACATACATATTCTTTCCTATTCACCTCTCCCTTTTTGCTCCCTCTTCCCTTTTCTCTCCCCACTAGTCCTAAAGCTGTCATTTTCAGCTCATACTCGTTAGATTTCTAATGGAAATTCTTGATAATAAGCCTGCATACATGTGAACCTAGCAGGAGGAATACAAGTGTGCTAGCTGGTGCGAATGTCAGATTTAAGAGATTGTTAGACTGTAGATGGCTTGTACTGGAGGTCGAGAAGGCTAACAAAGTGGGAGATGCAATTAAAATGGTATTTGTTAGAAAGCAATAGCTAGCTGTCTGGGCAGACTGAACACGGGGAAATGATGGGTAGCTGGAAGGCCATTAATGATGGCTTTGTAAGCAGTTCTGCAGCATGGGTGGTAAGCCTAAATCCAGAGCTGCTCTTTTAGCATGCTTAATAAGACTTCCTTTTTTTTTTCCTGTGTGTCAAATCCATTTTTGAATAATGGATTTCGCAAATTCTGTGGATTTTGGTTTAGATTTAGAGGTGGGAGAAAGAGGTAGGTGGGTACGAGAAGGAACTGGCTTAAGGAGCTTTTGGGTACGCTCTCCTATTACCATGAAAACAAGGCTCCGCAAGATTTTTCGGAGTTGGTTTTTGTAAAGTCATTGATTCAGTGTTTCTGCAAGGAGGCTGTTTGAGGAATATGAGATAGGACAGGCAGCTCATTGAAATGCCTTCTCATTTTAAATGAACAGTTGGGATCTGATTCTTATCAGAGCTCTTATCAAGAACTTATATTAAAAAAAGAAATCTTTTCATAATTGCTTTCCCTATTGCAATAATCTTTAATTGTTAAAGGTACTTGATCATCATATCTCTGTTTTGTCCTTTTCTTGACTGGTGAACTGTTGGGTGTTTGGCTTCAACATCATTGTCAATCATTTTTAAAGTTGCAAGGCGTGGGGATAGGCACTTAAAGCAAATTGGCCAATATGTTTTGGTGTCTTAAAAGACATAAACTACTGTGACAATAGGAAAGGCAAGAGGAAGTACAGGGCTTTGAGAGGAAGAAGACGGGCTATAGGGACAGAAATGAAGTGGGGAATGAAGTATGCCTTGGTTGGTCCAGGCAATGAAAGAACAGTGCTTCCATGGGAAAGGTTGAACACTGGGGAAGCAGGGAGAAATGGGTGATAGAAATCTAAGTTCTTTAAAAGGCTGAGCTCACTGTTGGTGTCCTTAAAGCTTTACAGAAATAATTCATATGAAGGTTGTGTTTTGTTTTGGGTTCTGTGTGTTGGTTTTTTATTTTTTTTAAAAATGCCACCCCTACAATTTTCCATATGTCTATCTCTCTCAAAACAGAAACCAGCAAGCAGCCAGAAGAGTAGAAGGTAGTAAAACGAAAGTTACTTTTGGTTTAATGCACTGCAGTATTTTTCATTCTGAAATTAGGTTTTCCAAAGACTAAGGTACTGGTGCACCTTGTGATCTAAGGATGTAACTACATTTTTTTTTTCTTATACCTAATTAATTTGTTTCTTGTTTACAGGTCACAAGGGCATACACGTTCCATACTGTCAATTTGAGACTTGGTGTAATATAGGGACTCAACCCGTTGCGCTAACAGTTTCACCCAACATAGCAAAGAAATGACATATGACGTATTGCACCAGCAATAGCTATGAATGCATCCTGGCTTCTCCTTTCCCTGTGTCAGTCTCTGAAGGAAAAAAAAAATAATTTGATTTCCAGATTAATTTGAATTCTTATAGTTAAGCTTACTAATTCTGCAGTATTATCATACTGGACACTCTAAGGGCACGCTATTATGTAGTAGTACTTGTTCCAAATAATTTAAAAGCAGAATATAAAAGACTTAAGGTGTGAGAGGAGAGTTAAAGGCAGGGGGGTATACATGAGGACTGAATTTGCTGGCACTGATGTCTCTAAATGAAGCACTTTACAGATTGAAGTCCTTTAAATTGCCAGCCTTCTTTGTCAGTCCTAGTTACTTAGTCCTTTCTAGCTTGGTCTGCCCTGTCTTGCCTGTTTAATATTCCACTTAAGTGTAACAAGAGTTGAAACATCTAAGATGCCTGTATCTGCAGGAGTCAGCTCTACTGATGTGAATACTTGTGTTATCTGTTTATAAGCAATGAGTAAACAGGGGTATAACAAGGAGGGGGAGAGGGGGAAGGAAAACTGTTGTGACTAGTCTTAATTTGCTGTTCTTTTTATCAGCAAAGGAAATAAATTCTGTCCCTTTCCTGCTCCAAATGCATGCTCCTTGGATAATAGGAATCATTTCAATAAGCACACACTGCTAAGGCCCAGATAAGAGCTATTTCTGTGCCTGAAATATCAAGGACCAGAGTGTGCTATGTGGGAAGCTGGTGTGGAATCACGCTGCTGAGGAAGCAGTGTGTAGTAATGCGCATGGGTGACACTGATAAATGGCTCCTCTAAGTAAGCATCTGCAGCAAATTGTCAGACTGAGACTTCCCGGCATACCCTAGACCTCTGCATGAATGAAATCTCTGTTGTGCCATTATTTACCCACCTCCATATGAAATGAGAGGATAGAATTCATTGCTTCAGTGCAGCTTTTATATGAGTTTGCTCTCTTTATGTACATACACATATATATATTTTATATATTTCTTTTTCTGCACTGCTTTCTCCAGCAATGGCTGCAGAACTCCCAGTGTCCTCTCATTGATTAGCCATACAGCTTTTTGAAATACCTTTCAGGGTAAAGGACAGGTCTTTTACTTCTGGAAACCTAAAATGAAATGTGTTCTATGTATTTTGTTCTTTGGGCATATGCGTATATAATTAGAGGTAAGTATGGCTTGTTTTTTGTTGTTTTATTTTGTTGTGGTTGTTCTAGTAGAGGTTGTGGTGGCTGGGAAAGAAAAGGGAAAGGTCTTGGATGCTTTCTTTTCCTTTTTGAAGAATCATGATTACAGTCTTCAAAAGGCAGTGAGACAGCCTACAAATCTATTTTGCACTGAAGTAAAGCCTCTCATCTTTTTCATGTTACCACTGGACATCACTGATGCATGAAAAGAATCGGACTTGGTCTTTGCCTTTCTTCAATCCTTTTTTTTTTTCACTACTTTGGGCCAATTTTCTAGAAGATCTTGGCACTGAAACTCTGTTAATTTAGGCTTTGATGGAAAGATCTCTTGAGATCAGAGGAGAATTTCTGTCTAACCTAGAAAAATAACAATGGTAGTTAGCATATGCTCCCAGTACATAAAGATCCAGATAAGTTCCCTGCTCTTCTTAATTCCAGCCAACACATCAAACCTCGGGGCTCTGAGAAATTAACTTCTTGGGGTTGAGCTGCAAGGATATAAAATGGTCTGCTGGCAGAGCAGCAGAAAGGTAATGCTGTGTGTTGGGACAAGGACTTATCGTGCACATATAACTTAGCTACCAGATTACACTATCAAGCACCTCAGCTGAAGTTTGTCTTCACTGGCAGTGTAAATAAATCTGACAGGGAGTTTGGGTGCAGCTGAGATGAGGATATATGTCCTGTCCCACCACCCTGCTGTGGTGTTGATGGCTGTCCACAGCTGTCTGCTCCACCATGCTGCTGCAGCTCTCTTAAATTTTTGCTTGACTACTGGAGCCCTCTAGCTTCTTGCTATCTTAGCCTTTGTCCTCAGGCTATTTCTGTCTGTCTTGCTGGCTTTTTACAAAAAAAAAAAGTTCTAATATTTGCTTGTGATGTGGAATGGGGCTTTTCCCACTGAAGTTTCCATAGGAAAAGATCTTTAAATTGCTTAATGGGAGAGGAATGATGTTCCTAGAGGTAGAGTCAAGTGGTTTGGAACACTTAGATGCTGGAAGCATCATGGAAGTCACAGGACTTCACACAGTTGCAAATATTCACATCAATGTGCCCATTACTAGAGTACACATGTAGATCTCATCCCAGTAAAATGTCTGCTGCTTCTGTTTTTACAGCTGAGGAGAGGAGATACAGAGTAACTTGTTGAAATAATCAGTTGCATAAAACTGAGTCCAGGTTTCTTACATGCTTCTTGTACTCTTGACTAATAGGCTTTTTCCTTTCTTGCTAATGTTGCCCATCTCATTCTGCAGCAGTTCTTGTATACTGGCTCAGCATTAGCCCTCCTGACTCTGTACAGAGAGGAAGAAGGGAGTTGTGGTTTGCATTTCAAAGCTGTCAGCCTTAAAGGGACGGGAATAGGCAGTTGAATATACAGTAACTAATTACCCAGTTATGACAAAAAGTCTTTTAGAAAGACCTTGACTTCTGATTCTTTGATTGGTACCAGAAGCTGACTGTTAGTTTAACAAAAAAAAAAAAAAAACCCAAAAAGAAATTGCTAATGGAGTTGGGTGTCTTTTTGTGATATTTTTTCTTTTTTTTTTTTTTCTTCAAGAGAGTGTTTACTAATTCTCTTTCTTTTTTCTCCTACCTTGGACAGTTCATATCTATGAATAATTTAATTGTCCTTGGCTGTCTGCTGATGTGAATGGCGTGCTGTTAGGCATCCTGTATTCATGTAGTATTTGTTAATGTTTGTTTTGTATTCTGTCTGCCTCTCTGCCTTTCCAGAGATCAAATGGATGATGCAAGGCTTGACAACATATAAATGCTATTAAACTGTGTCTGAAAGAACAGAAAGGGGCCTTTGTCACTTCATTAGTTAGAACATTAATTGGAATAGATTGTTCAGTGTTTTTCTCACCAGTGCAGAAGTAAATGTTTATGTGAAAGCATTTTTATACTTTTTGAAAAGTTTGTCTTGGGAATATGTCTAGAATTTATAAGTAGTAATTTGTACTGGCTTACATGATATCTTGGATGTGTTCCCTCTGTTTCCTGTCCCTAGACATTCTTTGTTACTGTCATTATTCCCAAGGTTTAAACTGCAGAAATGCCATATTTCAGATTTTAATTCTCTTCCTCTTCATTGAGGATTGCATTACTTTAACTGCTCTTGTCATGATGCTTTCAAGCAAAAAAAAAAAAGCATCTGTAACTCTTTTCTGTTTACATTCTTTCTCATCCAAGCATTAGCATCACTATTAGTATTCCAAACATATATTTAAATCCTATCTGTAACCCTCATGAGCCTCAGGTTGAGATCCTGAGAACAGTAGGCAGAAAGCACACCCCAAGATACTGTGTCTGCAGTTTTGCCAGGTGAATGGAAAACCAGGCTAATACTTTACTGCAATTCTATAGAGTGATATCAGGGCTGAATTTCCCTTCTGAGAAAGCTTCATCTTTCATAAAAAACATGCTAAGAACAAGAAATAATAGCATTTGCTGTCCTGTGTAAATTACTTAACAACCAGCAGGAAAGCAGGCATTACACGAATAGTAACTTTTTATGGTAACGTTGAAATGTTTCATCATCCACAATTAAAAAGTGTTTGAGTATATGCTGCTGCTCTAACAACCTCCACTTTTGTGGATATTTTGGCCAAGCTCTTCTTGTGGTGCCTACCAGAGTCCACTACATATTGCTAGGCTTCATTAAACTGTTGCATAGCCCTGTAGGCAGCAGAAGGTCTTTTGAAGTGCTTCTGATGCTGGGTGCACCTAATGCAGAGGAATAACTTTCTATAAAGCTGACCCCACTGTTGCTGGATGGCTGGATTGCAGGTACATGCTTGCTTTGCTTGGCCAATGCCTTGAGAGTCCAGTCCTGTGGCTCTTGTTCCTGGATTTCAGCCAAATGGCTGTGAGTTCTGAGACTGGGCTTCAGCACTGCAATGTCTCTCAAGGCAGGCATGTTTGGAGACACTGTTCTCACTGTGGGCAGTGCTGGATGTGCTGCCTCTTTGTCTGTGGAATGGCTTGTTAGGCTGCCTTTAATTTGAACCATCTGTGGCAACCTGCACGCTCTGTTATAATACTGTTTTTATGTCAGGCCTCCAGCAGCATGCTGTGAGTGAACTGGAGACTAGCATGGGAATTAAGGTAGAAAATCCACTGGAAACTTATTGCAGTGCATGTACAATTAACTGGAAAATAATTATGTTCTTTGTAAATGGTACATCCTGCAGCAGACTCCATCTTTGGTTTTATTCTGGCAACTGTAGTGACTCTGGTGAAATTACAGGGTGTAAAATGAGGGTGAAATATATCTGTGTTACAGTGTGTTAGAGGCCTCCCTTGTGTTGGGTGAAGCAGTACTGGAGTTTGTGCTTCCCTTCATTATTGTCTGTTGTAGGATCCTGTCAGGCAGTCTGAGGCTTGTTAGAGCACCCAAAACATGGAGTTGCTAATTGGCTACAGCCCTGTGCTTTCTTTATATACTGCTGTTTCTCTTTCTGTAACCAGCAAATGCACTGTACACCTCCTTCCTTTAAAAAACTTCGATGCTGTTTTAACCTCTCTACCCCATTTTCTGCTCTCTTTTGATAACTTTCTTTTCCCTAACTAATGACTCACCTGGATAGGATTGCTGCTGGCTCTGTGATTATAGCAATTACCTTTAACCCTAAGGAAATGGCTTGCTGTGTTGCCTGGCAGCCAGGGTCTACAGGAGCTGGTAAAACAGAATGGAACAGACATTACTCTTCCTTCATTTTAATCTTGTTATTGATTAGCAAGAAAAGCAACTTACTGTGAAGGATCTTGTCAATTTTCAGGTTGGCTAAGTTATTCTAAAATCTGTTGACTTGATTTTTCAGAGTTGCTGTGGATTCCTTACAACTTCTAGCAAACTGCAAAGGCTTTGGTGGTTCTGTAAACAAGGCCCTTTAAGCCTGGCTTAAAGGAATGGAGAACTACAACTGGAATCACTGCAATAACATTTTTTTTTCTTCTGCATATTAGGCTTGATTTTTATAGTGGTGTTTAGCCAAGCCTTAGTATTGTCTTTCACTTGGTGGCAGAGAATCATGAAAATACAGTTTGAAGTTAGGGCCTTGGGAATACATTATTGTCTTTAGCAAGCTTGCTCACACATTGATAACTAAAAGCAGATGTGTAAGCAAGAGTTTTGAACACTGAACAAAATGTGAGTGAGCAGTGTGTACGTAGGTATCTCAAAGCAGGCCTCACTCTGAGTACCAGGTAATATCAAAGAGCTCCTCTCAACTAACATCAGAGGTGATAATGTGAACAAGCTGTCTGAATTGAGGTGACATGGCACAATTAAATCTTTATAGGGCTAACCACAGCCTGCTGAATTGGCTCCATGAGGGGAAAGGTAGATCTGCCTACAAACACAGAGCTAATAAAGCTACAAGTTGTTTTTGTACCCCCATTGCTCCTTTTAATCAATTTTTTACCAAATGTCATCACAGATGGAAAACTCAAACCAAGTTCACTGATCCAATTCTGTGGAATTGGAAAGGTGCATAGTATACCAGTGCAGCTCTTTGGCTGGAGTGCTGCCAGGCTTGGTGGTAGATGTTTTAGGTTGGAAGGGACTCCTGAAAGTTACCTAGTGCAGCCTCCTCTTTAAAGCAGGGTGGACTTCAGTGTTAGATCAGCTTGTCTGCAGTCTTGTCCTCTCAAGTGCACATTCTTGCGCTGTCTTATGTGCCAGCACTTATTTTTTGACATTGTGGTGAGCCTGTTAGGGATCTAATCTCACAGAAACAACCCCTTCCCCAAACCCATGGTACTAGTAAAAAGGGACTTCAATGCGTGAGATATTACTCAGTAAATCAGACCTTGTTTCACCTATGCTCTCCTTTGGTCTGGAGGGATTTGTGTTTTCTAGAACCAAATATCTACGCCCAGCTGAGTGATTTAGACATGAACTGCTCATCTGACATCAGAATGTTTGTAAACACAATGACTACATATAGCCACAGGCAAATGATTTTTTTACCCCACAGTTTATGACTGCATGATGAAAAAATGTACTTGTAACTAGAGGGGAAAAAAGCCATCCTTTTCATATACTGCAGTCTTAGTTATTGCACTTCTGTTAGCATCTCTCATTTTTTTTGGTAGTTGATAGAAAAATGGGCAGAGGTGCCAATTTAATTAAGAGAATGCCTTCCATTAGAACTGGTCTGAAGGCAGTGAATTTAGTAAGGCAATGCAAGTAGATGGAAAAGTATGCTATTGACAGTAGTAACAGTCTAAATATAGTGTTTCGTGCTCTACTTACGTGTGGCCATGAGTGGCTACTTGCAGTGGCAAATAGTGGATTAAATACCATCTAATTGAAGGTCTATAAGAAGGGGAAAGGTGCTTGAAAACCATAAATGCATTTTACAGACACACCTGTGTTCCCCCTGCACAAATTGAAAGGATGCGATTTAACCCTGTTGAGGCTTTTGTGCTGGGCCGTCCTGGTGGCTGTCGTCTTAACAGTCAATCTGATGCGAAGGCTTCTTTTCTCCCTTGAGCTGCTTTTCTGAAGTGGCAAAACAGACTACTGCAGGGCACTCTGTCTCTGGGACGGAGTGAGACAACAAGTGCATGGGGTTTTTCATGGTTCTGTATTTCTGGTCAGCACTGGGAGTGAGCTATTAAGCTCCTCTAAGACACATACCTTGGGTGTTCAGTGTTCTCCTTCATGCCGCCATACTGTACCTGTGAGCAAAAAGGAATATCTACTTAATGAATCAAACATTGCATCTACATTTCAACAGAATGAATTCATATTTGACTGAGCATTTGCAAAAATAACAGAAATTCAGCATCACTTCTTAATCTGCAGTCGCTGGAAGATTCTGCCTTATTCCTTTGGTGTTTAGCAAGGCTGAAATCTGTGAGGTCTGGATTGCTAACTGGAAAGTATCAATGGCTCAGCAGTTTATGTTCAAAATATGAATGGACATATACTGTGAAAGACGAGGACTTTTGCTAAAGCACCATGAGATTTATTTAACTGATTTGCACTTTAAGGGGGTTACTAAAAAAAACAACTTACTAGCCACAAAATAATGCATCCTGGTATTACCACTTTCTCCCTGGGTTGTACATGAGTTTATTGTGGGATACCACTGCACTTCTTAAAATTATATCCTGGGCATTTTACTGTGCTTTAAAACTTAATTTTGTTATAGCTCTCCAGTAGCCACAGACCTTAAAGCTGATCTTGTGCTCCTGTAGGTTAAGATTTCTCTACTGAAGCTAACGGTGTTCTGCTGATGCAGAGAGTAGATAAGAAAAGAAGTTGGATTTCCATCTTTTTGTGGCTGTTGTGCTATTAGTTCACTTCTTGTCATTCAGCTGTGGTGGAAAGAAAGAACTAATTGCAAGATCCCGGGCTGTGACTGCTGATCATACTGTGGGGTTTAATACAAACAATGGGCTGCTTCTACCTGTTAGGTATTTCAACAAGTTCAAGGAATCCTAGGAGTAGAGTAAACATTGCTCTATTTCTGTTGCATCATCCACTGCCATTTTGTTAACACTTCTGCTGCATGTACCCAGCAACTCTCAGTCCTTTTTGGAATTGTAGCTATTATGACAAACTTAGAAAAAAAAAAAAAAACCAAAAAAACCCAAGTTCCTTTGCAGAAGCTTCCTGGTAAAATAAACCCATACTTCTAGTTGTCAAATTTTAAAGGGATAGCGGGACTAATCTCAGACCTGGATGCCAGACACTAATCAAGCATGCTTTTGAATTTACGTGATTCTGAGCTTGTGCTAGCCCTGTATGTTCCAAGGAACAAATCTGAAAGCTCACTTATTGCAACTGTCTTTTGGGCCAAAATAGTAACTATGGACTGGCAAAGTAGAAATGAGCCCCAACAATGTCTTTCCCTCTCTGAGTGGTGATGTACATATCTGTTGTGGTGGGAACACTGATATGGTAGAAGAATATGGGTGCTAGATACCCATTTTCTACCTGTACAAATCCTTTAGAGGCTGGTCAGCTGGGTTTGCTGTCAGAATTGTCTAGTGTCATTTTGGTTCCACAGGTGGCTGCTGTCCTGCACTGTGGGAGCTTGCCAAGCATGAGTGATGAGAAAAGGCCGGGGAAGGGGGAGAAGGATGATTTTTTTTTTTTCATTACCACCAGTTTCTAATGTCCTCTGAGCTGCCAACTTGTACCAATGAGAATCATACTTAATAGGAACCTTCCCAAGTTCAGACAGTTTAATTATTCAAAATGCATTAAGACTTTTTAATATCTGGACTTAGTTCTAGTAATAAATACATTAGATCAGTTTTAAAAATGCACTCAAATAATTCACAGGTATTAATGAATTATGCTCCAGCCTTTTGTCCGCCCTGGGAGATATATGACTTGAGATCAAAGATATGGAGGAGTGAAATGACGTGTCACAGTCACAAGGAGCCTGATAGTTCAATTCCCAGGACCTGTGTTTTAATGACACAAAGCAATGTGGCACAGTGAATAGTTACTCACCTATGTGGAATCTGGAATTCTCTTTCTTGCAGTAACATAGACAAACCGTATGGCCTTGATCAAACTGTGCTACCTACAAGTTATTTTTACCTCTGTTTCTTTGCCCAGCTCCTTTCTCTTGTCTACTAAGACTGTAAATTCTCATTGGGGAAAAAAGCTGTCTGTATAGTGTATGGCAAAAGGATCTTGATTTATTTATTTTTAGCTGTTGTGTCTAAGTGCTACCAAAATATGAAATGTAAGACAATAAATGTAGAAACAGATCTTCTGTCTGTTACATTCTTTCAGGTTTTATTTTCTTTATTGTATTTTTGCATTGCTACTTTGTCTCCAGAGATGTCCGTTGTGCTCTAGATTGCCGTAAAGCTTTATATTCTAAATACCTGCGTACAAAATTACTTTCTCCAGCCTACGTGCTGCTGTTTTACAAATATAATGCTCAAACAGCACTCTTTCACTCTCTGTTGCTTACCTTCCCTCTTATTTTGGATTACAGAAGAACCAGGTAGATCAGGTAGATTCTGTTTTGCTAGTCCTGCTCTATGTTTGTTTCTTTTTTTCTTTTTTTATTTTTTTTAAATATACTGGCAAATTTAAATTAACCTTGACCATAACTTACTGTTTGACCAGGACTGACTCCATCTTACTGTATCTTTTAAAGAAGTGTGTGTTAATGTCACGTACATGTCTTCTCTCCAAAGGCTCTGTAGTTTTAAGCAGCCTGGCTGCCTGTGTAATGCTTGCTGACACTCAGAACTTTGTCTTCTAATTGTGGCAGAGAAAAATACAACCCCTGTCAGAGTCAGTGGTGGGTCAATGGAGAACAGAGACAGTAATCAATCTAAGGGCTAATTAAAGGCAGTGGTGCCAGGAAATGATAGGGCATTCAACAGGCTGACACTCAAACTTCCCTAATTGGACTAGTGTTCTTTATAACTGCCCTGTGCCCCACTCCATATTGCCCCGGCTATGATAGCAGTATCTCACTCTGTGTTTAGTGTCTTGCTTTGCTTGCAAGTTCAAGGCAGAGATGGATAGAGAGGGATCCAGTAGCAGTGATTGCTGTAGCTTTATACTCCTTCACTTTTTTTTTTTGTTTTATAAAAGCTCAGTTACTGAATGATGGTTATAAGCAAGTTGATAATATTGTAAAAAGAGATGGTATGGCTAAGAGGAACCTGCTGAGGCTGCTGCTGTTCTCACATTCTTCAAATGAGAGGGCAAGTAAGAGAAATAGTATTTTTGGATGGAGAAGGATGACTTTGGTTCACTAACAATTTCATTTGAAGTGCTATGGTTTCTGCTCCTTCATGAGATTAAAAGGAATGCCCTCTGAAGAACTTCAGGCCAGAAGAGGAGCTTAAAAAGCAAGTATTTGTGACCAAGAAAAAAAATTGCTTTCTACATCCTATAACTGTATCATAAAGTGTAGTAGTTGCCGCAGGAATCTGAGAAAAATCCTACAAACCAGTTAGGACTTCTCTGTAAGTGTAAGTACAATAAATATCCGTTAACTTGAGCTGTGCAATGTATTCTAGTTAAATAACATTTAACTAAAGTTCTGTCACTTCTGCAGGAAAGAATCCTGCAGAGCATCTTAAGTGCAGAAAAGAAATCCCGATGGAGTCTTCAGGAGCTTTGCAGAGAAATGTGTTTTGAGAATCAGACTAATTTATCATACTTCTGTGGAAAATTCCCCTCCCACACTTGATATTTTCACGTGTATTGGAGGTTTCTGTACAATAGTGAGAAATAGTTAATCGTTTCTGAATTTCATGTTGAGAAAAACTGCTTGGGAATGAAGTAGAATGAGTATCTGGAAAAAGAATGGCAAGACCTAGCCTTTTTTTTTTTTTTAATGGGCATGAAAATCTACATCTGGGGACAGGGAGAAGATAAGATTGTGGGTGGTAAATTGCAGCATGACAAAGAGTTAATATATAGTTGATAGCACCATACGGGATTAGATTCTGAATTTTTGCAACCGTATCCCTTTTTTTGCCATTCCCTCCTCAGCTATATAATAAGACATTATAGTACAAGCTAGTCAGCCGTAAGTAATTTCATGGACTTCAATGGAATGTTGCCCATGTAACATATACCAACATATTTTAGGAGGGCTGGGCGGTAGACGAGACTGTGGCATTAGTATGTTCTTGGTAGCAGGGTGGCAAGACAGAAAGCCTCTCCATGTGCCAGCTGCCCATCAGTATCAGTGAAACATACCCCCATTCAGTTTGCTTAGTAATATGAATGCCATGTATAGTGGAGACAGAGATGTTTCCCTGTAAACATGAGTTGAGATATTTTTGTTTTCTTTTTGGAGAAATTGCAGGAATATAACCACATCTATCTAGTTACTCACTGGCATAGTTAAGTGAGCTACCCTTATGACTCTTATTCCCAGGTATTTTTTAATTGAGCATTGGATGTCACAGAGTAAAGAGATTCTTCACTGTGAAGTGGAAAGATCATTATAAAACAGTATTTAAAATACAGAGAAATGCAAGCTACGCTATTTGTGTTAATAGCACTTTTTTCATCCCAGAGCCATACAAATGTTTCAAGAATTTAATTTTGTACTTAGGCGAAACAGTTCTGAGGGAACTAGATAGTCTCTGGACACAAATGAAGCCAGCTCTAGTCTTTTTGCCATGTACACCACACCTGATGGCAGAATGAGCTCTGTAGATGAAAGGATATTGGAGGAAGCACTGAATAACTTTTTTTTTTTTTTGGGGTGGGTAACAACTGGTGTTGATGGCACTTCTAAACACTTTTAAATTACGTATATCTTAAAGCAACAGAGCAATTCTTACATATAGCAACAAATTTGAGCAGAGTTGTTCTCTAGTACCTAATGACAATAATGAAAGTTAATCCAAGTTTGAACTTCAAACTATTTGAAGAATAACTAATAAACCCAACTAATGAGTGGGCTTTCTGTATATATTAGAAACAGTGTTTCTCTGTATGTTACTTTAAAAACTTGGAAGTGTCTCAGTTGCCTGTTATAAGAGGTGTGGAAAACTCTCCCCAGACTTGCCTGTCTCCTAAGTCACCCAGCCTCCTGCAAATCATGTACCTTGCAGAGAAGCATTATTAATTCCAGGGGACTGGCCTGTGGCACAGTCCAAATCTGTTTATAATCTTTCAGCACTCTGATATTGCCTCCACCCCTAACAAGAAGAATCAGAGGCATGCAGAGGGGGAGAGATGGACCCGCATTGCAGTGTGGTAAGTTCTTCGAAAAAAGAACAGCAACTGCTTCCTGTTGAATCTCTTCTGTTTAACTCAGTCTAGTGGTATAGGAGTGTCATTGTTTTTCATAAGTAAAAAGAATTTGAATAAACAGATCTACCCAACCAGCCAGTTCCTAAGGGATGGGATGCAGGTTTTTTTAGATCTACAAGGTATTCTGATACACTAAGTTCTTGGTCAGATTCTTTTCACTAAAGAGGAGTAAATAATTTTGGAGGGGGGGAACCAACCCCAAAATGTAATGAAATCTTAATGTTGTATCCCACGCTGTCAAAGGCTGGTGCATCACTGTTTATCATCTTAGACTTACGAGTTTATTAGTATCTTTTTGTGTGCTCTAATAGTTTCCTATGTACTGTGACTTAATAGCATATTTGTGCTGCCAGCAAGATATTTAGCTAGAGTTGGAAGGGACCTTGAAGATGATCTAGTTCCAACCATGGAAAGGGACATCTCCCACTAGACCAGGTTGCTCAAAGCCCCATCCAACTTGGCCTCGAATGCTTCTAGGGATGGGGCATCCACAACTTCCCTGGGCAACCTGTTCCAGTGTCTCACCACCCTCACAGCAGAGAACTTCTTCCTAATATCTAACCTAAATCTACCCTTTTTATGTCTTAAACCATTACCCCTTTTCTGATTGCTTCAATCCCTGATAAAGAGTCCCTCCCCATCTTTCCTGTAGGCCCCCTTTAGGTACTGGAAGGCTGCTATAAGGTCTCCCTGGAGCCTTCTCTTCTCCAGGCTGAACAACCCCAACTCTCTCAGCCTGTCTTCATAGGAGAGGTGCTCCAGCCCTCTGATCATCTTTGTGGCCCTCCTCTGGACCTGCTCCAACAGGTCCAAGCCCTTGTTATGTTGGGGACCCCAGAGCGGGACACAGTACTCCAGGTGCAGTCTTACCAGAGCAGAGTAAAGGGGCAGAATCACCTCCTTCGACCTGCTGGCCATGCTTCTTTTGATGCAGCCTAGGATGCGGTTGGCTTACTGGGCTGCAAGTACATGTTGTTGTCTCATGTTGAGCTTCTCATCAACCAACACCGGCAAATCCTTCTCCTCAGGGCTGCTCTCAGTCCATTCTCTTCCTAGCCTGTATTTGTGCTTGGGATTGTCCCGACCCAGGTGCAGGACCTTGCACTTGGCCTTGTTGAATTTCATGAGGTTTGCACAGGCCCACATCTCAAGCCTGTCCAGGTCCCTCTGGATGGTATCCCTTCCCTCCAGCACATCGACTGCTCCACCAAGCTTGGTGTCTTTGGCAAGGCTGCTGAGACTGCACTCAATCCCACTGTCCATGTCACCAACAAAGATGTTAAACAGTGCTGGTCCCAGTACCAACCCCTGAGGAACATCATTCGTCACTGGTCTCTACTTGGACATCGAACTGTTGACCACAACTCTTTGAATGTGACCATCTAGCCAATTCCTTATCCACCGAGTGGTCTGTTTGTCAAATCCACGTCTCTCCAATTTAGAGACAAGGATGTTGTGTGGGACAGTCAAATGCTTTGTGCATGAGTCCAGGTAGATGATGTCAGTTGCTCTTCCCTTATCCACCAACACTGTAACCCTGTTGTAGAAGGCCCACAAATTTGTCAGGCATGATTTGCCCTTAATAAAGCCATCTTGGCTGTCACAAATCACCTCCTTATTTTCCATGTGTCTTAGCATAGTTTCCAGGAGGATCTGCTCCATGATCTTGCTGGGCACAGGGGTGAGACTGACTCGACCATAGTTCCCCAGGTCTTCCTTTTTTCCCTTTTTAAAAATGGGGGTTAAGTTTCCCCTTTTCCAGTCAGCAGGAACTTTACCAGACTGCCATGACTTCTCAAATATGATGGGTAGTGGCTTAACAACTTCATCTGCCAGTTCCCTCAGGACCTGTGAACGTATCTCATCAGGTCCCATGGATTTGTGTACCTTCAGGTTCCTTAGATGGTCTTGAACCTGGTCTTCTCCTACAGTGGGCAGTTCCTTGTTCTCCCAGTCCCTGCCTTTGCCTTCTGCAATTCAGACGGTGTGGCTAGGCCCCTTGTTAGTGAAGACTGAGGCAAAAAAGTCATTGAGTACCTCAGCCTTGTCCATGTCCCAAGTGACCAGGTCTCCTGTTTCCTTCCAGAGAGAGCCCACACTTTCCCTAGTGTTCCTTTTGTCACTGCCACACCTAAAGAAGCTTTTCTTTTTGCCCTTGGTGTCCCTGGCCAGAATTAGGTCTATCTGGGCTTTAGCTTTTCTAACCTGATCCCTGGGTGCTCGGACAGTTTCTCTGTATTCCTCCCAGGCTGGCTGTCCTTGCTTCCACTTTCTGCAGGCTTCTTTTTTCCAATTGAGATTGTCCAGGAGCGCCTGTTCATCCATGCAGGCATCCTGGTGTTTTTGGCTGACTTCCTCTTTGTTGGGACGCATCGCTCCTGAGCTTGGAGCAGGTGGTCCTTGAATATTAGCTAGCTTTCTTGGGCCCCTCTTTGCTCTGGGGCTTTATCCCATGGTCCTCTGCCCAGCAGATCCCTGAAGAGGCCAAAGTCTGCTCTCCTGAAGGCCAGGGCTTCTGCTTCTATCTGGCAAGATGAGCTTTCCCAACCTCATTCTGTTTTTATTTAGTGCAGTGCAGATGGATTTGAATCACAAGGTTGGATGATGTATTGTATAGAATGCAGCACAATATACATGTCTGTTTTAAATTCTCCTGAACTTGATGCAGAGAATAACGCTGATTGTGGGAAAACAGGATGAATAGTTTTTTGGATAGACTTTAGAGAGTTTGTCAACTGCAAAGGGAGAATTTTCTCTGGCTTTTAGAGCATTTCTTCAATCGTAACTGAGTTTCTTCGATGCAGTGGTTCAAAAGCATCCATATTATGATTACTGATTGTTATTACTTTTAATCTTTACATGTGAATTTAATCAGAAAGCCTTCTGATGGAGAAATTATTTGTCATCAGCAGTGTGCATCTGAGAGTCATGCACAATATTTGTTTGATAGCTGCTATTATTTCGTGGTGTTAGGAAGACCTGCTGTTGCAAAGAGATACCAGCTGCACTTCAAATTGCACTTTGACTATTTACGTGAAAGATTTGGGCTGTAACTGAATTTTGCATGGGCTAGTGTCTGTTTATCCATTTTCTGGCCCTGAGTGAAAGTGGGCAAGTGAGAAGTTTTCAGTGGCAGAATATGTCAGGTGAAATGCAGCACAGGACTAAGGCTTTTGCATGCCAGGGCTTGACCTCATGCTGGACTTACATGTTGGAATGAGATTCACGCAAGGCTATTAACTTATGCTTACCTTTTTTTTGAAATCTTCTTTCTGAACTGGCATAAGTGATTCAGATTTCCTCTACATGCTTCCTAACCTATAGCCATTGCTGAGCTTTCAAGCTCATCTGATTCCAATAATATGGTTCTCCTTTCATTTGTGTCTGCCACTAAAAATCAGTATTTGCCGACACCTTCGCGACATTCAACGCTGAAGTTCACTGGTGTGAGCTATGAACACTTGCTGTCTGTCAGACACAGTAGGGCATTAATTAAAGGGAAATGACAGACTCCTTAACAATGTTGTTATATTTTCAAGGCCAAGCTTAATGTTATCTAGTGTGTTACATGAGATTATGTCATATTCATAATAGGGCAGGTTAGGAGTAGAAAAAATACAGCTCATTGAAATTGTTTACAAAAGTTTGTACACAATGTCATGTTCTTTCTTACTTCATTAGTACTGGTTGAGTTGTCTCCTGCTTTGTTTTCCCTTTTCACGCCTTTCAGACAGACTCCATCATGTTGGCTATTGTATTTCATTATTTGCATCTCACGCTAAATACTAAGTATCTGTGGAAAGCAGGGTCCTATTATGGTGTGCACTGTGTACACAAAAGAAAGGATTGCTCTCAGCTCTTAAACAATAGCAATAACTTTTAAACTAAAAAGAAAGTCTGAGGGTGTCACTCTGCATATTTATTGTCTTGCTTGTGACATGGGAATACTGATTTATCATGTTCCATCAGTAATAATCCACCTAGACAGTTTTCTGTTCTGAAAGATTAGGATTATATTGCTAACACTTCTAAATGCTGTGTAGCCCTGGAAAAGGGGCTACAAAACCTGCAATATGGTATGTCCCTATCTTTTCAGAGCATGCAAGAAGACATGTGGAAGAATTTTAGGACTGAGTAAGTCTCTGCACATTCTAATGCCTGAGTTTCACTGTCTGAAGTACTACAAGCAAAGGACCCATTGTACAAGGGCCACAGGAAACTTTATCAGTTTTATGTTTTCTACAGAAATCTTCAGGTGAAAGGTGTAAAATTTCAGTGTGCCATGGTTAAACAGCATTATCACTCTAACTCATTACCACAATTGTGATATGTATTTAATGTATTATACAATATATAATGTATTTAATGACTAAATTGGCATGAATAATTTGAGATGGTAATAAAAAAATATTCTATTTGCAAACTGTAAACACAGCTGCTTATTCTGCTTTTATTGTAGAAGCAAATGAGAGAGAAAATGCCATTATATTGATACAAACTTTCCCCTAAGTTCCTGAACTTTCAACGGCTAAGATATTGGAGGGAAAGAAAAGGTTTCCTCAAACATCTCCATTCCTGCCTCTAGGCAGCTGTTTTTATGACTGTAGGGAAACTTTGCCCTGCAAGGGTTATTCACCACCTGGGTCATTATAACACTATAGCTTTTAGGACGTTTCTACCCAAAGGCAAAAGGAGGTAGCTTTGGTAAATGGCCTATAATTCTAAGTCTTGCATCTTTCACCCTGCCCTGTGCTTAGTGCTCTCCTCTGTAGACACAGGTGGGGAGAAGCTGTTGGACTGAGAAATCAAAAGCAATGAAATGCTCTCACAGGTTGTTACCCTGCTTTCAGATGAGCTAGAAGTGGCAACACAGTCAAACCCTTGTGTTTATATTGTGGTTTATATCATGACAGCCTTCTTCTGTGGATTGTTCTTCAGTAAATAGTCAGTGTATATGTTTGTTGCTCTGATCCTGCAAGCGATTGAACTGGTAGGCTGATTCTGTGACATGTCTGCAAAGGTCAGTAATGGTTACTGGGTGTAGGTAAGTGATTCTCATGCTGTAAGTGTGACTGCCAGCTTGACGTGCCAGCAAGCACTTTATTTGGCCTTCCCCTTCCTTGTTGCACTGCCTGGAGCGTACACAATTAGTGCAGTGTGCTCCTCTTGCAGCAGTTCCACTGTTGTTGCTGGCTCTGCGCTAGCTATAATGTATGGCCTTCCCCAGGAAGCACTGGGGGCTGGTCTGTATACATATGTGTGCCAACTTGATACCCTTGTTTCAGAGGCAGCATAGTGTTTTGGCATCTGTTTTGTTGTTTGGTACGTCAGTGAAGTACATGGTGTATGTCATATTCATATGATGCTAATGCGCAAGCCTCCTCTCCTGTTTCTTGCTTTTGTGTGAACCAGTGCATGGCATTTCAGCTAAACTCTGTAGTCTGTGGTCAAAGCAGCATGACTCTCTTCAGTCTTTTAAAGTCTGTGGTAGGATGACTGTGTGAGGAAACCCTTGATTTGTGAATCAGAACAGTTTGTCTAGAACCCAGGCACGGCTTGGTTCTTAATTCTCTGTGGTCACTTGGGCAGGAGCAAAATGAGTGCAAAAGGGTGGAAATCATTATTCCATGTTCTGTTTGATACAGCCTGGTCCTAGTGAAAATGTGCAATGTGCAAGGCAGCAGGGAGCACAGGATGCTCTCAACTTGAGCTGATTCTGTCATGAATGATGTCATGTAATTATGTCAGATTTTACTATTCAGACCTGCTGGATTTTCTGTGTTATTTTCTGTGTTATTTTCTTCCAAATACCTACAAGATAGAGTCTCTGTTTTGCCTGAAATGAGCCCTGTGCTAACTGTCACACCTAGTCTGCTCTTCAAATAACGTCTGGAGAAAGGAGAAATTCTTAGGGCTTTGGAATAACTTTTGCTTGGATGAGGATATCAGCATTTAGTCTGGTGGATGTAGCTATAAAAGAAATACTTTGGAGGAAAGATTATGTGAGCAGGGGATGAGTTGCCTTTTCCTGTGCTGTTTAAAAGACTAATTCAGATGCAATACGTTATCTGTGTTGAAAACAGCATTAAGTGCTTTATTGCTGTTATGGTGTGGGCAGTAATAGAAAGGAATTACACAGGCTGGTAGAAGTGAGCTTTGACTTGACTTGCTGTGAATCACTAATCAGGTGTTGAGTGTGGGACTAAATATTAACACCTTTCAGGACACTAAGCACTTATAAACTCTGCCTTAAATCCCTATAAAGATACTTGGCATGGAGAAGGCAGAAGCAATTTGTTATCAGGGTAGGCATGCATTTGAAAAGGGTTCGTTGATTTGAGAGGCAATTCCTAATCAGGCCCAACAGTGAACTAAATTTCTAGTTCAAATGCAACCGTGTGTCAGTAATACTGAACAAATGGTGTTTTCTGGATGCTTGAAAGGAGTAGGTGATCAAATTGTACATGCACCTCACTTCCAATCTTCCCCAACCAGTAGAACTGCCACCTAGCAAGCCCCTCAGTGGTGGGTTGACCCCAGCTGGAAGGTAAGCCCCTAACCATTTGCTTGTCCCCTTCCAGCGGGGTGGGGATGAGAATTGAAGAGTAAAAGCAAGGGGAAAACCCTCATGGGCTGAGATAAAGACAGTTTAAGTGAAGGTAAGAAAAGGACCCCCCCTCACCTCCACCCCAAAAAACAAGTGGTGCGAAACTAATTGCCAGCACACCAATGCTCATCCAGTCTCTAAGCAACAGCTACTTTAGAAAACCTCTCTCCCCCAGTTTTACAGCTGAGCATGATGTTGTATGGACTGGAACATCCCTTTGGTCAGTTGGGGTCAGCTGTCCTGGGGCTGTGTGCCTTCCCTACCTCTTGTCCACCCCCAACCTGCTCACTGGGACAGCAGAATGAGAAACAGAAAGCCTTGGGGCTGCACAGCAGCAGCTAAAACATTGGTACGTTATCAACGCTGTTTTGGTCACCCATCTAAAACATACAGGCTGCTGTGTGAACAAAATTATATCCACCCCAGCTATATCCAGTACTCCCTCCCAGGTTGAAAACTGGATTTCATAGTGCAGTAACCTGACAGTTTAGCTGAAATTTATCTTGGAAAGAAGGAAAAAATTTCAACAGTCGAGATTGACAGCCTGTCCAAAGGAATGCAGTGTTAACAACCCAATTCTCCCTTTTGTTTTTGTATGAATGGGGGGTTTTTTTGTTTGCTTGGGTTTTTTGTTTGTTTTTTTTCTTTCATTTAAGTTAGCAAAACATAGAGGAAATTATGTACCAAATGCCTAAACAGATGTAGGAGATAGAGCCTTGCATCCTTTCCTCTCCATATGTTCTGGGGTTTGGTTTTTGGGTTTTTTTTAGTAGTCTTTTATTTGAGGTTGCTTGTGGGTACAGATTGTAGATACCTGGTTTGTACAGAAAGTAAAGGCAGAAAGAACATTTCCCATCTCTTTCTCATCTCCCCATTCAAATATTAGCTTGTGACTTACCTTTTACTTCTTCCTTATTTTAAGTTTTGCAACTCAAGTAGCTCCTATCACATTTCTAACCCCAGTTGAATGGCAACTGAAGAACTTGGTACAGACAGGTATCTTGATGTGTCCACCTGCTCAGGTACCACTAACTGTGGGGAAAAAATAAGGCGTATGAACACATATATTTGGAGGCACAATTTTATTTTTACCACCAAAACTACATGAACAAGTAGAAATAAAAAAAAATCAAGGTCAAAGTTCACACTCAATCAACCTACTTATCCCAAGCTGCTTAAAACACCTTTTTTGTGTGAAGTCTGAGACCCACTTTTGCTTTAGTCCTAAATTTGAATAATGTCTGAATAACAAAACTGTCATTGCCATTCTTCCTGAGAACAGAGAAAATACTGCGTGTGCCTGTAGGCTTTTTCAATATGCAAAATAATTCTAAACTATGGCCTGCCTTTAAAAACATCAAATGCTATTACTGGAGAGCCTATATTCTTTAGGATAAGCGAGAGGGCGTAGGAAAGGAAGAAAAGGGTCAAATTGCCTACGGCAAGTCTTGTGCTTTAGGTAGTGATGGACTGGCAGGTTGTCAAAACACAGACAGACGCTTCTGTAATGTATGAACAACATGGCATCAGAATGAATGAACAGTGTTCTGCTTTTCCAGCCTCCTTCCACCCCCGTCGCGTTATTAGCTGCATTGCATAATTTGTGTGTGTGAAACATTTTATAAAGTCAGTATGGTGCTTGTCAAACTACCTGTCATTATCCCCCTTGTAAAGCAGTTATTCTGTCTGCTCCTGCTTTGGTCTGCTCTCTTCCCCTAGGGAGATACAGTACAGCTGACTTGGATTTCAGTTTCAACTGCTGCCTAAAATTGTCCCTTCCAAAAAGTATTGATTGACTTTTGGTGGGAGCATCATTTATAGAGCTGGAGATAGATCTATCAATAAGCTAAGATTTAGGTGCTCTTGGACTAGTGAGAGAACGCTGTGCACGTTTTCTTCTTCACTTGAATGAGTCTATTAACCTCATTGAGTTAATTGAGTGCTGATGGGAGAGATGAATCTCTCCCTTGATTTTGGATGTCCCTTCTAATTTTGTTTATTTTTATATCTTAATTTTTTTAAGTTCTTTTATAAAAGAAGTACTGTATATTTTTGTTTAAAAACATTTACATTTTATGCTTTTGGTCATCTTACTAGGAAATCCTGTTGAATGTGTTTGAGTTTTTTAAAAAGTATTTAAACTCATGCTTGCAAAGACAAATTTTCATCAATGTTAAAATTTGTGAGACCAGATTTTTATCTTGCAAAATTAGCAAGTGACAGTTGAGAGAAAATTCCCCACATTCTTTCATGTGTCAGGTTGTATCTATGTGGAGGGAATGGATGGCAAAGGCTGGGAAGTTTTACTGCTCATGAAAAAGTTAGATGCAGAAGGTGAGTTTTCAGGTAACGGTTACTGAGTGCTCTAGGACCTCACTTAAAAACTTGAGGGCATTTAGTTGCAAATATATTTCATGTATCTATTCTCCTATAAATTACACCTATCATCTAAAAAGCACAGTATTTTTACTTTATCCCGAAAGTAAAACGCAGCTGTTTAATTAAGGGTGGTCTGAACTGCACAGAGATGGGCATATTGTATTGTAAAGAATAAAAGATACAGCAAGACACACAAAAAAATTGTAGGCAAAATTGGGTCCCAAATAAACATTCATCAAATTTCCCAGGCCTAGTTACCTCCATCCTTCCACTCTGACAGGTTTCAGGTGGCCTACAATGTCTCAGGCACTTGAAAATAGCTCCTGTCGGTGATGTAGGCGAGCCTCTGTGTATGTGCCCAGGTATGTGCAGGAGGTGAAGAAGTAGCCAGCTGCTCTCATTTAAGTTTATTCTTATTTCTGCTGCTGCTATTTATGCCGAGGTGGGCATAACTCTTCAAGAAAAGGGTTGGAAGTGTGTTTCAACTGAGGAGTCTCTGACATTGCAGTGTATTAAAATCACAGAAATAATTGGGCTGTTATTAACATCTGTAAGACAGATGCATGCCAGCAACAGGTAAGGAGGAGGGAGGATGTGAAGGTATGCATAAGGTCAAGGGGGAGGATAGGCTATGGGAATCTACAGGGAGGATGAAGGGACTGATGGGGTTATGCTGCAGGTTGCCTGGAAGTGTGAAGCGAAGTATAGAGCTAGGATATATGTGGGAAAAACATTGGGTTTGGATACACACTATGGGGGGAGGAGACAAGGGATGTCCAGGCGCTATAGCAAATTTTCAGCTGCAAGTTTGATCTGCTGGCCTCTGCCCAGATTGCTGTGTCCCAGACTATGCTCTGGCTGTGCTATAGGTAAAAACAGACAAGCATTGCTTGTGTCGCAGTCTCCATAGTAATCAAGGAAACAGTTTGATCTTGTTGGGTAACTAGGTGTACTGGGTTGCAGGAGAGTTGTTGCTTATTAGCTGAGCACTGTCCCCCCAAACGTGCCGTTACAGGGACTGAGCAGCTGGTGCTAGTTATTCCCTCACAATGCTGCAGAACTAGTGTTTTATTACCTGTTGCAAAGCAGCTTGTCAAGGTATTTCACAAATGGTGTGCAGTGCTCAATATTATGACCCAAACCAGCAGATTAAAGTTTAGGTACATGTGTTCTTGAGAGTAAAACCCAGCTACAATAAACCTCTCAAGTGAAAACAAGGCCTGGAAAATGCTTTTCTAGACCTGCTAAAATCAGTTTATGAAAGTGACCCGTCACTTTTTTTTGTGAGTGCTGTCCTTGGTCTTTCAAGAACATCTATGAGTCTTGTCTAGCAGCAAGTTAATCTCTGAACTAACATTTCCTTTTGCTAGTGTGTGACATTTCTGTGTTAGCGTGGTACAGTTCCAATTCTCTCCTATAGACAGGATGATTTTCTTGGCAATCTGTGATACAATTATATGTTGAAGCATGCAGTGAGGGACTGTTTTTGGCCAGTGATAAAATGACAACGATTGCACATAATTGCTGAAAACAATTTTGAATTTTATTAATGAGATACTCCAAACAACATCTTGTAGACTATTGTCTCAGTTAACAGCCAATTCGTAAGAGTTGTGTTGTGTAATTTGCATTTATTTCCCCTATTTATATTGAAATGACACTTGCTGTCCATAATTACCCATCCTCCAGATACAAGTTGCTGCTTTTTAGTTGCTGTTTCCCTTAAAAGAAGTGGAAATAAACACACAATTTAGAGTTGTATTGATTAGTCTCATCCAGGGTATAAGTAGAGTTTTTACTATGCATCTGTTTCCCTATGTTTTTTTAAGAGTAGCTGCAAGCACCGAGAATAATTCTAATAAAGATTAAAAACGTGCTAAGGCTGAT
The DNA here is from genome assembly GCF_964199755.1 of Larus michahellis. Classification (NCBI taxonomy): domain Eukaryota; kingdom Metazoa; phylum Chordata; class Aves; order Charadriiformes; family Laridae; genus Larus; species Larus michahellis. Next base: position 45,257,798 of record NC_133898.1, on the reverse strand, counting down.
CACAGAAATATTTTTTTAAATAGCGTGAAATGGTGGTGGGGATCTCTCTGGTCCTGATCCAACAAAGACTTACATATTTAACTTTATTGTGCTATCATTGGGGCTATATAAAGAAAAATGAGTAAAAAATGTGCAGTAAAGATGAAGGGAACAAATCTTAGCATAGAGGAAAATTCTGAATTGTCACGTTGATTTAGGGTGTAGTTGGCTCTACTCATGGGAGGGACAAGGAAGCGTGAGTGACAGTTACAATGAGGTGGTTGTGGGAATTCTTAATGTGGTTGCTTGCATATAAGGTTAAGTCAGGAACATCCAACTCACAAATCTGTCGAGGAATAAAAAATTTAGTTGCGTGTCCTGCATATAATGAAAAATTTCTCTCCAAATTGTAATGACCTTACTGTTTACTTTCAGGGTGGGGCAGAGGGATAACTGCTGCTGATTCTTCACATGCGTCCCAATTTCAGGTAGTGGGGCTCATCAGCACCACCACCCCTCTCTTTTTTTTTTTTTTCTTTTTTTTCCTTTCTGCCTTCCTTTCTGTGAAGGTATGGATGTACTATCCTCAGGGTGGCTCGGTCCAAATTGACAATGAAGTCAGTGATAATGAAATCAGCTCAGCTGAGTATACTCCTACCAGCTGGCCTTGCTTTGTGAAGGAGGTTGGATCCGAGGCTTCCTGAGGTTCCTTTCAGTCTGAGGGGTTCTATGATCCTATTCTGTGATAAATGCACACTTTATCCCTGTGTTCCAGTGATGCTGAATCCAATCTGATGAACAGGAATTACTCTGCCAGGTTATGCGTAATGCTTCCCTTTTTTTGTAGCATCACTTTAGGAAGTTTATTTTAAGTTGAAGTACTAGTAGTCATCTGGGATCAAAACACTAGGAAAAGCGGTTCTCCCTCAGCAGATCGATAGAGGAGGCTTTTACATGCATCATTTCTTCCCATAAATATTTCAAAATATTATAGGTGTGAGGAAATATAGTCTATTGAACAAAAATGGAAGGAAGATGAACACTTCCACTCTTTTTTTGGCTTTGTTCACCAATACTGTCTGTTTCACGACAGAGGAAACATTGAGGTAAATTTGCTGTTTTGGGCTAAGCCCTTGCCCAGTTACCGATTTAACAGAAATGCATATGGTTGAGAGATTTCTAGTTTGGTTTTATCCCCCTTCCCATCAAATTGCCTATCTACTTGGAGAGGTATTACTGCCAGTTTCCTGTAGGTGGTGTTAAGTGTTGTATAGTGATGATTTATCTGACAGCAGGGGAGGATGAAGAGAAATTTCAATTAAACAATTAATTTTTCTGTTGTGAAATCCTAATGCTATAACAAATACCTATCCAGTGCTGGAGGAACTCCATATCCATGGCCACCCTTCTACAGGGAAAGAGCATGCAGTAAACTTCTGACCCAGAACTGTCTCAATTACTGAGCCTTCAGATTTCTGTCTGTTGGTAATTGAAGTTGTGTATACTTCTACAAATCATATGCATCTAAATAGTACCATAAGGAGTAGTTAATGGAATAAACCAACTATTTACTTAAATAAGTGATGATATTCAAAGATTTTTTTCATGCTGTAATCTTCTGATTCCCTGACCTCTACAGGAGGAGCTGATACCTTAGTTGCTGTGGAATTTCCAACTCCTTTTTCTCCAAGTTTATTGTAGAATTCTCATTAATTTTTCTTTTGTAAAGGTCTGTCTTTATCAGTTTTTGAGGAGAGGATGAAACCCGTAAACTGGGTAGTATAGGATGAGGAAAAAGAAATGAAGTGCATCTCTCTTGCTTTCTTCAATGAGGTGCAAATAGGATGTGTCACTGTGCAGTTCTGGTGAACACCTATGTAGACAGTTGAATTTCTTGCTTATCTGATGAATTACAGGAATGCTTCTACAGATGCTACCCAGTGCCATTAAATATGGAAGGTACATCTCTCTCTCCCCTTTCTTTCCACTCCATTTGCTGCTGCTAGCTTTGCCTTTGTGCTGACTTGCTCAGGAGGAGCAGAATTATGGGATTTGGAAATGCATTGCCCAAAATAAAAGCGCTCCACATAGTTGTTACATCTTTGAAGCTGATGATAAAATATTTGTTGTGACTTTTTTTTTTGCTTGTGAATGTGTGAATAAATTTGTTGATGAATTTCCTATTTGTGATGTCTCTCAACAGTGAGTTTAATGGCTCTTGGCACTTCTCCTCTCCTTTAAACAGGACCCCAAAAGCAAGTATATCTTGAATGAGCAAAAAAGTAGCTCTTGTAGGGAGCTGAATTGGTGGAAAGAATAGACGGAAGCACAAAATCTTGTGAGTCTGACAATAGAATCATAGAATAGTTTAGGTTGGAAGGGACCTTAAAGATCATCTAGTTCCAATCCCCCTGCTGTGGAGATAGTTGATCAAACTTTGAACTTATTAATATAATCATAGTTTCCTTCAGCTTTTCCAGAAGGCTGCAGTAGTCATGAAAATAAAGGATTTCTTTCAACTTTGCAGATAGCAGCACTGGAAACACCTTAGTTCATTGGGTCAGCTTTGAAGAAACAATTCCATTAAACAGGCCTGTAATCAAACAGACCTGCAAATAGTAACCACTGGGTAAGAAATTATGGTCTCTTTCAGGCATAGGGAATATCTAATTAATCCCTGAAGCTATGGGTGGGCTAGAACACACCTGCTGTGATGTCTGGAAGATGACACTTTAGGTGTAAAGGGGCAGGAAAGCTGGGGAATTAATCCTCTATTTAAAAAAAAAAAATCCAAACCCACACAAACCAAACCAAAACCCCTGAACCAAACCAAAACCCCCAAAATAAAAAAAAAAAACCAAACCGCTCCCCCCAAAAGCAAGCCGTAGTATTTCTTTTTCTTTCCTTTTTTATTGTAGAATTCTCATTCATTTTTCTTTTGTAAAGGTCTTTCTGTAAAGGTCTGTCTTTGTCAGTTTTTTGAGGAGAGGACCAGACCCAGATGCTAACATTCACAACATAAATATCTGTCTGTCAAACTGGCCTTGGATTATTTTTATTAATAGACATTAAAGGCTGTACATAGTAAGTACAGTTATTGCTACTTGCAGGGCAAAATGGTAGTCTTGTGTACAAGGGACCTCTTTGATGCACTTACTTCAATGTGAAGTGTGGGTTGGAGCCTTTCAATCTGTGGACTAGTTTTGACTCCTAAACAGACGTGTATGCTTGCCTATTCTTTTTTTTTCTTTTCTTTTTTCCTCCAAGTCTTTATAAAGAGTATCCTCAAGAGGTCCGCAGGTGCCAAACAGGAGTTAACTAATGTGTAAAACATGAGTCTATGCCTTTTAATAGAAAACACTAGTTTTTCTGTTTCCAACAATAAAATTGTTGGTTATCTGGTGTAATGTCTTCTTGTCTGAGCTGAAAAGTATTTTTCTATTAAAGACAGAAACATCTTATTTGCAAGACCATTTCATCTGTACTTGTGGTTGGATGTGAATGTGAGGCAAATCAGAAATATGGAGGAATTTAATTCCTTCTGGGAAGTTATGCACTGTTCTTTCTGTGGTACACGCCTTACTTTTTTTGTGCATGTAGTGTTTAAAACAGTTCTTTGGGTATTTGGATTTGTAAATTAAGCCATTACCAGTGATGGTATGAATTTTGAGTGAAGTAGGAAAGTGAATAGGGGGATTTGGATTCAGGGGAATATATTCTCCTTAGTTGTTGTACTGTCTCACACATACGCTTCTGAAAAGCAAGATTATATTTTTTCCCCAGATAATTCCATTGTACTGTTTCATTTGGGAGAACAATTGATGACTTGTTTATAAGTATTAGTGTGCTGATATTTCTTTTAATTTTGCATAGTTACATGCTCTGTAAAGTTTAAAAAGGTTGGCACTGAGTAGGAGGTACTGCATCTGATAACAAAAGAACAGCCCTGGTTAGAAGCCCTGTCAAAGTCTGCTATCCCAAAAATGTACCAGTTCCAAGAGCTGAAGAAGTTGTAGGATGAGTGATAAGACATCTACTGTGCCATCTGTGGCCTGCTGCTGCGGGTTACTGTATCTGAGCAGTGTAAAATAATATAGTTTAATTTCAAAAGCTTTAGTCACGCTTTTTTGTTACATAGTCTGTGATTTTTTTTTTTTCTTATTTTATAGATTAAACTATTGACATTTCGTTTGTGGTTTTCCGCAAACTGCAAGTTCTGTGTAGGCTTGGGATTACTATCATGAAGTAATATGTCCCTTCCCAAAAGCCTCAGAAATCTTCAAGAGCCTAAATCTGTAGTGGAATTGACAGTTTGTGGATCAATTCTCCCTTTACTTATTGAAATAGCATTACCTATTTGTCTTACAGCCATGAGATTGCATACAGAGTACACTTTCCTTCTTTCTTCTGCTTTATTTGCTGCCTCAAGGGAGACATGGTCCTTGAAAAAGAAGGTTTGATTACATGAGCAAAGGAGAACCTGACCTTCAGATATTGCACCCTCCATAACTGAGGGAGGGTAGATAATAGTTTAAGCATACACTTGATGGAAGAGAGATGTGCAAATCTTGCTTAGGGAGGCAAAATTCTTGTGCTCAATTACTGTTTTACCTGAAAGAAGCTTGATGGTTTTGTCCCTGCTGTTTCACTTCAGGAATAGTAACTGATGTGGCAGACAGAGTAATAGGGAGAGAGATTCTTACAAAATCTTTCCAGAAGGTGACATTTCATTCTGGGCTTTTTTGTCTGGTAGCAGTTGGTTTGCAAGCTTGCAATCTTGAGCTCTTGGTGTTGCAGGAACCTTCTTTCCAAAACACATCCTTGTATTCTACCTTGACTTCTCTAGATGGTGATGTGTTTCTTGAGGTACAGGAGTGCTTAGTTGCTGCTAATGGCTGAGAAGTGAGACATTTCCAGGGTGCTAGCCGTTATCTAGACATAGTTGACACTTGAAATGAAGTGTCACTTGAATGACACTCTGTGACATCATCTCCGAGTGGCCATTAATCTCTGTGAGGTAATCCTCTTTGCCCCAGGTCACCATTGTTTATGTGAAAATGAGCACATGAAAGATGGTTTTGCAAGCATACTTTCATGTGCCCTTCAGAGCTGTTTTGATGCCAGTTTCAACCACTTCATGTCGATGTCTCTGGAGACTTGAAACCCTCGTGGTTTCAAAAGTGTGATGGAACTATTTATGTCTGAGTATTTCTGTTCAGCCTGATAACAGCTCTCTTAACATGTGCTTGGGCCTAGGTAGGTAATCTATTTGTCAGTACAAGGATCAACTATTATTAACTTTCTGAAACTTACATACTCAAGCTTTTTATAATAAATCATGACTCATACTTAAGTCAGGTTATTGTTACCATTGTCTGACAGAATGATTTCCAAACTTGAGCCTATCCAACATTGTGCTTCTTGGAGACAGCGGCTTGAAGAACAGCATCAAACCAGCAGGATGAGAGTGCTAGAAAGTGTTAGACTCTTTCTTCTCTAAATACTGCAAGGCTACCACTCAAGCACTTGTAACCCTTCTTGAATCTGAGGCTTTCTTTTTCCATTTACTCAATCAATCACTTTTAGTTGGAGAAATAGTGAAATGTCTTTATTTGGAAATGGAGAAATGGTGTTGCATGCTAGCCCTGCTCTTTAAGGTGCCTGTAATGCTTCTCCTGGACTGATAAGTTTCGCAAAATCTGCAAATGCACTCAGTTTTTCATCGAGTCACTGTTAAAAATGTTGTGTAGTACTGGACCCTGAGTAAACCCTTGTAGTTCCATGCTTCACATTTTCCTAGATAGTGACTTAGCAAGAATGATTGATCAGGAATGTCTTTTCAGCCAGCTGTGTGCTTCTTTAGCTGTGATTTGATATAAACCATACTTCCTTAATCTACTAATGAAATATCATGTGGTATAGCCCAATTATATTCAGGCAGTTAAATTGCACATTTACTACTTTTCTGCCATCTTTTAAGTCATATACTGACTTGACATTATTTGTTCTCTGACTGTTATTCCCTACATGATTCTAAGTTTTCTCCTTTCATTTCAGTATTTTTATGGGTATTAAAGCTATACTGACCATGCCTTCTCATTGCTTCCTTTCTACAGCTAGTGTTTCAGTTTCCCCTTTTGGGTTTCCACCTATCCTGTATGAATTCTTAAAAACTACTTTATTCTTTAGGTGTTCTTGGTAAATCTCATTAAACTATGTCAGCCTAAATATTTTCTGTGTGCCTAGCTATATTATTTCCTTTTTTCCTGTTTTTTTTTTTAAATTTTATTTTATCTTAAAATTCCCACTAATTAATTCTGATTAAAAATAATGTGAAGCCTAAGGTAAAAGTAATTCAGTCTGTGATGTTCCATCAGGTATTTCTCCACATTCTCTGTTGGTTAACAAAAGACTTTCCTACAGTAATGGATCTGTCTATTCTGCATCCTTTCACTTCTAATTATTAATCTAACTTCTTTATTGTAATTTCTTATTTCCCTTGGTAGTTGTGACTCATAATGTGCCTGTGCCTTAGCCTTTCTGATTTTTATCTCTCTCTGCTTGTACTGATCTCTTTATACTTACCTGCATCAATGTATCTTTGTTTGCATTTTTGTACCACTCCTTTTTTGACTTTTAAGATCCTGAAAGAGCTCTTGATGAAGCCTTATTGAGCACCTGTTAGATATCTTGACTTTCATCCCCAGAAGAATATTTTGCTCTTGGGCCTTTTAATGCTACCCTCCTATAGAAAAGAGCAGCTTTTCATTTTTCCTTTCCAACTTCCTATGGGATCACAAACTCCCTCGCCTTTTCCCTACCCCTCCCCCCCCGCTTTCATACTCATTGTTGCAGGATCACTTCAATCTAAAATGCCTTTTATGCTTAGAGTCTGGCAACTAGAAGCATTTGTTGCAAAGGGGGTTACAAATGTGATCACTAATTTTGATATAATTAACAAACAAGGGTGACTAGAGGCTGAGGGAAACTTGAGCCTGGAAGGGCTCATGTTACTGAAAATGAGATTAAATACCTAGAAGGGGAGAAGCTCATGCATCAGGGCACAAATGACCCCCTAAATGAATTGGTATAAAAGAGATGGATGGACCATTACTGTGATCAGATACAGTTGTTTCTGTGCTTTTCTGATAACCTGAGGGGTGGCAGATAGGTGCATGGTTTGTCAGAAAAAGTGGAGAAAACAATTGCTTCTTCCACTGTCTGTCAATATGTGTGTATTTTTGGAATAGGGATTAGATGATCATAATAAACATCAGTGTTGCTACTGGCCATGATAGGGAATCATTTTGTTTGGGTATGTGGGATCAGATGCCAGTATCTCTAGTGGTAGTGTCTGTAGAGAGGAATTTCTTTCAAGGGTCATAGAGTTATTTTAAGTCTACCCTTGTAACAATTCATTTGGCTTATAAATTAAATATATGCAGCTGTATCTAGAAAATATGTATGTGTGGGGACAGATAATTAAAGATGCAGTAATTTTCATGTTGCAGTTGGTCTGTGTTCTCCGGCAGGATTGGCTTTGTGCTTATTGCCCATTCTATGATATTCATGTCACAGATACCTGTATGCACATGACTGCTTGGAGCACAGAGCAGCTGAGCTTCCTCAATTGATGCAACGTCTGTGTTTGTCAGGAGTATGGCAAATAGGGATGGCAGCTTCAGACATAATAGTGCTCTGAAGTTCATTATTCCGTTGAATTCTTTTCTGCTTAGAAAAAGTAGCAACAGGCCTTCAGCTGCTTTTTGTTTTTGTATTTTTTTTAACTGTTTAAATCATGTTCCCCTACTTAAAGCCTTCCCCCCCCCCCTTTTTTTTTAAATCTGTCACTTGGTATATAGTACATCACAAACTTCGAACACTAGGAAATTGCTTGCCACAGGAGCACTTTTTTTGTTGTTGTTGTTTTGGGATTTCTGTTTGATTTCTTTACTGATTAACAAAATTATTTTTCCTATGTGTTTAAGGGCATTGCTGTGGATGAAGGGATGTTATGCTTCTAAAGCATGGTCTACTCTGAGGCAGAGAGACCACCCATTTTCAAAACTTTCCAGAGAACAAAAGATGTTCGTGCTGACAGATCATATGTTCTGTCATTGTAACACCAAACTATTAAGTAAAACTGTCCCTCAAGGCAAAGCATTTCATTTATTTTCCTTTGAATAAGTAACTTGTTTATTAAGATGTACTAAGTGCCTAGATCCAGGTTGTACTGCAGGCAAGGAAAAGTGATTTATTGCAGCTACTTGGTATTGGATGTTTTATGTTTAGGGGAATTATTTTTAGTTTTGGTTAAGGAGAATATTTTGATAGGAGCAGTTGGATGAAGTACCAAGTCCTGTTCTGGAATATGCAATGTGTTGTTTTAAAACTTTCATTCAAGAAGTTATGGTGGTGACTGATGAGAGATTCTGATAATGGATGCTTGCAGGAGTGAGAAAGGCACATGAGCAGCATGTGTATACCTGTCTTCATCAGAGCTCTTACATTAAGTAAGGACAAAACTTGGCGTTCTTACACAGACACTGGATCTTCTTTGGGGGAATGAAGACGGATGTGGTCATGCTGAATGCTGCTTACATATTCTCAGTAGGCATCATCTGGTCAACATGGACTGTCATTAGAAGACATGACATTACTTTTCTTGGGCTGATATTACTTGTTTCACTGAGAGGTCAGAAAAGATGAAGGGGGAAAGGGTGAACTGGAGAAGGCAAAGAAAGGAATTCTGTGTAAGACTTGAAAGTGTTTGAGAAATTACATGCCTGTGAGTGATTGCAGAGGTGGGAGGCAAACATGTTCTCTGTGTCTGCATTTACATCTATACATGGGATCTCGATCTGGCAGAAGGGACTGAAGCTCAGGGAGACAGTGGGCACGCAAGAATTAGTGTTAACAGTTAAAAATCAAAAGAAAGTAAAAACCCAGCACCAGATGGTCTAACCTTGTGCAGTGCTACTCAGTCATCTTGTGGGGACACATGGTGCTGATTAAGCTTAAAACTGCAAATAATGATGTAAATTAACTGGCTAGTGGTAGACTGTTTATGATCCCTAGCTTTACAAGATTTTGTTACCTCATCTGAAAAACATCAACTGAGACAATCATGTTTAAAGCTTTCAGGATAGAATTTAAGGAAAGCAAGAAGTAACATTGCTAAAGATTTCTTCTCCCCACCCCCAAACGTCCCTAATCTTCCGCTTTCTCTCTTTCCCTTAATTATCCTCTGTTACTTACTTCTACACGTACTGTAGCTCTTGGCACACTGAAACTACTTATGGGTTTTCATTCCATCTGTGGACTTGGGTTCTGTCCTCTGGACTCTTCAAGTTTGGTTTGGGCACGGCTTTGTGACTGAGCTATGCCACTGAGATTCGGCAGTTAAATCCCCTCTGACAGGCTGTGAAGCTGAGAAAGCCACAGTGATGCTCAGCCTCACTTCCTCCATCTGTGAAAAGTTGAAAAAAGGGTGGAATGAAGCATTACCTGTCTTGTTTTACAGGGTTGGCAAACTGCACTAGGAAGAGGTGGTCTTTAGCTGAGTACTTGAACAGTATGTAGCACATGTGCCTCTGGCTTTTAGCTGATTTCGCTAAAACATAATACAACTGATGATGATAGTTTGTATTGCTTGGTTCTAGTATAGCAACAAGGGATTACCTACTGAGAGATGAAATTTAAAAGTCCCTGGTTGCATACAGCTAATATAGCCACCTCGAATACTGTTGTAAGATCTTTCTAAAACTTGGACCAAAGTTGACACCTGAGCTGTGCTGCGTGCTGTATGTTGGAGCCTGTTAATTCTGACCTGTATGTGCTGGGTATCTTGCTATGTAATCCCCCCCTGCCCCGAGCAAACAGAGATAAAGCCTGAATCATCTGTCTGACCAGGAATATGTCCATAGTAATTGTGCAGAAATTAGGAACACGGTCATTAGCTGTAGCCTACTAGTATTCACTTAGCTTCCCGTTCAAGACATTCCTCTGTAGCCCACATGTATTTTATCTTTCTCATTTGTTCCTTTGGGGGCAGGGGAGTGGGGCAAGTAATAATCTACAGAGCCTTCTGAATCTAATTTTTTTTTTCCTCCGCCCTTTCAAAAGTCTTATTTCCCCAGTAGATACAAACACAGCCGTGTGGTCTAACTACAAAATAGATTGTAGTCAATTCTGCCATCTGCTGATGATCCCTCCTGGCTGCTTGCCACCATGCTTATTATATGTAGCTAAATCCAAGTCAGTTGAGGACATTAGTAGGATTTGGCCTGTGCTATAGGTAAAGAGAGGCAAAAGTGTCCTGGCTTTTGATAAAACAGTGATTTTTGTGCTACTAGAATTATTCTTCATGTTCTAAATGAGGATTCACAGGCAAGAATTGTATATGTTCCTGTTGCAGCTTTATTAACTGTGTCATAGAAATTTCTTAATTACTGATGACTGCAAAAAATGGAAACTGACCAGTGTTTTGAATCTGAATGTCCTCAGTTGCTGGGGAGTATAGGCAATAAGAGGGGATTAATTTGTAAGAGAGTTAAACCTTGCCTGTATTGGTCTCAGGACATACCAAACTTGCTTCTGTTACAGTGTGGATACAGCTAAAATTTCAGCAGTGTATTTGTGTGCTGATGATTTGGTGGGGGCGCCTTCCAGAAACAGGGTATCTCATGGTATTGTGTTTTTGTGGGGAAAAAGTAAAGAACAGAGTGGAACTGTATCCAGCTGTTGATTTGTATCTGCATTCTTAGCCCTTGCCTTGCCCTCGGTCTGCAGTGCTTTTTTGAATGTATCCCAGGACCAAAACCTACCTCTTGGGCCAATCTCTCCCAAAACCATTGAACCACAAAGGCAACAAAAATGAGAGGAAACCTACAATGAGCCTGCAGTAGATAACTTGCAGCACATGCTACAATACTGAAACAATCTCTGAAGATACACCTCCTTAATTTTTTTTTTTTGTTTCTATATTCATTTTTCTTATGAAAGAAACTGTTACTGTGGCTGCAGTAGTCAGGATGGAAAAGGTCTCAAATAAGCTATGTGATGTCAGTCCTCATTTCTTTAGGACAGATTGGTCACTAGAGGAGGAGATAAAGTAACCTGGTATATTGCACATCAGGCTGCATTTTAAGGGTTTTGCATCTTCCTCAAGAAGAGTCGTCTGGTTAGAGCAGAAGTTCTAGCTGTGCCATGTTTCTGTTGTAGCATTTCTAATGCTATATTTTAACTCCTTTTCAGTGGCTGAATGTGTATGGAACATACAGGAAGCAAAGGAGTGTCCACTGGAGTATTTAAAACTGTATGCTGGCAAGTAGGGTGTGAGAAGGATTTCAAAGAAATAGGAATACAGTGATATTTTAATAACAAGCTATACCTAAGGAACATGCTTTTTGAGGAATCTATCCATGAGATCTGCTTGGAAAGTGATTATCTCTTAGTCTTGAATTCCCATATCTTGTCTTTCTTGCTGCCATCCTATTCCTTAAAGCATCACTGATAACTGCAAGTAACTCCTGCCTTTGGAGAATTGAGGCTAAGACTAGAGATGCTCCTTGATGCTTTTGCTGTCTTTTTTTTTTTTTTTAACACACTGCAGTTTTCCAGCAGAGGAACCTGGAAACTCGATGACAAGCCTGGCAGATTTTCTTTTCCTTGGATTCCTCTAAAAGTTGTACTGTGACTTGGCCTCAATTTCTACAATGCATGCCTTAGGTAAAGCTAGCAAAGATTAGTGTAGGACCATAAGGAAGGCTGGAGAAAGATCTAGTAGGCATCAGATAATGAAAAAATAATTAGAAATTTTAGCCTCCAGTCATGGAAGTACTTAAGCACATGCTTTATTTTATATACCATGACTAATTGTAAGAAAAGCAGTTGGAACTACAGAGGCCCTGATGCAGGAGAGATGTTACATAGCTTCCATCTGTAGTATGATTTTGATCTGTTAAATGGCATCTACTTTGCAAAAAGGTTCTCCTCCTTCTTGCATCACACTGTGCTGATCCCCTTGTGTTTTCACTGAAATTCAGAGAGGATCTGGAAGTTGAGGAAGTACAAAGAGAGGAAGCGTTTATCCGTAACTGTGGCTTTCCAAACACACTTTGTGCTTATTGCTTTCCAGGTCTAGATACTCCTCTTTCCCCCTTCTTGACTGGAGAAGCAGAAAGTTACCTATTTATTAACAATTTGTATTTCCAGTAAAAAACCCAGATATAAGTTGGGGTGAGGGAAGCAAGGGGAGAGTGAGTGGGTATGAACTGAAGAGGTTTTTGGGCTTTGCGCTAATTCAAGCTCTGGCTTGGAATACTGCCAGCCACTGGGGGTTACAATGCTGTGGGAGGAGAAAAGGGGTAGGTATACAGATTTATTTAGCAGTTAATTCAAGTGGTTTGTAAGCTTTTGAATGGTGAGCAATCAGCCCAGTAGGGGAGCTCTTCCACTGTATCTTGTGATGTGCGCTTGCTATTAAGTGTTTATAACAGAATGAAAGCATGTTGTGTTAAAACACTGCGTACTTAACAAGCAGCACGTCTCTTAGCTAATCTAACAGACATCCTGTGTTTGATTGGAGAAGTAGAAGAGGTCAGCATGGCCCTTTTTTTTTTTTTTATTTTTATAATGTTTAAATTCTTGTTGACCTCCATCCTCTTGTGAAATAACTGAAAAGTTAAACCCACAAACTCAGCAGCTTTTCTTAAAACCGTAAGTGGTTCACTGACACAGTCATTGAGAAAGTGGGCATCAGTGTCTCCTTATCATGCCTGAATGCTTGCTGGTATGCATAGCTTTTCATTTGAACAAGCTTCTAAACGTAGAAGAGATATTTAAAGTGACCTTTAAATAATTGGAGCTTGTGCCTTTTCATTATTTTTTTAATGTTTTCAAGTACAAACTTTTTACCTTTGCCCTATTCTCTTCTGTGCCCATACTCTCGGGTTGTATGAGGAATATTGAGCTTATGGGCTGTTTTATCAAAGCCAAGCTTGGGAATGTATGATCTGGGGTGGCAACACGACACGTTAACTGAAGGTATTAAATCTTAGTCAAAGGTGCTTTAGGTAACGTTTTAGTTTTACAGTCATGTTAGATTAATGTAAATAAAAGATAATGTTTTTTTAAAGTAGTCTGACCTGAAACATCTTCCTTTCTTGACAGATGTCTATGGCTGTCAGGATAGGTGGTGGCAAGATGCGCATTTGGGATACAAAAGAGATGTAGCAGGCTTTATGAAATACTGTAGTGGTGAAGTGAGTAGGTGAGGTGCTGTATAACTGTACATCCCCAAAGATGGTTGATACATAAGTTCGGAGACACAGGACAAGAGGAAGAATTCTAATTAAGAATTTAAAAGGTACAATGCTAGATGTGATTAAAGAGGTGGAAAATAGTAACTGAATTTTTGCTGGCCAGTTTGTTTTGGGTTCCTTCCTGCTATAAGCAATCTGTGCAAAGGAAAGATGAGTGGTCAGCCCACCACACATCTCTTGTGCTCAGATGGGGAGTTTCAAACTATTTTTCTAGACTTTTGTTCTGTTGGCTGTGGGCATAAAGCAGTTCTTTAGCTATAAGACTGGTGTTTAAGGACTAGGGAGAAGGGGAAAGGGTTGAGTTTCTGAGAAGAGGAGAGACTCATTTCTGCAGAGGAGTTGCCCAAGCGCAAGCTGGTCTTCCAACTGTAAAGCTGCCAGGACTTGTGTGTGATGCGAGGGAGGAAAGAGAGGCTGACATCTCCTGACTCGAGATGGCAGGTTTCTGTTTTGCTGCAGGAACTGGCTGGCAGGTCCTGAAAAAGTGCAAGCCTCTGCCCAGAGGGGCACCCTCATTTCTGGGACCATGGCTGCAGCAGACTGTCACCTGGTGCAGATAAGAATTGCATTTGACCCAAATCTTTGGAAGGCACTGCTCCTGCTTCGGTGAATACTATGTGAAATCTGTTTTGGTTTAGATCAGATATACAAGGGAAAAGGCTTTCTCTTGCAGTCCTTCATTTTACTCCCGGTGCAGCAAATGCTTTGTTCTACTAAATGCTAACAGCTATTGATAATAGACAGGTATCAAGCCTTCCACTGGTTCCTGTACAACGTGAAGGTATGTTCAAGGCTGCCACACCAAAGCACCAACCATATTTACCTTTTTCCAGCTGTGTTTTTTTAAGAAGTATCTGCTTTTGCCTTCAGAATCGTAGTGAACGGAATGTTTCATAGAATTAAAAAAAAAAAAAGCTGTTTCAATACACCTTTCCAAACAGTAGGCACCAAGCCCATTCCTCCTCCTTTTACCTGTAATACTGAATTACCTTCTAGAAGTCATTGGTGCCAGTCATGTCTTTGCACTCTTTAGCCTCTGGAGAGGTTATTATTAAAAGTCTTTTCAGTAGACATGGCAGCAGCTGTTAAAGTATGTTTTTCTTACAGGTAAATGAATGTTTACCTGCAAGAAAATCAGTCCAGCATTTCTGAGCCAGAAGAGTCTTGGGTGTTAATAGCAAGAGTTGTGAAATATGCAGCCAATTTCTGAAATAATTCCAGATCAAGGCTGAACATATTGAACACTGTATGTAAACAACAGTATTTGTGTTGGAGCTGGATCAAAGCTCTCTTTTCTTCTGTTTTAAATGGCTAAAGAATGATCAGGTTAGTGACTAGAGATTAACATTTATTTTACTCATTTCAGGTCTGTCTCATTAGCAACAGGCCTCTTTCCAGCCTTCACCTGTTTTATGTGGGGCTACCAAACTGCAGAGCCTGCAGGTTCCGCAATGGAGTTTTCAAATGGTAGCATTCAGCAAATATGATTCTAGGGATTCACTTGCAAGAAAATATACTTTAAAATAAGCTAAAGTACATCTTCAAAACTTAGAGCTGATTTTTTTTTTTCTGTACTGAACTGGCTGCTTATTTTTTGCCTTCTTTTTGTCTTTTGGTTCATTGCTGATCCAAGATATTTTAGTACTTACTCAATTATTTCATTTCTTTAACTATCTTTGCTAGGGAACTTTCCTGAAAATATTTTTAGAAATAGAGATAAATGAGAAATTGCTTGCAATTCGTTCACTATTTACATGCTGAGGAACTTGAATGGATGGCAGTAGTAGGCCTGCATGGCCTGTATTGACTAGCATGTTGTGCTGTGTGACTTTTCCTGTAGTCTGTCTTCTACTGTGGAATAAATGGTAATGGAATACATTTGAGTCCAGCAAACCAGTAAGAAATGTTTTCCTATGTGAGTGGAGAGCTCCACATCAGAAGCTGCTAGCAGAAGATATTCCTGTGTTTATCTGCCTTGATCTGAGGTATTCGTGCAGGGCAGATGTGTGGTGCAGCCTCCTATTGCTGAGGCTCAGGATGAGCCTGTCAGTAGAATGGAAGTTGTGAAAGTCACATAGCAGCTTTGGCACACCTACGGATAATGCCACACAGAGTCATCATCAAAGCCGGGACTGGAACCTGGTGTAATGCGTGAAACCTGCAGTGGTCCCTGAGGTAAAGCTTCATGCAGTGACTTTTGTTTTTCTGTTAATAAGGAATGGAAATAGGACATGTGGTAGGTTAAACTGCACACAGTAACTCCATTGTAGAGTTTCTTCTAGACTAAACAATGGCTTCACCTGGGCTTTGTGCTTCCTAAATCATTCTGGCATTGGCTCCCCCTTCAGAGAGAGATTACTCTCCTTCAGTCAAACCCCAGAACTACAGTAGCACCAATTCACAGGTCTGTTTTGACACTTTATTTTTCCTCAGGTTTTCCTTTCTTAAAGTTATAGAAAAACAAACTGTGCCAAACAACGAGAAAAAAATAAAAGCAAACCACAGTTGGGGGTTTGGCCCTTTTTCTGAAGCAAACTTGGCATGCCTTCTGCCTTAGAGAAATGTACGTGTCCTGCAGGAGTCTAGGTTATAGATTTTCTTTTTTTTTTATCAGCAAGATTTATTGTGGTATTGTAACCTGGTGGTGCTAAATATAGATCCTAATGATCACTTGGTCATTGATTATACAGGACAAGATTTAGACCCTCCTGTGTTAGGAACGTAGGTATTGACTGCTAAACAGAATTATTATTTTGATGTGATTTAAAAAAAAAAAAAAAACCAAAAAAAACAAAACCCCAAACAAACACAAAAGCAGACCCAAAGCAGTCTCTATTCTTAAGCCATTCTCTGTTGCTAGATATATCACTGGGGAGCATCAGGAACTAGTTAGTATCCCAAAGACTTGCCTGCTGGCATTTGAAAAAGCAAACCACTCTTCAACAGTTATCATGCATCTAGATCCCCTTTTTCTAAAGTAAATGAGGTGGTTTGGCTTTCATTAGCAGATATAAGGAAAGGTCATAACAGAAGTGATAAAGGTAGGGTTTTTAATGGATTTTCTTTCACTGATACAGTTCTATCTAGGTTTTTTGAAAGGAGAGAAGAGGAATGCTACGAGTCAAGTGTAACTACCAGTTGTAATTTGGTGGGAAATGCCATTGACACATCTATTTTCTTACACACATACTCTATGCTTGGAACAAATCCTGAGGATAAATTTGGCTTCCTGAAGGGAAGTGTAAAGAACTGAGGGCTGATTTACTACAGGGCAGCCATAAAATATTTGAGCTTGTGGGGTTTTAAGTGTACTCACGCTTGTTCAGAGGTATCTACCAAGTGGTGGCAATGTCTTACATGGAAGCACTAGCTAATTAAAAATGTGACTCATGCCAATCCATAAAATATGCTGCTTGACTGGGCCTCCAAACTGATTTTGGTGAGCAGGGTTCCATAGCAAATAGATTGGGATGACTAAGACATGTCTCAAGTCCCCTAGTTGGGATAGCAGGCCTGGGGGAGAGGAGCCTACCATGAGAATCCAGTCAAAATCATTCTTGGCAGATGGTGCCTGTAGACATGCTCTCTGTGCATGGTTGAAAAAAAAATTACTAAAACCTCAGCAAAGGATTCCACTGAGTTGTTATTATAATGTCTTTGGTAGATTTAACCTTGAAATTTTGTGTCTGAGAATGTAAGGCTAATTTGTAGGATCGAGACAGACTTCAATGACCTGTATCTTAACTCAGCTGTCAAAAAGACAAATTTACCCCTTGCCAAAATCTTTTTTATCATTCATCACTTCTGGTTTAGTCTGAGAGCTCAACAACTCACTTTCAGTTGCCTACAAACACGCTGCCTGTGCATGATAAGGAGGTATTTGGTAAATCATTTTGGGAAATGAAAGCTAGAGTGATAAGTTAATTTTGGTAACCTTTTGATTAGTTTTACAATCAAGTGTCTCTCTCCCACCCCCACCCCCCCACCACCCCCAAATTACAAGTTACGTAGAATACACTGGTTTCCTTAAAAAGTTACAGTAGTTCTTACATAACCTGAATGAAATATATGTCAAACTAAATTAAATTTACCCTTTGGAGATTGCAAGTCCGTACCTATTCCTTCAGAGCCTAAGTCTAGTAATAGAACTAGGAGTAGAAATAACTTGTAAAGTTCCATAGCTGTTTGAGTGTCCAGCTTTGGTCATTACAGGCTCTTGTTGGTTAGTTGTTTGTGCCAGTTGAAGTGGGGAAAAATAATTCCATTGTATGTAGCTTTTCCCACTTCCTCTGTTTCTCCCTTTTTGGGAATGAGCTGCATTCAACGACAGTTCTTCCTTAAGGGGCTGCACACTGCTTAGGTTTTGCACGGAGCAGAAGCGGGTAGAGGTGGGTTTTTTATTTTGTTGGGGTTTTTGTTTGTTGTTTAGTTTTTGTTTTTAGCCCTGCAAAAATTACTACTTTTAGATTAATTTCTGTCAGAGTATTAGATGTTAGTTTATATCTCCCTGTTACTATGTGCTGCTTCTTACTCTTTTTACATTTTAATAGTGTATATGAAGGTATAGTTCTACTTCCTTGCTCCTCTGGTAAGGAGGCAAGGTGGGAGTTGCTTTGCTCTTTGCTATAGTCTTTGGCTGTTTCTGAGCTAATAGACAGGGAAGTTGGAAGCAACAAAGTTTAAGTAAGTGGAGATTTTTACCACATTAAAACCAGTGTAAGAAGAAAATAAAGACTTGAAAACTTAGCATGTGAGTATATTTGCTTCTAACTTGAGTGGCGAGAGTGTGGTTTGGGCAAATTACTTGCCATGCTCATGCATTGCTTTTGATACATCGGAACAGAAGCTCAGAAACACAGTTTAGATGAAAAGTGAGATTATTCAAGTTTGAAAATAAAGGTGCTGTCAGGAAAAATGATTCTAAGAGCAGTTAAAGTTTAAAAAAAAAAAAAAGAATGAAATATTACTGAATTATAGTGCTGTAATTTTTCAACCTACTGCCACAAACTGCATTTCAGTCTTTGTGCATAAATTTCAGTGCAGCACTCTTTTTATCATTTATGCAGACAGCTTTTCAATCACCCAAGTTGATTTCATTATACTAGGATAACATTCTCAGTTCATTCCACTTGCTCCCAAATATTCCTTTTTAACGTTCCACTTAGCCTTACAGGTAAAGAGTAAACTGTATGTTTCATGATATCTCTTGCACACTTCATGCTATACTGGTGTCATTGAATCTGCTTGCACAGATAAGATAAGTACTTGTCTGTTTAGAAGCTGCTGTAGGTAAGCGCAGAGCATTCGGCATTTCAAACTTCATACCTCAGACTTCCTTTGATGTACTTATTTGGACGTGAATATGAAGTGAGGACTCCCTGCTCATAAGTTTGAGAACACTGGAAAATGCTCTATGTTAGAGGGCATGGTGTGTTCTAAGAGACTATTGTCACAGTAAAGATGCAAAGATTAGACTCCTATGTTAGAAGATAGAGAGGAGACTACGTCTGTGAAAATGGACAATCAACAGAGCTTGCACGGGACAAAACTTCTTCCCTGACTCTGTTATTGAAGGTCATAGGTTGTTGTTTAACCACTTTTGCAGTGTCCTGCCTTGTAGCATGAGTGAGAGAACAAATAATGTCAAAAGCTGCTACACTGATGACTTATTTCCTTCTCCATAGTTCCAAGTGGGGTTTTTTGGGGGTTGTTTTTATTTTTCATTGTTTACCTTCTTTAGTATTTGAATACATGGACATGTTCTGTTTATAAACTCTTGAATTTGGAAAATATTCTATGTCATAGTTCAGAGGCCCTAACTTGTAGCTGACAGAAATTTAAGAATAAAGAAATAATTCCTTCAGTTTTGCAATAAGAGAAATATTCTGGGCTATTATTGATGGACACTTATCTCAGGAAACTGTTACTGGAAGAAGTTTTAAAGTAGACAAAATCTTTTCACAGCTTGATGTCATGATGACAAGTACAAAAGTCACCAAGTTTTAAAAAATTAAAAGGCCGACACCATGAATACTACATCCATAATATGACACTTTAATTTTTAAAAATATCTTTAAAATTTTGCTGTTTATCGGTGTCTGTGTGTGTGAGGAGTGGGAGTAGGGATATATTTAGCTTTTCTGGAAGTTTGGAACAGTGACTCTGAACAAGCTCTTACCACCTTTTGGTAGTGTCACCGTGTTAGTCCCACACAAGCTCTAACAAATGCTGTCCTCCCCTGCAGCCTCCCTGCTGCCCTCCCAGAGATTGGTGAGATGTCAGGAGGGGTGAGCAGCCACTGGTAGTTCCTCCTTTGGCAAAAGTCAGGGTTGAAGGGAATCGACCCCAGGCAGTCTTCCTTGTCCGGCTTCCCCTGGCCTGTTCTGCTGAGGAGAGGAGAGCATGCTCTCCCATCCTGGAAGAAGAGAAAAATGTGCTTCCCAAAACCTTGACAAACAGTCAAGTTCTGCTGGATCAGTGTCTCTATTGACTTAGTGTGTTAGCGGACTGTGTTTGTTTTTGTTTTGTTTTTTTTTTTTGAGGGGAGAGTTGATGTCTGCTTGAATGAATGAACTAACTTTAAAAATCACAAGAAACTTCACTGAAGATGTCTGACAGCATCTAGAAACACTGAGGTACTGAGGTACTACTTTACAGTTATATCAGAGGCTGTTTCTTGTTGGTGGCTTACTCTGGTTTCGTGCTTAGGAGGCTATTAAATGATTGTGTAGTGCCTTTTAAGGATTGTCTGGTCTCTGGTCAAACTTACATTAAAAAACCAAACCAAAACAACCCCTCCAGACAAAAAAACCCAACCCAACAAACCCACAAACAACATTTTTTCTGTTTCACAAAGAAATGAGTCTGTTCTATAATGAACCATTTTAATTTCTTACTTTTAAAAATAATTTTTCTTTTTTATTTCTCTTCGCTTTCCTAAGTTAAAATGTAATGATTGTAGACAAGAGAGTTTAACTAGGCTTGCTTGAGCAGTGAGATGATGTGTTGATAAGTAGGCGAGCTTGAGAGTCAGAAAGCTACTAGGGGAATGGGCAAGGATCTGAAGAATACCAAGACAAATCTTTGCTTATTAACATGAGGTGAGAGAAAGAGAAATCAGCTTCTGAAGAAGCAGTTCCTTCTTAGGCCCTAGGTTTGTTTTTGCCTCTTACTCCCTGCAGAGGATAATTAACCCAGTCTTAAAAGAACAGAAGTGCCATTAGTGGGTGTTTTCAAGAAAATACTGTGTTCTAGTGAAAACCTAGCAGTGGGTTTTTCATATGCATACATATAATCCACTCAAGCTATTCCCTATTCACCTCATCTGATTCTGTTCCCTCCTTCCACTTAGGAAATTCAGTGTTCTCTAAAGCCCAGATAGGGGTTATCAATCATGTTCAATATTAGGTTACTTGCAGAAGAGAGTCATTACCTTTAATGTGTAATAACCGTGCCATGAAGATAATACAATAAAATCCAAGAAATGTAATTTAGAAAGGCTTCCTGCTCAAGCTTAAAAAAAATATGTCATAATCCCATCCTTAGGGTCACAGAAAATCTTGTTTATTTTATTCCTTCTACTTTGTTTGTGCCTTTTGGGGCTTCTTGCAGAGTAATGCATCATCTGCCTGGGATGGTTCTCAGTGTGGGTCTGCTGCATTCAGCTATTTCTACAGAAACACTCAAGAATACTTTCTGTTGTAGTATAGCGGCTGTGCTAAGGGCTGCAGCAGCACAGACAGCAACTGTTGTGTTGGATTGTGATTTTAACAGTCCTGCTAAAAATCTTAGGATTTGATGAATTACACGGAATAGGACTACGCGCTGTACTTCTGACATGGGCGTGAATGATGCCCGAATGGAGATACTGGAAACTTGGAAAAATAAAAAAGCTTTTTGTGTTCAAACGTGTCCCCAGGGAAGCAAATGGTTGTTTTTTGGAGTGACTTCAGTAGGTCAGGGTGTGGAGCTGTAGTCACTGCTTTTGTACCTTTTCCTTTGGCTTTGTTCTCCAGCACTAGTGTGCGTGGCTGTCCCATCAAAAGGGAGCAAGGTAGTGTCAGCTTTAGAAGGTGGAAGAGTAATGAGGAGATAAGTAGCAAAGGAGACTTCTCATAAATCTCTCTATCTTGGGAAGGGCAGCGTAGCCCAGTCATTTCAGTCAGACTTTTGTGGGAGATTCCCAGCTCTGGCTGGATTTCTAAGGAATAGTTTCATCCAGTGGGTGAAAAAAAATAAAGATAAGCGTGGTGGTTTGTGTGTGTAGGTGGTTTTGTTGATTAAGTGTGTTTTGTTTTTTTGTTTGGGTTTTTTTTCTTTTTTTTTTTTTTTTTTTGTAAAACAGCAATGACAATGGCAGTTTCTAGCTCTGTGGTTTTTTCAGTGTTTCTCCACTCTGATAGATATGGCTGGTAGGTGTCTTTGAATGAGGGTATTATTCCTTTTTATTCTCAGGACATTGGAGTAATATTCTGACTCAGCTGCCAGAATTCTCCCTTTGTTTACTTTATTGACAAATGTTTACCTTTTCAAAATGTTTGGTAAACTGTTAACTTTCATTTTATTTCACTATTTCTCTCTCCCTTGGGTACCTCCCCACTAGGTTATATGCCATTCTATTTACTGTAATCCAAATCTGAGCAACAGCAGTTTCTGCTAACTTGATAAATTCAGTTTTCTGTGGGGAAGTTCTCAATAGGATTATGGCTTCCAGGAACTAATCTCTCTAGAATTAAAGACTTTAGTCTCCAGTTAGCATGTGTGTCTTTGCTGTGATATATTTTGATGTTAAACTTTTAATGGGAATCCTACTCTTTTCTGTTGGATTATGTTTCCTCCTGCTGTTGTCTCCAATTGTACATATCTTGGAGAGCAAAGCAGTCTTGTTAAGTAAAGATGATCTTGGACTTATTCCTTCATTCCTTTTAGGTGCATACTTAGAAGTAATTGAGCAGCCATGTAAAGTAATAAAATCAGTCAACTGAACTCAAGTCCCTTAGATCTAAAGGTATAACTAAGCAGTTTTTGGAGTTTACAGTACTGGTCTGCTGTATTATTAGCAGAGGTAATGAGTTTGAGAGGGAAATCTAAACATGAACTGGACTACTACTGGGAAAACTTGGTTGAAGATTTTATTCCAGAGGAGGACAGCAGAAGGCATGACAGCTAACCAAGCTTCTGACCCATTCCTACATGAAGGCTTTGGTCAGATCATGTGGTACCAAGGGCCCTGAGGTAGGTCCCACTGGGAAGGAGTGGACTGTGGTGTTAAAGCTTCTAACAGTGTTTTTCCACTTCAGCTCACTTAATATTTGACCCTGAAACTTGATGTTTCAGCAGGCAATATTAGGAATTCTGCTTCTTTGGCAGTCTTACTTAAGTACAGTGGTACAAGTCTGTAGTTTCACTGGATATTTCTTTATGTAAATAGTTTGAAAGAAAAAGGTAAGAATTTGGATTCTCTCTATGGGAAATATCTCTTTCCCCCAAAGCTCTGAAAAAACAGATATCAGTTAAAAATAGAGGCAGATGATTACACAGAAATCTCCCCTCTTCCTTAGTTGTATTTCTTCCCACATGTGCAGCTAAAACTTGAAATAAACTTGCTCTTAACTATTACCATGATATTGATGTGCACTGTCTCTGGGCACTGAAATAATCCAGTAAATGTGTTCTCTGCTTAAGTGCAACTTTAATTTGAAAATCACATCCATAGCAGTTCTCAGAAATCCTATTTGAAATTACTAAGCATGATTGCTCATGCTGGAAATGCTTTAAAAATCAGTCCAGTCAGATACTGGCAGCTATTTCAAGTGACTCTCTTTGTTACTCAGCATGGGTCAGAATTAGAGTGTCTGCACATCAGATATAGTCAACACACTGTGATTATTGTGTAGAATAAGAATCTTGACAAAGCATTATGGAATAAATTATAAAAGAAAATCATAGTTGATATACTCTAAAAAAATGTGAAGTAGATTTGTCAAATTATATCTGTTGTGAATTAGTGTCTTGGCTTGAATTAATAAGAGAAAATTTTCTAGAGACTATCTGCATGAAACTTGTTGATGCAATGTCATATTTGATCTTCTAAATATATTTTTCCTAATACTGCACCTATTGCTAGTCAGCACTAGTTAGATGTTTCTTATTTTTCTAGCCTTAAAAAAAATTCTCTGAAACTCAAAGGGCCAAACTTTGCTTTTCACTGTAATAAAGTAAACGTTGCATAAATGAGAGAGTAAATCTGCTGCTTGTGTATACTCCTGTGGTTAGTTATCAGATTTTGCTTAACTGGAAACTGCATCTGAGTAAGAGCGCTAGGGTTTGGAAAGATGTCGCTGTGTAGTGAATCCTGACCCACTACAGGGGGAGGGGAGAGTGTGCGTGTGTGGACAGAAAAATCATGATAGCTCTATTTTGCAACCAGTTGAACAGGGCTGTGACTAAGTCTGTATTTCCTTTAAAGATATTCTGAAATTTGTCTTAACCGCTTGTTTATATTCACTGATCTTACTTGCCACGAAACTAAGGCGCTGTACGCTTAGTCACAAAACATTTCATTTTGTCCTGGGCTTTGCCTGTGTGCAAGTCAGAGAAGAAGATGCCATCCAGTGTATCCTGCAGCTGTTTGGACTAGCATTGATTTAACTGCTGTTTCCATGCCCCATCTTCAATGTTTCTTATCTTTCGTATTAAGTTGTCAACCAGCTGAGATAGATCATCTTTCTCAGAATAAGTCTCTGCTGAACTGGTTGGAGATAATGGTGCTTAAATGGGTGGCTGGTACTCAGGCCCCACAACAGTTTGAATGGGAAGCAAAAAGTCTTCAATGAAGCTCCAAGTTTGGTGGGAGGTGGTGTGAAAAAGTTTAAGAGTAAATAATGCAGCCAAGCATGCAGCTTTTTGCATCCTGATTTCCGGCTTACAGCATCTTTCTGTGGAAGTATTCTATAAGCCATGAGTTCTCAAAGGTGACTGGATGTAAGCACAGACAGCAAATGATTATTAGCACTGCAATTTAGGAGTAAATTCTCTCAATTCAGTACTCTTCTTTTGAGAATGATGTTGTAAAGTGAGATACGCTGTTGCAATACCCTTGAATTGTAGTGGTAAGTGGAGATCTTTGCTCTACTCACACCAGTTTTAGCTCTGACTATAATTAGGGCTAGGAAAGAAGATGGATATTACCAGTTTATATCTTAAATCATTAATAAGAAGAATGAAATTAACTGTGCTTTGTTAAAGAATGCCACTCTAGAGGTTTGCCATTTTATGTGGTGTTGGAGAATTTACCCACTCTAGTTTGAATTGTTGGAGAATTTACCCACTCTACCCACAGTTTGCTGTGTTTTTAGTT
Source organism: Larus michahellis (assembly GCF_964199755.1). Taxonomy (NCBI): domain Eukaryota; kingdom Metazoa; phylum Chordata; class Aves; order Charadriiformes; family Laridae; genus Larus; species Larus michahellis. The sequence goes on along the minus strand of NC_133898.1, from coordinate 45,233,135 downwards.
TTTAAAATAAAAGCAGCTTGTTACAAAAATTATTTTTAAGGCAAACCTTGTAAAAAACTTTCCTTTTAAGGGATATGTCTCTTGTTTTCTTCAGGCTGCTGCCTTTTACTTTAAAACTGCATAGTAGTGGATAATGTGCCTTTTCTTAAGCTTATTTTTTGTGGGATTTTACTTGCTATGTATAAACCCGCAGAACAAAACCAAGACTCGTGTAAAACTAGAGAGCCCTTGTGTTCATGTATGTGTGTCTGTGAGGTTTTGTGGTTTCCTGTGAAATGGAAACTGGACATAGAGGTGTATGCTCTACTTCTGTAACTTGGCATCAGAGTGTCAGGCAGGAGAGCCTGTGAAACTGGGAAATAAAATTTTTCTCTGAAGGGAGGGTAGATCTAGGGCTCCTACTCTTTTGTTGTTTTAATAGCATTCTGCTTTTGTTTTGATTTAAGAAAATGATTCTGTGGTGTGTTTACTGCAGCCAGAACTTCAAGCAAGGAGAGATGGAGGACTGGTAAAACGTCCATTGGGTCCAGTGCTCACAAACACCGCTTGTTTGGATTTGTGATAAAATGAAAATGACACTAAAATCCTGAAAGTACATTTATTCAAAGAGGATGTTTTTTACTTTGGACTCTTGGTGGAACTGCAATGGCTTGCACAAAACTAGTTTAGTTCCATAGTAGTTTAACCTTGTCTCTGCACCTTATAGTTTCTTTTAGCTTTGGGTTTTGTTGTGAATAGTTTTGCACAATGCTAGTTGAGATCTGTACTGGGGGTAATGGGAATGGAGGCATTGGTAATGTCAGGAGATGTGGGCACAACATAATCTAAGGTAGTCAGGAAATATTAAGTTGAGCTTGTCTGATTTTTATGTTGTTAGATATCTGTGGCTAGACTTCTGTCAAATATATACAAATATATATATACACGTACAAAGTGCTTCTGCTAAGCTTAGTTTATTATTTTTATGCTGATCTATGTAATGTATTAGTTCATTGTCTTGAGATCACAGGAGATCTTAAACATATGGAGCATGCTTAGTATGACAGGGTGGTATTAACAAATTCTTCTTTTCTTTTCTTTTGCTTTTGTTAGGTTTAAATTTGCCAGTGTTTCCTGAGCTGTGGCTTATAGCATACTTGTTAGTGGTTAGAGGGGAGTAGTATGGTTCTGTGGGACTGATTGTCTCCAGTTGCCATTCACATTAAGTGAAAGCCACACACATGATGTGCTTGCCTAATGTCAATCTGGGGTTCCCATCATCTCTGAACTGTTACAATATGGCTTGGAGAGATATAGACTTCGTGCAATAAGAACTGGTAGGGACTGTGTCTTCAAGATCCTTCCAGTAAGCCATGGACTGTCCAGTAAAAGCCTTTAGGAAGCCTTGAATTGCTGCATTTTATGTTTCTTATGATATGGAGTTAAAAAAATAAATTATTCCTGTGAGTTTTACCACAAGATTTATTTGAGCCGTTAACTGCTGTGATGAAGGTGATCCCTGAAGTCTTCAGCACAAGCCTTGGTAACAGATGACTTTGTCAGGACAGTATATTGGATCTGTTGCAAGTAAATGATATATGACTTGAACAGATCAGGCTTGTCTTGGATTTTTGTTCTCTTGTAGTGGAAATTTTGTTATACAGTCCTTCACCTGATTATTTAATAAGGACAGATGCACTGGAAGTATGTGCAACATATCTACTAGCGTACAAAGGCTTAGATTTTTCTAATGTAAACCTAGATTTTCACTTAGGTCTATTGACAGAAGAGTTCTTGACTGGGGGACAGAAAAAGACTTCTCATGCAGTTGATACTGCTTTTTTAATTGTCCCATTGGGCTGATTGATCCATTTCTTCCAAAGAATAGGACATGAAATGGGCCTGGGCTCCTTCCTCTCTGTTTCTTGGTGGCTGTCTTCTGTTTCTCATTGAAGGGAGCTGGGGTGTTGGAGTGGGCACTGCTTTGGCTCTTTGTTACATTTAAAAAATATGACAAAACAAGAAAGAAATACCTATTTTCTGTTCCTCTTAGAAAAGTGTTTTCTTTGTTCATGTGGCTAGTCCAAGGGAAAACAGCAGGACAGTGTTTGTGAGCCAGGCAAATGGGATTTGTTCTTTGAATTTGTAACAGAAATACTTACAGCTTGAGGAAAACCAATTACAGTATCTGATCTGCTTACGGATTCAGCAGATTTTTTTTTTTTCTTACTTGATGAAGCAAAGCTTGGAGCAAACAGATGGAAAGTATCATGGGAACTGGAATGAATATAGCTTTTGGTAGGAACCAAAATGTGATTTGATCTAGTAGCCTTTCTTTTCTATTATTTTAATTCTCCGTATTGCATTCAGGGAACAAAATGAGTCTTCCTGTGGATTATTAATCACCTGTAATTTTCCATAAGAGTTTCTCAAAGTCTCCTGGAGTAACTGTTTTTGTTTCACATATCAAAGGAAGTGAGATCAAATCCTGTTATGGTGTTCTTTTCCATCAGGTTAGCTGAGTTTTCTCATTTTAGAATAAACTTGGGGGGGGGGGGGCAAAAAAAAGTAATATCCAATTAGCAATTATTTGCATCTTAAATATTCAAAATAAAATTGCATCTTGCTAAGCCAAAATAAGAAGAGAAATCTTAGAGAAGATTAGATAAGAAAGACATCCCACAAATATTATGTGCACATAAATGTGTTCCATGTGAACATTGCCATTAGTGATTTTTTTTTTTTTTAAGGAAACTTTTTGTGGGATAGTGCAATCGTCAAAGCAGACTTGCTGTGGGAAGTTTGCACAACTTCTGTGGGGAAAACGTTTCTCTCGAGTCTGAGGTGCAACATCTGGGGAAAATGAGAAGAGATGCTAGAGAATGAAATATGTTGTGAGGGTATTTGTGTATATTCAAAACAAATGTAGGCTCAAGTCACGTAGCCTGAGCAAGGCAGAGTACCCATCACCAGACGTAGGAGAAACTTTGCTCTTTTAGAGCCATTTTGTATCAAGAGAGAAAACTTCTTCCCCTGAGCAAGTGAGCAGCAGTGTATTGCTTGGTGGTTCAGAGAGTGCTATCCTGCGTAACAGTATGATGGTAGGAAACAGCATCTCTGTTACAAACACCCAGACTACTGGGAGGGGCACAGAAGACAGAGAAGCAAAATACTGTCTTTCGTATGCATATCATAAAAAAAAAAAAATAATAATAAAATACTCTGACTTCAAATTCTGCAGAGATATTCTCATTGCATCCAAACAGCAGTGGCATAAAGACATTCTCTAGACTAGCAGGCCAGATTTTGATGTCTGAAACTTTGCAGTGTTGGCAATGGTGTTCGCTGTGGAACCTGCTGCTCTGTAACTGGAGTTGCAAGCTCTGCTTTTCTGCATTTGTCCTCCAAGGGCATGTCTTGCATGGAAAAATGTTGAGTAGGCTTTTTTGCTGGGTGCCTTATAGATATTGACTGTAGAAACTCACTGTCAGGAAGAAGCTGTAGAAGAAGAGATTTTAAAGAGTGTGTATTGCATCAGAAGAAAAGCGAGGTGAGAATTTCACTGTTGACTGAACTCTTTGGTCATTGGCATCAGTGTGAATTTTATCACTGTCTCAGATTTGCTGTGTCCTCTTGGAAGTCCTGTTCTTGAGAGAAGCATAGCAGCCTAGATTTTTCTCTGGCTTTTGTACTTTTGTACTGTTCTTGTGACACACACATGAGCCCAGTTTTAACTGACTAGTCAAACTGAGTTTACAGCTGTGTTGTTGTGTGGGTCACATGCTAGCAAAAATGCCTAAAATATAGTCAAACTCGTTCCTTTTCTTCTATAGCCTGTTCAGAGACTCAGTATTTGAGAAATATTCAGTGAAGAACTGGAGGGCACATGACAAAGTAGTGCTGCACCTGTTTCCTTCAAAGCTTCTCCTTTTTTCCCCCTTGCCTCTGATCTGTCCTAGTATTTTGTGCAACAAAAGGAAGGGATTTCTTTGTGAATTATAATTTTGCCTCTTATAACTGAGATTTTCTCTTTAAATTTAAACTGGCGAATGCATCCTAAGAACCAGTCTGATACTCAGTTGAGCCCTGGCCAGCATATCATAAGCTGGCTGTTACAGTTGTTCTGCATTGGAACAACAGCGATTCCCAGATACTCATGGTTTTGAGAGAAGTCAAAGGGCCAGACCAGAACATACAAAGTAGAAGTGTAGGCACAATTTTAAAGGATTTATGGTTGAATACTGAGATGTATATGGTGATGGTGGGGATGAAATTGCAGTTTAACAAACTGTGGGAATCTTGTTGACCTTTCCCAATGATTTGATAACTGCCTGTTGTCCCAGAGCTAGGGCAAGACCCCCTGCCTCCTGAGGCCAAGGCATGTCCACAGGTGGCTGGGCTGTGTTCTGCATGTGGTAGAAAACAGATTCTATGAACTCTTGGTGGTGCTTGCAAAGTACAAACTTACTTCAAAGCTGATGGTAGTTCGCCGCTGTTTCTTAAAGAGGAAGTCTTTTGCCAGTTAAGTTTACAAGAAGAAACCTTGGAGACTGGCTATCAGTTAAACCCCTCCCCCCAAACCCCACCACTTTACATCTAATCTTTCTGTTTCAGAGGCATGTTTCTATACCCTTTCTTTCTCCCACTTGAAAGCCAGTCAGTAGCTGCCAGATGCTAATAAAATTGTAACACATGGAGATGCTGAAATGGCATCCCTTTGGTACACTAGTGCATTCCAGGAGCAGCAATAAAATGCTATCTATCAGAGGGAGGGAGCCATTTCGCTCTAGCACAGATGGTTTAGTGTAGCTAGAAGAGAGGGGGGAGGATAAACCCCACCTGAGGGCCAGCAGGGGAATTGTGGGCGTTGCAGCCTTGCAGTTGGGGATGGGGCAACATCAGAGATGTGACCTGCCACAAATAATGCACCTAGACTTAAGGTGAGATTTACATTTCGGTGTTTGTCTGCCTGGGTATATGATGTTCAATGTAAATAGTAGCTTATTGAACCGCAGGAGACAATGTGTTGCTTGGCTGTGCTGCTTGCTCAGTTTTCACAGGGGGAATAAAAAACCCACAAACAAACCAAAAAACCCAACACCAAAACCAAACCAAAAAAACACCACCAAGGAACTCCTCTTTTTGGCCATGTACCAGGCATAACAACCAGGCGTGAAAGCAGCTTGGCACCAAGGACTGAGGGTTTTTTAGTCTCCCCCTAACTCATGCATTTTGAGGTTTCTTTACTATAATGTCTTTTGTACTCTGTAAGGTAATTACTATGCTACCTTTGTTAAAAAAAGAAACAAAACAAAAAAGGAAAACTGACACAGTGAGTCCTTTTAACAGGATTACAAGGAGTAAAAAAAACTTCCGTTCTGTGCCTGAAAGTACTCTTTAGCCTGCTTCTCTGCCTGCTCAGGGAGGACAAATTAAAGAACATCTGCCAAGCTCCATGCACCCTTCCCAGATCTAATTCCTGAGACCCCTCTTGTGACCTCCTGTGGAGGGGCTCCCTGATGAGAGGGAACTTGATTGCTTTGCAGAAATTGCATCGTACTTTAAAAGTCAGGTGCTAAGTCTCCACCACTGCAGGAGAAAGACATCTTAGAAACAAATGAGTTTTTAGTGATGAATGATAGACGCCAGGCTGATGGGTTTCCATTTTTACTTCCACTTCTCTCCCTTCCTTTCCCCAAACTTTTGCTGCTGTTATTGCCACATCTAGCTGGGATTTGTGAACAATTTGGCTGGCTCTCAGCCCACTGTGGTAGGTATTGCTGAAGCCAAGAAGAATGACTTGAAGACGTGCAACGAGAGGCTGATGTGCACAGTTTTTCCACTGGGAACTATTTCTCCTCTGCATGTTTCTTGTGCCCTCTTCTATACTTGTCTGTTATTTTTGGCACCTAGAGACCTATGTCTTTAAAGCCACATGCAAACATGGACTCTACTCCAGTAGCAATTCATCAAAGCCCTCTTCATCGTGCTTTTTACAATTCTGTAGATAAACCTCCTTGATTAATTTTCCATTTCCATTTCAGAATTTCAATTGACCTGCAGCTTGGTATAGATGTAGTGGCGTACTTGGCACACTTTTCCTTCCTCCTCTTATATATCAGAGCCACTCTATATTCATTTAACTTTACTGTGTTTTATTTAGACTGCACCTAACCCTGCAAATCCCATAAACCAGGCATGTCTTACTACCCTTGTGTACTACTGGGCGCTGCATTTTAGCTAGCGATAACTATGTGATACTGCTAGGAAGGCAGGGCAGTGGAGCAACTTGATGAGATTATGTGGATAAGTTCACAGACAGGGTGGACACACAGGCTGGTTGAAAGAGTATATTTTTACTTATTTAATTTTAGCTTCTTGTTTTTAAGTATGTAAGGCTGTGTATCCAGTACTCGACTAGCAGAACTACCATTATGCATTATGGCCAAACAAACTCAACTAACCTTTCAAGCTAAGAGTTGGAGAGTTCATTGTATTCAGCTGTAGAAGTGGTGCACCTCTTGTCCTTCACTCACTGTTTTTTTTGGGGCTAGCTGAGCTCTGCTGGATTAAGGGCCCAGAGTTGCAGGTATCACACTGCTCAGTAATAGAGGTGACCTGCAGGTAAGTGTGGGGGATGTTGAGACCTTACACTACTGAGCTGGCAGTAAAACCTTCCCATAGGAATGTGGTGCAGGTTGCTTCTTTCTGATTTGTAGTACGCCTTTCTTGCCCTTCCCAGCACCATTCAGGTGGCCCTGGTGCCACTTTTGAAGAAACATGGGAGATAGTAATTTTAACTTCCTGCCTTTTCTAACTGTGCTGTCTGTCCATAAAGACCTGAAGATCAGTAGAATCTTGATTCTTAATGTTGCTATGGATCACCCTTCTGCTCCTTAATGCTAGTCTTCCTGCTCTAGTGTGGCAAACATGATAGGCTTAGGTTGTAACGTGTCTGAGAGTACAGTGCTCATCTCCCTATAGCTAAATATGCCATTGCACACAGACAATTTCAGTTTTAATTCCTATTCATCAGGTATTCAGTAGCATGTGTGGGCGTTTTTTTTGGTGTGGGTTTTTCTTTTTCAGTAACTTGGATTCCCAGGTTATTTCCTATCCGAGTATTAGCTAGGCTTCCTCTGTTTTGAAAATTAGATAAGTTGGTGTAAAATGCCCAGCTGTAGACAGCACTGGGTTGTAGGCTCTATATAAAGATGCTTATTAAATGCCTTTTTTTTCCCATTTCCAAATGTATTCCACTGTGAAGTTGAATTATTGAAGAGCTGCATATAGCCTAAGAAATGACATCTAAACTGTAGAAACAAACTATGTAAGAGATGTAGGTCAAACTTCAGTAGTACAGCATTTTTAATATGAGGCTATTGTGTCACTGTAAAAAGACTGAGTGGCTATTCCTTTCAGTTAACATCAGCCTCATATTTAGGGGATTGTTACCAGTATAATGCTGTCCTTCAGAAGGTGTCTAGTCAGAAATGGATTAGCTGGAGCTCTACATGCTGGTTGAAAGACTGACTTAGTCCTGCAGAATGTATGTGCATGTTTTTGTAATGGATGGCTGAGTGGGTCCTTGGAATTGCTTTGGGATATGGGAAGGCTGGTTTGCTTTACATCTCTCTGGGGCAGGTCAATTAAAACTGAGCTTTAATTGAAGCTTTACCAGCTTACCCAGGAAGGACCTACCCCTGCTGCTCCATACTTACAATAAAAATGGGGCTTAACTGTTTTACATTGCATGCAATTACCAGTATCTATATCAGATTTGCACCAAAGGGTGACAGTGTTTCTAAATCAGAGGGGGAACATAGAAAATCTGCTTTGTCAGTCAATACAAAGGTGCAGAGAGACAGAGTAAAAAGCCTAATGTTGCCCAAGAAGTGTTTTATATATTCAGCAGCTGATAAAGAAGGTGCCCATAAATGATCAACTACTGAGCAGAAACTGGGAAATGCCAGTATCCATCAGAAATGTTGCACCAGACAGGAGCATGGATGAGTTTTTAGAGATAGTTATTTACCTCTCTTCTCTCATTCCCTTGATGTTAAATCGAGGTTTGGTCTTAGTCTGATCTCTCCTGTCATGCGGATTCCTACTTTGGCATCCTGCCTTTTGAGGGTGATCTAATCCTCCCATGACCTAAACTTTCCTCTAATCTGTATCAGCACTGTAGTTGTCAGAAATGTGTGGTTGCCCATCTTTTAGAAAGCTTTTGAGATTAGGATCCAAACCTCTGGTCTGAAGGATATCAGCACTTAGTGGTATCCCTGCTGCACAGGCGCAGAAGTGCTGGCATCTGCTTGTGTGATTCACAGGCCATGTCGCTCCCAGCAACATTTGCAGGTTCAGCAATGACACTGAGAGCAGGGAGCGATGTGCAGTAACACCGAGAAGGGGAGGCTGGCTGCACCTTTAGCTTTTTTCTCTGCCTCGGTACAACATAAACTGCAGCAAGGGACCAAATTTATTAGGCCAAGCTAAATCTGTGGCTGTACGGTGAAATCAAGGGGTAGCTGTATTAGAAATGGTGTACCTGCATTGGCCTTGAGCTAACTAGTCTGGAAAATGATAACCAAGAAGAAATAATAATATGGACTTCAGAGGTAACTGCCCAAAGACATGGGGGATCTTCATATATGCTTGGCCTTATAACCCTGATTAAACACTGCAGGTCCATTAATCATACTAATTTGAGGTACATAACTGAATTCTGTGGCTGCATTAGTACAGTCTTTTTACTGGCTTTCTACTGCTGGTAGGGAAGAGCACGTCTGTTAGATAACTGAGTTTGAATCACTTTCAGGAGGTGCCTTAGAAGACCTCACATCTCTCTGGGCAGTTTGGGGAGCCTGGAATGATGATGTTCAGTACTTCAGTGCTCACATCCCAATTTGACAGGATGAACTTTAACTGAAGTTTGTGCTGCTGCACCTTTGTCACAGTGAAGACCTGTGTTAGCATCAGGGCAACATAAATACCTTATCTTCATTGCTACGAGCTGCTGTGAATTGCAAGTAAGGCATATATGTTATGAAACAGAGCTGCCTACATTTTTATCAAGTGTTTTATGAACAGCTTCACTTTTCAAAACTGGGAAATTAAGGGTGGCTGCTAAATTTGTGTTTGGAAGTTTGGTGAGGACAAGCAGGTTATTAGTGAATTTAAGATCAAAATTCTTATCTTTCTTTTTTCTTTCCATAAGTAAATGCTGAAGTCCCAACACTTGTAAGGGCCCATACCCTTATGGTATGATGCTGAAGCAGTTTCATTGTGCAGAAGAACCACGATAAGTTGCTAATCCACTTCTCTTGAGGACAGGAGTGAGAGACACCCCCGTTCAGGAAAACATATTGCTTTCAAGGATAAGCCTAAAGACAATCAATCCACAGACTGCAGAAAAGGCCACCTCCATGTTGGTTGAGATTGGATGTATCCCAGAACTTTTAGCCACATTGGTCTGTAAACTGCTGTAAACTTTCAATTTGACAGTGATGCTGTTTATACACTAGTGCTATTTGCTTTACTGTTTTTAAATATCTTGAGGATTTTTGTTCTATGGGAATGTGTGAGGGGGAATGTGTGTGGATTTTTAATTTTTTTTCTTCTTCTGTGCTCCTGTGTAATATCTATATTACTTGGTATCATGCTTCCACATCTCAGGGAACCATCAACATGTCATACATCAGATTTGCTCTGAGACTATTATTAATTTTAGAATTCAGAAACCTATATTTAAGGTATGTACTGTTTTTGAAGTAATTATTTCCTTTTAGTAAATTAAATGGCTTTAATGTTAATGAACAGCAAATTAAGAGTGGACAAAGAACAGAAACTCTCAATTTCCTGGTGGTTCAGTATTAACAGAATAATCTTGAAGGCATCTTCCTAGCTTAGTTGAACAAAATTGATGACTTTGTATAGGATTTGGAATATATAGATTTGGTTCCTGACTCTGCAAAGGCTCTCAGTTTAATCTGGCTGTGATCTCTAGATGTTTCTTGGGTATAAATAAAGCTGCCACAGCAGTGGCAATTCATCCTCTCATGACAGAGACTGTGTCCTTCTCCTGCACCTGTCATTACTTACTTGGACTAGAGCAGGGATGCCTGATTGTGCCTTATTTTGTAATCTGTTACCAATGGGAAGTCCAAAGTTGATACTAACCTGTGGGCTAATGGAAAGAGATAATTACAGGTGTGGTGTTTTTCTGTCATCCTAGGGATACTGCACCACTTCTGTTATTCATGTTGGTTATTCTGAACACTTTAATGGGTATAGTTTTTTGGAATAGCCTTCTGGTCATTTAGGAACTGGCTAAGTAAGCCTAGCCATAAACCATACTGTTAGCATTTGTTCTTCTACTGAGTAGTAGGTGGAGTTATACTTCAGCGCCTAAGCTGATTTAAAGGATGAGACCTAACAGATAGAAATCAGTCTTAGCTTACGTACAAAAGAAATGCAAGTTGCCTCTTTGTGACTTGTATTTCACAGTACATTTCTGAATTTCTGATTCTTCAGAACGTAAAGATATGCTTAGTGTAGTGACCTCAAGTGCCCCTTTATCTTGGTGATGTCTTTCAGAGTGGAAAAAATGGTCTGAGAATTATAAGGTAAGAGTGTAGACTAAAATAAATTGGCATAGTATATGGATTTTAACTTGTGCTAGGCTGATTAATAAAGTTTTATCCGTGCCCCTTATAAAAATGCCTGTGGAAGAAAAAGGTATACTATTTCTTTTATAGTGTATTGTTTTGTGGAGTTTTCTCCTGTGAAATAAAGTACGTACATTTTTTTTCTTTTTCTTTGTATTACCTTTGACCTTGCCTCAGCGTAGATGCCATTGGAAGTCTCATGGAGTACCCCTACTTCTGGGAGGACACAGGCAGAGCTGGTCAAGGCAAGGTCTCTGTGCTTTTCTCTCCTTGTGCTTAAAGAATTCCAGGCCAAGGCTCTGCGTTAGGAATTCATGTAAATAGACCACCCGGAAAAATTTAGCTTCTTCTGTGGAGAAAATGACTTGGAATATGTTTCAGTATTTTACCCATATTGTGCAAAAATTACTTGCAGTATTATGTTCATTCAAACCATTTGATGGATTTAAGGGTATTTCTATAGCCACTGGAGAAAGGCAAAGTCCTCCAAAGGTGAGTTTACAAACTCAGACACTCTTAAAAAGTAACCTGCCTTTCTCCTCTAACTGTAATGTGAGCTTGGGCTCAAGTGATGTTAGAACATCCCATCTTTGTATATCCCCTCTTTTTATGGCTTTATGATGCTGTCCAAATGCTGTTCAGGTGTGAACTGAATTGAAAGCCTTTAAGTCATATTGACTCTTTTAATGCCTGATGTTACCTGTGCAAATTCTTGGTTATGCTGCTGTGTCACTGAGGAACTGCTAATACTATTAGTTGTGTCTTTTTGAGGATATGTGTGGTTGTCGGCCTTTTGGGAGAGGTGGAAGCTGTGGTAAAGGAACTATGAAAGCCTCAGAATCATTCAACTTGACTTGTGACTGTGCCCCAAAGCCTGCTAAGTGTGTGGACTGCTCTGATTTAAAGATATGGCTCTTGGACTCAGCATCGATTCCTTAGATGAAAAGTATGCTTGCACCTTGCAACCAGTTCCAGGTCTTTCGGTAGCACTAATAAAATCATATCTCCAAAGTAGATGGGCTTGTCATGGAGGAATCCCTCAATGAAGGAGATTCCAGGTCAGGAAGGCTAATGCTTTCTATGCTGAACTTTTCATGTAATGAATGAGCCTTTCCTTGGTCAATAAAGTTTCACCTTGCTGACTGTTTTGATTTTCTTTTCCATTTACTTCAACTTCCTGCATCAATTCCATTCACACTCATTGTTTTCCCCTTGCCATGTTGATTTTCTAGTCTTATATTAACAGCCTGCTTTGTAAGACTATAAATCTTACTCTGGATGGAGAAAAGTGGGTATCTCATCAGTTCATTGAGGGAGGTTTGGCAGGGAAAAAAAAAAAGTACTCCACACACAAGTGCTAGTTGATTTGCCAGCTGGGCAAGATGTGGCTTTCAAGTGAGGTATAATTGCTTCTAGCTTCTAGTTTTGTGTTTAGTATGGTCTGCCTGTGTTTCCTGATGTCTGGGCTTTGGTCTCTTGTCAAACACAGTGATGATCTGTATAGTAACACAAGAGAAAAACAAACCTTGCAGTGTGCCCTTGGTAGTCTGTGGGTTTGTGAGACAGTTAGCTTTGTGAGATCAAAGCAGAGAACTAAAACTTTTTTTCTTAAAATTATGATTACTCACCTAGTAGAGAAAATAGAAGAATTCGAGGGGTACCTGTTAGCTAGTCTGTACTGCGTGGAACATAGCTTGAGAGGCATAAATCCATATCTTTCAGCTTTTATATACACCTTAAAGATTTAAGTTAGGCTTAATTTTCTTCAGATTAAAAGATGAAATGCATATTCATAGAGAAGTGCACAATGCACAAAGGCTTCAGTCTGACATATTTTTACTATTGTAGAGGCATTTCTGCAACTGCTGAAGCATAGCTCCTTGGCAATGCAGCCTTTCCTCCCCTCTTTGCAACCATTTCTGATGAAATACTGTGTCAAAACTGGAGTGCTTAGTACACGCTCTTAGCATAACTAAAACGTTAATTAAAACTCTGGAATAAAAACTGAAGACCCAAGACTACTCTTTAGAGTAAAACTACAAAAAAATGCTTATTTTTGATGGAGACGTAGCCCGTGTGCACCCAAGTTGAGGGTGAGTCTCAGTAAAATTCATTGCAAGTCTCCCTGCAGCCTGTTCCACATACAAAGTTATTTCTTTGACTTGCCTTTTTTTCTGAGTATATTGTGATTTGTGTGGTTGACTCCTGTTGGTATAAATACCTGATATGTCAAAAGAAGTGTTCATGCTCTTTCATGTGCTTCTCGATCTGGAGAGAAAAAAAGAAAAGATGCTTGCATACTGCTGTGGTGAGTGTAGTGGAACTTAGGCAGAACAAAATGTCCAAATATCCACTTTCATGATGTCTGCTCACTAGTGTTTGTGTTTCACTTAGATTACCACCCTTCCTCTATTAACAGTATTGTTTCTGTACCATGTCTAAAAAAAATTAATTATCTCTTAAAGTCTTCATTACACGCACAGCTGAGCTGGCAGGATGTTGGTTAGAAGCTCTGTTAGTAAAAATCAAAATCTTGAGCAGCAGCACTTCCAAAGTTATGGAGCTTTTCAAACTATGGCCCAATTGAGAGGTTTGATATTCATGAGCTATTTTGAAGAAGCAGACACTGAGGAAACAAATAATTAACTGGATGGTATTAATTTGCTCAGATATTTGATCAAAGGTTGCTTATGTAAGGAGACCCTGGTAAGAGAGAGGGCCCTAGGAATTTGCTTTTCTGTTTGTTCCTTTTGGAAAGGGACAATACAATGCTCCAAGAACCTCATTTTTTCCTAATTTCAACTTCTCTAATTTTAAATGAGAACATGATTTTCTCCATTTTGCAGAGAAAGTGGAAAAGGTAGTTAATTCTCAGCATCCAGCAATCTTCTAGCATTTCCTTAGTAGTAACTGTTGTGTGCTATGTTCACTGATAATAGTTTGAAGTGCCATATACAAAGCAATCCTGTGTTTTATGGGAGTCTTTTTTTTTTTTTTTAAATTCATGAAAGGCTGGAAAAAAGTAAAGTTGATGCATATTTGTGTAGTACTTATTAAGGAGTGGAGGAGTAAAGAAAACCTTGAGGATTGTGTGAGGGGAAAAATGGAAAGAGGTGCAATCCTGGAATTTGATCCTAATGGAATTAGTGTGAGCAAGACCAGACCCTGAGCATTTAAAAGGATATATAGTGCACTAAAGACTTGATCTTGTTTTCTGAGTGCAATGCAAGTTGTTATAGTTAGAGGCAAAAAATTGGATTCTTTCTTGCCCTTGCAAGATGTAGTTTCTTTTGGTTAATATTTTACATTAAAACTTTACATTAAAAAAGCCTAATGTGTTTCAAATTAGGGTAATTTGAGGTTTTGGATAGGAGCTCTCTTATAAACATAATCAAGAAAAGATGTTCCATGGAGTAAGTCGTGTAATAACTGGATTTGTTACTGTGCTTTTCTTCTTTGTCTCTCCCACCAACCCAATACAAGAATAGTCTACTGTTATTTTTAGCTTTATAGGGTTTCTATTTTATTTTAATTTTTTTAGCCACTTATATATTGCAGTGGTATCTTCACTTCCGAAAAGTTTCTGGTAGCTGGAAACCCTGGGGAGCTCAGAGGGGCAGGAAAGTGTTGGGGAGGGGGTGGGAGGCAGTAAAGGTGGGAGGGACTCAGCACCCACAGCTGTTTGCTGGCATGATGCCTCTGTGCTCTCTGATAGCAGAATTGAGAGAATGGTACAGCAAATATCTTTTAAAAACTGAATTTTTTACTGGCGTTATGGTCTAGTCAGGGAGCTCATAGCTGTGAACAGGGTGCCATGGGTCTGCAGCGTGGGTATTTGGGCACCACGTTTGTGAGCCTTTTTACAGCTCAGTGGTAGGTACGACACCCGTTTCCCTCCCATGGGATTTTCCGCACACAAGACTGCTGTGACACCACTTAAAATTATCATCTTGGCAGTTTCTTATACTATATACTTATGTTTTCACAGACTTATTTTAATAGGAAATTAATAGGCCTTTGTAGAAGACAAAGGGACAAAAATTCTGTAGGTTACTGAGCGTTATGAGCCTTTAAGGCTAAAATACATCCCTCCCTGTTGAAGTGCTTTACAGCCTTTTATTGCTATGTGAGGAATCAACAGATTGCACACTGCTTGCTTTACCGTAAAAAATCCTTTCTGTTTTAGACATTGCACATAAATCCAAGACAGAGGATGACTATCTCATGAGTGATATGCTAAAAGCTGCAAATGAGACATGACATAGGAATTGCTTTCTGGGGATGAGATCTGAAAGGCATTTTAATGTATTGAATCAAGAATAGGCTTAAAACTTAGGGTGTTGTCCCAAATCTAGTGGGATCTGTCAGCAGGACGATGGCTACTTCCCACACAGAGTATTCACCAAAGGGCTGCACTCCATCAGTTTACATAGTTGCTCCTGTTTTGGAGTGTTCCACAATATGTTTGACAGCAGACATGATCATATGTGTTCTGAGCCCAGTTTGTACATATACAGTATGTGATCTCTGCTCTATCACTGTAAATGAAGCCTGAGGGTTTCCACTTCTGAGGAAGTAAGAGAGAATGACTTTTAGTAGTGGTGGTTGCTGTGATGAGTCTTCATGTTGGCCTCCTAGGTGTCAGCATAGCAAGTGTGCCTAGAGTGTGCTTAAAGATGGGGAATCTTTAGGAATCATGTCCCACATCATAGTTTGAATTCTGGAGGGGTTTTGCACCTTGATCAGTTTGCTGCATCTGTTCTGCCATGTGCCATAGCCCACACAGAGATCTGGACTGCTCCAAAAGAAATGAGAAAAAGCGTTAGGAGCTTCCATCTGAACATCAGGAAACATTTTCACTGTGCAGGTAATCTAGCACTGGCACAGATTACCCAGAGAGATTGTGGAGTCTCCCACTTGGAGATACTCAAAAGCCATCAGGACATGGTCCTGGGCAGCCTGCTCTAGGTGGCCCTGCTTGAGCAAGGAGGTTAGATGAGATGACCTCCAGAGGTCCCCTCTAACCTCAACTGTTCTCTGATTCTGTTGCTTTGCTTCCTGCACTCAGATTCTACCAAGGACTCTTGGTTCAGCCAAAACTGGGGACTGGGGTAAGGAGAGTATAAGAAGTGTATGTTTTTGCGTTTTCTGTTTGGGGCTGATGTTGTCAGGAAGGAGTCAGAATTATTTATTCATTGATCTGCAAATTCCCTTCTTGAAGTTAAAAACACCTTCTATATGTGATTAAGAGGAGTAACTTAAATCTCAAAGGTTTGAAGACAGTATATTTTTATATTATCCTCTGAAAGCTGACTTTATATGTTATTAAGTAGCAAAAGAGGTGTTCTGCATCAAGGTTTTCAAAAGCTAGTATGAACACCAGGAAACTAGCCACAACAGAGTTCAGAACAGAGACATTTCAGTGCTTATTTGTGTGTAAGAGCACTGGGAACACCTTATGCATCTGACATGGCTGACATTGCTGCCAAGAATAAATGTGAAAACAATTGTGTACAAAGCCTGGCTGGGAACAGGGGCAGGAGGCGGGGTGGGGAATCAGAGGTTCACATCTGTTATGGAAGATGGTGTAAAATGTTCTAGCTGTGCAGGTATAACTCTCCCTAGCAATAAAATGACCTTAATATGCAGTAGTGCATTCAATATTTAATTTTTTAAAAAAGCAGCCATAAAAACTCTGAATGTATACACATCAAACTTTGTTACAGTTATTATTTGCACTGGATATACCAAGTGATGTCTCCATAATCCTTCTCTTTCTGTGTCCCTTAACTTTTGCATAATAAACTCACAAAATGCTATAGAAGTGGATGCCAAAAAAGGTCTCTGATGGAATTTTGTGAGCATGCCAGAAAAAATTCTATGGATGGTAACATGGGAGAGTGAGTTAAATTACAAAACTAAATGCAGGGTTTAGTTGAGAACACCAAAAGCATTTAAAACTGCGGAGAAGGGGAGGGAGGGAGGGGGGAGTTGGACTTCCCAGTAACTCCAGACTGCTAGTCCCTATGGTAATCAGTGGAGTCTTCAATGCAGACTCTGTAAACATTAATAAAACAAAAAGATCCCAGTGTTCTAGCATCACTTCTGCAAAAGCCTTGAAGATCTTAGATGTAGCTTGTGTAGTGTTGATAAAAATATGTGAAATCATTTCAGAGACTGTGAGCCAGAGACACAGTTCTGCTTAATAATATCAAACTGTACAAATGGTTGCTAAAATGCTTGTAATTAAAAATATATCAAGCAATTTGACTGTGCAATGCAACTACATTTCCACCCATAAACTTGAAGTATGGGTAACAAAAAAAACCTCCTCCACTTTAAACATACTAAGTGGAGCCCCTGTGTGCTTCCAAAATGGTCTGTTGGCATATAGGAGTTGGGTCCTTACATACAGCTCTCAGCTTGCAAGTGCAGTTTACTTTTCCTATGGGACATATCTACTATTCTTGCTAGCTTGAGTAGTGCAATGTCATAGGGCTCTTGTGTTACTCTGATCATAAGAAAAAGTAAATACAAAGTAATGAGTGGATTATTGTAGGGCAGTCTCTATTCTTTGCCCAGGTCCTGAGAAGAAAGGCTGACAATGGAGATTCTGTTCCATTGATTTAGTGTTTTAATTGCTTGGTGGCTTCTTTCTCCTTTTCCCCCTTCTTCTTCCTTCCCCCCTTCTTCTTTCTCCTTTCCCCTCTACGTAACAAAGCTCATGCGATCTTTGAGGAGAATTTCTCTTCTAACTTAATACATGGAATATCTAAAGCTGGGCCTCAAGTTTAGAGGTAGCAGCAGTGAATTTCAAGAAGCTGTATAAAGTGGCGATCTCTGATTTCGAAGTCTAATTGAATGTATTAAATTAGATCAGTTGAATTGGGACGCCTGTCTTTGGTTGTGTTGATGCCCCATGAAAATTGATCACTTCTCATGCAAGATTAGTTATATTGAGAGGTGCGTGGCAAGAGCCAATTAAAAGACACTCCTGTGCCAAACTGGGGACTCGTTCGTCTGACAGGTGGTGCTGCTGCACTAAGCAGCCTTGGCATAAAACAGCCTATACATGATGGTGTTCAGCAAGACCTGGAGAAACTCAGGTTCCTTGCACAGGCCACTGCCCTCAACAATTAAGATGGTTTCTACCAGACAAGTGGAATAAAGCCACAACATCAAGGCATGCAGAAGATGATTTATCTCACTAACTCCTAGCTCTGCAGCCTTCATACTTGCCTTGTGCCTTGGGAACTGCCTAACTTTAGCTGCGTGGAGAAGGAGGTGTGGTGGCAGCACTGACTTTACCTGACCCAAAGCTCCTCCATGGCCACATCTACTTGTGGTGAGCTGGACTCTGGGCCCAAAACGTAGCCTAGTGATGGCTGCTCAGGAGCACACCTTCTGCAAGAAGAATAGATTGTATTTCTTATCTTGCCATGCCTGAAGGTAGACAGTGCAGCTTCTGGGGAGATGGAGGTTTTAAAAACCAGAAGGCTGCTCTGCTAAGTGCTGTTGGCCTAAAGGGATGCAGCCTTACTGCTGTGTGGAGAGTATGATGAAGCTGCCTTAGCAGCTGGGGAGGACTTAATGGGTGAATCCTGGTAGAACACAGCTCTGGGGGTTTATAACCACAAGATACAATCTCATATTTGGTAGCTTTTCTTTGCGAGGTTATGTGGTTCCCCTACTGGGTGTCACTGCTCAAGTCTCTACGTTGCTCCTCATGGCTTATCTAAGGGCCCCAAGCACCAAGGTCCAGGTTCCAGATACTGCTATGGGAGCTGGCTGCAAAGGACAAGCACAATGCTTCATGTTGCCATGCTTTGTGAATCTAGTCTAAAGCCACAGTGGCAACTTTAATCACTGCTGATCTGCTCAGACTCCTTCTGATCTCCTACTCTTACTCTGTCTCCATCTTAGTATGGCCCTTCTGCTACAGCATTAGGAATAATGAGGTTTGGTGCTAATTCCAAGACACTGTGCTCCTTAGCTTGTGTCCCATCTGCTTCAGAGAAGAATAAAGCTATCTCTCAAGGAACTGTTCAGGTCTGTGTGAATCAGAAGTAGAGATACGCATGAGAGAGAAATAGAGACTAATATTAAATTTAAATTAATGAGACTCAGACTCTTGAAATGAAACTAAGGAAAATAAGGTAATGCAGTGGTAGGAGAGCTTTCTATCTCACAAATGAAGTTGGATTTCTTTACTCTTTTCTTTCTGGATATGTAGCTTTCAGCTATTCTGACAAAAATAAATTTAGGCCGGTACAATAACAACTTATTGTTTCCCCCTTCCCCACATTGTTTTCCTTGAAGCATCTTTCCAGGATGATGTTGACAGTATGTTGTGGGTCTTTTTGTTTTGTGTTGTTTTTTATAGGTCTAAATCCAGATGTCAGCTTGTCTGTCAGTAAATAACAAAAAGTAGATTTTTTTTTTCCTGCCCAAGTTGCATGAATTATGCAACCATGTAGATTTTATAACATGTTTACTTAATCAGAGGTTGCTGAAATTCTTACAAGGTGTTTTAAGACACCACTGTTACTCTACTGATCATAAATCACTTTTGTTTGAGCAGGTATGTCTATGTTTTCTTAAATTGTGTTTGATTTCTGAATCTATAGAGCTATATCTATAGTAGTGGAGAACCTGGAGCCTGAGTTTACAGAGGGTTTCTCTGCAGATTAGTTGCAGGAGGTACCCTTGGATAGGGACAGAGGGTGGGTAGCCTTATTCAGTGCATTTCAAAAGCAGTGCCATAGTGGCAGTGGCTGCCTCTAGAACTAATACCTTCATCCTTTCAGATGCCATTCCCATTTCTCTATTGATTATGCTGTGGCTGGGTACACAAGGAGCCCTGTATTAATCTGAAGTCATGATCAGTGTCTTTAATCTTTAGAAAGGTTGGAAATCCATTCTCTTCACCACTGGTTAGAGAGCTTTTCAGTGGACACTGTAACCTGAGGAACATTGTATTTTGGTTTGAGGCTGGCTAATGTTACCGGGCTCTACTGGAAGCTTTTTCTTCCCCCTCCTCCGTGGTGTGGTGTATACTGGTATTTTTTTTTTTTTTTCTACGTGGCTCACATGGGGACTATTTGGAAAAAGATTTGTAATCTTAGCCTTCATCAGACCACACAAGTCAAGAAGCTGATCCCCTCTTGGGCTTGTCAGCAGTCAGCTTATTCAGGACAGAACGTGAGCTGTGGTGAGAGTGGGGGAGGCATGTTTTTAGCCCACACTTGTAGATCGGTGTCATAGGGGGCCAGCAACACCATGCTGTTTGTCAGGGAGGGCTCATTATGTGCTTGTCCCCTGTGGTCCCACAGCAAGGGCTTGAGGCTTCTGTTTGTAGTGAATGGATGTGGGGAGGGGAGTGCTTGGCTTCCTTCAGCTCTGAATGCTTTCATTGAGACCTTGGTGAGAACACATTCAGACTGAGCCCTCTTGCATCCTCTGACACTTGAGTTGCTTGGGATTTTGTGAGGGTGCGGAGGATGGGATACAAGCTGTGGAGGCTGTGACAGCCTGGGTTTGCACAGTGTGAGTGAGTACTTTTGAACAAACCCAGTAGCCCCGAACTGAAACAATGACTACTTTTTGAGTTTGGGATGTTCTTTTTTAATAGGTGACAATAACAAAAGAGGTTATTAGCTGTACTCCAAAGCTCCTCTGATGTCACAAATCTGACTGTAAAGATACATATGAAAAGAGAGCATTTACCAGTCTGGAGAAGTGCAGTGGTAAATGTTAGATCATGTTGCTTGCTCCTGGCTGTAAGCGTTCAGAAGCAGCAATGTTCCCAGGGGGCAGACCAAGGCCCACAAAATTGTACTGTCCTCTGTATCAACTTCAGTTGGCTTCAGATCCATGGAAGTTTCTGCTATGTTCACATCACCTGATACCTGGCAGCCAAGTTGACCCATCAGCTTCTGGACCCAAGCCAGTACTTTCCGTCAGAGCAGCATGCAGCTGTGTTAGCTTGAGTTAGTGCTGGTGTGGTAGGTGCCTTCTGGATCACTTTGCGAGGGAGCAGCCAAAAGCAGGTCCTTTTGGCATCTGCAAAAGCCACAGTGAGTGGAATTGGAGCTCTCTTCTTGTGTAAAGCCACACTCAACAGCCCACCAGCTTCCATCCCGACAGCAGCTTCTTATCATCCCCACACATCTTTCTGCACTCACCAGCCCCTTGAACCCAGTCTCTGTCACCTACCCTTGGCACAAAGTACCAAATCCCGTGCAATCCCTGTCCCAGCAGATGCAGGCAGTCTGCTGAGTTGGAACTGAAGCATATGCTGAAGTATACAGATTCATTTATAGTTTGCGTAGAAAGTCACGCACAGACACAGTTTAATGAAATTTAGTAGGTACGTTTGCAGCAGACTTAAGAGAAAAAGGCTGTGTGCCATGGGCTTGTCATAACACTCATTCTGCCACTTGAGTTGTGTTGGCATAGTTAAACAGTACAACTGCCCCAAGGCTGGAGAACAGAGCTTTGCCTGGCAAAAAGGTGTCCCATGCGCTGCAGTTTATCCTCATACTGTATGTGAGACAGTTGTGACAGTGTAATTCTGTTCCCACTGAGAGTTGGCAGATTCTTGTTACTTTCATTAGTTTTTTCAGGATCTTGTTTTTTCTTCTTCCTCCCCTTTGCATACCCCAAATATTTATACCGTGCTGACCAAACATAACCTGATGTTGCAACTGAATTGGAAACCTGCAAACAACTCTGCTCCTGAAATTATTCCCAGCTGAAAAGCTGAGGTGTGCTCCTGCTTCCTGCCTTGTATACTAGGTGAAATAAATGTTCTTTCATGGCTGCTCTAATGCTCTTAGATTTCTTTGAATGTATGGAGGTTGGGGGCACTCAGCATCCTCTAAGATAAAGATTTTAACTTTTGTGGTGCATTTTTGTTTGTTTTCGTATGTCTGTAATGTTTTTGTATCAGACATAGTTTTGTATTTTTAGCTGTCTGACATTACATCAAAGCTGAGAAGCTTTCACAAGCAGACACAACCCACCCTGAGATAACATAAAACTGTTAGAATAAAATTTCCATGGGTTGCTCTGATTTTTCATTTCTCAGTTCACATTATTAATAAAACCAAAACCAAGTGCTAATAAAAATAAAGAATAATGTCATGCACATCCAAAGTGACAAGTATGGTATCAACTAACCTGAAGCTGGGATTAGTGCACAGAGTGAGGTGGGGTATCATGGTGAGGGGCAGGAGAAGGGTCGAAGGGTATCTGCTGGCTTTTGGAGCTGTGCACCTGATAAGCCTGGAGAGCCTGAGGCTGGACCGCAAAAGGCTGCACAAACCAGGGGAGGGAGCATGGGCATTGTATTACTGGCAGGAAACGAACAGGGTGGTAGTGCTTTTCCCACTCTTGGGAAAAAAGGGGATTTCCAAGAGACCGAGTCAGTGAAATGTAGTTTGATCGTGGATATGATGGGAGTTTGAAGAATCCTGAGGTGGGAGCAAGCAGAGCCGCCCTCTTGCGGGTGAGTGGCTTGGGGTGAGAAGGTGATGGTAAACGATAACAGGCCAAATGTTACTGAGGGGGAAAGATTTAGCAGATTGAAATGAGGCTGTGAGAGCCTGTATGGCTAGACAGCAGGGGACATTAGCTGCCTGTGGAGCAAGTAGCTGTCAGCACCTGGTATGTGGCTACTATTTAAAGCAGTGGCCTGCTGCAGGCCTGGTATGTGTCAAGGAGGATGTTTCAGACAGGTGCTGTCAAACGTCAGAGCTGGTTACAAGATGCTCTTGTGCAACTTCTGTCCTCCCGAAATACAGCATAAAGTCTTTTGGGAAAGCAGGGTGGCATACAACACTTCTAAGAGAGATGCTGGGATCTTCCTTCTAGGTCAGCAATTCTGTATCTTTGCAGACCCCATCAGTAGACCTTCAAATTATTTGTATCAGAAATTAGTTGGAAAAACATTAATCCTTTCATAGATCATTGCCTTGATTTCTCCTCTCCCCCCTCCTTCATTCCCCTCAGTTCACACCATCAGCTTCAAGTAGGTATCTCATCTTCTCCCCCTGCAAACTCAAGGGTTGTCCTATCTGGGACTGTCCTCTGCAGTCTTAACTAACCCTCCAGCTTTCACGATGCCCGATTGCTTGATTCTGGGTACATTCACATGGAGGAAATAGTTCCTAAAGAAGACATGTAACAGCTCTGCAGATGTTGAGGTTCGTGTTGTTTAGTTCAGTTGGGATAAAAATCTGGTAGAAATCCCCAGTCAATACTAGTGTGAGATGTGACTGCCGCTGAGTGATAAGAGCAGGTTTGTATGCAGCTTGGAATGCTCCGCATGTACAAAGATTTGAGAATCAGTGCAGAGGGTAGACTTGCTTCTGTTTCCAAATTACATGTTTTTAACTATGTTATCTATCTAGTGCAAAATGGAAACAGAGAAGAGGCAAATACATTTCAATTTTTCATGTGCTTCTGACTGTGAGTGTGCATGGGAGAGACTGCATTATTACTGTGAAGCAACTGTTTGATATACTTTGTTTAGGAACAAAAGTCATTCTCTGTTTCTTAGATGGCACACATATGTGCTCCATCTGATTTGAATAAAGTGGGCAGGATTTTACTTTTACTTGCAGTTTTACTAAGATTAAGATTACTTGGGTTGCCTTTTCGTATTCAAGGACATGAAAGAAGGTCAATTTAAAGTGTGAATTTCAAATTGCTTTGTTAAACTCCAGTAAAACTCTTCAGGTTTTAACTGGCCACAGTTAGTGCTGTACTGAGGCTTGCAATGCTCTAATTCTAGTCAATCCATACCTTTGGCCTTCTCAACTCTGCTCCAGAGTCAAGAAGGGTGGAAATCTGATAGTGGCAGAACAGAAACTAGATAAGAGACCCTGAGTTATTGTTGCTTGAGGAAAGCATATCCAAGATGAACAAAAGGTAGCTCTGCTGAACCAGGTTGGAACCTCAGTGTGGAGAAATTGGTAAAATTGTTTCTGAAAGCTGAGTGAATAAAAAAACCAAAAACCAAAAAGGAACATCAGACAAGCAAAGGCAAAGTTCTTCACCCATTGTAAGAGCCACCAATAACCTGCATCAATCTATTGTTTTTTCTTTTTTTATTCTCTGATGTATGTCAATTGTAGATGTGATGAAGTTGAAGAGATTTGATAAAAAATGTTACACACTGAATAGCTCTTTTGAGAATGCTAAGTTATGAAATAAAAAACACAATATTTTTTCTAATGGTTGTTTGCCTAAAATAAAAGGGATATTATTCTCATGTTTGAAAAGCAGTTACAAGAGATTTCAGCTTGCTACAAAACTGTTTATAAATCAGGAGAACAGTAAGTATATGGTGTCAGAAATACTGTCCTGACCTTCACACTTGTGATGTTTAGTTACCAGTCTTCAGGTATGACAGCTGTTTGAGAAATCACTGGTTACAGTGTCAATAGTAACTGTGCTGCCACTCATCAAAGAACTGTAATGCTCTTCTCACAGGAAAAGCAAGCTCAACTTTGAAAATGTGGAGGTGTGTCAGAACAGTAATTGCTACTGTAGCCTGGTTACTCAAAGAGGTTCAAGTGATCTGTTGATTTGATGTTTATCACAGCTTGGAATAATGGGGAGGTCTGAAAGGATCAAAGAAAAACTAATGTTATTCCAGTATTTTAACAGGTCTGGCCCATGTAATCATAGGTCAGTCATGCTTCATTCTTATCACAGATGGGCTTGAAAGGGTGGGTAACAGGATATCAACAATAAAGAACAGTTTCTTTGTGAACAGCAATCAGAAGGATTTTATGGAAAAAAAAAAAGTATCATCACATTTGCCACCATGGTGAGGAGAGAAACTAAACATTTGGTTGATAAAGCTACTATTTGTAAGCTCTTGAAAGTATCTCATTCTAACAATATTTAGGTCAAGTTTGTAACCAGCCCCTAGTTGAGTGAAGAGGCAGCAATAGCAACTGAGTTCTGGGTGGTGACTGGAAATCTGAGCCAAAATGCATCTGTGATACATCTGGGTTGCATGCATGACACAAGACTGCTTATAGCAATGATGCAGAAAAGTACCAGGGGGTCAAGGTGAATAATCAGTTGAACACAAGCCCATAGTGTGCTCTGGTGGCTAAGAAAGCAAATGCAATCCTTCAACGTTCAGGCAGGAAAATACAAAGCAAGGAGGAGAGAATGGAGGAGCTGCTGCTTTTTCCAGTATAAGTGGTGAGGCTTCTGCAATTCTGTTTGTTTCTATTCTTTGTGCTATAAAAAGGGTGCTGACAAATTCTGCCTCTTTGGCAACAGCTGAGTTTGTCTACCACTTAGCTGTAGAAGCTGCTTCCCTCCAGGATGCCCCATGCATGCTGTGGCCACAGATTCAGTCTGTGTTGCAGAGCTCTAGACAACTGCACAGCAGAGCTCATTGGGCAAGGCTTGGATTTGCACCACTGAATGTATATTTAGATTTTCCTGCTGCTATTTCATCTATTCTTCCCAACCCAATTAAAAATCTGGCTGCTGTCTAGTTATCAAATGCTAACACAAACACCTGTGTGCCAGATGTGTACAGCTGTAAGTCCATCAGTGCTGATCCATCATCAGAGCCATAAGCCAATCCATGGAGTAATCAGAAAACACTTTTTGTTTTTCCCCTTCTTCTCTCCCTCCTCCCCATTTTTAATCCTACTATTTTTCCAGGGTTTCCTCTCTTCTGCTTCCTGCTGCTGCAAGTTTATAAGGTGAACCTTGCTCAAACTTTCTGTCTCTTTCAGATAAGAAAGCAGAGAACCTAAACCAAAAGAGCAAATCTTTCTGTCTGCAGAGTGGCTGGTTTATACTGACAAATTATAAAAGTCTAAATGTCAGTAATACATGCCAACTCAAGAAAAACACCTTGAAATTATTAACATTGTGAGGGCTACACAAGACAAGATTAAGGTTTGATTCCACCCCTTCTCCCCCCAAAACAAGGAACTGGTCCCACTGGTCCCTCAGATGTGTTCTGGAGATACTGACTGTGGTACAGAACTCTCTTGAAAGTGAAGGCTCAAGTCAGCAGTAGAAATCAGTTTTCAAGTTTAAGGAATAAAATGATAATAGTTAGAGGTGGAATACGATAACACTGCAGGTTTTTACTGCACTTGGTAAGACAGTCTCTTTTCAATGGCTTGCTGGAAACAGGCTAATGTAGCTAATGTAAAAACCCTCTTTCTTGTTCCGCTGTGCTTTCCTTGTGACTTCTGTCTCTCCTTTTGCCCAAGTTCCCTAATTACAACTGTCCAGTTCGGGATTGCCTCCTCTCTCCTTTCCCCAACATGTAGTAACAGTGCTTAAATGGGGACGTTCCTGCTGGGGAAAGGAGAGAGTTTCATAAGGACAAGAGGGAAATATGTTCTCCTTTTCTAGCAAAGGAGATGAGATAGTTTCATTTACTCAGCTGGGAGTGGTAATGGATGGCTTATGTGAAGACGATGTATTGGGCATGAGGGAAGTCTTCTGTGACAGAGAAGGTAAAGCAGTGTGGTCTTGCCCAAAGAAGGTGTCAGTTGTTATGTACGGAGCAATAGAAAAAGGGAGGCCACCTTGCTGCCCCCTTGGTCTTGCTCATGTGCAAGTTTGGCTTTTACTTACCAAAACATTGCTTGTGCTAGCAGAGATCCTGCCATCTTAGATAATTCAGATAATTCTGTCTTTACTTAGCAAAGCTAACTGTTTTTTATCCAGGGTTCCCGGCTCAGTTTGATGGTACAGTGCTACTAATTTATAATCATAGTGTGTATCTCTGTCATGCTTATTTGAGGAAAAACTCCCATTGACTTCAGTTTATTTGAACATTTGCTTTAACAGAAGTGGTGCCATTGTAACAGTGAGGAGCTATTTTTCAACTGCTGGGGCTCTAGAATGCTGAAAACAGCAGATCTCTGAAATGTAGCTGAGAAGATGATAGGATATGTTTAAGTTAAGGTGCAGACACACTTGGAAAATAGCCCAAGTGCCCCTGGAAAGTAAATTTAAAAGTATGTATAATCTCTTTATTGGGCTGGAAATATATCCTCAAGAGAGAAAGGGGAACAGAGGAAATTTTTTTTTTTTTAATCTAAATAGAGACCAACCATGGATTAACAGGATTGTGTTTGGAGCAGAGATGTTTGCACAGTCATGGAAAAACATGTGTTTTTTATCAGGGTTAAGGCTTCCCTCCTACTAATGTTTCTTAATTAGTTCTTTTATTCCCTGCCTGTGGAGAGTGAGGGTCTGGAAAACACACTTCTTCCTGGGCAGAACTTTGATCGTTGCTTTCCCCTACTTCTCCCCTCACCTTGTGTGATGAATTACATACCAGCAGTCATTGCTGGACCTTTTCAGAAATAAAAGAACTCCATGAGTCTTCCGTGAGCATCTTCAAGCAGAAGCTGACCTCTGGGATTTAGTTAGTATTGACTGTTTCATTTTTTCCTGAAGAGCAATGAATAATATTGGTGTTGAAGAACATAATTTGATAAGATGGTCTTGAGATCCATTGTATAGCTGAGTGTTCTCTGAGGTAATGACATAGGGCTACAATGTCTAACTTGTGTAGGCTATAGTTGACCAAATCAAATAGTTCTGCACAAAATCCCATATTAGTGTCTGTCTGCTACATGTTTACAAAAAAGTAGTATGTGTATGAGGTATTTTTATATGAATCTATGATCAGCTAGGTTCCATGTAACATGTAAAAGTGCAAATCGCTTATCCTATTTCTTGCCCACCTCTGTCCACCAGTTGAGCTCTATTTGCTTTCATCATGTCTTCTTCTGAGCTTTTTGTAAATGTGTGTCTGAAACAGACTGTGCTTCATGCTGAAAGTCATTGTTTGGTTTCTCTGTTGAGAAAGATGGGCACCAAGCTGGGCAGCAGGAAGGAAAGGATTTTTCTCTTTGTAGTCTGCTTTCTTAGTGATGGAATTAAAATGTCATGAAAACTATACAGCAAGGTATAAATTTACAAAGGGAGATGAAAGAGAGAAGGATGCTTCTGCATTACCTTATATGATCATGTAGTAGTGCTGCTCCTCCTCTTCCATGAGGTCAGGACTGCATTCACCCTGGTATAGCTGTCTGTGTACTTCAGTGTTTCTTAACTAGTGCCAGTTCACTGGGTACATTTGCACTGGGTAAATCAAGAATTCCTCAGCATACCTGTCTGATGGGTCTCTAAAAAGCAAAACTTCCTTCCCTCTTCTGTCTTTCCCTTGGGGGTTTTTAGTTCAGGACCAAAGATGAGGGTTTAATTACTAGCTGGTTACCAAGGAGAAGATGAACAACTAAACATAGCTGGTAGTGGTGTTTACTTGAGCTTGAAAATTCAAAGGTAATGTGAAAAGAATCCTTGCAACAAAGCTCAGTATGCACTCTGTTTAGTTCACTGCTTGCCTTGTGCATTTGTACTATGGTCTGTGTTGTGACTGATCTCCTGAAGCTTTCAGACCTCTTACATGCCTTCATTTGTTTATTATAGGAATAAGAGTTTATAGTAATGCTGTTTATACTGAAGATGGGTGAACCATTACAGCAATAAGAGAAACCATCATGAACCCTGAACTCAAACCAAACCCTTTTGTGACTTTTAAAGTTATGTTTCAGTTTTCAGTGTCACTGTACTTTGTTCTGTCAGGACTGGAAACAAGTGCCAAAATATAAATGGTATTTCCAGTGTCAACCTCAGATTTCACAAGCAAATCTGCTCTCATGCCAGTGAGCGTGGAGTTTCTTAGACCTCACAAGTTTCAGTACTGAGTATAACCTTTCCAACTCCTGCTGCTTAGTGCAGCTAGCTCAAAGCACTTACCCCGTGAGGCTGGCCCATCACTGTTTCATATGGGACAAGGTACTGTCAGATGTCTGTGGGACAAGGTACTGTTTATTGAACAAATAAGCATTCCTAAGGGAATGTGTGCAGATGGTTGCTTGCAGATGAAATACTGAAACAGAAAGTGTTGTGTAGCTGCATTTCCTTGGTATTCAAGCAAAGGTGTAGTGACTGTCCAGCTTTGGCCTCCTTCCTGCTAAACGTGTTGCAACACTGTTAGCCGATTCTACTGTGAAATTATGGTGGAGCTGCCCAGTGCAGAATAAGAAAGTAAACTCTCTTTTAAGCTTTATCAGATTTGTTTTGAGAACAAAATGTGACTAATGTGTTTCTGGAACCTGAGTTTCTCCAAATTTATTTGCTGTCCTGTAGGCTTTTCTGTTTCATGTTCCAGACTTGGACCCAGTGTTGAGCTATCTATCTAGTAGAGTCTGATAGATTAGTAGGGCCAATCTCGGGAGTAATCAATTCAGTTTGTGCCTGGTTTCCTCCTTTCTGCTCCTGAGGAGGAACAGTCTTCCTTCTTCCCTCCCTGCCTCTCTCTGTTTATTGTTGTATCAGAGAATGATCTGATGTTTGTTTTAACACTGAGATGAAGCTGAATTCACTGCTGTCCAGCACTCTTTAAAGTCAGTGTGCTACTTGAATATTTATATCATGCTGACGTTTGCTTACTTTAGAGAAGGCTTTATTTCCTTGGGATATTTATCATGGTATCCAGGAATTTCCATCTTGAACTGCTGCTGGATCTGAATATTGTATATAATTACCTGGGTTCAAGCCCAGTCGCCTAAGGGAAGTTAACTTTCAAAGAACAACAACTAGCTCTGTGGCACTAGCTAGCTGAAGGAAGAGCTGGCAAGGATTTTTCCTGGACTGACGTGGAGCAGCCTGGAAAGGAGACTCACACCTTGCTTTCAGATGTATAGGTAGCTATGTCTAGCTCATTATGGTAAAAATAGAGAGTCCATTCCCTGTGTACCTGGCATCATGGATGGGGTGCCCATATCTGATGTGATCTCTTGACCTAGTTATGGTCTGGGATGGCAAATAAGATTTGACATCTTTTGCATCCTGTTTTTTCCCCCTGACTTCCACTGGTCCCTTTTCTGAAGGTTAAGGGGGGAGGGTTGGTGCAGAATCCAGTTCCTGCCTTCCTGACACACTTTGCACTGACCCCCTTTGTGCATAGAATAGAAATGACCAGCTTGAGGCTTGATCAGATCTCAGCCTCCTGTTGTTTCCCATCAGCTTATATGACTCTCTTGGGCTTCTGGGGCTAGAACTGCTCTTTTGCTGCTGTGCATAAAGAGGCACCATGATTTATGAATCAATTAATCACTGCATGCTGAGGAGCTGTTCACGGTAGTTAAACAGTGAAAATAAAATGCTTGAGTGTATAATAAAGACGGATCATAATGAATATGACCCTCTACCAATGAATTCTCTCCCTCCCTATATTATACCCCCTACCCATTCTTTTCCAGCACAGCCAAACTATCAAGACATGAAATTTGTCCATCCTGGATGGCATGGGGTTCATCAAATTACTTCATAAGGGTGGTATCTCTTTGTGTGATTTCCTCTGTCCACCCCCATGCACTCTCCCAGTCTGATTTCAGTTTGCTGCTAAAGCTGATAAAGCCACAAAGACGAAGAGAAAGAAAATAATAATAAAGATTCTGATCCTACTAACTGTAAATCTTTTTGAGTAGTCATAAGAAAATCCACCCGTAAGTCTCAAACTTAAGGAGGGAAGGTGAAGTCTGCCCTGTCTGGTCTGTAAAACCACAAAAATGTGGTGCGAAACTTCCAAGAAATATTTCCTAACTGCCATTTTTTGTTCTGTGTAACACACACACTTTTTGCTGTGTGTTTCTAAAACTGCATGACACTGTAAGAATTAGGCAAGTTTGATGATAAGCTCCTGCTAAGCCTGCTGTCTGACTTCAGAACTTACTTGAAGCACTTTGCAATTTAGGTCAGCATTCAATGGCTGTAGCCGGATCAGGGTGGCATATTGCTCTGTGGAGAGTACCACTGAAATTCAGACATCTACCCATGGGGTAAGGATATGAGGTTTTAAACCTGATCACATGGTTTTTCACCAAAACTATGCTTTCCAAGAAGAAAATTATTCTTTACAAATTATTGACCCTATACATGTTCTAATTTCTAAATAAAATTATGGTTTTATTTTACATTATCAGCAGATATCCAAAAGAGTGGTAAAACATTTGATTAACAGAAAAGTTTGCAGGCTTTTTTTTTTTTCCAGCTGAAAAGTGTACTTTTGGTAAATGGAATGCTGAAAAGGTCTTGAAAATAATTCATCTGTTTGAATCTGTTTTGAATTCTGAAAAGGATTTTGGGAGAGTGATGGTACTTACGTGTTTTCATTTTTTCTTTACAAGCAGGCTTCGAAATTTTACATTTTTGTTGCAGAATATTTCCTGGATTTTCTGAGTACCAAAACCAGGCATTGACGAGTAGATGGATTTGTGAACCTTGCCGCAAGCCTACTGGTTTTAGTGGAGTTGCTCTTGATTTCACCTGTGTAACTAAGAGTAGATTTCATTCAAGCCAGGAATTAGGTGCAGTGGTGTGAAGTAGGTTAATTCAGTCTCTCTCTCCTATGCGTTGAAGCTTGCAGTGGAATTATATTTGCCACTTATCAGTAAAGTAAAAGAATTTTTTCTTTCCAGCGCAATCTAGTTTCTCATTTTTGTTCAGCTTTGCTGCTGGCATATGTTGACTATATCTAATGGCCTTTGTTTGCATTCTAAGCTTATCTCATAAATTGGCTTTTGAAATGCACAATCAGCAGTAATAACGTTTCACTGTGGTGACCATGGTTAAACATTTCTCTCCTGTCCCCCCTCTCCCTTCTCTGTTTTATTTTTAGGACCCAGGTTTCTCTTCGGTGATTCATGACAAGCTCCAAGTTCCCAATACCATTCGTAAGGCATGGAATGAGAAGGACAACAGATGTGATGTTTGTGCCACACACCTGAACCAGTTGAAGCAAGAGGCCATTCAGATGGTGCTGACCTTAGAGCAAGCTGCCAACTCAGAACACTACGATGCCTCACCAGGCTCTCCCCCACCTCTCTCCAATATCCCCACATTAGTGAGTCCTCGGCACATGGGCAGCCTGCAGCCCAGGGACTGGGCATACATGCCTGCTCCCTATGCTACATCTAATTATACTGGCTTTGTTGCCAACAAACACACTGGCAAACCCAACAGTCTAGGAATTGTCAATGGGGTGGAGAAGAAAAATGGCTCTCCTGGACACCAAGCCAAGGTCAGCTTTCAAATGGCCACCAGTCCCAGCAACGGTAACGTTCTCAACTCTGTAGCAATCCAGGCTCATCAGTACCTTGACGGCACCTGGTCTTTGTCACGAACAAATGGCGTCACTCTATATCCCTACCAAGTAAGTATTTTAAAGTAACAAAACATATTCATTTTCTTCCCATCGAAGCTTGCATGAGCTCGCTAATGCTGCTTGCTTCTGTTGTGTACAAGAGTGAATAGTGCTCATATAGTGAGCACCAGCACAAGGAGTGCTGTGAATAACTGTTTCCCTGATAGGGAATTGAGCTGGGGGAGGCACAGATGGCCAGTATTAATTAGAACACTTATTAATTCAGCTGTTATTAATAATAGAACCAAGCTGTTGTTTTTAATAGCAGATAATTATTCATACAGTATATGCAATTATTCCCTCACACAGTTCTCACTCATAATAGTTGGTTGGAGCAACCACACTAGTGCACAGTGACTTCTGGGTTGGTATTCAGGAAGTACCCAGAAGGTCTTTTGGTTCATGATGTGTGCATATGATCCTACAGTCTTTGTCTACATATATCAGGAACTACCTTTCTGTTCTAAGTTGCATACGTTCTCATTGGTGCTAGAGTGTACTGGTGGCCTTCTGCAGATTCAACTGATTCTTGATGTTTTGGTTTTTATCAGTTCTCATGGATTCAACAGGTCCACTACTCTCCAGAGCTTAGCAGTTCTAGGGGGATTTTTCATGTGCTACTTGCATGTTCTTTTTCTCTTCTTTGGCCTGCTGTTTTCTGGTACACCACACCCATAAGTACCTGTAGACCCCATCCATACCAGCTATCACAGAAGGAGCTTCTATGACAGGAGGTAGGCTTTCCTACTTACTTAGCTGCAGGTGGTGGGATTTTTCAGAGTGCCCAAGCACTTGCAGATTGCCACACAAGCCTATTCTTGCTGAATTCTCCCAGCCACCCCTGTTGGCTTCCTTAGGCGCATAAATATCTTTGGAAGCTGGTCTTTCTACTAAGTTATGAACAGATTGCAAGATAGATCCCTAAATTAATATTTAACATTTATCAGTATGAGTAACTGATATTTCAGCCAGAAAAAAGTGATTTTATTCATAAACATTAAGATATTGTCAAGAACCAAAGAAGACTTGGTAAAACCAGGAGTGAACTACAGTTATTTTGTCTGGAAAATATGTGACACTATAGTTTTGTGGATTTATGCTCTAGTGAACCTGAATTACATTTGGGCAGTCAGTATGTGATCATAGTTTGATCTAAGAAAAAAAAAATCTGATCTAAGTTTGATCTAAGTAAAAAACCTAAATAAAGAATACATGTTAAGAAAACAGAATAATTATTATTTTTATTAGGAAAATTAGTTCAGTTTTATTGCATTCACAATCTTTTAGGTTCATCTTCTATGAAGATGTATTTTTGTTTACTTTGAATAATGTTCATGGTTCCTAGATGGTTTATTTTGTCTTAAAGATATTCACTAAGGAGAATATAATATTCAAAACTTTCCAGACTGATCCTGTAGGTTGGCTCCAGTTAGATTAAGGACTGTTCCCTCTCCTTTCAATAACCTTGAAATAGTAGACTCCCTCGTGACTCCCCAAACAAACAAACAAAAAACCAAACCCCCAAAAAACCAAACCAAAGAACCCCCCCAGAAACCCAGACAAACTAAAAAAAACCACAAACCAACCTAGCAATATTGGTCTGTGGTGGAATGTGGTAATAGTAAATTTTATATTCTAAGATTCTGCCTTCAAATGTTAAAATTCTCATTTTACTCAAGTGTCACACTTAATTGTCCAGTTAAGGAATAATAATGATAGCTTCTGTCTCTAAACATGTTGAAAGGATTTTAGCGTTTGGTTATGTAGTATCTGTATCAGACTGGGAATTAGTCGAGTAAGAAGAAAAACTTTGAAAAGTAATTTATTTGTAACTTGAAGTTGTAGGAAGATGCAAGCTTTGCTTTTTCTGCTTTTGTGTACAGATACTAATCTTATTTGATACACATTTTCAGAATGTTTTAGATCTCTCTCCCATATAAATATATCTTTTTGTTATGCACTTACAGTTCCAAAACTCTGCTGGGGAAGAGCACTAGGAAGATAAATCTGTTACCTCATCTTAATTAGAACCCTTCTTGATTTGAAGGTGAATCAAAAAGGAGGCACTAGCTACTTACTTGCGAATGACTACATATTAATTGAATTTTCTTGCCTTCCCTTAAGAACAGTGATTAGTAAAACCTCACTATGCATTAGCTAAGAGGAACAGAAAATAATTTCTTGGGATAAAAAGCCTTGCACTTCAGAGAGGTACAGTACCCTTCTACGTCATAATCTTGTTAAATTGATGCCCAGGGAGAAGTCAGTCTCATGGCTCTAGACTTAATGGCGCCTGTTGTAGACACCTCCCATTGTAAATGAGCTTTTGTTAGACAGTCTAGATAACTTGACAGAAATGGTTGAGTACCTTGAAAAATCACTATGTTTTCTTCCCTTGAAGTATCACCAAAAAGAGAAAACATTAGTTCGGAAGTGACATTCTGTGGCTCAGACCTGACTCATGGCAATTTTAGGCACCAAAAAGTATTCCTACTATTGTAAGTTCTAGGATGTTACTCCCTTCCTAGGATCTTCCCCTCCAGACTGCCTTAAATTGGAACCTTGTTATGGGGAATGGATTACAACTTTCATTTCAGTTCTGCTAGAAAAAAGTAACATAAAAAATAAAGTGAGTGCTGAGATTTTGTAAGGCTTTCCTGCTGCAGTAGTGTAGCAGCTATTCAACTACTTTTGCAGAAAGAGTAATTGCTATCAGGAGTAAGTAAAACAAATGTCAATTTATACACTACCAGATTTAGTAATGTATTATATGTTTAAAATCTGAAAAATAGAAGCAGTAATAGTGTCTTTAACTGGAGATGCATGTAAGATGTAAAAGAAACTTTCTCATCATTTCATGCAGGCATTATGAGAACTCATCAATGGAGTCCCCTAAGTCAGAAATAGTTGCTAAGAATTGCTTAGGCAATTAGGAGATGGCATAGATGACTCCATCACTCCCTGCCAGCCCTGTTTCATGTGATTCCATATTTAGCTGTCCTTTGACTAGACAGAAAAGAAGACTGGTTTCTAAAAAAACTGTGATGTCCCCTAGGCCTAGTTCACAAATGAACAGCTGATGCTGTTTTCTGTAAGGGGCTGAATCAAATTTTGCTGGTAAACGGTCCTCTTACAAAACACAGAGGCAAGGGAAAGGGAACTGATTGATCTTAAACAAAAAGCATGGCCTGTTAAAGCCCTCCTGTGAACACTGGAATGCTGAAATGGTTACCTGGTCAGGGTAAAAGGGACCCCTTTCTGTTGAATACATATAGGAAAATGCCAGCCAAAATTCAATAGAATTTGATCCAGAGTCTGAAAATCGTGCTCTTTCAGTTATCAGCAGGTAGCATTTGTATACCCTGGGGATCAGACTGTGTTTAACACTTGTAAAGGCTTCTGTTGATCTCCCTATCACTCAAAGGGATTTCAGTCCTTCCCTGCTCAGAGAAGCTTATTTAAATTGGTGAGGTTTTACCTGAGAAGGGCTGTAATTATTTGTGCAACTGCTAATGTGAATTACAGGATACCACAGTGTTAAGTACATTTCTGTTGCTTACCGGTTATTATGTAACACTTCTAAAGAAACCTTTGGTCCTGGGGTAGTAATGAAGGAGCCAAAAGTGCAAATACCTTGATGAAATGATTGCTTCTCATAATTTTTATAGAGAATGTGGCACTAAATGGAATACATAACGTTTTTATTACTTTATTATCCAAAAGATGGTAAAGTAGCTGAAACAAAACCACCACATTAAAGATTGAGATAGATTTGCATCCTTAGTAGTTCAGACTGATTTAGGGTTTGCTTTCAAAGGGAAAGGAGTTGAAAATAGTGACTAGATTAAGCTGGTTACACTAAAAGACTTTTTCTGGAGTAAAAGTGCTCCATTCTTTAGAAGTAGGTGTTCCTCTTTCGAATGGGCACTCTCTTTTAACTTAAATGAACTGCATGGTTCTTGCATGTTGGTGTACCTCTAAACCAACAGCATAGCATTAACTGCATTGTGGTGTGAGCTGCAGAACGTAAAACAGTGGCCACTTCCTTGGTCCCTAGTTACCTTCCTGGATCTGCATAAGAATCTTTTCATGTCTAAGTAGAATATTTTAAAAAGCAAAAAAAAAAAAAATTATTTAGCACAGCATGTTCGAGAGACAGGAAGGTAAGAAAGAACCAGAAAACTGGTTCCAGGAACTGTTCCAGGAACAATGTGGGCCATGAAAGGGAAGGATGGGTAACAGAAAAGGTGGCTGTTGACGTGGGTTGGGTGAGCACCTTCTGCTCCATACTTTGGGGCTGTAAATTTGAATTTGGTAAGGAAAAAGATAGTGCATGTAAGGATTTGAGTAGGGGTATTGTGAACATAATGATATTAAAGGAGAAAATGTTCCTTTCTCCCTTGCTCTTAAAAAGACCCTTTTGACCAAAAGTTTGGAAAATGAGATCTTAAACTACTGAGAGCCTCTTGGCCCCAAGCGTAATGATCCTCAAGCCTATTCAGAGAGTTATCAAAGGCTTTGTGTACAATTGGTGAAAGCCTACAGTATGTGCTTTCTGTTTCCTCTTTATGTATAATGTGTGTTTAGAAGAACACTGTTCTCTGAGAAAGTACCAGCTTGTTCTGGAGTTTTGCAGTGATGAATGATTTGTTTGGAGTTTACTTAGGTCACATCTGTCTCATAACACATCAGTTCTTTCAGGCATAGGCTTTTAAAAAGAAACTGGTAATGATTAGAGTTGGGCACAAGATGGAGAGTTCAGATACAGAGCCAACGCCTGTGTGGCGGGTATTTCCCTCCAGGATTTTGATTCCAAGCTTTTTTTTCCAAGTCTCTGCTGTCTAATTTATTTCTCTTCCACTTGCTGCTGTTTCTGCTGCTTCTTAAAGTGTTCAGCAGGATAAAGCTAAAATGTTAACGATTGCTACAACAGTGCCTGGGTAATTTAGGTAGCTTCTAAAGCATATAATGCAAGGTACAGAAATCAAGTTACTTGTTCCATCTGTAGACTAACAGGTGTCTTCTATAATTATTCCATGCTTTCTAGAGCCAGGCCTATTTTGCCAAAGCATCTTAGCAACAAAAGAAAAGGAGATTTGTATACTCTCTCTTCTAGTACCGTGTTCTTATGTGACCATGCACAATTCAGTATGAGATAACTAACGCAGGAGGTGTTTTACCTTTGTGCAGTTAGGTTTTGGTCCAGAATTTTTTGGATGGCTTGTGTTTCAATAGCAGTTCAGTTACTGAATGTATGAGATCCACATTTGAATGGGATGGCTCCTGAACATAGTAGAAAACTTCTTTCCCATTACAGTGAGCTTATGAATGATGATGCTGAACAAACGTGTGCAAACTCTTGCACTGATGGTTTGGGAGTTTTTTTATTTCGTGACCTGGACTCTAACAATAAAGTAACTCTAGTGAGACTAGCATGAAAGTGCAGGAATTTTATTTCCAAAGTTTGTTTGACTGGGCAAAGAAACAGATTGTCAAACAAATTCATTGGCACTGAAATTATATCCCTGCTTAATTATCTCTGTTGCCCTCATCCTCCATGCATTAGTTGTTATCTCTGAAGTAGCTTTCCTCTGACTAAAAGCCTTTTTAAACCACATCACTAATAATTATATCTGACCCTACTAAAGTCAGTGTATGTCATCAGCTGACATTTTGCCATGATTGTTTGATCATTCAATTTGTATATTACAGGAGTTGGCTATTCATATTTCATTCCTCCTGTCCACCCCCTCAACTAACAGCCCAGTTGTATACTGATTCTCTAATATCATCCAGAAGGGAAGCTGAAGTCTATGTGAACTGTAGGAGGGGTTTCTTTTTCACATTACTTTGGTGTGATGTGATCTCTTGCAGCATTTTTATGCATGGCTTAATGACCTTAGAATCATTACTTTTCCCCTTCATGATACTGGGGTGACCAAGGGAAGAAAGAGGTAAAGGGTATCCCATGGACTGAAAAGAGCTAAGTAGGCTTATCCTATGAGTATGAAAACCCCATGACTCAGCTGTGATGAGGAAGAAATCTGTGGATTATTAGAGGAGTGAGTTAATCCTATAAATTAGCGAAAGCCAACAGATCACAATTAGTGAGGATTTGGAGTCTTGGTTTCCTCCTCTGCTCTGTAGTTTAAGGATTCATCCACATGTGAGACTAATTTCTTTTCTGAAATAATAGCTATGCTGATTGCTTGCATCATTGAACAAAGTATAAACTGAGAGGAGCGGAGATGTTTTAACAGTGGGAAAAATGATGTAGAAATGGGCTGGAGAGAGGGAGAAGACGACTGATACATCAAGCCCAAATTGTAAATAAGGTGGCAGTGAGAAAAATGGTCGGCTTCTGCTTTATTTCATAGTTCAAGAACACAAAGAGTTAAGTTAAAAGATGACTTATTTGGAAGTGAGAAGAGGAAATATGCTTTTCAGGCAGTGTGCAGTTCTGTGGAACTTATGGCTGTGGAAATAGTATTGAGGCCAAGAGCTTAGGAAAATTCATAAAAGGATTATGTGTTTATGTGGACAATAAACATTCCCTTATTTCTGATGTTAGGATAAAAAAAAAAAGTAAGAGAGAAATTTCCATAAAGCATAAGGCAATTGGTATCTTATATTCTGTGGAGAAGGTTCCTTTAAATGCATCCAATAGATAGCTAAGGACTAGGATTCCTGAAACTACTGCTGAAGCTTTCCAGCACAGGTGTAACTGGGCTGACTGGGAGAAGGATGTTGATGTACGTAGTGCTTAGACTCTTTGTCCCTCTATTCTGAAAGTGGCCCTTGAGTGGCAGCTGGAGAAAGCCTAGATTAGAGCTTGAACCTGGTGATGGATAAACACCAGATGACCAGTGCTGTGTTTTGGATGGAGGCCTGTGATAAACAGATTAACGAAGAGTGCTTTTCCAACAGTTTCAACAACATTGCCAAAGTTCAATGTGAGTGGTGTACATTTCAGAATTCTTTTTTTTTTTTAAAGTGTGTGAAGATTCATGGCTTCAAAAAAACTTTCTTAGGTTGAATCATTCATATGAGTGACATGTTGGCTTTTAAAGCTTCATAAAGATTCAGTCCTGTGGCTAATATTCCTCCTGTATCTTGCTATTGTTCAATGTCTGTTGCAAGAAGAGAGAAAAAAGACAGGTACAAAACCAGGGGAATGAGAGGATGACAAAAGAATTAGAAAGCAAATTTTTAGGAGTTTCCCTTTAGATTCCCAAGGTTTGCATTCAAAGAAGACACAAATCAATGTATTGTCTCCTTGACTGAGACATTTGTTTTTCACATTGTTTTATAGAAATGGGACACAGAAGTAAGATTAGATTTAGGAACATAATCATATATATTTTTTGTTTGCTTTTTGTAAGACCCTTTTCTAACCTTTGATTTTGCTTAGAAAAAGATTTGGGCTTTTAAATATGAAGAATTGTATTACTATGCAAAAAATAAATTGACAAAGCCTTCTTATTTGATACTGTGCCGTGCTTCTGGGAAGTAAAGAATAAATAGCTAGAGGCTGATGTAACTGAAATGTGATTCCACACAGCTATCATGTAAAACCATTGTTTTCTTTTCTCTAAAGTGTTTCTGAAATGGCATCCGAAATGGAGCATCAAGTTCTCTGTTGGGACAGCTCTTCTTTAATTCAGTGGATTTGAGTTAAAGTGGTTGCTGGTTCCCTTATATTCCAGAGCATTGTGCACTTGAGAGGTGGGTGTTGTCAGATAAAATACATTTGAGGCCAGACTCTTTCTGTCTCACTCCAGGATAATTGCTTTGCAGTTGACATGGCTACATTGGTGTAATACAGATAAGGAGGAGACCAACTTCAAGCCTATAAGATCTTATCAGCTAGAGTGTGAGAACGGTTGTGGTGATGGGAGTGAATATGGTGTCTTGCACTCCAAGTGGGCTCAACTTCTCTTTGGGCTGGTGGATGGGGAAGCTTTCTTTATCCATACGCCTCTGGTCTGACCCCACGCTGAAGAGTCTGTTGGAAATGAGTCTCTTGAAAATGAAAGCAGAAGGCTGATTGTCCATCAGCTTTTGAACTTTGAATGTGCCTAGATGTATTTTATGAAGAATAAGGAAGGATTACATCTGTACAGGAGTGAGAAAAAGTCCCTCCCAGCTGATGAATCCATCTTTTTTTTTTTTTTTTTTTCCTAAAATCTACAAACTGCTCTGAGGAGAAATGAAATTGCACTTCATCTTTCACTTCCACTGAACCTCTCTAGTAGAACTCAGAACTGCTCCAAAGGTTGAAGAGGAAGGGAGAGTAATGAGCTCTCATTTTCCAAGGGGTTGGTTGGTACTCATTATGCTTAATGTCACTAGCAAATCTCAGCAGGAGCATCTGTAGCTCTTCCTTGTCTGAGAGCACAAGAGTCACCGTCGCTCGTATCATTAAGGCATCTGAGGACTTCAGTTTTATAAGCCAAAAAAGTCTCAGGTCTGACTGGTAGATGTGAACATCAAGTGACTAAGCTGCAACCAGTGCAAGGTAATAGTTGTATGGGTGGGAGTGCAAGTGAAGTGTTTCTGTTGTGACAGCTCTTTGAATCAAATACATGCATGTGCCATGCTTCACTTCAAATTGTATGATTCTTTTTTGAATTTGTGAAAGTGGCATATATATGTGTTTATTAAGTAGCAGGTTAAATTTATGCACAGGCTTTTGGCTAATGGGAAAGACAGAAAAAGAATTAAAGGTTTGAACTATGCTTGATGAAATCACGTCTGCTTCCCTAACTTCATTGTGACTGCATTGATCTACAACGAGTGCAGCTTGGTGTCACACCTATGATGCGAATTCTGCAATTTCTTTACGCCTTTTACTGCACTGTCTATTACTTGGCAAGAAAGTCAAGGCTATTACTAAAAGCAGAGTTCAGGCCTAGTTTTGAAAAAGATTTCTCTTTTAAAGCATATAGAGTGATATTTTCTTTCCTGTAAGAGACAGAGAGATGATAAATAGCGTTTATTATTGCTTTTCTTCCTTCCTGACAGGTTTTATGCTGCTGGAGCTAGGCAGTATTGTGGGATTTAAACACAAACCATAAGCGCAGTCATCTCTGTTTTATTCTCGTACGTTTTCTCAGTTACTGCAGTGCAACACAGAAGATGGGAAATCAACTCAAGCATTATTAAAGAAATGATACAGAACGCATCAGAAGAAAATGTATAGTAATGAGATATCATCAGTTTTTAATTGATCTCTCTGATCCCTGAAGACTTTGTGTGAAGTTCACTGCCAATGTGCAGGAGGTAAAAATGGATGTGACACGATTCTCA
The DNA here is from genome assembly GCF_964199755.1 of Larus michahellis. Classification (NCBI taxonomy): domain Eukaryota; kingdom Metazoa; phylum Chordata; class Aves; order Charadriiformes; family Laridae; genus Larus; species Larus michahellis. Next base: position 45,191,900 of record NC_133898.1, on the reverse strand, counting down.
ATTGTACCATACAGGTATGTCATGACAGTGATCACAGGCAGGACTGACAGGGAAAATGCACTCAGAAAGCTTTTTCTATATTTGGACCAGCTTCTATGAAAGTCATCATGAAGAGTCTTGCAATGTTAGGCAGGTTTAACTGAGACTTAGTTTGCAAGCTTGTGAAAGATTTCTAATTTTTTTTTTTTTTGCTTTGAAGTAATGTAAACAAGACCGTCATTTCTTTGTCCTGTTCAGGAAATAATATAACCAGCTACTATTCAGGTGACTTAGGAGAACAACACAGCTAAGTGTTAGAATCATAGAATGGTTTGGGTTGGAAGGGACCTTAAAGATCATCTAGTTCCAACCCCCCTGCCATGGGCAGGGACACCTCCCACTAGACCAGGCTGCTCAAAGCCCCATCCAGCCTGGCCTTGAACACTTCCAGGGAAGGGGCAGCCACAGCTTCCCTGGGCAACCTGTTCCAGTGTCTCACCATTCTCACAGTAAAGAATTTCTTCCTAATATCTAATCTAAATCTACCCTCTTTCAGTTTAAAACTGTTACCCCTCATCATATTGCTACACTCCCTGATAAAGAGTCCCTCCCCATCTTTCCTGTAGGCCCCCTTTAGGTACTGGAAGGCTGCTATAAGGTCTCCCTGGAGCCTTCTCTTCTCGAGGCTGGACAACCCCAACTCTCTCAGCCTGCCTTCATAGGAGAGGTGCTCCAGCCCTCTGGTCATCTTTGTGGCCTTCCTTTGGACTCAGTCTAACATGTCCGTGTCCTTCTTATGTTGGGAACCCCAGAGCTGGACGCAGTACTCCAGGTGGGGTCTCACCAGAGCAGAATAGAGGGGTAGAATCACCTCCCTTGACCTGCTGGCCATGCTTCTTTTGATGCAGCCCAGAATACGGTTCCTGGCCACCAGGCCTACCTGACAAATTACAAGAGCATCAGAGGGTCTCCTAAAGGTTAGATATTTTATTTTATTTTTAGGTGTAAATGCTAAATAAACGATCAAGTTGTTTTCATGTAAATAAGTGCTTTGTGGGGAAAAATCTAGTTCTCTTGTTACCAGCTTTTCATTATTCTCTGCCCTAGTCAGTCATCACAAGGGTCTTTGCCTCTGTAATCCTAAATGCCTGTAAGTGCCATTTGCAGCCAGGATTTAGTAGTGATGCTGATTATCTTGAGTGTTGTCTTGCACTTCAGAGCCTTTGTAAAGATCCTTTTAAACGTTGCCAGAGACCAGCTTATCAAGATTTATTTCTACTTATATAAAAGTAGGTGAAATGCAGACACCTGGCCTGATGATAGCTAGGGCTAGATCAAGATTTCTGGAAAGGGGCTTGAGACAGAGGTTATGTATGTGCGGGTTATGTAGGTTATGAGATTTTTCCAAGCCCAGTGATATGTGTTTCCCTGCTTCCTTTTCCATTCACTACTCAATGACTTTAATCACATATTGGAGCATTTGCTGCTTCTCTCTGCCCCCTCAATGCTTTGTCTCTGAGGCAGGGACAGTTGGCACTGGTGCAAGGGGCCGTTAATTCTGGGGCCTCTAGGTGTTGTATGATATAATGAATGTGAATGATATAGCACCTTATTCCTCCTATGTTCTCCAGTAAAGGTGGTTTCAAGTGTGGCAGTGGAGGCTTATGATAGCTTGGTTTTCTTTTGAGTGTAAGAGAGCAGGAGGGCACCTATGAGTTAAAAAGGTTTAACAGAAATACTGGAAAACAACTGATTGCTGCTCAGTATCCCATTTTATGTGCTGCACAATTTTATATCATTTGTGAGAAAAAAAGATTTTTGTTTATGCTATTGCTGCTAATGTTCTTGTGCCCAATTTGAATACATTGAGTAGAAATGCCTCTATAACTTTTTTGGAGAATCCATAGATGGTACCACAGAAAGCCAAAGGACCTGTCAGTAGCCAGAACTCTACTAGAGCAAGAGAATGGTTTGTGCTTAGGTGGTTAGAGAATTTGCTCACAAGACTTTTTAAATGTTGCACAGACGTGGAGTGGGGAAAAATGAAATTCTATCAAGAAGCATATAATGTAAACTCAGCTGAAAGAGAGCCAGAGCAGTAAATGTATAATATTTTTCAGACTTTAAGGTCCATTCCTATAAAAGGACCTAAAATACTTTGAGCATCAAAACTAAACCTTCACAATGCATTTGAAGGAAACAAACTTTATTGTCCGATGCTTTATGTGTTAAGAATTGGATGTACAGGCAAGTGGAAGGATATGCCTGAGATGGGCACTACGCAGTTTGCAAAGAGTTGAGAAAATAACCTTTTATTTTGTTACAGTCAGAACAAAAGGGCCATCATGTCATATGTTGAAGTTAAATTTTTCTGTGCCTGCCTGGAAGAATCAATATTAGAGAGGAATATGAAACAGAGAAGTTACAAGGGTTCACAGCAGTTTGGAAAAAGTCTGTAAACAGAAGAGACTGGCTAAAAATATCTTGCTTGTTGATTGTTTTTTATCTTCAAATATGGCTTGAGCTGGAATTTTTATCAACTGCACAGAGTTCATACACTTTACCATTTACAACAAGCTGCTACTGTGCTTTCTGAAAAGAAAAAACTTGAAAACAAGGGCTTTGCTTTAGAGGGATGCACTTGAAAGCATGCCTTTGGGAAAGAACAAGACTATAGAAGTTTTAAATTGACCTCTGAAGTTTTTTAGGTTTTAGCGTCATTGAAACATATTCTTTCAAAAAGCTTCTGAGTGCAGGATATATCTCCCTTTTCTTTTTTTTAATATGCCTTAATTCCTAATAAAAGTAGTTCCAGCAAATACTAAAATCCTGTCATCCTTGTACAATGCTCTGTTTTCTCCTAGGGAACCTTCCGTTAATGATCATCTGCTGGAAAATTGAGCTTTCAAACTGTAAACTTTTTTCCTTGAACTTTCATAATAATCTGTTTCTGTTGAATAGGACTGAACCCTGTGTGCATCAAGCTCACTGTCTGTAGGGGACACTATACAGGAATGAGTATTTCAGAATTCTAGTCCTCTGGGTTGGTCACAGGGTAAAATGCACCCATTTTATGTGACTTCTGTCGCTGTGGCCATTGTGAGCAGGGCAACTTGGTGGGAAGTCTTTGGAGAATTATCCCTGAATTTTTGGTTTAATGCATAAATAGTATGGAAGATTGAATGGTTTAATGCATAAATATATTCCTTCCATTTCTGATTTTTTGGGCATGCTTGGTCTGATTTCTTTATTTGTGTGTGGATGTATTATGTATATACGCACACAAATATATCTTTCTTCCACTTTGTTTCCTTTAGGAAAGACTCTTATGCTGTTTTTCCAAAGGAAATTGCTGATAAACTTCAGGATAGATTCCGATCTGAAATCAAGTTTACTCCACTGGTGATAGAGCATCATCATGCTTTTTGCTTTTAGTAACTCTATGCCATTCTGTCGATATTAAGAAAATCAAAGGCTCAGAGTATACCGGTTCTGAAAGCTAACGTAGTAGAAGCGGGAGTGTTTCATCTCCTCTTAAGAATGCGCACTAAGCAGCAGTACTAGAAGGGTTTTAGGTTTGGTTCTTTATTATCCTACATATGGAATAGTGCTCCACCTTTTGGAGCTAGCTCATGCTGTCTTGTATTCCCTTTGTCCTAGTGTAAATGACTGTGCAAGATGACTTAGTAAGTGCCTACAGTATACCTTGTGAAGAGACACAGGAGACCTTTTTCTTCAGTTATACAGATTACAACACTGCACTTCGACTGACCTGTAGTCAGTGATCATTCTTTTGGCATGTTACTGAGGAGCAGAAAAATCAGTCCATGATGCTCCACTAAGAATTAATTAAAATGGAGTAAAGCCTTCCTTTCAAAACTTGATGTAAAAGTGACTTCTGAAACTTCTACATTACAAATCCAGTAAACGAGCTGAAGAGGAAAAATGCAAAACATTTCATGTACAAATAAAAATTCTCTGCAGAGTGCTGAAAGCCAAAATGAAAACTGAAGATAAGTGTGAGGCATTTATTACGGTTCAGAATGGTTTACTAGAGTTTAGGCACCATTTCAGATGATGAGCCTGTTTGTTGTTCTTATATTTGGACTTCATTAAATGCATTTAATTAAATCTATTGTAAATCTGGTTTATTCCCAAGGGGGCAGTTAATGTAATCTTGCTATTTGCTTATAAAAAAAAAAATCAACCACCAGTTCCTTCACTAATTTTAATCACTGTTTATTTTTAGATCCTAGTGAAGTGTGTTTTGTCAGTCTAGTTTATTGTGCAAACTTCTTGGGGCTATGACTTTTTGTCTTTGTTTGTGTCCTGTGTAGAAGAAAGTGTATATTCATTGTTGCTATGTTTAAAGAAAAAAAAAGAAGAAAATGTAAGTAGAGAGAAGTAGAGAAGTGCTGTTTGAAGGTGGTGGGGTTTTTTTGTTTGGTTGTTTTTTTGTTTATTTGTTTTTTATAAGGAAGAAATAAATGTAGCTATAAGACTTGACTGTATGCTCTGACAATTCTTTTACCTTCTGGCTCTTGACTGTTAAGATCTTTTTAAATTTTCCAAGTAGTTTGTTTTGTTCTCTCCTGCCTCTTAGGCTCCCAACAGGAAAAGTGATGAGGCTATGTAAAGAAACAAGAATAAAAATTAGCAAATCTTAGTGGTAAAAATTAGGAAATAATAAGCCTACAAGGAAGCAGAAATTATGAAAATGATAAGGGCCTTAGATAATTCACCAAGTACAGCCTACCTGAGATTAATGTACTATAGAGACAGGCAATAATTTATAACAAAAACTGGAAGAACGTACTGTGAACAAATTTTGCTTTGTAAATATACACCAAGTGTACCTACAAGTAAAGAGTAAATAATTGGCGGTGTTTACTGTGCACGTTGCATTCCAAAGTTAAGTTGAACACGTTAGGTAGTAAGATGCATAAGACTTTGCATAGGACTGCCATTTATTTGTCTTTTACAGCCTTTCTCCTAGACAGGAAATGGCTGACACAAGATCATTAAAGCTGTATGGAGTCTACCCTTGGTTTGATTTAAGTTCTGCTTTACTGGAAAACAATCCTTGATGAATCAAGTGGTTATTTATTTGTCCACCCAAAATTCTCATGATAGCTTATACTGTTGGAATTTGAAATGAAAGTACATCCTTTTTTGAGGAATGTTTGCCATTTGTTAGTGCTGCAGGCTACAGATGTTCAATTCTTCTCTCTTCTGTCTTTTCAGGAAGGGCTGTAGAACACAGCCAGACTAGAGCCAGTGCATCTTCTGCTCTGTTATTAATTTTTCAGAATTGTGCATTTTTGAAAATATGCACGTCTGTAGTTCATATCTTTCAAACTGATCACTGATTATTTTTTTTTTTGAATGCTGTCTGAGAAAAGCAAAGGTCTCAGTGTTGTCTAAAAGTAGAGTCATCTAAAATCAGTGGTGTGGAGAAAATATTGTTCTTCATCTGACCTTATTTAGCTGGTCAGGAGAGATGGGGATTAAGTATTAATTACTCAGTCTGCAAGTGAATGTGCACTAAATTCCAGCTGAGAATGACAGTCAGTATGCTTAAAGTTCTTAGTGTACAAGGGCCCTGATGTGAAAAGTGGGAGTATGATCTTCATGCTGTAAAACTGTCATAGCAAAGATGGATTATGATGGTTCCTGCAGACCAAAATGCAGATTACATATACTGGGGAAAGATTATTGTGTGCACTTGAATTAAATGCTCAATCAGCTTCAGCTAATGTGATGTTCATCTAGCTCCTGGAAAACTATGCTTGGCTTGTATCCCTTTAAGACTTGCTGATTGAATAATGGTCAACTGAAACAATTTGGATTGAAAGCATGACAGAAGTTGCAGCAAATGATATGATGCAAAACCACAATTTGATGGAAAATAGAAGTAGACTAGGAGTATACGTAAAAATCTAAGAATACGTTTAGTGCTGTGCAAGAAATATCCATCCTGTTGAGCAGAGTACCATAGCCTGATGCTCACAAGCTGACCTCTTTGCTGTGCCATTGAAAGGTGACCAGAACACAGAGTCCTGGTTCCTAATAGTTAACACTATACACCAACAGAGCTTAATTTGGTCTTCAGTTGAGGATCTGCTACTCCTCCTTTTGCTTTCATTAGCTGAGAGGGCAGTAAATCTAGAGAAAACAGAAGACAATATAGCATAACCTAGCACCTCGTCAGCCTATGGAATTCATTGCAGGAAGTAGCCTCCAAGTGAAACGCTTATAGTTGAGTGATTTTATGACTACTAATAACAGCTGTAGCTATGCAAACTAAGGTAATAAGGCAATCAAACCTATGCCTTAAGGCATTCACCTTCAGGGCCAGGAAGGAACTGTTTCTGTCCAGCTGTGGTCTCATTTGAAGGCTCTTCTGGCACCTTTTGAATTCTTTTCATGTATTCTTGTTAATTCATTGTTAAAAATGATGGTTGTTGCTGTCATAAAATAATTTTAAAACCTCAGCAGGACATTTTTATTATTAACATGAAAGTAAGACAGGTGTTCGTGTATTGTGACAGAGATCAGAAAGACCAACCTTGTTAAATTTACAGAGGTCAGTCCTGCTGATGCATAGCTTCTGCAGAACTGCCTGTGTGGTGTTTTGTGTTGGTTTTTTGTTTTGGTTTTTTTTTCTCCTTTAGCAACCGCATACTGACTTCTCTGGGAATGAGGCAATTTCATGGCAGCTCCCATTAGCACTGATAACTGTGAAATTAGCTATTGCTACATCTGCACGTTGGTAGCATGGAGGAAAGAAGGAACACCTGCAAGGGACTATTAATAGTAGGGACAGAAAAGGGAGAGGCAGCTACCCAAAGCCAAAGGGCAGTGCAATTCAGCATGACTGTTACATTGTGAGATGGTTGATTAGGCCATGGTTTGTGCAATTCACTGCAAAGGTGGAATTTTGCAGCGTGAAAGTTGAGGCTAAATGCTATTTCTCTGTGGGAAAAGAGGAACATGATATTATGTTTTTGAATTGAGAGGTTGGCTGGTCTCGAGGTCTTGCAAGGTACTTGTATTGAAAGAATATGCTGTTGACTTCTGAAGAATGTATGAACATCCCTGCTTGTGGGAATGAAATAACAGCGTTTCCTAGGCAAGTGCAAGGCTCACAGTTCTGAGGCTTTTCCAGATGGAATTCAGCCCCCTAAAAGTGCCTTTCTTGCAACACTGCTCTATTGGTACTTCCCTTGTTTTCACTTCTGCATATATTCAGTGCAATTTTGGTCCAAGCAATAGCCAATACCCCACGTTTACATTTAGCCCCACTGAACCCTTCTGAACATATGCTATAACTTTTGAGCAGATCTGTATTCAACCTTGCATAATGTTTCCTATCTTGGCTATCCTAGTCTAATGTAAGTTTTAGGACTCAGACACATGGTCAGCTTGATAACTTTTTAGGAAGCTTACTAATACATGGTAACTATGAATACATGCTCACAGCAAATTCAAGATAATATTACTTGGTTTCTTTGACTTCTAGAAAAGTGACTATAGGATAAATCATTATTACCTTGCGTTTGCCAGAGGCTGTGTGTGTGTATGTGGAGAGCTGTTATGACTCAGCACAGCATATTCAAGGTCACCTGAATACGTGTGAATTCAGCGATATTAATTTCATTGTGAGCATTTAAGCTGATATCAACATTTTAAGAACTAAATTTCATGCAGAAGACTGGGTATTTTGCAGTTCTAAATGCTTCCTATGGAACTGTGTCTAAGCAGAGGAAGCAGAAAAGATGCTTTCTTCAGGAATGAGACAAAATGCTCTTTTTAAAATGAGAGATCTTACCGGAATGCAGGTAATGCACTGGAACATGTGTTGCAGCATTGGTTAAGCTGAACTGAAATGGAGGGAAGGAAAACATCAACTTACTGACTAGACACTAAGATCTGAACACACTATTTGTTTTTTAAAGCCTTCCTTGCTGCCCACAGGTTTCAGTGGATTTTCAGAAGAGCTGAGAGTACTTGGAGCCTTAAACCTGTCTTGAGAGATACAAATTTAACAAAGCATTCAAATGTGCTCCTTAAGTTTCATTCCGCTAAAGGATGGATCAGGATATACAAGAGTCCCCTCAGAGTCCTTTCAGATGATGAGCTGTTAATATTTCATTGAGGCAGCAAAAGAGAAAGCTGAGTAAGCACTATTAACAATCATTGGCATCAGATAATCAGTTTTTAAAAAATGTACTTCTGTGTGAAGGTGGTTTAGGAAAGTGGATGGAAGAGGGTACTACAGAATAAATCTTCAAACTTAAAATATTTGATAAGTTGAGAAAGATTTCTCAGCCTCTGTCAATTTAAATTTCCCAGGCTTCTGTATTGCTTGGTCCAAAATACGCCTGGCCTCTAAATGGGTTCACTCTTCTCTGCAAGCAGCCCTTTTCTGTTTGTTGAAAACGTGTGTGTGTGTTCATGCCTCATGCAAGATTCAAGTCCTGGTTCCTCCCTTTATGAGGTACGTTATTGATAGTCTTATGACCTAACACGCAGAGAAAACAATTTGTATTATTGTGGTATCTGCTAGCACTAATGTAACTAAATCTTTGGCAGCAGTTTATTGAAAACCTGATATTCGTAATTTCTTTCTGATGGGGAAGCCACTGGAATTGTACCAGTTTATAAATAGACTCAAGGCATTTGCTAGATCCCTGGGGGTCAGACCTCCCATGCCCCTTTCCATAAGCAGCTGGGTAGGAGACCCATCAGATGTATGCTGATCTTACCCCCAAAAAGGTCAGATCATGAGGTGATTATGTGCGTAGGCTCAATTTGCGTTATGCCACATTCTTATGCAATAATCATTGCAGGAATCTCTAAGCCTGTCAGATTTTTTTGCATCCTGGAAATGAGGTAGTTCTTTCTCCTCATGTTTTCATGGTAGAACTTGATCATGTGTCTTTTAAATGAAGACTAACGATCCGGTTCATACACCTCTCTGTGGAAAAACTAATGGTGTTTTTTATTGCTTACTTTCTTGCTAGCTACAGAACGAGGTTGCTTTCTGGGTCAATAATGCCATTTAAGTTAAGCCCACATGCTGACACACTCTGGTAGCTTCTAGAGCTGTTCTTGTCAACTGACAAGTGAAAGGTCAATGGCTTACAGATTGCTGTTTGTGATAGGGAAACAGCTACAGTAAGATCTGAACTTTTTATGATGTCTTGACGTTGCTGGCAGGTAGTAACTGATCAGAGAAAGGAAAGTTTGTTTTCATAACAAATGTATTATTCCTGCACACAGTGAACTAGAGAGACTTTTGCCTCAGCTTCAAAAGTGCAGTCACTTCATTCAGCTGCCCGTGTGTACAGACAGGAAGAAGTCAGACGTGCTCATCTTTCATGGTTCACACACACTCTTTGTTGCTGCACTAGTTATTTTAGCACAATTAGTCTGGCTGTTGAGGTCTTAAAAGGTAGCTGATGGAATAAGGGGTTACAGTATGGTTGCTGAATCTGGATGTACGAAATCAACTTTAAGTGAGCCACATAAAAGAAAGGCCTTTTCTCTTGTAAAATGTTACTAATCTGGTAGCAAATAAAAGTCATAGTAGAAAAAGATCCAATTAATTTCCAGCTGCACAGCTCTATAATGCACCAGCAGGATATACAGGTAATTAAGAGAATTAACAGCTTTAATAAAGTAGATTTAAAAAACTTCTGAAAGCTAGAGGCAACCTCAGCTTTCCCACAGATTGCCATGATATTGTTGTTGTCTTGATTAGAAAGGAAGAGGTTTTATTGTGTTGCCGCACAGCATCTTTTTGTATTACTGAAATGCCTAGAGACACAAAATTGAGACCAGAACCTCTCTTTGATAGCTGCTGTTCCTATTTTTAATTTGCAGAGTAAGTACGGGAATATGGCAGCTGGGAAGCCTTGCATTGCTGTTCTGTCCACAGAGACTTGGCTGGTGGAGCTTCATTCATGAGAGGCGTATTTGGGTCTAGCTGACGGTTCTTTACTGCTTTTCTCACAAGGAATAACTCACAACATTGCAGGGGTCTGCATCAGGGAGGATCGGGGACTGACTCATGGGGAGTCTGCTTCACTGGGGGAGCCCTGGGGGAGCAGATTTACAACCCAGGAGGGCTATCCTGCCTGTAGCTTCCTTGGGGAGGAATAGGAGAGGCTGGTATGATCCTGAATGTAATCAGAAAACACTGAGGGTATTAAGGAAGGTAAGTTATGATAGCTACTGTGTTTTAGTAACAATGTGGAGGCCTCGCCTTTCCAAAAAGAGTTTGATAATGAAGTAATAGCCAATAAATAAAATTTGCAAGCTATGTCACTGAGACTATAGAAGCACTGCAGACTAGAATCTGCAACTTCTGTGCAAGGATTATGTTCACTTGAGGTAAATATTTGCTGTCCTGAATGCTTCAGATCATGTGATTTCCCCTCCTGCATTCATTTTTTTCCTCTGTTTGCTTTTCTGCTTAATAAATATATCGGTACAAAGTGAGCAAGCAATAAGCAGGCTTGGTCAATACTATTTGAGACTCAATGTACTGTTTCCTTTTGATGTAGATAGAGTACTATCTATTCCTTCCATGGATTGCTTAGTTCAGGATGGCACTGGCAAGCTGAGAATAGTGAGTTCATTGCTAAACCAGATCAAAATGAGCCTATGTCCCTCATGTCTCAGTGGTGGAGGTTGCTTGGGAGTGTGCATCAGCTTATATTTACCAAGTTACGGTCTGTATGGGAATTTGTTGCTCAAGCGAATGAACCATTGTTAGAGGCTTAATAGACCAGATTTCCTGTTTTATAATAAAGCTTTCATTGTTGTCAATGCAATTCTTACTTGGTATTGTTTTTTAGGAGAGCACGCTCAAGGAGTAACTCACAGATTTTCAGGCAGTACTCTTGCACTGAATGTTTTGGTTTTGTTTGTTTGTTTTGCTTTGCTTTTCAGTTCAAAAGCTAGGGCAAGAATGTGCATTGAGTGAATGAGTGAAAGTAAGAGGAAGAATACCGGATGGCTGAGAAAATAGTGGCATTATTTACAATGGACAATACAGCATAAATAAAAAATTTCGAAAATACTCTTGTAAGGCAGAACGCTTAGGAGGAAGAATCAGAGGAAAATGTCTTACAATAGAGAAATCCATCATTACTTGGATGTCTGATCAGTCTCTAAGTAGCTGATCTTAAGATGTTCAGTGATTTATTGTAAAATATTTCATTTAATGGTATGGGCTCTTGAGTGTGAAAAGGAACTAACTGCATCATAGTAGTTTCAATGGGAGGATGCGCCCATGTCTGCGCAAATTGGGATTTCATCTGTGCTAAGGACTGCATTGGATCTGTGTTAAATAGCTATCTTTTATAAGAGGAACATGGGAGGTGGCTGCAACAGTCAAAGGTCATCTTTCTTTTGGACAGCAGGAAGCTGGAGGTTGCAATTAAGCTCTAGATGCTGTCATGGTAACTAAGTAATGTTTAAGTAAAAGTAGTTTATGCTAAATATACTCTGACTCTTCCTTGTTAAATGCAAAGCATAATCAGCATTCTTGCCATCCCAGTGATTCCCCCTTTGAAAAACCTCACTCTTTCTAAGGTGCACTGTTTTGACTTTAGACAGAAAATCTCTGCGATTGTGGTAGCCCCTTCTGCTAGATCAATATTTCAGATTTTGTGTGTAAATTTGAATGAAGCATGAGCAAAGCAAGCCCAAGGACCCTCCCTAGAGTTTCAGTATTCACACTGAATAGTGAGTTGTCTTTGCTAAGCAGTATCTGGTATGTCTACATTCAGGAAAGAGAGTGAATGCAGCAGACATTATGCATGTCCTTTTTCAGCGTGTTCCTCGTAGAACACATTCTTTTGACAGGAAAGGACTATCAGGAATTGCTGTCTTGTTCTTGCTCACACAGTGTCTGTATCAGCAGTTACAGTGATCTCGAGCTACAGCAGCTTAGTATTCTACTGTGAGAGGAAAAGGTCATAATCAAATGGCAAGGTGCTGTAAGGCAATGCCAGTGCCCTTAGCTACAGGAACTTGCTACCGTTTCAAAATTATTTTTTCTAAAGGTGGATTTTGTCCTGAATAATTCCTTAAATGTCACCTCTATTGTGAGTGATTTGTGACAGATGTGGAGTATGTCCTTGGTACTCCATGGTATATTAAAGATGACTGATTTAGCAAATCTTCACCACTTTCAAGTTGCTCTCATTGAATGGTGTAATTGTTCCTTTTTGCCCTGTGAAGGATGTGTTAAAATTAATTTGATAGTTGTGTAGGAGGCACAAGATTCCTCTTTCTCCTCTACCCTCTGCCCCCAAATCCCCCTGCAATTTACTGGTTGTTCAGTAAACCCTCTACCAGATTTACCTCAAAGCATTTGAAGCTGTATTCGACAATGATATTTGAAACTGACTCTTAAGTGTTTCCTTTTCCTCTTTTCACATGCTAACCTCTCCCAGCAACACCCTAAAATTATGAAAATGAAATATAATAAATGTCAAATTATCCACATTCACATCCATTTATCTTTTTTTCTTTTTGGCAGTGAGCACAGTGGGTCCCAGCTGTGATATTGTCCTTTGAATGCTACCATACATAAATTTATGCTGCACTTTTTTGTTACTGCATTGAACTTAACGCAGAACTTCCATGTTAGGCAAAATGGATGAAGTCAGATAAAATAGCCAAATGGTAGGAAGAGGACCTACTACTTACTGATACATTCCTTGTTGAGAGATGCCTTCTCTAGGTGAAGTAGAACTCCAATCTTTCCTTCATTAACCTCCCTTCGGTCATCTCCAGCTCCATTTGTTTTCTGATGCTGCTTCCTTTAGGCAAGTTACTGTATTTCCACTGAAATTTGTAGTGGCTGGGAAGCTGGTGGCTTACTGAAGACCTAAGATTTTTATCTTGTTCTGTAATCCACCACACTCACATCAGAGAGAGAACTCTTATATGCTAAAGAAAATGGAAGAATTATTTGAGTTTTCAAAATTAATTTGTAAATTAGAGTTCTTGCCTCAACCTGTAAGAATTAGTAGGAATAGGTCAAGCCCAGGAAAAACAGGGTCACTCAGTTCTTGGGAAAGATGTGGTATCCTATACATGTGTCAGAAGAAAGACGCATGTGAATGTGTCTCTCCCAGTGCTTGTTTCATTACTCCTGTAGACCAGAAACCAGCCTTCTTGAGCCAAACAGGAAGAACAACTTTATCTTGTTATGACTGAGAGTAAACTGTGAAGAGCCAAAAGGAGTTGGACAGAAGGTAAAAGATTAATATTTTAGAAGAACCAGAACACCTGATTTTGCGTAACGGAAAACTTGAAATGAAGCTGCTAAGCTTGCGTCCTAAGCAGGTTTATAAGAATTTATGATGTTTTTGGTGTGCTAAAGCTTTGAGAGAGGTATCCTTTAGAGCTTCCCTCAACACATCTTTTAAAGGGAGGTGTCTAAGAAGAACCATTTTCTTGGTTAATGTAGACACTTGCTGTCTAAAATAAACCAGGAAGTAATTTCATCAGTATTTATTGGGCGGAAAATTCAGTGCTGGACGGAATCAAGAGTAGATTGCCAAAGAACTCATTCATGAGTGTGTGTGTTTATGAAAGAGAGCTTTCTACCTTCAGTTTCTTCTTGCTAGTGAGCTTCTCTCCTGAGATTAGGATCTCTGGGCACTGAGGATTGCTTTATAGTGATTTTGGACACAGATTTGTATCTTGAATTTGACTTCAGAAATGGATACATTTCATACATTTCTGTGTATCCGGTTCATTTGTCAGTTATTTACGTTAATGAGATTTTGGGGATGTTCCTGAATGCTTCACTACTTCCAGAGAAAAGGATGTTTCGCATCTTTCATAAATACTAACTTCCATTTGTACAATAATTTCAGTTGGGAGTCCTCAGTTAAAAGCTTTAGAAACACTAATGAGCTTGGCTGTAGAATGCCCTTACATAAATATAATTAACCTCATACTGCATGATGGCAAGTCTGATGCACAGAGTGACTCTCTAACTGGAATATCCTGGCTGACACCTGAGGTTTAACTGCAGAGCCATCTTTTTCCTATGAAGCAGAGAATTTAAATCATGACTTATCTCCAGCTCGTGCTATATACTGTCAGAAAGCAGTGAAAGAGGAGGTTAATGGATGCCTCGCTTTTATGAGACAGCAGAAAAAAATGGGGCCTTGGGAGGGACATCTGTCTTGTTCCATGTGCACTTAAAAGGTTTTTATTGAGGCATGAAGGGTTGCGTTGTTCCATGCTTTGTCTTTTTGTTGCTTATCCCGGCAGTGATGTGCTGCCAACAATTCAATAAAGGATTTTCTCAAAATATATCTTATTAACCGATCTTAAACCTCATGTATATGCTATGTGGGTACTCACAGAAGAGAAGGGGAAGAGAATCGAGGAATCTGTTCTTCTTTTCCCCATTAAATCCAGAAATGGTATCTGGTGAGAGAGACAGTCACACTGAAGAGGCAGACTTACGTGAACTGTACTTGCCAGGGATATGTTATTGGGGGGGTGGAAAGGCAAAAAAAAAAAAAAAAAAAAAGAGCATCCCTAAGTTTGTTAATGTTCAAAGTGTGGTTTTTTTCGACTATGCCTTTTGAACTGGGATGGGGAAAAAAGAATTTCTCTAAGAGCTTTGGAAATGTCTGTTCTATGAGCATTTTTCCTTAAATGCTTGATATATCCTGAGTGCATTTACTCAAGTTGGTGTGTGCGTGAACATCAGTGAGCAATGTCAGAGGAGAAAGGGATAATTTGGTACTGTGAGTGGAGGACAAAGTAAATGAGACGGTAAGATTACCTCCGAAGCCCACTCTTCAGTTCAGTATAATAGTGTAAATTATTTCTACACTCCCCAATCTATGAGGGAAAACAAAGAAATGCTGACTCAAAGTAGAGTAGTCTCTGGATATATGAATTATCTGGATTTCTTTCTGCCCACTATGTATATGTATTGAACTCTGGGAATACATGAGGATTTTTTAGTCAAATATTGTTGGCATGTGTTTAGGTGTCTGTTGAGGTACTCAGCCTGTGGATTGACCCAGATGTACAAATTTGTGTAGTATAAACAATACTCTGATAAGTACTAGACACAAAAAAGGCTCCCAGCCTGGCCCAGAGTTTGGCATAACACTGTCTTTGCCCTTCATCTCCACTGTCTGCATGACAAAAGGGACAATTCCATACTTAAATATCAAGTTCTAGTTTGTTATGCTGTTCTTGCTTTGATATAAGGAAAAGACAGGAACAGAGTGACTTGAGGAACTAGTTCAAGCAAAACCTGATGTTCTGCTTGAGGTTATGAGTGCTACAGTATCACAAGGTATTTTTGTGGGCTTTGAACTGTATAACATCAAGTGGTGTTGCAGGCTTCGCAGATAAAGAACAGTAGAATGTTTGAAATTCAGGGAAATATTTCAGCTTTTATTGGTTCTGGAGATATTTCATTGTTGAAAAATCCCACTTCGACCGACAATGTAAGCAAGTGCTAAAACTGGAAACCATTCCTAGGTTAGAAATCCCGGACTGTGGCTTAACTCAGTTTTTATTTTGTCTTAATTTGCCTATGTCTTGTGTTAAAGTAAAATAATGTATGTTCCCTTTTTGGTATCCTTGTAATACACTGTCAACTAAGAAGTGTCCCTATTGAGAGAGAGAGTAAATCACTGGAGCTCAAGGATAGACAGTATGTGCATTTGAGAGTTTAGTTCTGTGAGAGCTCACACTGAGAAATGGATTTTTGCCCAGGAAGTGTGCCAGTGTAGGGTAGGGACAGGGGCAGTGGTGCTGGACCCTTAGGACCGAGAAGGTGCTCAACAAGCTCAACATGCCCCATTGTGAGTGTCCATCCAGGGCAGCTCTGGGAGGGCTCTCTGACATGGCTGTTTACACTGGAATGCTGCTTTTCACAGATAATACATCAATATCAATGTCAACAGTAGCTTCTTGTTTTCTGCAACAAAGCAAGCTGTGTGAATGAAGAGGAAGGAGAGCTGCTACCTCTTCAGCAGGCTCTGGTGGTCAGTACCATACAGATGTTTTGCAGCTTGTGGTTTGAGCGGCTGACCATCCCTGTAGTACTTGGACTGTTGTGTAGGACACGTGATAAAATAGCAGTACTACTGAAAACCTACAGTTATATAGAAACAATCCCATTCTGCATTTGTCCATAGTTTATGCAATTCCCAAAATTAATGTTATTTATCTCTCTTCTGTCTATGTCCTATGGTTAGTGTGGTACTCCACAAATACAGAGTTTGTAAATATGTTTGATTACTTCCAGCTTAAGTTCCTTTGCATTTTACTATAAGAAAATGTGACCTAAAAACAGGCTTTATAAGATCTTCATCCCCATTTATTAAAAAGCATTAACATTCCATTTGATGACTAATATCTATTTCTCTCTGAGTGCATAGGTGAGGGGGAATGGTTTATGTTTATATCTTTCTTATGTCTCTTTGGTAAGTGAGGATTTGATTATTTTTGAGTGCTTGTATTTAAGAACTAGTTATTCAAAAGCTCACGAGCCGAGCATCTAATCAGCTTTTGAGGAAGCTTGAGAGTAATAGCTTCCAGGAAATGTCCACAATCAGTTTGAAGCTTTTTATTGCTCTGTTTTCTCTGTGCTGTTCACATTAATAGGACTTGTGGGTATGGGCATGGATCACCTGAAAGTGTCTGTAATCACAGAAACCATTTAGTTACAGCTTTTAAGCCCACATCATGATGGACATTTTCTGGGTGTCCTGAACATCGAGACACACAAATCCTTTCCTGTTTTGCAGTTGGCTGAAATGCTTCTCTCAGGCCTCACCATCTTGCAACTTCATGGGATCTGACACCAATAGAAATGTGCTGCACTGGCTGTGGAAATTCATATTTGGAGATGCAAATCTTTATTTGGCAGAAGATGGGGAGGTTATGATTGCAATTGAGATTGCAGATGAGATAAATTAATTTATCGACTTAACTGCTGCCAGGTTGCCATGGAAGTGAGTAGCACTTCCTGGTGACACTGTCGGCAATGGCAATTGGTTAATGATGGTGCATCCCTGATTTCAGGTATATAAATTGGATGGACTAAGATGAGGTTAAGTTTGTAAGTGTTCTCTACTCTGAAGGGAGAGCTTTTTAAATCTGTCTGCTTAGCAGTTACAAAGATGGTAGGTGATGAAATTGGTTTCAGGATAATTTGTGGGCAGAATCTTGTGCTAGATCCCTGCAAATATAAGTAGCTGAGTTAGCAAAATTTATGGAAGACTTGAGAAAATTATTGCTTAGTGCATTCAAGTGTATTGGATGCCCCAAGTGGACATACATAGGTTAGCAGAACACTGAAGAACAAATGTCTGCCTGCTCGCTGGAAATGTTGGGAGGTATCCTGGCAGCCAGCCTAAATTCTTGTATTTTAACAGTAGTATGAGATGATTTAAGTCCAGGATTTCAGCTATAGCCTTCTGAGAGCACTGATCATTCAATATAGTGAATCAGTAAATTAGAAAGGCTCAGTGTATGACTAACATGATAGGGGCACTTTCGGCAAGTTTACTGGTTCCTCATAAAATAGAGTGGCTTGCTTGTTCTAGAAGTATGTTTAGCATACTTGTTCTAGAAGTATTACAGTTGATTGGCCTAAAAAATATGTACAATAAGAATAAACTCTTAGATTATCTTCTCAGCCATAGTAGAATGGGTAACAATTCTCTGTAAAAGAAACAGAGGTAGCTTGTTAGTTGGCCTAAAAAATGTTGCTATATAACATGTCTTTTCCTCTCCCAAATACAAATCACAGTTCTTCAACTTTGCCTTTAATAGCTGAAATGTTTAACAGCTGAAATAAAGCATGCCTAAGTGGAAAAAGAACTACAGGATGATCTCAAGTACTTTTCTTGATATGCCTCACAAAGATGTTCTGTTACTGTGGTGATAAGGATAGGCATGAGAACTGAAATTGAACAGGTGAGGGCATGCAACCTTTTCGCAGAGGGACGGAAGCAATGCCGTGTATGATAGCTAGCAATAATTTGGGAGTGGGTTTTTTAGGCATATGTTGCAATTTTGTGACACGTATTGGTGACCAAAAGTTATTTGTGGTTGAAATGAGGGAAGGGAAGTTTTTAGGAATTGCATGAAGTACAATAGATGGTATTGCAGCATTGTAAATTCATGCAGAAGTAATAGTCAAGAAAGTGAATTCAGTTTTGAGGAGATTCTTCAATAGGGCTGACCCAGTTTTCTCTGAAGTCAATAAAGATCTTTCAGTTTATTTGAGAAGAGCTGGGTTGATTCTGATTGAACTCCATTTCTTTTCCCAGGCAACGAAAAGCTAAGATGAGGCTTCCTAACAGGGGAAAAAATGTTAAATGGGCCATCAGAAGAATGAAATCATGGGATGTTTAAAACCTTTTAAGAAAGCCAATGAAAGTGAGTGGTAATGATCCCAATTTTCCAGAGATGATAAATAGTCTAGGATCCCAAGGGACTCCTTTCCATGCTGTTTGCTGGCTTTTCTGGAGAAAGGTCAACAAAAGTACTTAATACACTAGTGCTGTGTTATTTTACAAAGGCAAACACATGTATTTTTTTTTCCCTGATGTAAAATATAAATATCTTACACATATCTAAGATGTCTGTCTTGTATTCTGAAGTAAAATCAAGCAAAGATTATGGTTTACTTTCTTTTCCATATGGATGGAAACCCATAGACATTAGGGACATTTCTAGTGACGGGATGAATTTATTCCATTAGTTTTAATTCAGACAAGGTTAGAGCTGAGCCAAAGTACTGTAGATTAGCATGACAGAAGCAATAAACTTTTTCACAGAGCAGCAAAGATGGAGTGAATGAAATGTCCCTCTTGCTCCATCTGCAACCCAGAGGCACTTCTGGATGAGGAGGGGTCAGCTAGCAAGCTTTAGCTGATAACACTTTTGTTTTTTTCTGTCTTCAGATATCTCAGCTTATGACAGAGACTAGTCGAGAGGGCCTGACTGAAGCAGCATTGAACCGCTACAATGCAGATAAGCCCTCCTTGTACAGCTTCCCTGCTTCCCACAGCACATATGTTGCCAGTGAAGTATCCACAGGCACTTCGGTGGCAGCATCATTTTTTGCCAGGTAAGAGAGATTTCTTAGATTTTCCTTCTCTGGAAATGTAATTTCTTTCAAAGGAGATGATTCTGTAGTGAAGAAGTGGGGTTGACAGACTACAGCACACATGTTGAAACATGGCTACAGATACTTATCGCAAACTTGCTGAATTACCATTAAAACATTGTATAATCCATCTGTGTGCATTTGTATGTAAGATGGGGATGATACTTCTACCCTCTTCTGTAAAATATCTTTTTAACTCTTGATTTGGGTTAAAGTGTGATTGTGCTCCCAGAATAATACCTGTTTTAGTGACATTTTTAGAAGGGTGTATCCCTGAATGAGAAGGGCCTATCCAAGTAATTTTCTGAGATAGGCAATTAATTGTACAGCCAACTGAAAGTGGATAGTTCTATTTTGCAGGCAACTTTCAGGCTTCCTTATTGAATTTTACTTCCATCTAGGGAAATTACCAATATTTCCACTTTCAGGCTGAAAGTTAAGGTTACTGATTTCAGTTTCTGTTCCTGTCATGCTGTTGAATTTACCTAAGGGTCTAAACTCAGCCTTATGTTTCAAAAACCACAAGGTTTCAAAAATGTTTCAAAAAATCTTGATAAAGTTTCATTAAAAACCTTATGGCTGTCTTTATTAATTTATTCATAAAAATTGTTTGTTAAATGGGCATAAGCAGCTAATAAGTGAATTATCCACTATCAACAACAGAAATATTTTTCTGTGCAGAAATATGCCCTTTGCAGAACGTAATCTTTTTAGCCTACTTGAATCCTTATGTAACTGAAGAAGTTGAAATAATCCTTGTCTTTTAATGCTTTTCAATAATTAGAAGATTGGCTGGGGAAGAGTTGTGGAAGTAATGAAATAACAAGAATAACAAGAGAATAAGCTATTTTTACAGCACTTCCAATCCAATCTAGTGAGAGATCTGAACTTCAAAATATGGAGTGAACTTTTGAGTGAACACCTTAGTCATATTCCGATTAAATTCCTACCCTTTAGAGAGCCAACTATTATTAATTCCACATGATTCTATTTTATTTTTAAGGTAAATGAAAAGCTTATAAAGTTATTGGACTTTGTAAATCTGGAAAGATTTTCGTCTTCTGTTTTCCCTCACAAACGTGAAGGCTGCATATGTTCAATCACTGTCACACAATAACTGAATCATGTAAAAGGATTAAGAGTAGCATTTTAGAAGACCCAGTGAACATAGTTTGGGGCAGCTCTGCCATTTTTTTACAGATGTGATGCTGCAATAGCAAATGTGAATGATGACAGTGGTCTTGATTTGCTGCTCTTTTCTGTTTAACTGCAGGCAGTTTAAATTAAAATTGCTGAATAAACTCATATGGTAATATCTAACTGCAGTGCAGATTGGGATTAGCACATATTTTAGCATGAATTAATTTATGAAGATGGCTCAACTCATTTGTTTTTCATTGTTTCACTGTTTTATGCTGAGAGAATTCATTTTGGTCTTAATATACTCTGCTGAAATGTAGGAAACTAATTAAATTTACTCAAAATCCCTCGTGTAAATCACAATGTTTTAAGTAGAACTCTGTTCGTTTCTAGCTGATGGTGTGAATTCTTGGGTGTGCTTGGCCCAGCAGAGTTCTCATGTTTAGGCTGCTTATTTTTAAACTGTACTTAGCAAGACGTAAATGCCTGGTTTAGTTTGGGTTATAGCATAATTAGGTTAATATCACTTATATAAGAAGTCAGTTTTGTTCTGAACTTCAAGTTATATCATCTGCTGACAGTTCAAGTAGCAAATCACAGAATCACAGAATGGTTTGGGTTGGAAGGGACCTTAAAGATCATCTAGTTCCAAACCCCCTGCCCTGGGCAGGGACACCTCCCACTAGAGGGAAGTATCCAATTCAGTTGTTCAATGCTTGACCTTTTAACAAGAAAATCCACAACTTGTTTTCAAAACATGGATCTCATTAATTTTTCTTTTGCATCTTATGTGTCTATTTGCATCTTTGTAAAGTTGGAGTAAGAAGTGTAAGAACCCACATGTATGTGTATTATAAAATACAAAGTAGAAGGCAGTAGTTGTCAAATTCATTAACATGGTGTGCTGTTTACAATATGAAACAGTCATTTGTACCAGGCACATGAATTTTAAACTTTTGCTTTTTCTGCTTGTAAGCGGCAGATGGAGTAGTGACTACCAGCTTACCTGTTTTTTTCGAATGCGCGTCACATACAATGTTTTCATGGTCAGCAAGTAAGAAATTATTACACAGCCAGGGAATGTGAATCTGAAGTAGAAGAATAGAAAATATTCTTTTGAAATTTGAATAACACCCCACAGTATTTCACTCTGAGTTCCCTAACAAGCAAAGCAAACCTCAGATGAGGCTCAGATATAAAAGTCATCCATCTTCAGGAAAAAAACCCAATTAACTAAAATGCTATAGTCTAGAGGAAATGTCAAAGCATCCATGGGAATTTTGCGTGTAATTACTTGAGGAATATCAGTAGTGGAATACTGGGAGCTCATAATTTTTCTGTTTTCAGGCACTTCTAGTCCAACAGTGATACTCACTTGACTGGCCTACAGCTGGCATTGGGCCACGGAGAAGTGTCTGAAGGCCATAGTGACTCTCAATCTTTTGAAAAGCCAAGAGACTTATCAGTTATATCAGTACTTGACTGTTATGTTTCATGATCTACAGCTGACAAGTTTCCAAGCCAGCTAAAAGGGCTGCAACTTCTGTGAATTGTCATTTGTCGGGATTTCACTGCAAGAGAACTTATGATATGTCAGGATTCCCATGGGACAGTATGTGAATGTTTTAAAGGAAGAAACAGTGAAAACTGTCCAAAGTGCTCTACTGGTAGGCTTATGAATATTAGATGATACAGGTATGAATAATGAATTTCTAATGGTGGTTCTGACACAGAAACTGAAATCAATCGATTACACTTTTAATGACATGCACCAAATTTGCCTTTCTCTTCAGGGCTATCAGTCACTTTTGTCTCAGATATCCTCTAATCCATGCTAATTTAGCATCATCTTCCCTCTTTCTAGTACATATTTGTGATGACAATAATTCATTTAGTGAATGTGAAATAATAGTAAGATTCTTTACACAAAAAGAATAAGTTGCAGAGCATTTTAGGATTTTTACATGAGTTAGCTTTTGCTGCCAGTTTGGATCTTTATCATAAAGAGCACTGCATTTTTGAGCCATTGCAGTCTAAGGTGTACTAGCCTCCTGCCTTGTGTCCTCCAAGGACAAGGTTGGAGTGTGCCACCTCCAGCTAAGGGAGAAGTATATGCCAGTGCTGATGGAGACAAAGATCTGAAGGACGGACCTTCTGTTGCTTGTCTCCCTGGTGTCTCTGTGAAGCTCTAGCAGGTCAAGGGGCATTGTGCTCAACCTTGTTCCTATCTATGCTGGTTTCTACATGGAGAAAACTTCTGGGGCTCTGACTTCAGCTTTGGCCTGACTACTCCATAAACAAACCTGCCCTTCTGAATAAAACTTCTCTGTTGTGACTGGTCTGTAGAGTTTCAACAGTCTCTCAAAGAGTGATAGCACAGTGCAGGAACTAGAAGTCAAAACTGGACCAAAGCTTTTCAGTTGTCCTTACTATACCTAAAGGTTTTGGGGATCTTGGTATTGTTCCTTGTTTCCCCTGCACAGTAAGCTTCTTTCTTGGAGAGGAAAAACTTTTATTGCATCAGGACAAAGGAGAAGTATAAAAGCCCATTTCACTTTGGGACTCAAAAAACATAAAATTTTTTGAGAAGCAGATTTTTTTTAAATGGTAGTCTTGAAAGTCATTTCCTGTTGCTGGTCAGGAAGTCTAACAGTGTATCTTGAACAAAAGCCTGCCTCAGTCTGAAATCAGATATAGTCATATTTGGATTAATTGAGCCTAATGGGAATACAGATAATCTTGAAAGTAGCCTGAAAAATCTGTTCTAGGGATCATATTCCATGTCTTTATACAGCTTAAACACTAAGCAGGGCCACACAATGCTACTGTTGTAGATGTAGCAAGGCATGCTTTTCAAATGAAATGCAGAAATGTCCAGATTTTTTTAAAAAACTTCTTATTTTGAGACAAAATAAGAATAGAAAACTTTAGCTTCATATGTAACTGACATGTAGCTACTCAGCATGGGATAAGCTCTAGTTACAGTTACCTCCATTCTTGGGAAAACTGCTGGTGACCCTTTCTACGCTCATTCTCCATCCCTGTGTGGTTTGGCAGCTAGTGGAGGAGGAGGTGAGGCAGTGCCTTACTGCTTGAGGGGTATTGTGAATGTTGTGTTCAAAATGTTGCTGAATGCTCCACAGATTTCCCTTCCACTCTTGAGAATCCTTTTTGAATATTTTTAAAGTCTGGTACATTTTGCATGAACTACAAAGATTATATGAGGATGCTATTTGTGGGACGCTCTTGTTAAAGCTGTTGTGCTGTTTTGATGACTTAGCACTCCAGAGACACCAGAATCTTATGCCTCACTGTTTTTTGCATACATAGTGGTAAACTATCATTGCACAACTTTTGAAGTTTGCTGTTTTTCCTTATAGGTGCAATACTATGTGACTTTTGTTGAAACTTAAAGTAAGGACCCAGTCTGCACAATCTTTCTGCATATAGGGAAAACTCTTACAGCCCAAAGGCTTAGAATCCAGGAACACCGGGACTTTTCCTTAAAGACTGTATATTGTTTCAATTTAATCACACCATTTTGAGATCCTGGCTTGAATTTTTTGGAGGTCTGGGGAAGTTCACAAAAATGAACTTTTCCTGGCATTGCAATAGAGGTTTTACTGGGACATGCGCAGCGAAAACTCGAAAGAAACAGCTAGTAGGGAAAGAAATGGCTTGTAGTGGGTATTCCTGTGCCACAGAGCCCAGCTTTGGCTTGGGAAGCTCTGTGGGAGAAACATTTGATTTGTGTTAGTAGTCCGACTGTAACTGGTATAGCTGAAGCATTACACTAGCTGATGTGGAGCCAGGTCAGGAATCTCCTCTTGATACTCCTGTAACTTGTGCAGATGCACAGCTGGCTGTGCGGGCGCACCCAGGGCGTTGGTGCTCCCAAGGCCTGAGAGACCTCTCAAGAGAGCATTGTGAACATTGCTAGAGAGTGAAAGCTGCTTGTCTCATGCTCTGTGCCTTTCCGAAGAAAGTTCTGTTGAAGTTAATGTTTTTAAATTGTCACAACTGCAGGTGACTCAGAGGACAATGTTTCTTCGTGCTGAAGAGTGGTGGACCCAACTGCTTTTTCAAGCCTTGCAGTAGTTCACTGGTTTAGGCACTGCTTGAGAAGTCCTCGATGTCAAATAGTGGTGACCTCAACATGCCTAAGAGAAAATTATTTTCTGAGACTTAGGTGAAAACATATTTTGGTTTCTTGCTGTCTTAAACTTTGCAGAACCCAACAGGATTTTCTTTCATTAGCTGAATTTAATGTGGTCAGTCTCTCAGACATTTTGAAGAACTATATATTAACAAGTCTGAACAGAATTTCTACTCTTTTCTCTCATCCTTATCATATACTGCATAAGAAATACATAAAAAGAAGAATATTAAGATAAAAGATCCACAGATGGTCTTTCAATAGGAATGCTGCCAGCAAGTTTTAAAACATCTGTAAATCATTTTCACAAATATTTCTACCTTCAAAGCCTGTCTTGAGGATGACTAGTGGAGGAAATTTCAATCACAATGATCTCAGTCAACCTGAAAGACTGTGAAACAAATATTTGACACGGACACTTAGGTTTGAGTGCAAAACTTTTCCATAGTTGTTCAACATTCATCAGACATGTAGGAGATCTGTGTTCGTAGTCATTGCTTTTCTGTGCTCCCCATTGCTGTGAGAGCCCTAACTGACAGGCCATTTCTACATCCTGTTACTGGTGTTATTTCATGTGTATAAAGTACATGCCAATCAAAAGGGAATCTTGACTCTCCTGAAGCCAAAGAAGGCTGGCAGTTGGGGCACAAATATTCTTTTTCTATGGTTCGATGTAAACATAATAAAAATGTCCTGGCAGGAAAGACTGTGTGAGCTACATACAGGAATAGCCAGTGCCTAGTGGTGGAGGCAATGATCTGATACACAATAAAAAATATCAGGACTTAGGTGGCACACCTAGATGAGGGCAAACAAAGGTATTTGAATGGTCTCTAATTTTGCATGGTAGTTCTATCTTGGGTCCCAAACAATTTCCATTGTTGGTGATGGGTTTTTTTGTTTTGGTTTGTTTTTTTTTTTTTTCAAAGTTGACACATTCTCCATGGCACTTTTGTTTGAATCAGTTTATCTTTTGGTTACAAAAAAGTTTAGCAACAGGATTCCAGACTACGTCCATTTCCAGCAGGAATTGTGTAGGGTATATGGGTGAAACCATGGTGTCTGAATCTTTGGATGCTTGCATGCTGCTCTTACACAAACAAAAACTTAACGAAGTGTATACACTTTCAGACCTCAGTTGGAAATCTAGTTGTGATATGTTTAATTTGGCATTGGGCTGTAAACAGAAATAATTAGAACCTTCATGCCAACTAGATCCACTATATGTTGGCTGCAGATTAATAGCTTTCATTTACAGCTTAAAATACAGATAATGGACCTTGATTTTTAAACAGGATTTTGGGAGTGATCCATGGAGCTATAAAAAGAAATAAGCTAAAATTACCCTTAGATTATTGTGGAATACTATAGTTGCAGGGACATGCCATCTGTTTAGCCTCAAAGCATGTAACTGATAAAAAGGATGTAAAACCTCCTCATGTTCCTAGTATCAAAGCAATCTACTTCAGATGTACAGGGACGTTTACCTTAAGTTAACAAGTACAGTTTTCAGGACTAAGCATATTTTAAAATGAATTATTTAGAACCATTTAAAGTAAAAGATTACCATCCAGGAACAACTTATTGACCATTGAAGAGAGAAATTAAAATTCCAATACACAAAAGGTATGTTACTTTGATGTTATGTCTGTATTGAAACATGCTACACCTGCTTCTGTGCACTGCACAAGGTGAGTGTTTTTGGATCTGCACTTGCCCCACGTATGGTATGTTTTGTATTGATGGTAATGTCAATCACTGAATAACGTCATTATTGAAATGGTCATCAAGATTTGGAGTCCCTTGTGTAACTAGCCTTTCACAGTCTTGAGAAATCTTGATAATTTTCTAAGCAAAGCTCCCCTTTCCTCCCTTTTTCTTTGGAAAGTTTTGAGATAAGATGTTGTTTCTCTGTGATGCAATCCCCAATTCCATCTTATGAATGTCTGGTTCTGTAAAGCAAAGGTCACATACCATTAAAGTTTTTCTGCTTAAGAGATTATTTTAAAATGGATGTTGTCTTGTAAGTGTAATTCATTACATTAATTGTTTCTAATATATATTGCCTGAAAACCACAATCTTAAAGTTTTTCTGATTCCTATAAGAATCTGGTATTTAGTTACAACTTTTTGTTTCTGTAAATGTGTGAGTTCTTTGCATCATTTTTGTTTTTACTTTATGTACACAAGCTGGTGAACTTGTGTCTGGAATTCATTTGTGCTATTACTTTTTATATGATCAGTTATGTTCAATTTTTAAATTTAAAAAATTCATCTGGGAATACAATACATTTATATAAGTTTTTCCCTCCTTTTTTCTGACTGCTTATTTTCTCAATTACAATTCCATGAAAATTTACGGTAAGTAGGGACTCGTTAGCTAGTAAGCAAACACTGTCCATCTCTCTCAGATGCTAAAGTCAATAACTGATTATATTACAATGAAAAGGGCCAGTTATGCAAACACCTACTTAATCTACTTCATATAGTGTACATGCTTTGTAGAAGCTCTAAGTGTTACGTAGCCTCTGTTGAGGCAGAAGGAGGTAATGAAGACACTTCCTGCCTTCAGTAATTGGCAATGGCCTTTGTCTGATGTTTCTGAGATGTTACCTTAGCTTAAAGTTTGCTTTCTCTATTTGTACCTCACTGATTGCTGCTATTTTACAGATAAAAAGCTTTTGACCTGTAAATGACTGTGCCGGCCCTGTTCTTGCTGCAACTCTCACGTCTTAGATGTTGTGTACCGATAAATGCTTTGCATTGTGGAGAAGAATATTGGATGCCGGTGATATGGCACTGAGGCACTAATTATTTTTGTGGTTTACTAAGGAAGGAGGCAATTTTTCATGGATTTGTATTCCTAATTCTCTTAGATGATTTTGAGCATTCGGTACAAAGGTACCTGGGTGTATGGAAGCTGAACTCCTGCAGCTCTCCATACACTATGCGAAAACAGAGGTAACTTATTTTCTACTTCTCGCCACATCTTGTGATTTCCTGCTGATTTCAATAGATTGCACAGGGGGAGCTTAACTAAGGATAGGTTTGGCCTTCTAATTTCTAAGAGGGCTTTTAGGGTGCCAGAGTACTTGCTACATGAACAACTGCTCCCCAGTGATTTAGGAAAACTTAAAAGGAACTGAGGCTATTTCCTTCCCTCGGCACTGCCTTTCCCTGCACCTGACATGTACATTGAGAAAAATTGCTAGCAGCATATGCAGTAATCCCTGAGCACCTGTTACCAAAGACTCCTGGTGTTTAATCTTGCGTTTTACTCTTAGAGCAGTGGAAATAAAAATGGACAGCATTAATCTTCTGACTTCTAGTCTAGTTGTGACTGCCAACTATAGTATAGGCAACCTCATGTTGATTTACTGTTTTGCATATTTCTTGCTTCCCTTAAACCTTGACATAAGAGTTCTGATTTATAGTGTCTCTATCTCGGCTTGCAGAGAGAGAAAGATGAATTGATGTAGTTGCACTGTCTATAGCAGAAAATCATATGCACCACCAGTTGTTTTTTCCCTCTGTTCTTAACACCATCAAACTAACCTTCATAAATCCATAGTAACAAGACTTTTTCCTAAACTCCTGGAAGTTGAGTGGCAAACTTTTTATTCTGATTACTGCTTTCCTGTTACAAGATGTACTGTTATAGTGCTTCCCCAGCAGCCTTGAAATTCCAGCTGTGATTTACCCTGTCTGTAGAGTTCTCCACCACCTGCTCAGAGTCAGTGTTTTCTTAACCTTGAGAGCAATCTATTCAACCAGTGAATGGCTTTTCCTTCTGATTACTAATGCATACAGACCATTTCAGTTTTCCTTGCTCATAGAATACAAACTTTAACAAGAAAATGGGTTGAAATGTTGAAGTACTTGTTTATTGACAAATAATCTAATGTTAGGTAGACAACTGCCAGTTGGGCTTGTACATATGCGTCCCTGTGATGTGATTATAAAATATAAGACTATAAAATATAAAACCACAGTACACCTGTATACGTGACTAGGTGGATTGTAGCAAATAGAGATTTAGAACCTCACCTCATTGGTCAGCTGTCGATTGAACATAACGCCCATCTTACAGCTGTTGTCCATTGGCATATGTCAGTCAATATATTGCTTTGGTCTCTTCTGAATAACTCAAGCTCAGGATTACATGCACACAGGACATGGGCTCCAGAGCTTTCTACCACGCTTCTTGATTTGACACTACTAGCGGCCTTTCAGGAGACAGACTTGTTAAAGGAGAAAACAAAAAATCAATGTACATGTTTAGGAAACAAGTGATTACAGGAACATTGCAGCTAACAGACACAATTTTTCCTGTGAATCCATTTCTTGAGATTTCATGACTGGGGTGTAGTTTCAGAGGTTTTTTATGACTGGAGAATTCTAGAGGCTTTTTCCTAAGTGTATTTGCTGTTGTCTAATAAAGAATTGGCAACAATTTCTTCAGTCAAAGTGTTGACAGAGTCTGCCTCTTCTATTCATCTTTCTATTTTCAGGAAGTCAGTAGAGACTCCGTTTCTTTAAGATATCTGTTCTTGTGGTTAAAATTGGTCAATGGATTCAAATGTCCTTTTAGGGTATAGTCAAAGAGATTCACTTAGATTGGATATTAGTCATCCTTATTTCTTTGAATAACCAGGCTAAAAACTACTGCTGATAACGAGTGAGGCAGTCTTTGGTTTTATTATCCCAACAACTATGAGAGAAAGGAACCAAGCTAGTTACTCTGTTGTGAGAATTACAGCAAAACTCTTTGAATCTAAGAAAGAATGCTGAATAAGTGAAAACTGTGGAAATCTAGGCAAAGACAGAAAAGACAATATTAGCAGAAATTATTTCTGTTCCTTTTCTCAATACCTCTTTGTATGCAAATACAGGGAGAAATTAGTCAGCCTTTCATTAGAAAGGAAATGTACATAGAGAAAAATTGGACAGCATTGTGTCTCCTGTTCAAGCCATCTGTATGCAAGCTGAGTTACTAACCTGTCCAGGATGGAGCATATCAACACTATATGAAAGTTCAAAGTTTCCTGTTTCTGCTTTTGCTTTTTATTACTGAAAGAGAAACAAGTTAGTATGAATCTAAGGTTTCTCATTGCAATAGCTATTCCTTTTCCAGCTCTCATCTTCCACCATATTTGTCCCTTCCCACAGCAGCATCAACCTTTTATTAAGACAGAACTACTTTAATTCAGCTATGTGATCTTGTGGAAATATCTGAGTAGTTGTGCAAGGTGAAAGATGTCTGAGTTATGTCCAACTATATATTTCAAAAATGTGCAAGATAGTACTGTTCAGAGATTCCCAAGGGCCCTGTGACCTTTAGTTCAGGTCAGTTAATTAGCCTTGGACTTCCTGTTTAAACTTGCTTATTCTGATTTATTTTGGTTTTCTCCATAGGACACTGCGCAGTAGCATGTGCACTCCAAACCTGGCATTTCTGTAGACCTCAACTGTTGCTTGTCATGAGTGAGACACAAATCATCACGGGATAAAACCAAAAGATAATTTCTTGGGTCTTTGAGTTGTTAAGAGTCTTTAGGTTTCATACGCTCAGATTCTTGGTGTTTGTTTTTTTACTTCTCTCTGCATGCATGGAGGTCAGAAGTGGACTTGTGTAATGAAAACTGAGAAAAATAATCCTATGATTCCACAAGTTGAAGAGAAACATTCTGTATTACAAAACTCATGAAATAAAGTTAAGAACTGATAGGAATGAGGAATACTTATATCTTCTGAATCAAGTTATGCATGGGAAGGGGACTAGAAGGAAGGAAAACAAAATAAAACTCGAAAGGAAACAGACGTATTTCATTAAGTCATGGAATTCTGAGAGCACCAGAGAGCTAATATGCCACTATTTAAGGAGGGTTTAGTGGAACAATCCAAGTCTCCAGGGACAATACTGGACATGACATTGATCCAGGGCAAACAGGAAAATACAATTAAAAAAAATCTAAAATTAGTTTAAAAAATTAAAATGAGTTGCCAATGAGTTTAGGATTATGGATAACAGGTGTTGGTCGTACTGGTTTGAAATGTTTTTCCTGAGGTGATTACACGTTTAGTTAATAAAGTACAATTTTATATACATACAATACAATCTATGTGGATTTCACTGAGCTATTTGGGTTAACACTCTGAATTCTTGATTAATACATTACAGCAATGTGAAACAAATTGGGAATGCATTAAACAGACTAAACTACATGAAATTATGTATTATGTTAAATGACTGCTCCTGTTGGGATTCTGTAGAGATACAGAATGCCATAGGGCACTAACTGGAAAAATATTGTCAAACCTTTCAGGTGGTGTTGGAAAGGTTGTTAGTAACAGATCGCTTAGTTATTTCGGCCAACAATAGGTGTTACATTGGTGTCAAATGTAATATCATAAATCCAATAGTAAAGAATGTAGACCATGCTTACAGAATAGGGGCTTAAGAGAAGCGCTTAATGGAAAGGAGCTGTGTGTTTTGGTTAATTAGTTGCATATGGGCACAGAGTGGGGCACTGTGGCCAGGAGAGCTAATGCAACTCTTGAATATCTGTAAGAACAAGAACATATGAAGAGAGACAGGGAAGTTACTTTAACTCTGCATTAGGAATAGATATGGCCACTGCTAGAATACTCTGTCCAGTTCTGATGTCCACAGTCAAGAAAGATGCTGAAAAAATAAAGAAGCCTCAGAGAAGAGACACTAAGATGATTAAAAGTTTGGAAAACGTGCATTCCAACAGCTTGACTTAAGTTTATCAAACAGATTTAGAGAGAGATGTGTTGACAGTGTGCAGGGAACCTCTGCAGGGAACAGAAACGTGATACTAGAAGACTCTTCAGTCTAGCAGACAAAAGCATGTCAAGATGTAATGGCAGGAAGTTGAATCTAGACAAACTCAGAATCATAATGAAGTCTGCGTGTTTAGGAAGCATGTTTAGGAAAGGGCAATGACCTGCTGAAATGAAGAAGAGTTCTCTTTTAGTGTATACTTTTTAAATTAAAATTGATATTTGAACAAAAAAAGGCTGTAGTTAACCATAGTTTGGGGGGCTTTAAGAGATTTAATGTAGGGAAGATCCATCACTTGCTATGCGTGAAGGTACGTTAGAGAGTCATAATAGTCTCACTTAACAATCTGGGAAGACATACTCAATTGTGTGTGAAGGTGCAGCAACAAGGAATAGTATTTCTGTTCCTCTTTCAGACAGCAACGCACAAGTTAAAAACTGCAACAAAGGAGTAAACTATTTATTTTCTTAATTTAGCTGGGAGAGATTAACAAGTAAGTCTTTTAATTTATGTGGCTTTTGTAGATGTACTTCAGAGGTTTTGTCCTGTGAGTTTGTTTTTCTTTCTTCTTTTTTCTTTTTTTTTTTTATACTGCCAGTATCAGGAATTTTCATTTTTGCCTTTTTATGCAACAAGATGTGGGAATCTGTTTTTTCATAGTTTCTCTGGGCACACATCTGCTTTAGTGGTGCGTTGTTTTCATGTTCTTTTGAGATTCCATCCGTTTCTTGTCTGTTTCAGAAAGTACATCAGTATATATTACCAAAAACCAAAATAAAAATGATTAAAAAAACCAAACTAAAACAAAAAAACCTTCCTAAAGTTTTAAATGTTTTACTTCTTCCTTTGCCTCTTCCATTGAGGATGACAATCAGCAAAGGTGATGGGCATTCATTGCTGACACAAGTAGATCTGTAAAAATCATATGACTGAGAAAAGAGGATCCTAATATTTTGACATATAAATTAAAAGGAGAAGTTAGCAGCCGAAACTGAAATAAAAACCATATTGTATCTGAAGGCAAAGGCTTTGGGGCAAATGTCTGTGCTTTAAAATTACTGGGATGAAACCAATGCAAAAAAAACCAAAACCACACAAACCCCAAAAAATCCCAACCAAAAAAAAAATCCCAGCTGTTCCACTTGATGGCTCATAAAATCTGAATAAAGTCCTTCAAGGGCTTTTTTTTTATTAGAGAGAGACTATTTTTTTGTATGCATAGTTATGGTAGCATCTGGTTCCCATCTCTGGGAATTCAGAGAATCCACAGGCACCAACATGCTGTCTGCTGCAGAGAAGCTCTACAACACAGATAAACGCTTCAGACAAGTGCTCAGTACGTAATGTAATTGTCTGCAAGCTGGAAAGATGTCGGGGTTTGCTGGGAGGAGGCGAAATCTGAATCAGTGAAGTTTGATTAACATAAGCAATAAAAGCAGCCCTTGCTGAAAAATGAATTTCTTTTGTTCACCTGTGAAGAGTGGACTGATAAGCTAGCAACACCTGAGTCAATAAGATTAATCAGTCAGAGACGGTAAGCAAGGCATACCTAAACCAAGTGGAGTCTGTGGGTTTTCACAGAGGCTATATCTTTCACAGAAGGTTCAAACAATGGGATCAGTAAACTAAATGTCAACAAATTTGAGCAGGAAATAAAAAGGGCCTTTTATGAAACATCACATTGGATTTAGTAACTGTGGATTGACAAAGACAAGGAGAATTTGCCTCCGTTATTTCTGGTTCATCACATTTGTCATTGTAATGCCTTATCCTTTCTACAAACAGGATTTGCGTGTAAGGAGTAGTCACATGGTTATCTTATGTGTAATTATATTACATCACGGTAAGAGTTTGTTACACATTATTGACATCTGGTATCACAGAAAGCAGAACCTTCAGGATGCCTTGAACATGGGCACGGATGGATCAGCACCACTGATTTTCTGGCTTAGGTGCTCAGCATATTGTTTTTGCTTAGCAAGCAGTATGATGGAGCAAATGGAGAGGATACCTAAAAATTTTGCTTCCCTTATGGCTGGAGATGGAGTCAACCTCAGTAAGAGTCAAACACAAAATGCATTTAAGTACAACTTGAATGAAGCTTATCTTCATCCCAGGGCACCTGCTTATGCACATATATGCAGAAGAGGTGATAGCACGTATCCTTAGGGAATCACCTTTGTGCTCTGTGAACACGCCTGGCTTTTATATAGTAACCTAGAGGTTAGTGCATTTCTCCATGAAACTGGAGAACTGGGTTGTAGGCAGCCCTGAACCTGAAGAGAGTCAAAAATGACAGCTCATGCAACCCAAAGGAATGCCTTTTATACACAAGGGTGGAATAGGTCCTTGCTTGAATAATGTCAGCTGAGGATGCTCCACTGTGTACAGTGGACTGTGGGATCCACAGGGCCACTGGCAGTGAGTGAGAGGGAGCAAGACCTTTCCTAGACCTGGAGAGAGGGGCTGGGCAAGTGCTGTAGCTGCCCATCTCTCCCTCCAGCAGCTGCATCTACAAGAGAGGAGAGGTGCCAGCCATTGTGTGTGACTACACCTAGAAAGAAATTTGGGGCTGTGACTCCCTTTTTCACACGGGTGCCTAGTTCTGTGATGCAAAAGGGCTGTGGTCTAGGAAAGAGACATTATTTCAGAAATGTCTGTCTTCAGCACTTCCTATGGGTCAGTTTATATGTTTGCACCATGCCAAGCTGGGGTGATTTTGAGCCAAGTGCCTCAATCTTCCTGTACTCTTGTGTATTGAAATTAGGTACCTAAGCTGAAGTTTTGACTTTCTCATTAGTAGAGTTGCTAAGAAATTGCCACGCCTAAGGATGGCATGGATTTAAGCTGAAGTTTACACCTGAATCTGAAGAGTGTGTTCAGACTGAAAGTTTCAGGTTTAATTTCCATTAAAAATAACAAGTACATTGTGAACACAAGAACCATGTATTCCTAGAATAAAAATTTCAAAATTGCTGAAGAGACCAGGTTTCCGAGAGCACTGTCATGGGAATGATTCAGGAGCCTTGGTCCCATTTTCAAAAATTATTGAAGCGCTTATGAGCTGAAGTAACAGTGGCTACCACTGCACATTTGGGTAACTTCTGACATTTTACCTGTGAAGTGGTTACAACTTTTTCAGTACTTCCTGGAAGCAGATTTTATAGCTGTGTTCTGATTCAGATTTTATCTCTGGTTCTGTCATAAACCACTATTCTTGTACTTTGAAAGTTCTGTTTATTTTTAATTCCTTACAAATAAGTACACTTAAACCCCAAACACATTATATAATATGTTAGCTCCAAGGGACAACATCCTAAACTAAATCAGATACTTTTCTTTTTCTTCATGCCAGCTTTTTGTTTAGCAGTATGGCAATTGCACACACATATCCCAGATGTTCATGGAAACAAAATTCCTCTTTAATTTACAGCAGAATCTGGTTTTATCCCTTGCTGGCTTTGTATTTGTCAAACACACAAATGTTTAAAGCCTTATACTCAAATATGCTCTAGTAGTATTTTTGTATGCCTCTTAAAAGCTAATGTTTGTGAAATCACAGAACAGGTCCAGTTACATCAGGTTGCTCAGGGTCACGTCTCATGGAGATTTGAATACCTCTGGATGGAGTTTCTACAACTTCTGAGTCCCTGTTCCAGTGATTGGCCATGCTCATGGTGGGGAAAAAAAATTAAATTGAATTTCCCATGTTGCAGTTTGTATCTTTTGCCTTTCCTTCTGCCCCTGTGCATCTCCAAGAACGAATCTGGCCTTATGTTCTCTAAACCTTTCCATCAGCTGTAGACAGGACTAAGAGCTCCCCTTCACCTACTCAAGGCTAAGTAAATTCAGCTGTCTCAGCATCTCCTAATATATTACATGCTCCAGCCCCTCACCATCCTGGGTGTTCATCTCTGTGGACAAAGTGATCATTATCTCATTGGAAGAGAAGAAGATCATGGAGATATGCCTTCAGTGAGATACTGTTCTAGAAATATAAACTGCTTATATAGGTAATCTAACTATTGTGCAATTTGGCTTTTACTTGGAGTGGTCTTAGAGATCACAGTCAAAATCTGAACTTTAAGATTCAGGTTTTAATCTCTGAAGCTGACTATATTTTCCATTGCTTTCACCTGAGCAATAGATAGTCAGGAGAGACTGAAATGATTATGTATTTGGTAAGATGATGTGTGATTTCAGATTTTAGGTGCAGTAATTTCTACAGCTAATGTTTTCTCTGCTCTTCTCGTAGTGAATATGGGTAATACAATGGAACACCCACAGTAGTTCATTCATATTTGCTTTGCAAAGTCGTTGACTGGGAGTCAAACCGCATTGACAGCCTGAGCTGCTGTTTCACATACTCAGGAGCTATTAAATATCAATGTTTTGTGGAAAAAGCCATCATTGCAGACTGCTGTTTTGGGCATCAGATAATTATGTAGACCACCAAAGGATTTTTCCCTGGAGAGATTTTTCGTTTGGGCTGCTGCTGTGGGCTAAGGCAGCCTATGGAGGCTCAGACAACGCCAACATCTTGTCAGGTGCTGTAAGGCTGGGGGGCTCCCCATGATTGCGGGGCAGGGCTGGGCAGCCAGACCCTGTCCCACTGCCCGCACAGGAGTATCGGGGGGGGGCACCAGGCCAGCCCCAGCTCTGGGCATCGGGCATCTCCATGGGAATGGGATGGCTCAGTGGGGCCCATGGCTGGGCAGGGCAGGGCTGTGAGGAGCTGGAGACGGTATCAACTGCGGCATTGCTGGCACAGGGACTGACGGCCCGGGGGGCTGACATGGGGTCCTGGGCACGTGTGGGGAGCCCCGGCAGGGCTGGGCAGGACCTGTAAGGCCTGTGGGTGCTCTCAGGGCCATGACAGACGCCAGGCTGTGACTGGGGTTAAGAGAAGGGCAAAGCCCAGACCTGCAGGGTGTGAGGCTGGAAAGGGGATTCAAAACAACAGTACAGCCTGTGAAAAGGTTTCTCCCTTGTGAGCTTGTTTATGTGGGCCACGGTGCTGAGGGGAGCTGAAGCTTAGACAAGGACTAGCATTAGGGTTAGAAGGCGAAAACCCAGAGCTGCATCTGGTATGGGGCTGAAAAGGGGCTGCAAAATCACAGAGCAGGCTGCAAGAAGATTTCTCTATCAGTGATTTGCTGAGGATCCGATTAATACAGGGGAGGGGAGGAATTGCTGCATTGCCTGCAAAAATTACCCGACTGTAAGCATCTATCAGGTTCTTGGAGCACATGCCAATCTTGTGTCTGCAGCATATGAGAAACAGGCCAATAACTAGGCCTGTCTGAA
This sequence comes from Larus michahellis, assembly GCF_964199755.1. Taxonomy (NCBI): domain Eukaryota; kingdom Metazoa; phylum Chordata; class Aves; order Charadriiformes; family Laridae; genus Larus; species Larus michahellis. Next base: position 45,155,321 of record NC_133898.1, on the reverse strand, counting down.
GTGTAATTTTTGTTGGACTTCTCAGTTTGATCAACATTCTTTATTTTTACTCTGGAACTAGTATAATTTCAAACTTCTTTGACTCCCACTATGGAGGGTTAGCAGAGATGAATAGAGGAGTGACTTTCATCTCCATGAGCCTTACTGCATTGGCAACTAACTAGTACTGCTCTAGTTTTCCTATTGCTTCAGCTACTAGTGAAAGGGGGAATAGAAAGGAGTCAGGAAATTCAGCCCAGGCACAATTCATTTTGCACACAAGCCACAGAAAAACAGCAGCAAGTGCTAATTATGGTTTTTAAGTTAAGCATTTCCTCTTTATGTGTCTGTTTGCAACCAGCAAATTCCCTCCACACCCACATAGTTGGAGACACAAAGACAATACTGGAGCATGCAAATACTTACTTGTCTATAAGTTGATGTCAGACTTTCCTCCTTAGTATGGGTATCAGAGTAGGAGATTGTTTAACTTGGTCAGTGAGTATCTCTTGACCAGCTAGATCTGCCTAGTTTTACCCGATACCTTCTGGCCTAGCAAGCACGGGAAAATAAATGCAAAGTGGTGAAGTGCTCACAGAATTTCCCTATTCACACTTGATTCTCTTCCTCTCTAGTTTGGGGAGGTTGCTGTCTGCCAGCACTTGCTTTTACATCTTTATGAGCTCACAAGTTTTTAGATAGTGTCCCACCTTAAGCTGGAATTTTATTCTGGATGATAGTGAGGATAATATTATTTAGAATGTCCCTGTTAAGGGAAAAATGCTTCTCTTTCTTCAGTCTGTTGCTTCAAAGTTGATGTTGCAGACCCTTGTAAGTTGCACCTGTTCCCATGAGACCTGGCTGGCACCATCTCCTATGACCTGGTTTCTCAGGAAGAAGTGAAGGAGCACAGAGTGCTCCCACCAGGCCCCTGGTCTCAATGCCACCACAAAGGGCTGAGACAGCTGGAGAGATGAACTGCTGGGTCAGGGAGACCTACCTGGCTTTGTGGTCAGGTGAATCAGCAGATGAGCTGTGTGAGGACTAGTCTGGTATTCTTGGTAATGCGTATGATCTCTGGAAATGTGCAGGGGATGTTCTGATTCTCACTCCCTTCCCACCAGGAAAGATACAGCTCCTGAGAAATTGTTGTCTTCTGGCCATGATATTCCCTGTATTTTACCAGTATTTTTAAAGTATTTTATATTATTTTAAAAGTCCGATAGAATAACAAAGCATGGGCAAGTAAAGTAGAGCTTTAAAATTTCTTAAAGCAAACAGAGGATGTGATATTTTGCGTTCCCCTATGTAAGATAGGTCTTGAGGATTCAAGGGCAAAAGAGCTCTTTAGTCTCCAGCTCTTCCTTCTGTACTTTGATAGGTAGAGTGTGATTTTTTTTTTTTTTTTTTTTTTTTTTTTTTGCCTTGGTGCTTCTGCACCAATGTCAGTACATTGACTTGAAGTTCATAGTGTTTGTAATGATGTGGCCAACAGCATTTCATTAGAGCGCAATACAGATGTCTAACAGTCTGGTCTTTTCTAATTCGTACAATACTCTCATTACATAAATCTTCCTTTTCTGAAATGATTTCCCACCTCTGAATTTTTCCTATGGCCTGTGGGGATTCTTCAAACTTTTGTGGTTCCCCAGTCATCTCTCCCAACTCACTGTTTGTTCCTGCTCTCCTGTTACTGTTCCTTGGCTCCTTCTCTGTTGGTATTTTCTTCCATATGGCTCTTAGTTCACTAACTTTAGGACACTGAGAAGCAATTTTGTGCTGTGTAATCCTGTTAAATTCATATCCCTCAGCTTCCGCAGATGCTTACTCTTACTCTGGTTTGGCTCTACAACTTCTCTTTGATTGGGCTGATGAAACTGTGGGCCTGCCCAGCACGCTGCACCATTGAATGACTAACATTAAGTTTGTTTTTGTTTTTGTTTTTTTTTTTAATCTGAATCATCCAGTGTTTTGGTTTACAGCACTGTACTAGAAATGGTTGTTTCGGCACAGCTGAAAGGAGCAAGAAGTTCTGGTCGGGGTTAAAATGAGAATCTTGTAGGAGAGAAGAGGAGGTGTTCTCTCTAACTGCATTTTAAGTTAATGCAGTTTTACCTTCTAAGGCATCAAGATTGAGAGATACCACATGCCAAAACATATATTATTTCATAAAAGCAGCACAGACATTTGGGTGGGCATTTGTATGTCTCAAAACATAAATGCTACTTGTTTGAGTACTGAAGTGTAATAAAAAAAACCCACTTGGTTGTTAAATTGTTGACGCAAGCTGCACCAGAAAGGATGTTAGCTAATTGCCAACCTCCAGTTTAAGATTTGGGTTTGTCTAGATCATGAAGTAACTGAGATTTTAATCCCACATATGAGGTTTGAATAGCTGATAATTTATATATCTGTTATAGAAAGGCTGCCTTGGCTCTGTTTTTTCAAAATAATTTGTAAACCACTGTAAACAATAAAAGATTGAAAAATGGTGCTTCGAGTCATATGTAAATTCTCATGGATTTGTTTATGGTTTCTAAATATAAAAAATGCAAATTATGATTAGCAAACAAGTCTCTAAATGATGGCTAGTGAGAGAGGAGAGTGAGCTAGCACCTTTATGTAAACGGTCATGGAGCTTATTGAATTAGTCATTATAAACTGTATACATGTCAAATGTTGAGTTTTTTAATTCATCAGTCAAGACAGTGTTACCCTTATTGTTGCTAAAAAAGCAGTATTTTAAATTATTAAATTATTATTTAAACTTATTATTAAATTATTTAAACACGAGGTGTTGAGTGGCGCCAAGTGCTTTTTGGGATCAATTTTGCTATCATTTTGCACCAGAAATTAGTCTTTTCCTTCTTTCTGATTTTTTTTGTTTTTCTTTTTCCCCTCCTCCTCAAATTCAGTAGGGTTCTACCCAACAACAGCAAAGCCTGCTAAAAAGGTGGACATGACCATGTTTACGGCAGTGGAGTCCTTCAGGTCGAATTGTACATGTGCTCAGTATTCTGGTGCTTTTTTTCTGCAGGGAGGTGGCCAGGGAACAGCAATGCAGGTTGTGCCCCTGAGTCCTTGGGGACATCAGTACACTTCAAGCATTCTGCAGGCTGGTGGGGTTCACCCCACTTGTCTTGGGGAGGGACACTTGCACGTCCTCATGTGCTGTGAGGTTTCTTGCTCCTGTTTTGCACCCCCCTCCAGCTCTGTCTACCCAGCAGCCATTTCTGCAGGAAGCTCTCTGCTCTGCCAGGTGGGCTTGAGTTGCTTTGTCAGAACTGAACAGTGAGCCTAAAGGTAGACGATTGGTTTTGACCTCCAGCTTCTACAGTGCAGTTCTTTGCTGTTTTTTCAAACTTCTCTACCATTTTCAAAGCATACTGTTGCTCGTGGAGATCCAGTTATGCACCCTGTAAAACAGAGCAGCATATTGAAATTAATAAAGATTAATTAATAAAGAATTAAAAGAAGGCAATATAATTAATGCCAATCAACATGAACTTATGGAAAATAGCTCTTGTCAAAATGACTTGTAATCTCATCAAAAAGAAATATCAAGTAGAGTTAATTAAATATAATTGCATTGATGTGAAATTTGGTAGTTGAGGACTCTTAAGTCTACTGGGTGTGTAAAGAGAGGCAGTGGCTAGGCAATAAAGACTTAGAGTTGAAATAAGGTCTTTACTGTGAAGACAGTCAACCATTGCAGATTGAAGACTGGTAAAAGCTTATTGATAGAGATTTCTATAAATGTGTAATGCAGATCTGTGTCTTGTTATATGAGGGCAACTGTGGTGATCATGGTGATCTTCCTGGGTGTATAAACCATCATATCTCAAAATAGGAAGGCAGTGAATGTAGGCTGAGGGAGGGTGAGAGGATGATGGGCACATCTTGCAGAAGTGGCAAGGAAGTTGTAACTATGAGTCAGGGATGGGGCTGGCAGAAAGAGCCAAACTGAGTAGCTGTGCGCTCTGAGGGACAGTGGAGCAGTGTATGTGCTTTCAGTGAATAGGTATTTATGTTAAAATTTATGAAATACTCAGTTTGGAAAAACATTTTTCCAAATGTCTCTTAATTGCACAAATTCTCAGTTGTAAAATTATGGATCACATTCTTTCACCTCCTGTCATGATGCATAGTGCTTGATATTTGACTGTTTGACTTAGCTTTTTCTTTTCTCTTTGAGTGATGCTATTTGTATAGATATTTGCTGCTGAACATGAACAAGGGACATACCAGCTGCACTAAAAAATAGGAAAAAAATTCATATATCTAAATATTTGGTTACTGCAACTTTTTATTTACATTAAATAGTACCTTCTATTACTAACGTACCATTTAAGTCTGTGGAAAGATGTTGGTCTGAGAAAGACATGGTATAAACTTGAGCAAAATTGAGCTTGGGAGAGCCGTGGAGATTCCTTTAGGGCACAATTCCTTCCTTTCTATGCCCTTATTCTAGGTCAGATTTAGAAGCTTGTAATTTACTTCTGACTAACTTCCAACATCATGTTTTAATACCCCTTAAGCATTTTGGTTGCACCAACTAACACAAAAGGGATAAGAAGTCGTAGAAATAATCCCTTTTTTCCACCTTCCTATCTATTTCTTGCCTACCTGGTCTGGTGCAAAAGGGTCAGTTTTGATGAAAAGAATTTTTTTTTTTTTTTTTAAAGTGTTCCTCACAAATGTAGTCTCCTATACTGAATCCTGACTTTGCATCAGTGTGAAGCTAGTTAGATGACCTGCCAAGAACAAACCCAGCATAATTGGTCTGCCCTGACTGGGAACTATACAAATTGCAGACTGTCTCAATGTGGCAAGAGGAATCTCAAACACAAACTGTAATGTTTAAATATGCAAATTGATAGGTTTGCTGTGTTGTTTTGCTTGGAGTGACAGTCTTTTACTATAAGTTTCTGAGGGAGGGGAGTCAGCCAGGTGCGCTCTCTGCTATGCACTCTGTCTTTTAGCAAGCTCAGCACCTCAGTGCCACACCACTCAGGATGGCGGGGGGAATATTTTTGTTTGTGCTTTTTTTCCCCTGCAGTGATAATAAACATGGCTTCTACTCATCTGTAGTATGAGCAACCTTATTCAAGGGTTTAGAAAGAAAAAATATATTTGCCTGTCAAACAGTTTAGGTCAGTTTGGAACCTAGAAATGGTGCAAAGTCTTTCTTCATTTTTGTTTTTAATAAATCTAATGGACTGAAGTATCTCAGAAGTATCAAGCCTATCTTTAGCAAGGCTGTCATGCTCCTCTCATGTTTCCAAATGTTGTCCCCCGCTTCACCTCCCTTTGGTTGCTGCCTGCATTACCCAGTTGGCAGAGTGCCTTCCACAAGGACCTCAGCAGAACCTGTTTGCCTGTTGTTTCTTAATCCATGAACAGCAATACTGATTGTTACAAAAGGGAACCGTGGCCAAACAAGGTGACTAATGACACTGGCTTCTAACAGTGGAAAGGTGATGTAAAATGCAGTTTGTCATTATGGCTCATTCACCATGCTATGGCCTCTGCTGCTGAAATCAATGCGGAGTTAATAGAATGATTAAGTGCTTCCTTGGTATTACCTCAGTTCACATGCCAAGTTGCATGTGTCTCTCTTGCTGCTGAACTTTATACTGGTCTTGCATTATTGCCATCGTTGCCCTGCTATTAGTAGTTCATGATTCAGAAGACCTCCTGTAAAGACAGGTTTTCTGAACTTAAAAGGATGTGAAACGTGCAAGTTAGTCAAATCAGTTCTGAGATGGTTTTGATTGTTTTGCCAGCTCCCCAGTTGCCTATACAATATATCTGTCCCTTCTTTTTCAACTGAACAAATTAGAATAATCAGTAATCAGCTCGAACTTGTACATGGGTTCAATTTTAATCTTCTTTAATCATCACGAATCTTCATTCTTGGTGTTTCCCAAGTGAAATCAAGAAAATTAATACTTGTGGTAGAAGGCTTTTTTCTTTCAAATGTGTCTGTGGACAAAATTTTACCTCTGGAATAAATGTGTAGTTTATCCAATGGTATTCCGTACTTTTCTCCAAAAGAAAGGAGCAGAAATATTACATCTGGGCTCTGCACTTTAAGAGTTGCAATAAAAATTTATATTACTCTAGCTTCAACCTGAAAAAGTAAATATGCTGTGTAGCCCTTTGAAAGCTATCTCTTTTAATGTCTTGATAGCATAGGCAGATAGAGATGTTCCTGACATCTTATCAGCTGCATTCTTTTAAAAAATATTAAAATGCTGATTTTTTTTTTTTCAAATGCACATTTTAGTTAATTTTCATAAAGAATTTTAGTATGGGAATGCGTTTTCTTTATAGAAGAAAGGTATTACTGGGTTTAGTACTTCTGTTTGATTATTTTTGGTTTTATTTGAAGGTTTTTGAATCATTTCAAGAATGTGACTCTAGACATCTGATATCAGGACAATTAAAAAACTAGTAAAAATTTGAACCAAATTTCATTTCTCTTTGCATAGCGTACCAGTGCAAGAACAGACATTATTAGATATGAATTATCATTCTGGAGTTTTGATCATCGGGATGAAGAGGCTGATTCAATCATCTTTGAATCTCATGGTTTGTAAATGGCAGAACATCCTTTAGTGTGGCAGCCAACTCACTGTGTTCAGGCATTACTTCTGGTCTTTGACCTGCATGAGCATCACCTCAGAAGCACCTCTTACTGAAACTTGCAGCAATGACGTATGCTCGGGTTTTCAGACTGGTGTATATGCTTATGCTAGGGGTGTGGCTGTGAACAAATGCATTTTGCCTCTGTGGAAAGTGAGTAAATGTTGGTTTACTTTTTAGAGTAAATTCAGAATTTTTAATTGAACACATATTATTTTTGGCCGTACATGGGACAGGCAGAGTGATCCAGTTACCAATGAAACCAATGAAAGTCTTTAATATGATGAAAGCTGGGTCAAGTTCCTGGTAAGGTGTCTGATAGCTCTTAGGAATATTTATCGCTTTTAAATAAACATCAACAGATGTTGCACTGCTTTGGATAAAGTAACCTCTTAGCTTAGGTCTTCATCTTCTTTCTGTTTTAACCTACATGGCGTAAGTCTTTCTTTACTTGCAGAGAAAGAAGGCTTTAACTTTACAGAAACTTTATAAAAGAACACTCTGTTGAGGCTATAGCTGATAATTAACTGGTGCCAGACAAGGTAGTTTAGATAATAACATAAGAAGAATTCGTACTCATTAACTCCATATTCCTATTAAAATCAAATTTATTTTCTCTCTCTTTTTCTTTTTGGCATTTGGATTATAAATTGTACACAATGTTATGGGCCGCTGGACAGTCATCTGAGTGCAGCTTGCTCTGAATAAATGATGCTGAACAGCATTAGGCAAGCCTTGTTCCTTTACAGAGATAATTTTAATTAAATTTCAATTGACCTAAAAAAAGGAAAGAAACTAATTAAAATTATTAAGAGGTATTTCAGTTGACGTAATCTGTCAGTAAGAAAGAAGGAAAACCAATCTGCCAGAGTTTTCTGGCACCGTTTGTAGCCAAAGCCTTTGCATTATGATGTTTATTGACAGCTGGAGGGGAAGGAGTTACCTAATCAGTAGTATCAAATCAATACTTGTATGCACAGAGCAGTTCTGAATAGTATCAGTGGAGCACCTTTCTCTGTTAAATAAATGTAAGCTCAGTGTTTTCTTAATGCATGATTTTCATCACGTATATTTAATCCTGTTTACACAATTCTCTTCACTGTTCTTATGCTCCTCCTAAATGTCGCTGAACTAGTGGCCATGGTAACCTTCACTCACTGTAGGTTAGGTTACCTCCAACACTGCCTTTCTAGGGCTGGTTGTTAATAAGCATCATTTGCTGGTTCACTTGTACAAGGTTATTCTTAATTTCCTTCTGGTTTTAGTATCAGCTCAGCATTGAAGAATCTCAGCCCTAACATCCCCAGGGTGTTTTTTTTGCCTGAGAATAAAAAAGGAATATATGTGTATTTAAATATAAATAGTGCTTTGTTTAGCATTTTACTGATGTGTCATCTTATCAGTTTGCTATTTATTTATTCGTCTTTTTATTGCTGAGATATGAAATTGTACCAATTCATGGCTCTGCACTATATGTCTTGGGCCTCCCTGTATACATTCTAGTTCTGCAGATAAGATCTGAAAAATGCTATGGATTTATTACCTTCTGTCTGCCTCTGGGCTAGTGTATGGTAGAGTGCTATTTGCATATGATTATATAATTCTGCCCTTGTTGTTCATCCATTAATTGTTCATCATTGCTCTACTAACTGACAGACCCCTATCCGACTTCTACAACTCTTTCTGCAGGCTGACCTAGGCAGCGCCATCTGTATCAGCGTGGCTTTCAGTGGAGCCTCCTTTGCAGCTGGGAGGTGACTTACTGAGCAGCAAGAAACTGTGGCCAGAACTGCCAAATAGTTGGGTGTTGTTTGCTTTTTAAAAATGCAGTGTCTTTGAATTAAGACTAAAACTGTTAGCATTCTGCTGCATTGGGAACTCAATTCCAGTTTTGTGGGCAAGGGCCTTGCTGTTTAGTCATCTGAAATGGAAATTAGTGCAAAGCATGAGGATTTGGGCAAATGCCTTGTTATTGTAAGGGTCATTTTTCCTCTCAGAATCAAAAGACTTGCAAGTTGCTTAAAGGGAGATCACTGCAGAGAAGGACTGTTTGACCCTTTTATATCAGTTTACAAATATACAATAATTTCTTGTAATTGTGGAGCCTGCAGGTTTCAATGGTCTTAAAAGATTGTAACTTACATCAAATGACAGATCTCAGATTTGCAGAGCAATTGTGACAGAGAGTACTATTGTTTGCCATATGCGATAGTGACTTATTTTTGAAGTCATGGTCAACGTATTTATCATGTTAAGTAACAAGAAGCTGATTCTCTCTCCCATGTGAATAAGGTGGACTGTGCTTTACATTAACAAACTTCATTCTTGCTGGACTTCATCTTTCTCTTTATCAGTGTTTGCTCTTTCGTGTATTCCTAATTAGAGCCATTAGCTGTAAAGAACGAAATACATTTTTACAACTTTTAGGTCTCATCAGCATTACAGTACCCATAAAGCCATAGGAGAGAGAGTTTCTTTGGCCCATATATTCCTATTTTCCTCCAGCAAGCACAGAGTTGTGTGTGCATCCTTTGCATGAAGGCAGAAGGCACGAGGCAGTTCACCTACACCAGAGCTCCCCTTGGCTCTGAACAAGTGAGCCAGAATGGACACAGTTTTCTATCAGCTTGAGAATTTCGGGCTGGCAATAGGAGAAGAAAAACCTTGTGAGTTTGTAAGCAGAGTTAATTCAGTCAGGATAATTGAAAGACAGTGAAAAAGGAACCTCATGCTGCCTTTTCTAGCAACATTTCAGAGTGAAAACAGCTGGAGGATTGAGGGCTTACCAGTCTGATTAATACGTAAAGAAAATTAAATGGTGTTTGAAACACCCTGGATAGCTTGTCCTTTTGCTGTACAGGATATTTGCTTGGAAGTTATTTACTGGGCTTCTTTCTCCAGCCATTTTAGTCCCAGCTCAAAAATCAGTTATATAACCACTTCTTAAAAAGAAATCACTTTTGGAAATTAAATTTTTAAACAGTGTTGCAAATGGCTGGGTGAAACTTATTGAATCCTCTAGTTCTGGCTGGGTCATGAAACTAATTAATAATTCCGTTGCAAATGACATCTCAGCTGGAGAAAACAGTGCTGAAAAGCTGATTACAAGTTAAATATTTCTTATCCCTAAACATCATGACACACCTGTAGTAACATGAAGTAATCAGGCTGGGTTGTCACAACTTTGTGAGAAATAGAAAAGTGGTTTCTGGAGCAAAGACGAAAAAGACAGGTGAAGGGTAATGTTTAGACCTGTTTTTTATTGCACCTCAAGAGAAAGCTGCAATTATGCCTTAAAAAGTCAAAATTTTCACTTTAATTAACAGCAGAAGCTGATGCATGCTTCTTTGCATGTCCCATGGTGGTGTGTTTGCCGTGTGCAGTTATCATAGCTTTTAGTCAGTGACATTTGATCTTTAAAAATAAAAAGATTAAGTACAAGAGTCTGAAACCTAACTGGTTTGTGAAGTCACTTTGCAGAAAAGCGGCTAATTCTCTTGACAAAGAAAGGGACGTGTTTCAGTGTATATATAATGATTGCTCAAAAAAAAAAGACTGTTGAAAAACATGTCATATTCATAAGGATGAACAGTGCCTGGAATGGAATGTCTGAAGTAGTGATCCAAGTTTTTAAAAAATAGGCATAAAATGGGAAAAAAAATCCAACATGCTGCAACTTTGTTTTCCATCCATAGATGGTGATGGAATACTTCCACAATTCCAGTGCTGGCACAGCAGTGTACACCACCCAATTTCAACCACCATTGAAATAATCAAAATAAGCATTTGATTCAGTGTTAAGCGATGGTTTCGAAAGAATCTTCTCTATGTCCAGGGGGTGTCCAAAGATTAGTTTTAGATGCCTACAGAAAACCCACAAATCTATGAAAGGCCAAGCCATAAATAATAAAAACTGTATTTGTTTTGGGGTAATGAGTCTTTTAATGACAGAAAGAAATCACAGAATAGTTGGTTGGAAGTACAAAGTACTGTGTTCATTTCTCTTTGTAATGGCTGCTGTCTTAGCATTGAGCTGTCCTAGCAGAAAACTAGACTGGGTTTAGTTAGGTCTGCTGGTGAGCGTGAGTTGAACAAGCACCAAAGTCAGTGCTAGAGAAGAGAAGGAACTGCAGAGCTGTAGTCAGAGGAAGGAAGAAAATAATACTTAAAATCTGCAGTGAGAGGTGCTGAGTGCAGTTGTCCGTCAAGAAATGCCCAGTGTCAGGTGACTCATAAGCGTGGTGACAAACATGGCATCATTAACCTGTGTCCAGGTGGGATCCTTTGGTTCAATCCTGCCTTGGGGTGCTCCTTCAATTGAGGCCTAGCTGCTGCTGCCTCTGATAGAGGGACACCTTGGTTGTCTTCGGCACCAGAGAAGCATCTTACCTCCGAAAGCATAGGTTGACTGTGACCCAAAAGTATCCATTAAGAACAAGTATACTGTTCATTTACTCAAAGATAAATACCAAGAAATGAGATAAAACAGCAAACAGTCTCTAACTGTGTTCTTACTGAGATCTTTTCCTTTCCATGCAAATCTTTTAAACTTAGCGGCTTATCCTCCTACTCATAAGACACAGTCCAAGCTGCTGCACTGTTCACGTGATGATATTAGGATCTTGCCCGGGTAGCTGCTGCATTTGTCTCTAGCTCACGCTCTCTAGCTTGAGGGCTTTCATGCATCGACCTCCCCTGCATTCTTACATTCTGGGTTTGCCGAGGAAAAGAACCTGCATCTAAGGACACTGGCATTTCTTCAGTAGGTAGCTCCTCTTTTCTCTTGTTTTACTAAAGAACCTGATGTTCTTTCTAAAAGCACCTTACTTCTGTTTTGTTTCCTGCTTCCTTTCACCTTACAGCTTCCCCTGCTGTAATTCTGTAGGGTCAGATAAGTTGCCAACTCGATCTACCTTCAGTGTAAAACTGATATGCATAAAATTAATAGTTATCAGATTGCCCTTGTTCTTTGCAGGACAGCTGTGCAGAGAAATGTTTCCTATAATAATTCAAGCTCTACAAACAGAATATTGTTTTAAAGACTGCTCCAAGTATTATGAACAAAGAGGTCTTGATAGCTAAAATTTGGACTCTTGTGTAGCCCTACTTCTGGGTGGTTTAACCAGATAACCCAACTAATTTTAATGTAGTTTTTAAAAAAATGTAATACGCTGTACTGTTATTTGGTACCTCTCTCAATGACAGCTGTCAGGTTCCCAAGATAAATCAACAGAGACAATAAATCATTCTATCAGCCTGCTGCAAGGTGGTGCCTTCGCATCTGTGTGTGTTGCTGGAATTGTATGTGAGCTAAAGTACTCACACTTCTGTCTATGTGAGCTCATGTTTTTAGTAAGGAGGCATACGTATGCACTGCCTCTGCAGTTGTCTTATCTTGTGGCTCTGTAACAGTTTTACACTAGAGTATCTGTGTTCCTGGTGTTCCCATTCTCTACTTAGCATGAGCATGCATAAGAGGTAAAGGAATAAAAGCCAGCTGCTTTTATAGTATTTTCATAGTGAAGCAGACTGTGTGACTGAGTAAGGCACTATTTATTTTTTTATACCTCAGGCTACTAAGGCATGGGCTTACATTAAGCAGTTGTTGGAGTTTATAGTTGGACGTTTTAAAATGTTGAGCATGTACCTCAGTGATTTCTGAACTGGGATCTTTCGATATCAAAAATGTTTCTTTCAAGGGGGAGCACCAAGTGAAAAAGAACATCAGGCAATGGTTTCACAAATTGGTAAATTTGTTTTAAGGCCATCCAGAACCAGATGAAAACCACCAATTACATGGTGCAAATCAGTGAATGACATGAAACCATTCTGCCAGTTCATGTTTGCTTAAGGTACATGAAGGGCTAATTTGCCCTTGTAGACTTTTTCAACTAGATTGAGTATAATCTCTTCTCCCAGGATTCACAGAAATGCCAGCATGAACACTCCATCCTAGCGATTTAGCTAGGTCAAGCGAAATACAATTGTATGTTTTTCTCCCAGTCAGAGCAAATTGTACTGCCAGGTAAACTGGAAATGTGCAGATGTGGTATTAATGGTTGTAGAACTGTTACTGTAATCTTTTAGGATTAGCATAAGAAAATACAGAGGCTCAATTATGATGTACATTGTAGAAAAAAATAACTTGATGAGCTGAGTCAACTTTTGTGTTGTTCACCCATTCCCAGTTGGGACTATATGCCGTCCCAGTGGTACGCACCCACACAAGAAGCTGGATATGTAGCAAAGCCTAGGCTAATATATCTGCTGGGCTTGTTAGTGTGGGCTCCACAGTGGCACCACAGGAGGCAGCAGGAGGGATGCAGGGGTAAAAGGATGCTGATGAATCAGCAACATGACTTGTGAGTTGAGGAAACATCTGTGAAGCTTTTCTGGAAAAAAAGGTGAGAAAACCAATACCGTCATGGATATTTGCTGACATTATGAACTTTCACACACCATTTTGTTTTTTCTTTAGTGTGGGTCATGGTCTGCTGCTATCACAGTAGGGGTATTTAACAAGTCCTAGTAAAAGAGAACTGTGTTTGTGGAAGCTGCTGTGCAGATTTGGTAGGATGTTAGGATGGAGAGGCAGAACAATCAATACACTGAGACATACTGGTAGGCAAAAATGAATTGAAGATAAATATATTTTTTTCTCTTTGATACAGAGTGAATCTTTGTACTGGGGAGCTCAGCTGTTAAATGACTTGCATTTTACTTCCAGGATAATGTCTGCTTTTGACCATGATGGTTTCAGAACAATCTCTTTAATACACTGTAACACCCAGTGGCTGCAAAGGCAGTGCTAAGGAAACGGTAATCCTCTCTGAATTGCAGCCCTACTGTGTTAGTGGTTAGCACAGTGCTCTTGCTTTACATTTTTTTCCTTTGTAATATATGCTTCACTGGATTTTGAAAAATGCAGCAAAAGCTTTGAAGATGGATAACACAATTCCTTTTTCACAACACCACAAGTCTGCATTGTGGATGCAAAAGGCAATGAAGTATTCAAGCAGGAAACACGTTTAGTGGATAAATGGGCAAGAGGTCTGTTCAAATGTATTTCTAAGAGTTGCCGAGAAGAAGGTGGATAATAGTGCCATAGTACCGACACTTTTATTGCCGTCAGACCCCATCCTTACAGGGTCCTTTACTTCTGGTTGTTCACAGTGGCTGTTTGACTCATCAGCCTCATAGTAGGCCAAATTAGTTCTGAGTAAGACTATGAGAAAGTGCCTGTACTGCTACATAGATTTTCTGATACTCAGCCTTGTGAGTTCAGCATAGACAGCTTCTGTGGGCTAGGCCAGAACCTCACAGAGAGGTTGCTGAAGGTTGGGTTAGCAGTTTCAAACAGCAGAACCCAAACTGTCAGATATGTTTTTTTTTATATTACAAAACTATAGTAATTTTATTCACAGTTGTTTTTTTAAAACATGACTTAAAGACTGCAGTTTGATTTCCAAAGTCACAGACTAAAATGAGAATGCTTGATCATTTTGTCAATTTACATGAACACGTCAATTATTAATATACATGGAACAGAGATGTAGACATAGAAAAATATACTTGTACACTAACTGAATTATTCCCTTCTGAGTTCTTTTTGGTGGGAAATTATACAAGATGTAATGAAGTCTTGGAGTGGAAATCAAAGAAATGTCACCCTGTATGATTGGGTGTAATGGCACCAAGGGAGCCTGAAAGTATTGTCTCAATTTATCATTTCCAAGACAAGCACCTTGCATTTTAAATGAACCAAGAAAGCCTTCAGAAAATGTTCTTTCAAACAGCTCCACTTCTGCATTTGTTATTTTCATTTGAGTTCTTGGCATTTAAAATATCCTTTTGGTTGCATTGACTCACTGCTGGTCAATCATGTTTTTCCAGCTACAAAAGGAAACTAAAAATTCCCTTCCCCATTCCCTTCCCCTCCCCACCAAATAAAAACTGCTGACCAAAACTGTTTATTTTTCCGTAAGAGTTTTGTCTGATTGAGATTCATAAAATAAGGGTCAGCATGACTGCCTCTGTTTTTTTGCCAGCTCAGTATTTTCTTATGCTAATATACCTCCTATCTCATTGTGTCCTCCTTTTCACTGGTAGTTTTCCATCCTATGGTCCATTATAATAAGAATATTTTAAATTAGTCATTCATTTGCTTTGTACTTCATCATTTCCTATCAGCTAGTAAAGTGTAAAAAGTGAGCTTTCATGATTTTCTTTTCCCCTGCTTTCCTCCTGCCTTCACTTGCACTGCTTTTCATAAGAACCTACTAAACCAAATTATTTTTTTGAAAACTTTCCACTGTTCTTGTGCACGTTCTCCTCTTAGACTGCTCCTGGGGAAAGCTGGGATATTTGTTTCATTGGTTAAAAAGTCCTGTAGAACTTGGTAGAGAGCTATCTCCTATTCATAGACTTCTTAAAGCAGCTCATAGGATTTAAAAGGGTAATGCCTCTCTGTTATAGAATTCAGTTAGTTACACAAATATTTTTTTTGAACTCTCCTCTGACCCATATGTTGTTTAGAGTAATTTCTATAGAGTTTGTTTAATTTCTTTCCAACTTTTATTGGTTTCATCCTCATTATATTTGATGGGAATTTCCCATGAGAAGAGGATAAAAAAACCCAATGAAGTATGACTGGAAAAAAATACCCTCTAGTTGTATACATTCTTTGTAGAAGAAATGTAGAACTGTGTCCTTAATTGGTAACATAATAAATTGATGTATCTGCCTGCATTCTCTTAGACTTATACTGTATTTGGGAAAAAGTGCAAAATTACAAATGTTTTTCAAATTATACAAAGCTGACTAAAAGATTGAGTAAAAACTTTTCTTAAAACAAATTAAGATCCCTAATGTAACACTGAAGCGTCTGCACTGTTTTCCTCTACTTCCTGAACTTCAAATTTACGTCATGATATTAAAAATGCCACAGTATAAGCAATATGTACTCTGTAAGATAAAACATTATATCAGAGTAAATGAACGGCAGGATAACAATACAGACTGTAGCACTGTATCTGTAGTATCACTTATTGTTTCCTATACATTTCAATATAAACGTAAATATAGAAAGTACCTTTTCTAAAAGTGCTGAATTTCATTGTCCTTTGCACTTCCCTCTCAAATTCTGAAAGCACAGCTTGCAGTCCCTATCCCATTTGAAGCTATTACTGACTTCTTAAATTTAATGAGAGCTGTGGATTGTGCACGGGAGCACAAAGGAAAGCTTTATCATACGGCCTCTCCATCCCTTGATGTAAATACACTCTGTCTCCTGTACTGGAAGCTTATATTGCACCTTTGTTGTACATTCAAGTAATATATGACCAAGCTACATCTCTGGAGCTGAAAGTGCAGGGTTTTCTCTTAAAATACTTCACCTATATTCATGCATTCCAACCAGTGGTACCTGTGACATAACAGCACTTTTCATTGATCTAGGACATGATAATCACATTTTAAGTACTGTTAATATAAAAGCATAATTTTTGGGGGTTTTGCTTTTTTTTTAAAGAGAGTAATTTAGGGTTGCTGTAACTTTCTTTGCACCTTGAACATTGTGCAAAGCCAGCCCCTTCACCATGCATGTGGGCTAAGATAGAGCTCAGTATGCTTTGAGCTCTAAGTATGGCTTTTCTATATCAGGTTACGAATTTCCAAGGCAAACCTGAGCACCGAGGTCCAACAACTCAAGACTCCTTAGAGTTGTCAGGGTATTCAACGGTCTTTGATACCTTCTATAGAAACATATCTAGTAGAGGAAAATACGCAAACTTTATACTTCTTCCCTGTGTTTTCTGTTTATGTCGAGACTCCAAACCCTGTGCTTCTCAACACGCTTTTTGTACGACACATAGTTGGTGTTTTCACATAATTTACAGCCCCTTCAAGTAGTAAGGTTGTGCTTCATGGCCAATTAATCTGGGAAGGAAATGAAGAAATTTACAGAACATTTAACGTGATAAAACTTTACAGAAAGGTGTAGGAGAATGTTAAGATTTCTGAGCATATAAGATACTGATTCAGTAAAAATGTAGAAGACAGTTTTGTATAGCTCCTACATGGAAGAACCAAGCACAGAAAAATCAGCAGTTCAATTTACCCACCTTCTCTGATAGAAAACAAGGCCTTTGAACAGAGAGATATGCAGTGATTGCAAGCCTACCAATATTTTAATACATGTCAAATGAGAGACTAAAATGTAAACATGCCTGTACCTCTGCTGGTTGAAGTTCCTTTGTCTCAGGCTTTCTCTTTTGACAGGATTTTGTTTCTGCCACCTGCGGTTTACCCTCAGTACTGCAGTACAGCTGAGGATGTGTACCACATTGCACTACTTGCATTTTCAACCTAATTATTCTTGTGTGATTGAAAAAGATAGAAATTGAATTGGAAACCTCAAGGGCCTCTAAAATGAAAAGTCAGGCAGAGATGCTAAGGTTATCACTATCAGCTCTGTATGCTTAATTAGAAGTTGAGTAGCAGATTATCATTTACTTTACCAGTGTCAAAACCTTCATTAGAAATGAAACTGTGATGAAGAGGAGCATGTGGCAAACAGCCTGTGAACCATAACTAAGGCTTGTTTATCTGGGGCAACCATTGGAGAGAATGAGAGGAGAGAAATGCTGGAGCTGGCATTATGCATATGAATGAAATAATGAATTTAAGTTGGTACTTCTGGGTATCTGTTGAAATCACCCTTTTAGGGGGTAGGGGGAAGGAATGGTTTTCAAGACATTATGCTTTTCAGTTGCTGGCATTTCCTTTTTCCTTAAAACAAAGAACTTAAAGACTGGACAGAAATAATAGGAGTCCAATGGAAAGCCAGTGCCCTGATACAAACAGTGGGATCAAGGTGAATAATGGTTTTGTGTCTGTGGACCGTGGATGGGATTGGGTGATTTTCCTCACCACAGGGATGCTATGTCACTTTGGAGCCTTTGTCTTAAAACTCAGTTCCCCAAACCCCCCAGTACCATATTTATAGCTGGCAGATAGTGAGCTCTATCCTACCTGTTCAGATATGTTCATATCACCTTAAAACACCCCCCCCATCTTAAGCTTTAATTGTGAAAATGAAGGAGCACAGTGTGTTGGGGCCTGATGTGACAGAGCTTTCCCAAGCCTCGGTGAGCAAGTGATCCCAATGTACATGCAAAGGCTTGCAGACAGGCTGGCTCTGTTAGCTCTGATAACCACAGCATTTGCATTTTCACCCTCAACTGCTGATTTACTCCAGTGCTTTTACATCAGATAACTTATTTAAATAATGCTAACTGACAGGTGAGGAGCAGTCACTAAGAAAGCTGTAATGGCTTAGGTGGGAAGAGGGAGATTTGTGGGTAAAGATATTTAAGGAAAGCAGATTTTAGTTAAAATCGTTAACTGCTGGATGCAAAAGAGGTGTACTGCCAGACAGTTTTCAATGTGTTTTTTATTGTCTCTTCTATCTATGGTGGATCTCTGGTGTTTTGTTATCAACAGCAGGAGATTCCCATTTTCCCTTAGCACAGACTGTTATATAGCGAAGCAATTCTGAACAACAGGAAATGCCTTTTCAAAATAATGAGTGGCAAGAGTTGGGTATGTGATTTGGATTTCAGTTCTGCTCCTAATGCTAACAGTGCTACTAGCTTTAACAGGGACATTTTAATATAGACCAAAACAGAGGAGATAAGATGTTTCTTCTTCTGAATGGAGCAGTGGAGGTAGACAAAAGTCTTGTGGCAGTGTTCTGTGAGTTGATGTTGCATAATTGCATTAGGCAGTGTGAGAAGTAATGGCCTTACTAATTCTTATTGCTGCGTGTTCTCAAAAATCAGGCTTTCACCTGAGGCCTACTGAGGTTACTATTAAGAAATGTTGTCCCAAATAAGCAAGTATGTGTTTTCCAGCCCTATTTGGTGATTGCGTTTAGTCATCCCCAAAGTAAAGTGAATTATCCTTGGAGCCATGGAGATCTAAGCTTTTTTTTTTCTCACTAATTGATTTAATCAAGCAAGTAAACTTACTAGATTCATGAAGTCCTTCTCTGTATGCTTTTGTTCCCAGAGAAGGCTTTGCCTACAAATGTATTGGGGATATTAGCTAAAGCCTGTTGACTTGCAGAGAGATTTGCTTGTTCCCTGTGCTTGTACCAGCGTGAGGAAGTCTGAGAAGAGCAGACAACAACTTACCAAGCAGACAAAAGCCCGTACGCAAAAGCTGTCTCATGTCTTGCTTGTGCCTGGATAGCAGCGATGCCCATTCTTTTTTGCAGGTATCTGTGCCCTGATATAATGTCTGCCCTCACATGACTGAACATGTTTTCATCCCAAGATGAGCCTGTAGGTTGCACCCATCATTTCACAATGCTGACCTGTGTCCTGTTCATGTAATGGATATGCATCAGGCCACGTGACAGGGGAGGCAGCAGAGCCCTTGGGGAAGAGAGTGGCCAGGAGTTGGCCGATGATGCCAGAACAATTAATCTTCGTACAGCCCACTCCCTGCCCCTGGCTGAACGCCCTGCAGGAAAACAAGGGTGGCAGGAAATCATCTGTAGGTGGATGAATTGTCTTGACAGCTTGGCCCTTGCCTGCAGTCTGTAGGTGTGGTGTATGCTGATACCTTGGGGATCATTCCCTTCTTAAGCTTTTTGAACTTTCTGGATTGGTGGCAGTGGTGTTATGATGATAGTGCTGATGATGCCAGTGAAGGGAAGAGTATTTTTTGCTGAACTCCGAATAGTACCAAAGATAAGTTTAACAGAAGTAATGTGAATAGCATCTGGTCTACTACCTGTTAACATGTTGAATGGCTTGAGCATGTTGGCAGTGCTTTCGGTGTTATTGCCAGCAGCTTGTCAAAACTGACTCAACTTTCTTTTAGAACGCTCAGAAAAATGTCCAGGAGTGCCTTGTGGCTTATGTCGTCCTCAAACTCCATCACAGCAGAGATGGGCTCCTGCCCAGCTCTGAGATAATGCTGAATTAGAAAAGCTAAGTTGTTACATTGTCAAGCATGTGTGAGCTCATGAAGGTACCCAAAGATGCTCTAGCCACAAGTAGGTAATTGCTTCATCCTTTATAAGTGTGTCAAGTGGATACCAAGGATGTCAGCTTGGCTGGCAAGCCCCTTCCTTTATTTATTTGTTTGGGTTTTTTTTTTTTTTGTTACTGCGTGCTGCGTAATGCGTGCACAGCTGGGACTACTAGCCATTTTCCTTAGTTTTAGCTATGAAAGCAAACTCTTTAATGAAACTTTAAATTAAATTCTTCCCTTTCCATTGGCAAGTTTTTCAGTTTTTCCATTTAATGAAAAAGATCCCATATGTGGAGAGGAAAACATTCTCCATGCAAATGTGTTCAGTGTGTTTTGTTATGGGCCATATATAGATGGCTCAAATTTTTTTTTGAACGTAGATACTTTGTTGTTAAAATTATGATTTTTTTTTTGTCATATAAAATATCTTAGGCCAATATTTGAGCATGTTTAAATGCATGTATAGTGCATTTTATGATTCATGCCCAGTAAAATTGGGTTTTTACTGCAATTTTTACTGCAATACAGTCATCTTCTGTATTGCAGTAGATACTACTTGTGCTTGTTGGTAGTGTCATATTGTGACTGATTTGGTTTTCATGCATATTATAGCTACGTGATAACATATGTATCCCATCGATGATTAGCTGCCCAGGGTTTAAAAATGAGGCTTAGAGCCTTAGAAGACTGGAAGAGACTTCTACAGTGAATGAATTTTTTTCTCTAATATATTTAAACAATACATGATAATCTCAAAAGAAGGTATGGGCTCATAGCAGTACTTGCTGAGTGAGCTTCTGTGGCCTGTGTTATGCAGGAGGTCAGCCAGGATTGCAGGATGATGCTTTTGACTTCATTACCAAAAAATCTCTTCTATAATATGGCTTCTTCGGAAACTTACCCAACTCTCCCTTTCTCTCTTGCAGAATTTCACAAATTAGACTTGTATTATTACATCCTACTGTTTTCATACAAGCTTTAAAAAGGCAGATTCAAGCACAGACTGTGCTTTGAAAGGAGTGTTTGTATGTTCTTTATATATTTGGCAGTTGCCATGGTTAGTTATTGTCAGTATAACTCAGTTTACAATATAATGAGCTATTTTTGAGAAAATTCATTTGCTGCAGAGCATGAGTAGGTGCCTATGAGCTTGTGCACAAGCGTGCATGCCAGCATATGCCAGCACATAGCCATTTACACCCATACATGCGCGTCTCCCAAACATCCAGTTTTAATGATAAGCTTGGTGAACTGGCCTGCTACTTTATGCATGTGTGTTCTGAAAGGAGTAATATTGCTTGCTGTATTTGGACACTGTCACTATCATATAGCGAGAGGTATTATGTGGCTCGTGAATGCCTCTGTCAGCATTTAACATCATTCTGTGTTCTAGCTGATTCTCAATTACACAGGAAAGAGGGGAGCTGAAACACCTGGAAAAACCCAGATAATACAGTATTATGGAGAGACAGCTGAGTGACCCTTTATGCATAGCCAACTCATCCACAATTTGGATGGCTTTGTACTGAAGCTCCTAATCCAATGCCGACTTCTGCAGAGCAGATAGGAGGCCAGGGTTATTTGCTCAGCCAGAGCATCCATCTGTGCTGCTCTTCATTGCAGCTAAGATGATTTCCAAGAACCTACAGATCTAGGAAGCTTTGCCTGAGCGGCTCATGTGGAGGCATGTCAAGTTGGGTCTGGCTTGTCTTGTTAGCTCCAGGTGTCCTGCAACAGGGTCCATCAGGAGCTAATATCTTGTACTTCTGGAGTCTCTGCATGCATGCTACTGTTGATCTGAGATGATTAAATTGTCCTGAAATGCTGAAAGATTGACTGAATTTACAGAGTGGTGACTAAGCACTAGCAACTTTGGACTCAGGAAGCCCAATTTATTACTTGAGCTAAAGGAATTAGTCCATTAACTATGTATAAGTAGCAGGTTTTAATACTTTTTAAATTCAGCCACTGGAAGGAAAGATGTGATCTTGTGCATTAAAGCAAGTATAGTACATAAAAGATTGCACTTCGGACTATTTATAGCATGCCTTTATTTCCAGAGCAACTGTGAACAGGTCTTATCTGAAAAACAGTGTGTTTAGATGTTTTCGATGAGAATTAAATAATTTTAATGTGGTCTAAATTTTATATTATATTTCTATAATAAATATATATATATATTATTTTTTTCCTTAAAAAAAAAGGAAAAAAGAAAGATTTGGGTCCAAAAATTGATGCTGGAAACTGACTGGAACTTTGGTTGCCTCAATAGAATTGTGATTTCTTCCTTAATCTTTTATGTGGGCTGAGTTCCCTACCTGGACTAGGTATTATTGGTGGTACAATGCTGTGTGTGCCTTCTGTGAAGGAAAAATGTGCCATAAAGACCCCAACTGTTTACATTTCCTTAAAATAAAATTTAGTGTTAGATCTCTTCCACAAGTTTTTGACCAGCCATACTTACAGAAGACATGGAAAAAAATTTAGATCCTCCCAGGAGGAATTTCTCAGGCATTCCCTCACTGCAAGGAAAGCTGAAGGCATTATACCAAATAGTGCACAATTGAAGGAAAGGGGTAGAGAGCCCTATTTTTAGGATCTCTCAAGCGCTTCAGAGGGTTGTAGATGATATGTCCTTGACAGTCCTTGACACTTTAGATATTCTCGGCACGCACAGGATGTTCTGGAGAGCATCCACTCAGTGGTGACTGCTGAGGGTCCTAGCAGTATTGTTCAGCGGAGCAAGGCTACAATTTGATCTGAAATGAAAATTCAGATCTTTTCTCCATATGCATGTTACAGATCATTCCACTATATTGGTTAATTGTGATCTAGCGATGTAATTGGAATTCTGGAAATATAAATTAGTGTCAACCTCAAAAAGAACCAGAGCAAAGTGACATGTTTTATTGGTTATTCCATTTAGATGTAATGTAATTTCAGATACTTGTAGGATTATAACGTTGAGGCCTAATATGATAGATTCTGTAAGTGGCTAGTTTGGGCGCTTGATAAAAATTAATATTGAGGCAGGCCTTTCTGCTTATTATTTTGGTCTGAGGCAGGAAAGACCCTCTCAGACTTAGTCTGAAGAATCCCCGAAATACTGGAATTACAGCTTCACCGATCATTTAAACACAAATCAAACAGTATTTTAAAATTTGAATAATTAAGAGTAATACAAGCGGCTTAAGTAAATGTTGTGGGTTTTTCCACTCTTTCTTTTCTTATCATGTCATGTAGTCTGTGAGCTCTCAGTGTCCACTGGAATAGATCCCCATGTAGTTAATATAAGAAACAGAAGTTGTCAATCCTGCTTCAGATTCCAACTTAAGTTAACGAAACAAATAATTATTTAAAGAAAAACATAAAGGAGAAGTGAACAAGTACATAATGATGTGCATTCCTCCGATTAGTTTCCCTAGTTCCCTTTCTACAGTATATTTGATTCCACTGTCCATCAAGCATGATATGAGAAGAGGAATAATTGGAAACGAGAGAAAAGGGGACCTGGGAGCACTGCATGCGAAGGTGACTGCGAGAGCCAAGGGCAGGGAAGTGAGTTCAGTATTTTCTTTGTGTGGTTTCTGTCAAGCGGAGTTCTGCTTAGCACACTGCCGCACTCCTGACAGCTCTGAGGATTCTGCTCATTCTCATCCTAAATTGGTTTTTGCAGTTACAAATCCGAGAGGAAAAGTAAAGCTACTAATTGAATGTAAAGGCTTTCTGACTTGGCTCACAGCTTACTCCAGGGCTGCTGAGTGTCTACTTGCAGGCCATAAGTAGGAATGAGCTTTCTGTTAACAAACAGTGCATTTGGCTTGGCTGAGACTGCCCATTAAAAAAAAAAAAAAAAAAAAAGTTGAAAATGTAGTGTCACAACTTCTTTGAAACATTAAATGGTATGTAATCCGTGGAGGCAACACTGGGATTTTACCACAGTAGGTTATGCTGCAGTCTAAACTCACAATGCTTGCTTCATAGGCACGTTACCAAGGGAAAAGATGCAGAGTTGTTTTAATCTTCAGAGCAGCAACTGTTTTCTGCTTCTAAGATTTACTGTCTTGAAGCCCTGAACAGAGCAGGTAGTATTTCCAGAGTTAAAACAACTGGCTTGAAAGAATAAGATAACACTCCAGAAGTGGGAGTCAGAAGAAAAACAAAGAAAAAAAATTAGCGATGAAAAAATAAGACATCATTTGTCTTAGTTTCTCATGAAGCATAAGGTCTGTTTATAGGTTTTAAGAGTCCCTCTTCCCTTCATTGAAGCTCCCCTGGCACTCAGTGCCTACTGCTGAGCGCTGTGTTCTACTGTGGGGACAGGGGACTGGTGGGTGCTGGTGGTGAGTGACTTTGCAGGGCAGCTCCCCCTGCCCCCTTCCTCCCTATCCTTTCCTACCCCTTCTAGCAGGAGCTGCTTTCTTCCTACTTTTGGGGCAAAAAGAGGCAGTGTTCAGTGCTGAGGCAGGCATTCCCCATCCGCCAGGTTAAATTCTCTCTGTGGGGAACCAGCTGGGCTCATGCTGAATTGATTTGAATGGAAAAAAAAAAAAGCGATATTTTCACATGCTTACAGACTTTGTCCTTCTTTCTCTTTTCAGGAATACATTCCAAAATCCTTAAAATTTCCTGTCAGCCCCATTACCACAGCCTTCTGTTTCCTTATGGATCTCACAACTGTAGCAGGGATAGGCCTGGGCTGGTGCAGTGCCTGGCAATTACCTGTGCCGTTCAAGAGTTAGTGTGGGTGTTTGGTGCACTCTCGGAGAAGGCCTAGGCATAGCTCACAGGTTAGCATAGACCAGCGATCATCCCCTGTGGCTGTTTTTGGACACAGGCACCCTGTTTTTAGGGCTGAGAGCTTTTAGCTGAATGCTTTACAAGCTGGTCTTGAGGCCAAAATACTATTCCTTGCCCATTTTATGTACAATTATAGGCACAGCCATGGACTTCAGTTATCCAAGTGGCAGATGACACTGTAAGACTCGTCCTGATGCACCTTCTGCACGTGCTGCAGGAGAGGACTTTTGCTCTGATCCTGGCCTGATTTGGCTCTGGATGAAGCACCTGGTGAAATTACCTTTACCTTTGTTGTGGAAGTAAAGCTGTACCACAACCAAAAGCTTAAAACAAAATAGCACCCTCATCTGCCATGTTTGTTACTAGAAGATTTTTTAATTTTTTTTTAATTCCAAAGGATTGTCAGAGTGTTCTTCAAGCGTAGGATAAGCACACTGAGCAGTGGTGAATGCTAATGTTCAGCAAAATGTCTGAAACTGTCTTTTGGCTGAAAGAATGCTTCACTTGTAAGGATTGGATTTCTAAAGGTTTGGTTTTAAGTACTTAAAGCAACAGACCAAAGGTGCATACGAGCGTGTCTTAAGCATTTTTTAAAACACCTCACCACTTCCATATTTAGTGCCAGCCACTTTTTACCTCTTGTGAATTTGAAGATAAGGGTTGTGTTTTCTTTCTGTGTGTTTACAGTGCAGCGCGGTGCATAATAGGGCAATAGAAAAAAAATTAGTAGTTATGACCAAACCTTTGGCTATGGTAAGAGCGATCTTGTGTCTGGGCTCTTTGCTTCCAGCAAGACGTGATCAAACTGGGAAGAAGACAGGAGAGTGGTGAGAAGGATCGTATCTAGAAAACATAATTTCCAAGGATACACTGAAAGAAACAGGGCTGTTTAAAGAGGAGACTGAGGAGTGATTCAATGAAAGTCTAAAAAAGTGGAAGAGAACATTTCCACCATATTTGTGATGAATGGGACAAATTATAACACGGATGTTTCAGACTGGACATTTGGAAAACTTCCTATACAGTAAGGATAACGGAACACTGGAGTAGATAGCCTAGGGAAGTCGTGGAGTTACCATCATAGGACATCTTTAAGAGTAGAGTGGGCAAGCATCTGTCAGAAATGGCATAGGTACAGTCATCTGTGGTTGGAAAACTTGGATTTATCAGTACAGAGAAGATTAAAAGTTTTTGAGCCAGGTTTTCACAATACAAAATAAAAACAGGTTCTACCCGCAGAAACTGTTATTCATGTACAGAAGTGACTGTAATATGGAGATATAACTGAGGGAAACTTATTCTTAAGAATAACATTATTGCAGTTTTTATTTGGCTTTGAGTGGTTTTACACTGTGGCTGTCTACAAAGAATGATTTAGATGATGCAGATAATTGCAAATGGAATTTTCTGCAAACTTTTGGCAAATCTGTTCATTCACTGTGAGTGGATTTTGCTGCCGAAAGGTTTTTCCATGTGCAAAGAGAGTTTATGATGAAAGATTTCTGTGTGAACGAGTTTCTGTGGAGGGGCTGCTCTGTTTTTCTGTTTTGGGATAGCTCTGCACAGAAAGTGTCTTCTGACAGTGAATTGACTGTGCAATATACATTAGAATTTCAGCACATAAATCATTCTGGATCAGGCAGGTAATGTCAGCTCCAGTGGGCAGCAGGATGCTCAATGACGAATTGCATCTTGACACACTTTCAGTGCTCCTTCATGATTTCTTTTTCAGTCAGTTTCCTCTGTTTGCCTCTACTGTGATCTATAATTCACATCACTACACTTCTTACCGTTATTCCCTTCACGTGTTGTTGTTTTCTCTTTGCCTTTTTTCCTTTTCCATGTCCCCAGTAGAGTAGGCTCTGTGTCACTGGTGTACCAGATGCCATGATGTCCCCCTGCCCCTACATTTCCTCTGAATACTGCTTGATTCCAGCACTCGCAGTCCAAACCTCAACGGGACTGGACCAGGCTGTGGCAAAGCGTGTACTAGGTGAAGAAAACCTCTATACTTATTTCTTATGTTCTGATGTTATAGAGGACTCACTCGAAAGTTCATTGGTTAGTTGCCACTGTCTCAGGAATGGAAGTACTAACTAGGATAAAAATCATTATATATGTTCCTGGTGGGTGCACTCATGAATAAATATTTGGTTGTCTAATCATGAAAACCCTAATATTTTACTTCTTGTGATATGGGCATACATTTGATTAAGAAGCCAAGATGACAGAAAAATTCATTTTCAGTGAGGAAAAAAACCCCAGATTTCTTGTAAGACAGATTTTTTTGAAAAATTATTATAAAGAGCAGCAGCAGATACTTAAAAGCGCTTCTGAAGTTGAAGATGTGGAGAAAACCTGCGTGTGTAAATAAGAACAGAATTGACAGCCTTGTGATTTTCTGCAAGTCTCTGGAGGAGGCTATACCAGTTGTATGATGTAGTATTAAACTGATGCATTTATCCTAATGAAGGATGTTCTTACTAAACCAGCTGCTGAAATTCTCAATCTATGGAGAAGCTGAACTCCTACAGGCATCAGCTTAGAGTAGGAACCTAATACAGATGGTCTCAGTGTCTTTTAGAGGAGTTTATCTCCCTCCACAGACTGTATAGAAGCTAGAGATGCTCTTTCTTTGGACAGCTAAATCAGGTTCATGTGGTTCAGCATTATGTATACACCCAATCGTTTTCTATGTACTTTTCCTCACTGGAGGTGACATGGGAATTTATGTGGAGATCTGGGAATAGAAAAGAAAGTTACTGATTCTGCATTTGGCACTCTAATTATTTGTTGCTGCTGTCAGAACTACCTGTCTAAAAGGAGCCTAACTTTAACTTTTGCTCTTGGACTTCTTTCTGGGTTAGAGCATGTCTGTGCAGCCTGAGGGATTGCCCCAGGGCCCTCCTCTACTTATATATAAAGCCCTTGCCCAAATAGCACTTTTCCCTTTTTAGACTCAGGCGGTATAATGAATTGTGTGCTTTTGGTGAATTCACTAATACACCAACCAACATACAAGGTAGATCCAGTCTAGTCATACAGTGTAGCTGCTGTTTTAAACCTAAGGCATTCTCAAAAGAAAATGTTATCAATTTTAATGAAAACTCTTAAATAGTGTTGTCCACAGATTGCAGTTAGAATAGTTGCCTCTAAACAATCTCCACTGATTGTGGCTACATTACTTATTGTAATACTGCTTTCTTTTCCTACATTCTTTTCAAAATGTAAATTAATTTAGATTATTATAATAATTTGCCTCAGATCCTGCCAATTAAAAAAAGAAGAAAGATGGAATAGAAATATTTTTTTGCAAGTGACAATTAGATATCTTGCACTGCCTTAGGTTGCATTTCTGTTTTGTTTTGTTGGTTTTTTTTTTCATGATTTCCTTTGAATAAAGTTTCACATTTCTCTTTCTTTTCACTTTTATCTTTCAGGGGAATTGTCAGCAGAAAATTCTAATCTAATTATTTGTGGATCACATTCTTGCCATAGAATGCCTTTCTTGCCACAAAGCCTTTTGATAGGCTCCCTGTGGTATTTCTGGCTGACATCTTCCTAGCCCTGGAGTTTTCCTATCCACATTCCGGTCATGTTATTGAGGGGAAAGCATAAAACAACAACTTTCACTAAAAGACCTTCAAGATCCATACGTGTTAGCTCTTATGTGGCCTAGTCAGGCCATTCCATGTTCATGTTAACAGGAAATGCTGCCTGTGCCCCCATGCAATAGAAAATGTCGTAGGTCTGCTATTGACTGCGGCTTAGAACAGCATGTCTGAGTAGCCAGGTGGTGGTCACGCTGTCATAGCACTTCCATGACTTACTAGGTATTGCTGTGTTCATGCCTGCCAAACCAGAGCTACGCTCTTGTGAAGCAAAAATTGCATCAGCTAACGAAGCATTGTTGTGGGAGGCAGTGCCAAAGCAGTATCAAATGGGAAGAGCTCTGTGTTGCAGAACACAACATATGCTGGCATGCCACCAAATGGTGGTGAGTTGGTGTGTTAAGTAGCAGTTTTTGCAGAGCAGAAGTAACTTCTGGATCAGGTTCACTCCTGTTTAGTTCACTGTCCTCTTTATAATAAGCAGCTTGCAGCTTCTGGGGAAATGCGAGAAATTCTGTGGGGGCCAAGCATAAGCACATCTTCTGACTGCTACTACAGCACTGTGTGGTTCATTTGATCTAGGACTCTTGAGTAAGTAGCAATCCGTCCATCATCAGGTTGGCCAGTCAAGTGGTGCACAGCATCTTCCTGGCTGATACCAGTGGCTGCACACTGCCACTGTTCCTTAACAGACTAGGGCAAGGGAACAAAAACCTTGCAGCAGAAATGAAGGAAATATTGTGCATGCATGTCCTCAGCTATGTTGGAATGGCATTTCTTCAACAATCTGGATTTAGTACCAAGAATTGCCATTTTAGTAACTCAGCTGTAGAGAACACATTAAGCTGTGAACAGCACTTAACTGCCTTTCTTCTTGTTTTTGATGGTTTAACCTTCATTATTGAATATTCTAGTTCACAACAGATTTTCAGCAAATTACCCAAAATTTTAATAGAAGTGTTGGAAAAAAGCTATAGATATTAGACAGAACAAAGATCTTCATTTTGGAAAAAGCCTGTTCTTTTTTTTTTTTTTGACAACAGCAAAGCCCACATGCCTTTGTCAAAAGGACTTCTGCAATTTAGCCAACTGCAATAAAACAGTTTCTGGAATATATCAGAGTTATATATTACAGTGTGCCACCTCTGACTTTAGAGAACTGCAGTCAAATTTGAGAAAAATTTTGTAAACCTGGAAGGTAGGATCTGGAAAAAAACTTCCGAGGTTTTTTTACAAAAACAGAGACTGGCATGTAGCCAGCCCATGAAAGCCAAAATGTGGTATGTATCTGAAGGTGTGATGTTAGTGACAGGTAGCACAGGATATGTGGCTAACATTTGAAATTTGTAATATAGATGGCCAGAACAGTAAGGTTTCTGCTAGAGAAATAAATGTTATGCCAGGAGAAGAGAATATTTAGTTGATCTTTTGACCCACTATTAAATAGCGATTAAAACGTTAACAGTGTCAGTGGAAAATAAGGTCCTGCATTGATGGAGTAGTCAAGGCTCCTCTGAACTTTATCATCTTTCTGACATACTCTGACATCATAGCAGCTGGGAAAGGATCTGTTGACCTGTCAGTTAAATTTGGATCTAGTAAATTTATCCTTAGGTAGTGCTGCATCATTTCATCCTTGTCAGAGAGTATTATTTTAGTAGCTGTGGACACCTGTGGACAAGATACAACTCCCATACTCTTAGTCAAAGCTGCTCTGTAGGAGTGGGGGTTGTTTTTCTGATAAATGTTTTCCATTAACCACCAGGACTGCTCAGCAGATGAGTATTTATGTCACCATCTCTCGTCTTGCCAGACTTGTGATTTGCCTTCTTGTGCTACTTAACTAGCAGAGGTCTCTGCCTAAGCTTTATGTAGGTATGTGCTGAGGCTGTGGGAGGAATGGGACAGAATGCTCCTTTGCCTTCACACACCGGCAGGACAGAAGTCAGTTTATATTCTCTGCTCCCTCTTTACCTCTTCAAGAGTACAAAGCATCCCAATGAGTGGAGAAAAGGGATAAGGACATGCTCTTCACTCGCTCTGTCAACATATGTGCTGTAGCCAATGAGAAGGATTGGTTCTGTGCGAGGCAAGATGTACTCCATAAATATGTGCTGTACCTGCTCCCCAGTCCTTGCCTCTGTATCCGTCTCCTGAGTCAGTGTAATTCAAAGCCATCTCCTTAGCCTTTCAGAGGTTTTAATGATTTAAGCCAAAGCCACTGAGACTGGCAGTGAATACCTGTTGTTTCGCAGTGAGGCAGTGTCTCACTGAATACTCAAAATCAGTATTTTTATTAAATAGTAGCTGATTATTAAGAGCATTAGTTGCAGCAGGGCACTGCTGGTTATTTTAAAAGTCAGTTTATTTTTACAGCCAACATTTACAGAAAGTGCCCATGGTGACAGAACCACTGCATTTCTAAAAATAAAGTAGGGCAGCAGCAAGACACAATTATGCCCACCTTGTTATTGGAGCTAAAGTATACAGCTCTGAAAATGCCATACTTGGAAAGAAAATTGATTCCTAAAGATCAGCCTATGAATTGCCCCAAATGTATTGGCTTGAGCTTAACATTCAGTACCTTTAGATACTACTGAAACCATGTCGAAAGTATTCAAAATTGGACCATTTTATTACTGTGGAAGTGAACATTGTACTAAACCTTGAAAGCGAGAGTGAGCAATTAAAAGAAAAAAAAAGACTAAGAGAAGCTAACACAGTTTCAGACGGAGGAGAAAGCCAGCTCTTAATCCTATTTGTGGGCTTTGCTCCAGTTGGGCTAGCCATGTGGGTAAGGGAAGCACTGGGAAGCAGTGAAGAAGTCGTAGGGATGGAGAGATGCAGCGTGCAACAGCTAAACTATATTCTCTATTTCCAGAAACACTGGGATGCAAAACTCTTTCCAGTGTTGTAATGCAGGAACATGGGAAATACTGGCTGCAGTGTTGTGAGTGAGACTGAGAAATCAGGGAGTTCAGAGGAGGGGATTAAGAATAATTAACGAGTCCTAATAAAAAGTACTAAATATGTATAGTTTGGCTAAATGGTGACTAATGTGGCCTGAGGGATAGGACAGCCCACAAATATCTGAGGGAGGTAACTCCCCCAAAGAGGGAGAGAAGAATAATAATTTAGCATAAAGGATGAGTTGTAGCTATAAGTAAATGGAGGAAATAAAACAAAGAAAAACTTAATCTGAATATTGGGAATGATTTCCTGAATGAGAGTTCAGTTATTTCCCCCCAGAATAATCATCCTAAAGAAGTGTGGGAGCCTGACTATTAAATGCTTGGCTGGAAAAATACCACACACAGCAATCTTAGTCTTAGCATGAGAGAAGAGAGGAGGTCTAGGGGTCCACCACCCCTAGGCTCCATGAAGAAACAGTGCATTCTTGGACCTGTTTTTCTTCTCTGGTTTTTTTTTTTATTTCTCTGAGAAATCGGTTCAAATTTCACAGTATATCAGCAGCTATACTTGTATAGATGTAGCTGCCCTGGGCCGGATGAAGCCCTTGTGTCAGGGCAGGCTGGGCTCTGGCTGCCTGGGGAGCAGCTCTGCAGAAGAGGACCTGGGGTCCTGCTGGGCAGCGAGCGGGCACAGCCCACGGGGTGCGCTGGCAGCGAGGGAGGGCACCGGCGTCCTGGGCTGTGCTGACGGGAGCGGAGCTGCGGGTGGAGGGAACTGATTATCCCTCTCGGCTTGGCACTTGTTAGACTGTGTGTGGGCACCGCACCCAGCTTGGGGCCTCCCAGTGCAAGAGACCTGGCCAAGCTGGAGGGAGCTCCGTGGGACCACCAAGGCCTTGGTCTGAGCAGGGGGATGGACTAGAGAGCACCCTTCCACCCTGAATTATCCTATGAATTATCTTTGTGTCCCCTTTGTGCTGGTGATGCCACTGGCAACGCCTTTCTTCTGAGCAGACTGCAGGGTGCTTGCTGTGCACACTGTATGCGATGTGATGCTACTGTGAGCTTACGTAAATGCCATCACTCGAGCGGTGATGTGGTGTTGCTCAGAGCGTCTCTTTGCTGCTAGGAGGGCATGCTTCTCTTGCTCTGACATCCTGTCTCTTGTGCAAACGTTTATACCTAGGCCAACTGGGTTCAAAATGCCTTAACATCTAAATTTTACTCAGGTGTAAACAATTAATGACTTCGCAAGGTAGCAAAAAATCAGGCCTTGGGTCCTCAGGCCCGCATGGTATACCATCAACCCTGATCAGGGTCCACTGTTATTTGAATAAGGAGACATGCAACAGTGATTCTAAAATCTCAGGAGAGTTTTTGCAAACACGCTTAAATCAAACTGTAGTCAGAGAAATGAAATTGAAAGTCACATTATGGCAACAGCTGGAAGAACATTAATGGGATGGGGGAAGAAAAAAAAAAAGGACCATAGTGGCACAGAAAGAGAGAGGGAACACCGGGAATCACTCCTCATCACACCTCTGGCTACACCTTGATTTCATGCCACAGTTTACTGACCCGTCTTCCCCTTCCTTCCCCTTGTTGTGCCAACATAACTCTCTGTGTTGTGAACTGGATCACTGGTAGGCTAAAATGGCAACTCTTCAGGGGTGTGCTTGCTCTCCCGATGTGACAAGCTGTGACCAGCAGGGCAGCAGAGGTAAATGCAGTTCATGTTGGCTGTTACATGTGAGCCTTGGCTTTTGCACTGAAGTAACTGGACTTGCCCTTTCCATCAGCCATTCCAACAGCCCAGGTTTGCATGTATACAAGAGAAATATGTGCTACAGTTACTTATGTTTATGTGTACTTTGCTATGTAAATTATATTTAGCTCAATTACAGAGGTAAAAATTACATTCTGTGCATGTGTTTATAGAAAAAAAAGTGTACATTTTAAAGGCTTAATCTCTTCAGCTTTCTGCAAGGGAATTCTTCAGTTACAGGTTAAATGGAGTCACAGCAGGTGTTTGGATCTCTTTGCCTCTCCCACTTACACACATGCTGTGTGAATCTTGCTCTTTCTCAGCCACACTCACACGTTGGATAGCACAGAAGAGAGAAATGGATGCAGTTTCTTTCAGAAAGTTTGTAATGTGCTATTCAAAACCTCCTATAAATGAGAAAAGTATTGCAGAAAACAAAGAGAAATGTAGAGCAGGTACTGTGTGGGGTGGGAAGTTACCATGAAATTCAGTTGAGATGCCTTCTCAGATGAAGTCCGTTTGGCAGTAGTAGCATGTGCCCAGGGAATCATGGCTCTTCCATTCCTTCTGGCTTTGCACCATCCCTGTGGATTTGGGGATCTTTATGGCTGGCTGTATTCACCTTCATACTGTTGCACTTCTGTCAGGGAAGCTGCAGCTCTAACTGGGAACATCTGAGCAAAATGTTTTATTATCAGACATGAAGAAAAGTTTCTTGCATTTGATTATCTAGCCATAATATGGTAATGATAATGATGGAATGGAAGGCAATGTAAATAATGTGATTATAGTTATTTGGATGGTGAATCGAGGGAGTTTTATTACCTTCTTTGCCTCTTTTATAACTTTCAATATGCCCATTTTAAAAGTATAATCAAAACAATATGTTTCCTTGGTTTATACATTAGTCACTATGAAAAGTTCCTAGCATTGCGATATGCAGTTGTTTTTTCATGAAGGGGAGGCTTAGTATTACATGTGAAAGACGTGCCTAAATGGGTCTTTCTCTTCTTGAATTAGCATACCAAGAACTAAATGGATAAAAAAGAGTAAAGCATTACATTAACCTTTAGTAATATTCAGTTATTGTAATTTTGCTATATTTATTTATGTTTTTATTAGCTGACCTCACTTTCATCCTTTCATCTTTTTTCTCCTCATTTGTGGATTAGGAGGCCTTTAGTTTTGTATCTAAACGGGATAAAGAGTGGGACAAATTTCAAGCTCTCCATGAACCAGCTGCTATGAAATCATACAGAAGTATGTGGAGCAACACTAACTTAGATTTCCTGAAAATTTGCCCCAGATGTGTTGTGCACAGTTATATGTTACTGTCTAAGTTATGGGTTTTTTTTCCCTGAGCTTTGCAAAGTTTCTCTGTGGCATTGCGTTTCTGGATATGAACTGCTCCTAATATATACACCTCAGCAGCCTTGGGAGGAGCAGGCATGGCTGGCTGGGGTAAAGCTCCCCAAACCTGGGTAGTGTCCACACAATTCTTCCTTTAGTTCTCATCAGGTTAGTAACTAAAGCTGTATGAATAATTGTTTTTTGGTTTGGCATCAGAAATGAAAGCATCCAAATTCTGGTTCAAGTTAGACACAACATGCCTTTCAGTCTGATACAGACAATTTTATTTCTCTTTCCATGTATGCTAAAGCTTAAAACAAATATGCACATGTGGTTTTAAGGCACTGAAATGTTTCATTGGTCTTTTCAAAATCCTAGTACATCCTTTTGTCCTAAACACTGTTTGTGACCAAAGCTATTATCAAAATTCTAATGCCTAACGTAGAAACATAAGAAACTGAGGACCACATCCTGCCCTGTGTTACATGTCTGTGTAGAGGGAGCATGTTAGCTCTCTGCACCAGCAGCTCTGGGCAGCGCTGGAGCACTCGCAGGCTAAGCTGGGGTAGTGGCTAATGAGCCAGCCGGTATACCACAGCTGTGAGGGACCCTTCTAGGGTTCCAGCTAAATTGTACATAGATAGCTGATGCTTCATTCATTAGGTTTTGGACAGAAAAGTTCTCCTTTGCCAAGGAGGAGCCACATGTGTTGTGCCTCCCTGAAAGTATATATTCCTGTCCTGAAGAATTCAGACCAGTGTTAGTGACTAGTGCCTGTAAATACGACACACTGACTGCCACCCTCATCTCTGAGCTTACCATTTGCAAGGAAAGGACTATTTTCCCCTTAGCTTTGGAATAATTTAGATAGTATATAGGCTTCATCTCCATGCCCTGGCACTTTCTTCCTCTAATTCAACCTGCAAGGATTTATGTAACCAACATTATTACAGACTAATTAAAACTAACAGTCTTCAAATGGTCACACATACTTCTTTATACTTCCTTTGCTTGTGGCGATGCGACAGACGGTGTTCAAGCATCCAGAATAACTGTGTTTGCTTCCTGTTATATAAGATTACTCCTTAAAATAGACTACTGAGGGATTTTTTTGTGTGTGTTCGTGCTTTTTTTTTTTTCTTCCCCCCAACCAGCTTGACAATATCACAGCACTGCCCTTCTGCTTCTGCTGTAACCTTCTTTAATCTTGGTGGAAAAGAACATGAAAATAAGCTTCGTTTTTGTCATTCCACTTCTTCCAGTGGCATCAGATAGAGAGGGGGAGATGGCATAGTCACATGCCCTATATTTATACTCCTTTAATTACCTAATGTGGTGTTCTTGAAATTTTTGTGATAGTTTATCTGCAGCAATGGCAGCCAGCCTCTCTGTGCCTGTGAGCCATTTTTACTCCCAGCCAGGTGTTCAGAGGCTGATGCAATTCAGTCATGCTTGAAAAAAATCTGCGTCTTGCTTGGTAAATAATGATAGTGTAATCATGTCTCGCCCTCCTAACACACATTATGGTAACCCCAGTTTGGCTGGCAGCCCCACCAGTCAACTTTCCTGAGAGTCTCCTAAGAGTCGCACTGGCAAGCTCCATTCATGAGCTGGTTGCCTTCTGTTAAAGCATTAGGGCTTCCTGTAATCTCCTCCTTCAAGAGAATGAGAATTTTCCACTTCAGCTTCCTTCAGCAGCAATACAGGGCATACATGATGGTGTGGGTTCAGGTCCACAGACAGGAATCCCTTTCATAACTTGGAAAATGCCTGTTCTTGAAATTTGTCCAGCCCCTTAAGGCCCCATTACTCTCAGAAGGAGCGAAAGGCGTGCAGCACACATCATAGGAGGTACTTAGGTCCTTGCAAAACTGAACTTGCACAGCAAATTTATCATACATTCAGAAACAAGTGATCTAAGATTGGCCTCTGAGCTTCAGAGCATGATCTTATCTCCTGATATTCATTGAAACTCCCCCTAACATTATTGATTTGCATTTGATGCGATCAGAGCATGTCTCCATGCAGTGTTAGAGATGTGAAATATAACCATGCAAAAAGGCCCCACAGATACACTGTTTCTCCTGGTATGAAATGCTGTCTAATTATGCATCACATAGTCCATGGGTCTTCTTTCCATATCTTCATTTTCAGAGGTAGATGTCTAGTACAGAAAAGAAATCCAAAGGGGAGTATAAGTACACTCTAGCCTGGGGAACAGAATGGCAAATGGAAGTCTAACTTAATGCAGTGGGCAGGAGCTAATAATAGAGTAAGGACTGTAACATCACCCCCGAATGCCCATCAGTAGGTTAGTGATGAGCTGAATCCATTTCATCTGCCTGCTGTGTTTCCAATATTATTTGATTAAATGAATTGATGGGGCAATAACCAGACAAAGCAAAAAATAGGTAGCACAACATATATATAAAATAGCGACAAGAGCACATAATGAAATGAAAGAAGAAAGTCAGTGATATTGATGACTGAAGGAGGGAGATCTGTGGGCCAGTAGCTTTGTCTGGCGCAGTGTTCTGCTGTCCCAGCTCCGGTGTGAAGCAGCGTGATGATGTTTGCCCAAGCTAACAAGGCCCCACATTGACTCCCCATCCTGCGCTCCACAGCGCTTCTGTTCTTTGGTTTGTGCCTGTGGGACTGGTGTGGGTGTTGATCTCTGCAGGGGAAAGTGGAATGGCTGTATTGCATGTGTGTGTTCACATGTATACAATGTAGTCATTTTTGTTGTGGGGCATATTTCTTCTTGCCAAAATAATTGTAATACTACAGCTGCTCTCATGTAATTGCAATTTTATCACTAGGTGGTACTTACTTTATATTCCCCTATTCCCCTTGCTGTTTGGGAATAAACTGTACCAGCATAAATACCTTCACACTAAGAAAGCTGTTTGCTATAATCATACTCCTGAAATTACAGTGGGATAACTTATGTTTAGGCAGGGACAAAAAGTATTTATATGGCTTAAGTTCAGGCTTGTCTGTCTGTATCAGCTTTACAGTGCTTTTGCGCTGTGTAGACACAGAGTGCATAGCTATTGCTTTCCCACCAAAGCACCATATCAGGGAGAAGAATAAAATTTGTTTAGAAATTTAAGGAAATATTTCTTGTGGCGTAAAAAGATTGTGTTACCAGCTACTTTAAGCTAAAGTACTTCTCCTCCTGCCCCCCAATATTTGTACTGTTCTGAGCTGTAATATTCAGTCTTGAATGACGGCTTGAGTCATTCTTCTTCTTGACGTAGTGAATGAAGAAGCATTCACTACAGAGATGCTCACAGTTTATGGCGATGCTGCAAGTGGACAAAATGGAAGATTTACTAAAAATAGCCTCATTTCTGAGAGCTTGGGAGGCTGTGTGGCTGTGTGCAAAGCTGTGCAGAGGAGTCCCCTGGCTGCTCTATCAGCCTCGCTCTTCACTGTGAGTCTGATGGGTCCTGTTGAAGCCAAAGGACTGGTGTTAAACTCTGCAGCTCTATGAGAGGGTGCCGGGTGGTTTTTTTTGGTTATGAGAAAGGAAAGTGCTATGATATGCTGGTATCTGCAAGCAGCCTTTTAGAAAAGGGCTGATTGCAATCTACGTTCGTTGGGTATTAGGACACAGAAGAATCGGGCTGGGAGGATGAAGGGAGAGTCTGCCTGAGGCTCCTCAGAGAGTACCGCACAGTTTTGTTTTGAGCCCAGGAGACCTAAACTGATAAAGCTGGGCAGCTTAAATAAGTCCCAAATGGATCAATACCTTAAATATAGAATGAAGTTTTCATTTTGGTCTGAAACTACATCAGGACAATGCTTTACTCCAGAGGAGCTGCAGAGTTCTTTAATACAAGGAGGCAGCCCCAGATACAACAGATCAGTCAGGCAACTTCATTTTAACTACACTACCCACTCAATAAGGTTTCCATCCTCTCTTGTTTGATAAAAGCAGATAAAAGATATCTCTTGTAGATAAAAGCATCCCAAATGAGAGCAGAGTCTTGTGACATTGGAAACTAAATTCCAAGTTTTATTTTCTGGCTAGCTATTGTGTTAAGGGGTTTATGGTTCTTTAAAATGACCAATATACTGGATGTGTTGAGGTGAACAAATTTTCAGGGTGGAGAACAAGGGCTTCTCTTGCTGCAAACACAGGGTGAGGGAACATTTGGACTGCTTGTGCCTTGCTGCAGGTACCTGTAGTAGGGCAAAAGGAAGAAATTCTTCTCTCTCTGTTATCTTCTGATCTGGAGAGCAAGGTATACTCAAATTTTTCTGTATGCAGGATGTGCTTTTCCAGATAAACAACAATCCAGACCGCAGGGCATCAAAATACACAATGGATCTTCTCAAAAAAATGAAAAGCTACACTGCTATAATTCTAATATCAGCTGATGGGTTTTGAGGTCCTTCCCTAGGGCCAAACTGATTCCTTGGAGTACGCTAGGCGGTACATACTCTAGGCCTTCTTCCATAAAGCCCTTATTCTGAAAAAATGTACCAAAAAGATGAACCAGCACTCTTGAGAGGAATGACAATGAAAGAAGTTTGACTAGAAGGCTCTATCCACGGCAAGATGAGGCAACCTAAGGCTTAAAGATAGACAATTCTGGAAGAAGATTGCATTGTCTGCCTCTTGTAAGTAGGAAGAAAGAGAACGCTTCAATTTTAAAGGTTGACGGTAACATAAATTGTGCCAAATTGGATTGATTTTTTTGAGGTAGGTGTATAAAAACATTTAAGATATTTGAATCATAATCTCTTTGGTGGTAGGTTTCTCAAGAATATGTTGCAACATTATCTGCCCTATAATGGAATGCATAAGAAGTCTTTGATCAGTAAACAGCTTCTTCATTCAACTCCATAAAAAAGTTGGATGCAACAAAACTGTAAGCCTCTGTGTGGTATGGAAGCACGGTAAATGATAAGGTGACTTTCTTTTGAATACTGTCCATATGAACTGCTGCAATGCATTTGCTGACCTCCTGCCATATTTCTTTAATCTGAGGTAGACCATCCCGTTCCTTGTATGACCAAGGTTTTGCTTTGAACGTGTTGCAGTAGTACACAAAGACATCTGTGAAATTTTGAATTTTCTCATTCTGTTACACAGCATTTGACAACAGCGTCAAGTTAAGCTACAGTATTTGGTCAAGGGCTTTTAATGGGGTGCCTAGCCAATGTCCAGCTGTGTGCTCGCTAACAGAAGAAGCCACAGCACATGACTGATTTTCAGAAATTCAGCTTAAGTGTTTTTATCTTTGACATTATAGAGGTGCTGTTTTCTGCACCTTTATAGGTGATCTCTCTCTTCTCTGCTTTTCCTGCCTGTGCATTTTCATCTTCAATTTCAGGGGCTGACTTCTAAGAACTGCATCATTGTACTCTCTTCATTACAGAGGGCTTGATTCACCACCATTAAATGCCATGCTTCTGTTGATGTATTCTTTTCAAAGCAGTAGAGATTTACCATTCGAAACTGGAGTATCACAGTGCTGAGTTTGGCCCAGGTGCCAAATACAATTTTTGTCTTATTCTTAGGGGGCTATGTGACGGGGGCAAATTGCAACTGTTTATTACAGGGAAGAGAGATGTTAGTGTGCGACTACAGGCTGTCCTGCATCTTACTTCCAGAGCGCGTAAGCTTTTCCTATATAGAAAATAAGAAAGCATGATAAAGCGTATTGCAGAATTATTCAGGTGTACTTTGGCAAACTGAATTTCTGAGGTAGGTGTGCAGAGAAAAAATTACTGGAAATGTTTTCCAAGTCCAACAGAAAATGCTGTCCATAAGATTCCTAGCTTAACATTCTGGTTTCCTGACTATGGGACATTTATTATGAAGGAGGTAGATGAACCAATTTTCCAGACCTTCTCATCAAAGAAAGAACTTTGTAGAGAAGTGATTCTGCTCTGATGAAGGCAATGCAGTGGCCTAATCTCCTGTGTCAGGGAGCTGCATTACAAAGAGCTCTTGGAAGGGTGATTTAGTTCCTGTTTTTTCAAGTATTCTCTAAGTTGTTGGTAGAGGTAATTTTTTGCCTGCTGTTTACTTTGATGAGGAGGACCAGGATTTTTAGAAGAATATGCTTTGTGGCAGGATGCTGTAACATAGGGAATGTACCTTTTGATAGAATTGCACCAAGCGGTAGGTGCTGTGCATCAGGAACCTATGGGTCATTGGAGAGGGAGGAACCAAAAGACCCCAGAGCTGAGAGAGCTCACCTGGCTTTCAGTAGGGCAGCTGTCCAGGAAGAAAATTTTCAGGTGCAGACATCTCTGTGAAAGCTTCAGGTATTTATTGAGCATGGTTTCTCTTATGAAAGACAAGGAACAGAAAGTTTATCATGCTCCTAACCCTTGACGAGAGAATGGAGAAAGACAACAGGACGGCAAAAGGAGAGCTCAGTTACAGCTGAATGTCCCCACTTGGGAAATGAGCTTTCATTCTGGCTGCACCAGGTGAAACATGCCTTGCTGTCATTAGAGCAAACAGCAATATTCTGGCCTGCAGATGACAAAAATATATCACATCATCAAGGTCTGTACCCAAAAAGAAAGAAGAGGATTAGTTTTCTATGCATTTTAAGGGGGAAATTTTTTTCCTGGCTAATATTGCTGCTTGTATTTGTCATACCTAACATGGACCCATGGCACTTACAGATTGCAGTCCCTTTGGTGATCTGGAAGAGTAGACAAGACCCTTGCTAATTTCCCCTTGCACCCATCAGTCTCAGCTGTATTTTATCAATATTGAACATGAGTTACTGGCATTTTATTCAGGTGGAACAGAGGTGCGAGTATGGGTATTATTAACAAATCACAAAAGAGGCTGAGGTCCAACTGAAATCAAACAGTGTCTTTATATGTGACAGGATGCATTTAGAGAAACACTTTTGGCATAAAATTTTAAGCCATTGTAAATAACTTATTTTTTCATTTTTAGAGGTATTTCCAATAACATACTTTTGCTAAGAAACAAAAATACATGTCAAATACTTGTTCAGTTTAGCAGTGTGACCGACTGTCTGAGAAGTGCCCTCAGAACTGAAAATTAATTGGCTTTCACTGAAATTTGTACAGGTAATAAGCAAAAAGCTGCAGATTAAAGGCTTTACATCTCATAAATTCTGCTTTTTCGTGTCTGTGACACACATCAGTTCACTTCTTTCTGGCAGCGTCTCACTACTTTGTGTGGTGTATTTAATTTCACGTTGCTTTTTATTTCATTTTACTGGAAATAGAAAAACAAGAACAACAGTTTTATTTAAAAAATAACAGTAATTGCCAACAGTAATAGTGTTTCCCAGTTTCATAATTTTTTGTAATAACTCATTCTGCAGCATGATTAAAGTAGGTTAAATATTAAGGTCAGCTCCCAAAGGAGGTGGGGTCTGAGCTAGCAGAATGCTGAGCATTCCTGCAAGAGGTTGGGCACATAGGACTTCCCCTGCAAATGGTAGGATAGGAGGACATTTAGTGTTGTGTAGAAT
Source organism: Larus michahellis (assembly GCF_964199755.1). Classification (NCBI taxonomy): domain Eukaryota; kingdom Metazoa; phylum Chordata; class Aves; order Charadriiformes; family Laridae; genus Larus; species Larus michahellis. The sequence continues at coordinate 45,113,731 of NC_133898.1, read as the reverse complement.
TGCTTCCTGAATCTTCAGTAGATAGAGATAGAAGGTCTTATAACAAAACATTGAAGGTAACTTCAGCGAAAATTTTGTCGTTTTTTCCCCAGCAAGAAATGTGGATTTCATTCAAATGAAATTTCTCCATCAGCTTCTGCTGATTTAGTTTATGTCCTCCCAGAAAGTAAACAAGAATCAAGACATTTTTAATGTGTTTTAGTTACACCCTTCTTCCATTTGAAATTTTAGTTACAAACTTTTTCCATTTGAAACTTTAGTTTTACATTTGCTTCAATTATATTTAAATTAATGTTCTAAAAATTAAAACTTTCATTTTGGATTAAATAAGTTGCTGAGATTGATGCTAAGTGATTTTGTCAAAACTTTTCAATGAAAAGCTATTCTGAAAGAAAAAAATAAAGCAGAATATTTTTATTGTTCTTAGAATTGCATTAACATTTCTTTCATTGTAGCATTGGATCACAGAGGCTGGAAAGGACCTCAGGATGTTTGTAGTCCAACTTCCTGCTCAAAGCAGGCTCAGCTCTGGGCTCAGACAGGTTGCCCAGGACTTCATCCATCTGTGACTTAAACCTACCCAAGGACAGAGGCTGAACAACCTTGCTTGGCTGTCCTCAGTGTGACAAAACTTTTCCTTATATCCTGTCCAAAACTCCCTTGTTTCAACATGTGCGCATTAGCTCGTGTACTCCTTCCATGCGCTGGCTTGAAGAGCCTGACTCTGTCATCTTGGTACCCTCCTCATAGGTACTGGGCAGATGCCATTAGGCACCTCCAAAACCACCGTAACTATCTGCTGAGGAGATCTATATTAAATTACTATTTGCCACTGTTCATAAATTTCTTTGTGCATCAGCATATCTCTGTGAAGGTGGGATCATAAATTTTTTTCTTTTGTTTTGGCCGTTTTGCATATAAGCTGTTGGGGCTGGACTGATTTTAGCACGTTTGCATTCTGTTAAGAGGAGGACCTCAGTCTTGGACCTTAACATATTATACACAGTAATGGTGATAATCTCCAGTAGTTGAAAACAACTTGTCATAAAGAATTACCACTATCTCATGGTGATGACTTAAATAAGTACAAGGCAAGAGTTACAGGAACTCTCAGAGGAAATATTTTTGACTATGACAAGAGATTGCTTGTCAGAGCTGGGCTTAAGTGCATTGAATTTGAGTGCATCTGCATTGTCAGAATAGTTTACCATTTGTATGCTGGTGTTATTTTACATGTGCTGGCCTCCAAAATATTGATGAGGCAAAAAACCTTGTAAAGCTTACCTGCCTTTTGGCCTTTATATGTATCTGTTTAATTGTTTTGCCAACTGGAAAGTTAAACAATGATAAAATGGACTGTGAATCTGTGTGCTGGCTGCTTTTCCTCCTGGTGTTATGGGAGGTTTTTGATGAATGGGACAGAGATGAAGCAAAATAGCTTTCCACACAGTGTGTGGTCAGGCTTTAGCATCCAAGGTAATAGAATAACTGTAATCATATAAGGTCCATAAAACTTACAGTTAAAGAAATTGCTTTGTATGATTTTGAGGACTGTTACTAAATGGCCAGCAGTTTGTGGGCCTCTCATTGCAAAGCTTCTGTTAGTCACGTTTTAAGGTTGTCATAGGTGTCATTACTTCTTGGTCCTGAGGAGAGTCAGCTAGGGGCTGGCTAACCAGGAGCCCTGTCCCATGGGTTGAGGTTTGCTAGGTTTTCTCACACATGGGGAAAATCTGTTTGCCAGACATCCCTGGTGGTAGTTTCAGGAGAAGACAGTGTAACTATGCCCCTAATATTTTCCAGCTAACATTTGAAAACTGACAGATCTGTGTGTGTTTCTTGTTTTACACAATAACAGATCAAATGCAAAACAGTGCGTGTCTCCTTTCTTATTACTTAGTGGCAATGTTCGTGTCTTACAATGTAAATCTTTAGTGTATACAGGCAATACTTCTTAATACCCAAAGCTTGAGCTGGACAGAGCTTGCTTCTGACCTTGAAAGGTACTTGTGCTCTTGCCCTCAGCTCGGTGTGACTGAAATTAAGGCTACTCTGGTCTGTGGTTTTCAGTCTCTTGCCTATGCAGTTTTCCCATGGGAGATGCATTGCCAAGTAACCATGGCAGTAATTGGTAAGTGCTTACATTTGAATTCATTTGAGTTATAGTAAATGTAGCTGGTTTTCTTCCCATATTAAACTAGTGCTAAACATCTGATTGTGTTTTATCCAAGCATAATGGTTCAGCTTGCTTCATGCACTAAGCATGCGGAGACACATATTCATTTCATCCTCACAGCTTTCCAAGAATGGGATAATGCTGTGAGCACTGTCATCTGTCTGACTACCATTTTTTATAAAAGCATTTTTCAGAGAGAAAAATAAGCTAGATTAAGAATAAAAACAACCTCTACCCACTCTTTAAAAAAATGGACTAGTGATTTCTCTTCTGCATTTGAGTGCTGAACATTTTTTTAGAGTTGGGTCCTTCTGCTGATCACCAAAATCACTCTTTTCTCTAAAAATGCAGGTTGATTATGTGTGCCTGCAGTCAGTAACGCAGCAGGAAATGTGAATCTGGTCATTTTTATTCTGAGTGTGGTGACCTGGATCAGTAATGCCTGAAATTTAGGAATAGTACTAAAAGGAGAAGAGAATGAGGAGAAAAAGATTTGGAAAAAAAAGGAAAGAAAGCAGAAATGATCTTTCTCTAGCTAAATGTATCAAGCTATTAAGTCAAGATGTAGTGTTGTTGATGAGTACTATTGAAGGATAAGGGTATGATTTCTTGTAGGAATTCCAAATGTGATAGTTCATTTTTTTTGTTACTTTTTTGGCCAACATTACCTCTATGCATGAGAGCTAATTAATGATCCTGTTGACAAAGATTGAAGGACATCTGTCACTGAATTAGGGTTTTTCAGAAACTCTTAGGTTAGATAAAAAGATCTTTACCGGAGCACAGTGATACCTAGTGAAGAGAATCTTGTGGATCGAACAGTAATGACATGAGAAGTGGTTTGTTTTGTATCTTGTCGTATCCTTGTCTAAAACTGTGAATTTCACCCAAATAATAGCTATGTACAATATGAGCCCTCTGTCCTGAAATATGTACTTGTGTAGGGCTTTGAGCTTCTTATTAAGCTGTCAGTCTTCAAGCATATTCATCTTGTTCATTTTGGTGCAACCTAGGAGTAGCTGTTTGCCAGTGATTTACACAACTTTGAACTTGATATAAGAGCAGGTCTGAGCTGCTAATTTCACTAAGATTCCCTGCGTGTAACAAACCTCAGGTTTTATAAGACCTGTCCTGAATAAAGTTCGAAGCCCTATTTTGACTTTGTTAGAATTAAATAAGTTAAAAATAATGAGTTTCTGGACAGTTACAATACAGTTCCAGGAGAGAGCACAGTCACTAAGGCACTGTGGCCAAAACATCTGAATTAACCACCCAAGAAGTGAAAGATTGCAGCCTGGGACAGCTTTATTGTTGCTATGAAATTGAATGCATGCATAAAAATAAAAAGAACAATAAGGGGCAAGTGTTTACTGGGCATTAGAGAGATGTTTATTATACCTTCTACAGCATAAGCAGAAAGCTCAAATTATCTCCAGATTTTAAAGGCATTGTAAAATAATTAAACACAAATACTAAGAATCTTACTGGAACTACAAATCCAGTAAATATTCCTCTGAGGATTCTTATTTCATTTTTTACATATCTTACTAGGCTGCAACACCACAGCCCTGGGTTTGGCCACACAGAGAATTAAAGTGGAGTAAAGTTGCTCCGATTCTCATTCGTAGCTTGTAAGCCATGTTGGAAGGCAGGGAATGTGAGCTGGGAAGGGACATGGCACGCCAACTGCAAGACTTGTCACTCTGTCTTTTGACTTTCAGTCTGAATGAGAAAAACTGTTCCATGTAGAGGTATGAGAAAAAGCCCGTGGAGGTTGTTCTCACTCTGCCATGGAGCATGCTTCTCCGTGGTACCCCTGGTTTGCTGCAGATGGTGAACAGGCAACCCGGTCCCTTGCAGCAGAGCGTGGCCGTTTGCTTGTTGGTTAAAGGTCCTGTAAAGCATCTCTGTTCTCTTTGCTTTAGAAGATGCAAAGAAAGGCATGGCACAAAGGAAGCCATATCATTGCCCTCCAAATAGAAAGATGAGATTTTGCATGAAACCACATTTACTACCACGTGCCTCAGATTTTAAGGTGGGGAAGTGCTTGCTATAGTAATTCAGCCATATTAGCCATGTCAAATAAGTATGATTTAGACCACCCTTTGTCATAAGCCAGTTCAGAAGGTTAAACCAGTAGCAGCCAAACCAAAATAAATGTGAGGAAAGAAGCATGGGAGGTGAAGGAAGTATGCAGACAGGGCAGTGGCAGGTATGGGGTCTCCCTTTTTGGTGGTAGTACTTAGGCCAACTTGGCTGTAATGTCACCTTAGTGAGCCTGCATTACCTATACAAGTGTTTGGGAGAAACAGAATCGCTTTTGGTGATGATTCACAGAAGCTAGGTTAGATCCCTGTAATTAGAAAATGTAAACATCCCATTTAGTGCCCTGTGTCCAGTTTGTATAGGCAGCATATAACTGACATAATTCAGTAACTAAAGATACTGGAGAAGGCGGCATTGTTGAGTGATGCTGTGTAACCGAAAATCAAGACTGGCTTTTCTCACAGAAAAAAAGCCTGCATGGTTGTAATTTTGCTGTATCCCATTGGTTTTTACCTTAAAGCCACATGAGGAACTATACAATATGACGACTCATTTTATATAAACACATTTACCCAAAACAGAAAATACACTGCAAACCCATATTTGCAAACATTTCAGTTGGAAATAATAAAACTAATGGCAAGCTTCCAGTATATTTCTGCTTGACATTCCTTCAGTTAACTAGAATACCATACAGATTACATTTTACTTAGTAGGTGAAAGTCAAGAATTTCTGCTTTTTCTACAGGAAGAAGGATGGCCCACGGTTAAAAAAAAAAATAAAAAATTGGTAGGTCTTTTGTGTGAGGGTGGGATTGGGGAATGGTGCCTTTCACTTTTGGGTGCCCAACCTGGGACCATAGGATATGAGTGTTTCACACTGGGTAACCAACACTGATGGTCACAAATGTATTTTATAACTGTATTTTATCAGTGGTGATACATCTGCACAAATATGTTCAGGGAGTTAGTTCAGGAGACTGATTTCCAAATTAAGGTTCTATCTATTTTCCAACCCAGCACTAAGATACAGCAGGCAAGGCAGTTTTGGATAAGTAACGATAGAGTTTTAATTACTAGGGAAGACCATTAATCTCCTTTGGGCCTGTCAAACCAGCACATCCTCCAGTAAGCCATGCCTTGCACATATAAAGTTCATGCCTCAATCCATCAGTGTTGCACCCAGCAGAGAGTATTTGTCTTATAAAATGAAATTTGTGCCTCCAAATACAGAAGAAAAAAATAGATTTTTAGTTTTAATGAAAATTGCAAATGCTTATATTAAAGTTAGCTACTACACGACTGTTTAGCCTCCACAGCTTGGGAGCCATTTTCTCTGTGGAAAATATGACATGAAAGTGAGCATATTTTAAGTTTTTATTTTGACACAGAAACTGATATGCCAGCTCACTGGCCCCTATGATCTGTAATTCTGTGTCCAAGGGTGATAAATGCTGGATGCATCATAGTGTAGTATGAAACTCCAGTAATGAATAATTAAACAGAGATATGCACCTAAGGAAATTTCTTCAGATACCAGTGGTGAAAGGGCATGTCAGGTACTGACACGTGAGAGTCAGTTTTACTTATCAATGATGATCTTTGCTGACACACAAGTGTGAATAATATTTTAATTATTCACTTAAATGCCTAATCTCCTTCTGAATCTAATGAACCTGCTGGCCTTATTGACTTCTACTTTGACAGTAAGTGCTAAAGTTTTAATTTTGCCTTGAATGATATGTTAGATAAAAAAATAATTTATTTTATCAAGCTAAATAGGTCTCCCTTAAATTTTATTAGCAATGTCTGTTTTCTTAGTTAAAAGAGAGGAAGCAAATATGCCATGAGTTGGCATAACTAGGCTCACTGAAGTTCATGATCTTATATGAATTTATGCCAAATGAGGTCCCAGTCCACTCTGTTCGAGCTGGAGGCACATGAACATTCGGTACTGCAGGGAGACTTTATTTATTGTTCTTTTCTTTAAGTGCTGTATCACACCGTTTGTGGTTTGTTGTGTTGTTTTTTTTTTCCTCCCCTGACTATTGCTTAGCAACAAGTGGATGTATGGATTCGTCCTCAGTTTCTGAAGTTGCTTTTTGTGAGCAGCCAAAGTTAATTTAAAACCATGAATTTTGAAACTGTTCTTTCCACAGTGTTTCCTTATGTATGTTGTACTGTAACCATTATCCAGGGACTTCTCTAAGCAAGGTATTTACAGAGCTTTCCATAATGCCTTTTATTTTTGTCTGAAGCTTCATCAACTTCATTCTTGTATTGCTTGTAAGTAGTATGAATAACTTTCTTAGCAGAGATATTTGCATCGCGCCTCGCAGTGCCTTTGTTCTGTGTTAAAAATGGATGATTTAATTCATTTCTGTTCGTTCATCTCTCTAGACAAGTGTCCAAAGACCACACCTCACGTCTCAGAATTACTCCTAAGCTGGTTTGCTTCCATTTCTTCAATGAATCCCACGGAGGATCTTAAGTTTTCAGAAAGTTCATATCAGTCATAAATTGGTTTCCAGTGCAAGGGAGTTAGCTCTACAATAAATGTGTTTGAAAATCCCGGCCTCCCCCTGGAGTTTTGAGGGAAAAAAATGTATCACCATTTCTGCATAGGTGGGAGGTGAAAAGCGTTCTGACTGCCCAAAGATATACACCTTATTAAAATTGTATATTAAAAAAAAAAAGAGCAGAGAATGTCCTTTCAAGAAATTACCTCGGTCTTTGCTATGGATCAGGTGGACATTCAAAGCAGTTCCCCTTTCCTGCCAGCAATCCATCAGTTTTATTTGGATTGAACTTTAATCAGCTTTCTAACACCCCTCCTGCAATCTCAAGTCTTGATCTTGTGATTATTTCCTCTGCCACAAATCTTGCAAGCTTTCAAAAAGTCTCCAGCAGCTTGTTTACGTAGGGACTCTCAGGAAAAAATAATCCAAAGTAACTGAAGGTGTGAATCCAAAGTACATTAGCTAAACTGGATTAAATCTGCATTATTTTGGAAGATAATTCATTAAAATGATATTAAAGTCAGTTCTGTTGTGAATGAGAGTGTCCACACAGTGTGTCCACGCATAAACTAATGCAGTTTAAATTATGCACTTCAGAAATTTAATTTGGATCAAGTTCCTTGTATGTCTCTGTGGACACAATCCCTACTGCAGCCATACCGCACGCAGCGGGGAAGTGCTCTGGATTGTACTGGAGCCCACTGCACACCCCTGCATGGTTCATAGCTGGTAGCACTTGTCTCAAGTGGGATGCAACGTAACTTGGAGTATGATCAGCTTACTGTCAATACAAAAAGCCATGTTGCCATCATCACCATTACCCTTACTGCGGTAGTATGCATAGTCTCAAGTGGAAATCAGAGCCCTATTATACTAGATATTAAAAGAAAACACATTAGTTGGCTCCTGTACAAAGAGCAGAGTCTAAACAGCTGCTGGCTGGGCAGGCCGTGAACCACAGCAGCATCGGGTCTCCCATGGTCCAGCCTGGTGCTTTGCCTGAGAAGTCTGGCTGTCCAGAGACTCTGCATGAGAGAGCCAGGCCTCTGACTTGAAAAGTAAAATGGGAGAATTTCTAACCTCCTGGCCTAGATCACAGGGCCAAATCAGCATCAGCTGGCATGACCAACTGTGTTCAGAGCAATGCTAGCCACCCAAGCTGAACAATTTTACTCACGCAAATGAGCTCACAAGAAAGCCACACTACCACACTGTACATGTTTGTGTCATATTGCAGCCTACACCTGGTTAAAATATCCTTCTCTTCCTAGTTAAATGCTCTGGGAATTACCTGAGGCTTATTGCCTTTTTGATCCCCATCAAAATTCAGTCAAGTTTGATAGGGCTTGTAAATGATTTTCTAGCCTGCCATGCATTGATTTTTCTCTCCTTAGGGAAAAACAAAAAACCCCATGAAGTTGTGAGAAATAGTTCGTTGCTTTTTTATACATTTTGCTGGTTGCAGACCAAAAATATAAAGGAAAATGCGGGTTCTTCCATTTGAATGCAATCTCAAAGGTTGTAACTGTCAAACTAGAATATAGTTCCAAGGTTTTGAAAAGGCCAGGTACCTCCAACAATGGTTTTTCGTTAAGAAAATGCCAGCTATGGGCTTGGTTGGGTCAAGAAGTGGTTTGTATTACTCTATCAGCTTTGTAAAAGGAACAGCAAATGCTGGAGAAGCATTCAGTGGCAAGAGGGATAACAGCTCTGTCAATCAACTGAGAAAATGGCTTTTAGGAAATGTATTTTCACCCGAGGTGAGTCAGTGACATCAGCTGTGTAACCAGAGTGCGTGGAGCCACTGTCTATATTTCAGACTGGAACACTGAGCTTGACCACAGGAGTAAATTTTTCAGTGGGTTTGGCCAACATTCGTATTCTCAATCGCTGCACACAGAACAAGATTTTGCTTAAAATAATTTTATAATGAAGCTAAGACATACAGAAAATCTTGATTATGCATGGGTAACTTGATAAAAACATTAGTGATGGACAGCGCGGAAGCTGAAATCATTGAATTCTCTCAAATGATTGAAATGGTGCTGGGAAAAGGAAAAAATAGTGCTTTTTGCTTTTGATTATGTTTTCTATGAGAAAGAAAGCAAACTCTTAAAAGAGAGGGCCAGGTTATGAACTGCAGTCTTTAGGCCAGAGGGAAGGACAAGGAGATGGTACGGAAACTTCCGAGTTGTAATTCTGTGTCAGGTCAATTAAAATCTCCTAGTGTTTTTCTTTTATTAAAAACTAATCTATCTGGAACTGTTGTGCACTTGCCATAGGCTAAAAGAATACATATTGGCAGTGCATACAGTGTGCACATGACCAGCTGACATAGGGCAACTTCATGCCCAAAGGTAATTTGTTTATGTGGCTGAGACGTCTGATACAAACACAAGGTACTTCCATACTGAAATGAGTGAGAGTGTGTGTGTGTATATATATATTTAAACTTTTTTCCCTGACTCCTTGGGATAAAATAATGTAATTACTTTTGTGAGTTCGGTGTTGGGTAATATATACTGATACCAGTTTAATGGATCTAAAGCTTCTTAAAACTTAGGAGGATTTAGAATTATTGGTCTTGACTGTCACACATCAGCAAAGTAAGGAAAGCTACTGTCAGCACAGATTACTTTTACACCTATCTTAAGTAATAATTTTTCTGCCAAAGCAACAACATAAAAGTAGCTTCATGAATTGTTATATCCATCTTTCCTTTGAGATGGTGCTCCAGTTGACCTGCTCTGTTTAAAGTGCTCATTTTACAAAAGGGAATCCGTGGGACAGCATGATTAATATTAACATTATTCCTGGGCAGTGCAGAACGCACCAGTGTTGGAACAACACAGCTGCAACAAAGGCTGAATGTTGAATTGTCTCTCAAAATAAAACATTTTGCAAAATAAAAGTACTGAATGTTGCTGTTCCAGAAAAGCTTAGCTTTTTCAATCAAAGTCTATACAAACTTCAGCATTGTTATCTAAGAATACTGTAGTATTAAAACCAGTCTTCATTGGTTTCCCTGCACAGTGGTTAATGCAGCTGTAGTTGGTATAATTGTCTCCATCTCACTGCAAACACCAATGTTTTCATTGGTCACCGTTTGTTTAGTTTTTAGTCTGGCTTATGTTTTAAGAGGTGATAAAAATTTGAAACAGCTAGCGCAAGGCTTCTCACACATCAGCAAATTCACCTGAGCATTTAATACTAATTAACAGTGTCTGCTTACATCCAAACATTGCACAAGTATTCACTTTCTAATCAGAGGCTTATGAACGAGACACAATTCTGTGTGAACCATTTGGTGACTGAACTTAATTTTAGAACAGAAACTGCCATATAGCTCATTGATCTAATTGGAGGTTTTGGAGTTTTCTTGCAGGCTGAATTGTTTCAACAGATGAGATAGTGACAGAGGCCTGATTGTGACCCTACTTATTGCAGACTGTCAAAATTTGGAGCAACTTTGTGAAGTCGGTGGCATTAAGCTAGTAATAATGAGTGAAGAACAAGAATTATAAAACTGTTGGGATCAATGACATCAAAACCGAAATGCCACATAAATAGTAACCTGATAGAAACCTTTCTTTATTCTTGACTGCTTGTGTTGATGAGTTTGGGATTGTTTTAGCTTACTCTTCTCATTTTTCCCACAGAGCCGCTCAGAAATTGAACCTGTCTTCCAAAAAGAAGAAACACAGGCCTTCTGCATCATCTGTTCCTGAATCTCCTCTCTTCTCCACCAGCTTCAGTAGTATCCTTCAGACTTCTCCACCCCCTGCACCACCATGTTTGTTGAGGGCAGTCAGCAAAGTGAAAGACACCCCTGGTTTGGGCAAGGTAGGCCTTGCAAGTATCACTGAAATGCTTGTTTTCTTTGGGAGAAGATTTTATCCTTGCACAAAACATTAAGGGAATTGGAAGACCGTGTCGTTTCTCAGTTGGCTTTACTGCAATTGGTCCCTGAACATGTGTACAAAGGCCTAGCAATATAAGTTACTTAATGCAAGTGAACTTCTAATGAAGTTGACTTGACACAGCCAGACCTAATTGTGCAGCAATAATACATTTCAAGGCCCAGCTAGACTAGACACACCTGCATTGGGACCAGAGTGCTACCAGGCAGTGATAATGTCCATTATGCTAGGGTTTCTAGAGCAGTTGGTCTTTGTGGCTGTGTTTAAAACTGCATAGCAGTTGCTTGCTGTGGTATATTCTGGGTTCCTGATCCCCTCATCGTCCAGAGTGGACGCACTGTAATTTGCTTCTGGATTATGTTTCCTGGCTTGCTTTCAGTACGGTCAGGACAAAGCTGGGCCAGGTACTTGAACAAAGCCTGTGCTGATAATGATGAATTGTTCCTTTTTCCTTCTGTCATGTTATTTCCTCCCATTCTCCATAATCATACCCTCTTAAAATGCTGTTTAGGTGCATACTTATAATGGAAAATGGTTGAGGTGATAGAGGAGGTGGCTGTATAGTTTGCTGTTGCTTTGTTGTTTGTCTCAGCGGCCCTTCCTTTTTCTGTGTCACGAATGGAGAACCTGGTATATTACATCTGGGAATGCTCATGTGCAGTTGCTGAGGACAGCAATTTGCTTTAATCAAGGAAGTTTCTTATGCAAGCATCTGTGTATGTAGCTTTTCCATATTCATTGAATGCTAAGCAGTGACAATGAATTTGGTGAAAATCTTTGTATTTAGAAGAGAAATTGTAATATATGATCTAGAAGTGCTGAGCATAGGATGGGCTTCAGAATTTTCATTGCTGGTTTTGGATACTCACTTTCCTATATTGTGCAGTTCCAGGGTTGAGGTTTTTTTCCTTGGTTTTCTTTTTTTTTCTTTTTTTCTTTTTTTTTTGGCGAAGAACGATGGTATTACTTTCATGGATAGTTTAATGCCTGTTTGAAAAGGGATTCCCTACACATAGGGATCCCTTCCTTTCCTCTGGCTGGTAGCTGGGAAGAAATGTACAAATCTTATCACTGTCTTATAAAAGTTAGTAGTGATGCATACTCTGAATTTAGCGGGAGGAGGAGTGAGCTTGAACCTGTTCATTGTTGTAATAAGCTGCTACGGAAAATATTTACAATAGAAGCTACCCTCTCAGGATTCTTACTTTTCTGTGCTTGGGACAGGCTACATCTGAATAAAAATAAAAATTCCATTGAGGAATAATAAAGGGTGTGTTCATGAAAACAAGAAGACTAATTTCCCATGTTGAACTGTGTGAGCACTTTTCCTGACTATCAGTTTTCACCCCTCCCAAGAAAAGGGTCTACACACAGAGAGCCAGAAACATAGCTCTGTCAAAACATTGCACGCTTAATCTGAACCTTTCTTGCTCCTCTAATCATTGGTTTCTTGGGAAACAGTTTTGCAATATTCCCAAACAGACCTATGATTTGCTTCTTCATCAATACCATGTACCAGAACAGGCTTCAGACGTTGAAGCTGTGCAAGTAAAACTGAAATATTGCAGTCCAGTCAATGAATATTTCTTTTCAGTTTAGACTTACCATCCCATAGCTATCAGAGTATACAGAAATAGCAAAGATGTTTTAAAAAATGTTGTAACACCCACTTCTCCAAAGTAGTAAACTAAATTAGGTTAATTCATATAGTAAAAATAGAGAAAATTCTTTTTTTTCCCCATATTTCCATTAGCAAAGATACATCTAACCTGCAGTTTCTGGAATTCAGTTTCATTTTTCACCTCTTTGGTTTCTTCGAGGGGTCACCTTATAATTCTGACCTGAAGCTCGTACACTTTCATCAGAGTTTCCCATCAGTTTACCTCTGTAGCAAATTCTCATTTTAATATGTCAGAAATAGGTGCGAGGCATAATAAGTAAATAACTCCAGGATAACAATGTAATTGACCTGTCAGACTGGGAAAACTTCAGATGAGGTAATGGAAGCTTGTTTGCTTTTAATTTTTATTGCTGTTATTTATACATGTACTGTTCAGTTTGGTTGGCATATGTTTTGATAGCAGCATGCTAAAAACTGTTACTTTTCTCAGCATTTTCTCTCATATAGTATTTTCTGTAAGGGTATAAATTTATAAAATGTGGACCCATACGGAGGATGTGGGTTCAGCGAAGACACTAAACGTTATTTTCAGTGTCTTAGGGTTTTTTCTGGTTTGTGTTTAAATAGCATTTTACCAGCAACCCCAGCGTGATAAAACTCTGTTTCACTTTGGGTTTGAGTGGGCTGGGCAATTTCTTAAATGACAGTTTGTTACTGGAAAATCTGCTTCACCAGAACTGGAAGGCTGGCTGTTGCCAAGGATTCTGGATTTCTGAGACTGACGGGGACAGCTGCGCACAGATTGTCCCAGGACGGGCTTCCTGGCAGGCAGGCTCTTTGCTGTAGGGCTGGGAGCCCCGGCACAGATGCTGGGTATTGCTGGCTTGGTGTCAGCTCAAGAGCTATCAGTTTGCCAGGGTAGGTGGGTATCTGAGATGCTGCAGAATAGGAAGCCAGGTATACTTTGAAGCTTAGACTTTGAGGTTAAACTTCATTTCACAGTTTTCTAAAACGAACTTGCCACCAAACAGTTGCCACTTCTACTAGAAATTCCAAAGATTCTACTTCTTATTGCAAAATTTATGACAATGATTTATTTAAAATTGTAGTTTCCCAGCTGTCATGTGCAGGCATATAATTTTTGTGAGCTAAACTAGGAAGATTTGCCTATTGCCAACATATTTAAAAGTTAATTATCATGGATTAGTATGGATATGGCTACAACTGAAGAGTCTCAACTGACAGAGAATAGAATTAGAAAGTATATATTCAGGTTGCATGCTTCACACCCTTTCCTACCAAAGGCTTTGCAAATCAAACTGTACCAGCCTGGAATTTGGAAGAACTATTATTTGAAAGCTAAAGTTCAGCTTCACAGAAGGAAGAACATGATATTGGTAATGAAATGTTGGGACTGCATAATCACCACCTTACTTCGATGTCATATACACCATTGACCTTAGCAGAAATACAGCAGTGTCAAAGTGAAATAAAGTAGTAAAGGATCAGTTTCTTTGTTGCACTGATTTCCAAAAAGTTCTCCCTGAAGTAAAACAAAAGGTTTGTGACCTCGTTGCAAATATATTAACAGTGGTGCTTGTATGGGTCATAACACACATGTGCTTTGGGTTTGTGTTTGCTGGCAGAAGGATCTGATCCTGGGTGGTAGTGTGGTAACCCCCACAGTCGTTTCTTGGGAGTTTTCTTTTGGGATGAGAGATGGTCCTACTCCATAAACTGCCACAGCTTGAGCATCGCTTTTCCTTCCCTCTCTGCTGTCTTTGAATCATCATATTCTGAGAGTGGCAGATTCCTTTCACTGGGTTTACACACAGAGAGAATGCCACTGTCCTGGATGACTGTACGTGCAGTTTCAACAAGTCCTATTGTTTTCTGGAACATACTCCTTAAGTCTGTTTTGTCCTTCTGACAATAAGCCAAGAAACAGAGCAAAAAGGCTTTCCATGCAGAAATAATCAATTATTCCATGCATGCAATCAGATTAACTACTATAAGAGCATTCTAGTAAGGTTTGCTTAGATTTGCTTCCCAGTCTGCTTCCCTCCTCCTTCCCCCTGTCCCTCTGCTTCCATTTTCTGTCAAACAAAACCAAAACTAAACCAATACTTTTGATGAAAATCTGCAATGTTCTTTCTGTGAAAGATGTTGTTTTGCTAAATCCCACATTATGCGTGAAAAACACCTTAAATGAAAAATTTTCTGCCAACCTTAATAAATAGGTTGTTTTCAGGTGGCACAGGGTTTAGGATGAATGGATGTGGTCTCTGTGCTTTCTTTAATTTATTATTTTTCTGTGTGTAGTCTTATAAAATTCACTGAGAAATATTTGTTATGTTTGGGTGGAAATTAGTTTACTTTTCTTTATATATTATTTTTGGTGTGAATTGTTGTTTGTTGGTACTTGTTAATTTCAAAATAAAATCGCAATGTTTTGCATTAAAATCATCCCTATGCAAAAGGTTTCTACCAGGGAGAAACAAGTCATCATTGAACCTTCTTCGGGTAGTAATTTCAACCTATTAGCAAAATGGATTGTAATTTGTGAGGCTGTGTTTACTTTTTATTTTTCTGTAGCACCAGGACGCCTGTTTGCAGAGCCTAGGCCCATTTTGCTAAATCATGTATAAATTCAGGTAAAAAACACCCTGTTTCTGTCCCAGAGCACTTATGATCTCAGCGTAGAGAGGAAGGCCAGATAGACAGAGAGACAGGAAGCAAGAAGAAACAATGAGGTATTTTCAGTCATCTTCATAGCGGTGTCCTTAACCCATCAGCAGTCTAATATTAGATACCCCTTGTCAAGTTTTGGTACGTGTTGTAGAAGAGGAGATAATTAAAATCTTTGAAGGGGGAGTAATAAGTTATGCTGGAGATGCTTCTGAGGAGCCCTTTCTAAGTGTGTAGGGCAGGGTAGGAAGCAGCAGAGATGGGGGGTTTTGAGAGTCTAGTAAGTGAGGTGTGCAGGAGCCAGTCTCCTGGCAGGGCCTGAGCGCAGAGCCTGGCTGGGAAGGGTAGTGAATGGGAGCTGAGCCATGGCCAAATGCCAGGAATGCCCCCAAAGTACTGGTAGGAGATTCGCAGTGTGATAGATGCTCCTGAGTGCTATACCTTTCTCCTAAGGATCTGTGCCACATACTAAAGAAGGCTCAGTTAAAAATAATTTTTCAGTGCCTGGCTCTAAGAATTTAATCTTCTATTAAAGGCCAATATCTGATTGAAATAAGCCTAAAATCTACTATTCACTTTACATTAGTCTGCAGCTTACCTCTTCCTCGTGTTCATTTGCATTAAACTCCATCTGGAAGCATCAGAAAGATTTTGTCTGACCTGGAAGTGCCTCCGCCAAAACAGCAGAGAATTTTCAGAGGCACTCATCTGTGTTATTCCTTTGATTTTTTTTTTTTGTGAATGTCACTGGGAGCTGGTACCCGCTTCTCTGAGCCCCACTGAAGGTTCCCATCATAAAGGCTAGCTGGTGAGTACGTTGTTCAGTGAAGAAGAACACATCTGGGGAGAAGTGTGATACTCCTTGCCCCTTTGGAGGCAGGAGGTCCAGAGAGGCAGAATACCACTGATGATTAATGGGCAGAGTCTTATGTCTTTGGCCTAAAAAAGGCAGTGGTACCATCATTGTTAAAAATCAAAAGATGGTCTTATGTCATACCGTCCCATTTTGTATATTGGTCATATAACATGTTACTATTCTTTGGATCCAAGTGGCTAGCCAAGATGGAGCGCTTCACAGATTTGTTTCAGATAGGGAAAGAGATTATGAAGGGAATGGATCAGGTACTGTTAGCGCAATTCAGTTCCTTTACAAGGAAATACAAAATCTTGAATGATGACAGAGGGAAGCAACAAAAGGCAATTTTCCTTCTTACTCCACCAGGTCCTTTCAGCTAGGACTTCAATTTCTCATTCCTTCCTCGGTTTAAGGGCATTTCTTTGTCCTACAGTACCAATGTTTGCTCTTCTCCCTGTTTTTCTTTCTGTCCCTACTTCTCCACTTGTGCTGTTTCTTGTTTACATGTACCCCTGTCAAAAGTAACAGTGAAGAAAGCCCTACTGCCCAAGCAGTTCAGGTTTCTGAGTAGATTCAGAACTGTCTTTTGGGAGAGGCAGAAGTGTATGCCAATGCTTTGGATTCACAAGTTACTAGTATTTCAGCTATCCACTGCCTTAAAATAGCTTATTGGACTTTTCACTAAGTAGGGCAACAATTATTGCATTGGCCTTGACATGCTTTAATCCAAGCTATCACAGCCCAATACATGTGTTAATAATGAGTAAGTATTCTATTGGCTATAGCCTGTATGAATCATGATTTGAATAGTCTTCCTCAAAAGCTGTGTCAACTCTTTGTATCAGTGCAGTGGGAAGTAGAGAGACATTGTTAGACTTATGTGCTTTGCAAAGCTGATTTGAAGGGAACAAAATTCATGCACATCTCGATTAAGTCCAAAAGATGTAGGAAACCTCCTTTTCTACTATCAGAGTTTGGATTTTGACTAGCTGATTGGTGGATGTGAGGACATTTTTGGCAATATTATGGTATACATTAAGCGGGTGTTTTTGAAAACCTGTGTTAAGGTCAGCCAAAAAACTGAGAACAACTTGGAAAATATGTTTTGAATTCCACTTCACTGTGGTCCATCTTGAAGGTTTTTCCGAGAGGATCAGAAGAGGTTCTCTTTCCTTTGTAAATCAGAGGTTTTCTCCATCACTTGGGTGTATAGCGGGAAGAAGTTAACCATGAGATGACAAATGCCATTTTAAAACCTTTATCAAAGAACACAATTTCTCAGGTGAAAGCTGGTTTTGCCCAAAGCTACCATGGTTACTGAAATGGGGGGGGGGAAAAAAAAGGATGATCCCTTGAGGCATTTAAAGGAGACATATGTGTTCATCTTTGTTGTCAAATGGTTGTTGTACAAATTAAATAGTTAGTTCCACTTGGAATGAAATCCAGGTGCCCTCTTGCCCTCCAGACAGAGTTGCTCAGAACTGGGTTTTTCCTCACTAAATGTACTGGTGGAGGCTTTCATGCTCTTTGTCTAGATTCCTGGTAGGTGGGCTTTTCTGGGAGGAGTTTTAATACCTCAAGCTGCTTTAAGAAAAAGGTGAAATTAATACAAGTTGGAAGAATTGCTATAAACAATAATCTCTTACCTCCTTCAATCATATTTTCTATGCATAGTTCGTCTTCCTCTAAAGTAAAGCTTATGGATGTGGAAGTACCAAGCCGGGCATGCCAGGAGTCTGCCAGATTGCATTTTGGTTGGCTGTTAGGTTTAACAAAAGATGTATTTTAAAGAAATTTCTATGTGGTCATGTTTCCACAATTCAGAGAATGGCCATAATTGCTCTTCCTTGAAGCAGCTACTTCGTGGGAGCTATTAGCACATATCAACCAAGCCTGCTAAGGGAAAACCTGGCCTGTTGCCTAAACTTTACACCATGCAAGAAAGAATTCCTGCATGGAGAAGCAGGGCTGCATTTCTTCCATATAATCTTGTCAGCCCCTTTGGAACAGGAAGATTAGGTCTCACTCCACCTATTTATGGGACAGTTTAAGGGCAATGGGTCTGTTTTGGCCCACCTGCAAACTGCTAAAAGCTTAGGAAGTGGCTCCATGGTTCCTGGCCTGACAAGCTGTCTTTCCAGATAATGGGATTCCTAAGGTCAGGTGGCAAGGAGCAGATCCCAGAAAGCGGAACTCGTAGCAAGCAAATGCTAGTGTAATGGTTTCCTGGAACGTTGCAGATGCAGGCACGTAAGTGGAGGTGGATACCGACAAATTGGCTTACACCTGAAAGGGGAAAATTGAAGGCAGAATACTGTTGCTGTCCTTACATTTGACTCCACAAAATGGACCAGTTCTGCTGTATGGCATGAAGAGTGCTCTACTAATCTGAGCACTGTGTGGCCAAGCATGATACTAAAGTATCTCTCTCTTCTGTTAATTCCTTCGCCTCTTCTGATTTTCCATAAAATAAAGCCATCCATCAAACTAGTAGACATCTCCCTTTTTACTGGGAGGGCAGTGAAAACAGCAACACAGAAAGTGAGGTTTTTCTAGAGAACAACCTACAGTCCTCAAATGAAACTCTTGGCTTTGGAAAGAAAAAGCATCTCTTTCCATATGTCATAGAGGAATACTTGTACCCCCATCTGAGGACCAACTATTGGTGATAGCAAATATGGATATGAGACTGTTGCTCGGTAAATTCTTTTTTTGCCTCAAAGAATACAAAAAATGGTGTTCCTCCCCTTAGTGACATCTTCCTATGTGTATTCAGAAATTGTACTAATGACTGAGCTTGTGAGCACAAGATGTGGATGGAGGAGATCTCCATGTGGAACTGAACTGGACAGACAAAATATGAAAAAGGATGTACCTCACTGATAACATTTCTTATTTCTGTGTTAGAAGAATCAATCCTTTCTGTGATTCTTTTATAGTACATTTCACCCAGGCAAAGAGCTGTAAAGCCTAGTTTTGTATTGTTTACCTTGGTCTGTTTGGATGGATTTTCCTGTAAACATCGAGGATCAAAACAAAATTAGCAAGCTCAAATCACTTCAGCCTGGTGCTACCAGGTTTTGTACTTTCCTAAGAGACTTTATTTATACAGTGCCCTCTGCATTGTCATAGATGCATGATTTTTTTGCCCAGCAATCTCTAACTTTTTGGTTCGTTGACTGTTTTCTTGATTGAAGTCACTTAGTGGCATGAATGACAATAATTTTTAGACAATTGGTTGGCTATAATCCTTGTGCACAAGGCCCACATGGGTCAATTAATTGACTGTTTCAATGTTGTCAACCTAATGAAGCTACAGAAATCTTTAGTATCGGTATGCTTTAAACATATTCTCATGTTGTTGAAATAGTATGAGAGTACAGCAGCTACGTTTTAAAATATCTTAAACGTTGAAGGTTTATGAAAATTATGGAGTTTTTCTAGAATATAAAAACTTATTGTTTTTAATACTTTGATTTCCTCAAAGTTTTTCTGAGCTACTGTATTTTTATTTCCTCTGCTTTTCAATTTAGGTTGTACCGCTGGTTGATATTTTTGGGCATTATGATAGTTCTAGTTAATCACTTCCACTTCATTTCGAAGACTTTCAGTAGCACTTTTGGAACTGTCCCCTTCTTCCCTGCCCTCTCCCTGACACCTCTCCCCCCATTAAATTAATTTTTAAATCCATGAAGAAGAGGTTAATATAAATCAGGAAAGTCAAGATGAAAGAAACTGAAAATTACATGGGTGTTTCTCATACAATGCTGAGGAGGGAATTTAAATGCTGAATACTTTGCTACACCTGGGATCATGGTAAGGTTTCTGAGATCTTATGCAAATTGCAGGCACTGTACTTTAAGCACTCAGCTGTAGGCCTTATTACAATTTTTTTTTTCTTTAAAACTTCCTAAAGGTCTTCTCTTCCCAGCCTTTTCCTTTTGTGTTTGACTTCTCTCAGCGTGTGTCTGAGAGCAGTGCTCAGTGGTGCAGGCGGGATGGTGACACTGCAGGAGTCTCCACTATAGCACTGCTGTAACAGTGCTGCTGCTAATGATTCAGCTGAGCCTCTTGATTCAGCTGCAAGGTTATTCTGCTTTCCATTATCCTAAAGGTCTGGGCTTTACCTCATTTCTCTGGTACAACATTGACTTCAATACATAACCAGCTCAGCTGAGGAAGAGCCTAGTGTGAACTGTATTTTAATACTGAGAATGCCATTAGATATATCTCTTCTCATTCACTGTCTCCCCCTTTGTTGCCTTTTCCTTTAGGAATTAAACCCATTTTTGGGAGGCTCTCTCTGGAGACATTTATCCATTTTTTCTGCTTTTATAAGAAGCCTGTATCTCCATGCTCCAAATCATTATCTCCCTGTTTTTTTCCTCACTCTTTGCTGCCACCATTATTGCACTCCCTTAGGCCGAGATTCATGTTGCTAGCTGAAGTGAACTGATCACTAGCCTTCTAATCTAGGCTGGTCATACGAATTCCTATGGAGGAATGGAGAGAAGTGCTACGTATATTAGGATGGGCTGACTTGCCGACCAGATGTTCCTTTCTTTTTCAGTTGATTACAGAGGCAACCTAGACAGCTGCCTTAGAATGAGACATCTGTGTTTTCATTGGCTCAAGTAAGGTGAAATGAATCTCTCCCTGAGTAGGACCACATTCTCTTCTTGTGTTCTGCTCTGAAGCTTTAACTTTAATAGAAAACTAGCTACTGGGAGATACAGGTACAAGATTCTTGCAGAAAGTTCTAGATACTTGCATTCACTCCTTCAGATGGAAGTCTGCATCCTCTGCTTTCCAATCTAAGAAACATCAGTGGCTCACTATACAGCATCCAGGTCTGGTTGAACAGACCTGCATGCAACTGAGCAGGTTGCATAAAGCAACCAGACCTTCAAGGAAAAAGACAAGCAGCCTTTTGCATGTTTGGCCTTATGAAAACCAAAGGAAAGTTGAACTGATCTTTATTGACTTGAAGACCAGAGATGTTCAGCTGTACTTATGTCAGGATGGATCTGTAAAGCTGGTCAGAATGTGCACACCCATTAAATCAGAGCCTCTGGCCCTCAGATGCACAGATTCTCATTGCTGCGTAATGTGACCTGGGAATCACTTCCAGTGAGGACTCCTTCCCAGAAAGGTAGGCAGTGTGGCTTGGGGGTTGGAAATGTTTCATTAGTGGATCTGGATTCCTGATACCCAAGTGCCTTGCCAAATGCAAGATCTTTTAGTGGACAGTAAGATTTGAAATGCCAGGTATGAAAAGCAATACTTTGATGTTCCCGTTTTTCTTTATGAAAGAATCTTTCTATATAGTAAAGGTAAAAACAAAGTTTGAAATCATTGACCTATTTATCTTAAAAAAGTCAGGAGGTAGGTTAATAAATTTTTAAGGCCTGTGACCCTCAGTACTTCTGTAGCAGTGCATCTGTGACAGATGAATGGGAACGTACTTGTGTAATACACACTATACATATGGTTTGTATATTTGTATCTACAAACATATATAGGTGTGCATATATATATGTATAAACATACTGACATTTCTTTCCCCACCAGTACAGTGAGAATATATTGCAAAAAAGGTATATATGGAGTTTCTGAGCAAGTGATCTGAAAAAACTGAGGGGCTAACTAGCTATAGACTTGATTTTATTTATAAACTAGCAGATTCTTTTTTTAAGAGGGAGAACTCAACATTGTCTTAAGACACTGCCAGTAACCTCTCATGGATTTTAATCAAGAATAATAATCCTTCTTGTTTAGCTCAGTCTTCCTATACATTGCATGATTTTTTTTTTCTCCTGCGAGGTGATTGAAAATGCTCATACAAATAGCAGCATTTTACATTTACATTACATTCTCTAGGTACCTGTGAGGCTCTATTGCATTTCTGTAGATCCCAGTTGGTCTCATCCATATTAATTGCTGCTGGATTTTTCCACAGATCTGCTCAATTTACAATGTTTGTACCGAAGGGGAGACGCTTAGTTAGAAAAAGATGTGGTGTCAAAATGTGGTGCGTATTAAAATGCCAGGAGGAAAGCTGTACAATAACCTTTACAGCAGCACATACTCCATTACAGAAACATAGATGTGGGAAAACTTAAAAACTGTCGATCCTTTCTTCCCTGCCCCCTTTTCCCACAGAAAATATGACATATGTATTTCAAACTGTATGGTGTGAGCATAATTATCTTTGCTTTAATGTCTTGCCTCCTTCTTTCCACCATTCTCTATTGCTGCAAGTTTATCCCAATACAAATCTTGGCTTGTAATAGAAATCTGTTCTTGACTAGCTCGGCTGCAGCCCCTAAACCCAGATTCTGGAAGCAGCGTGGCTAGAAAATCTGTCCTCCTTTACGCTACCCCCCATCCCCCTCTCCATCCCCAAGAAAATACCTTAAACGTTGTATTTTTGTCAGCTATGAGGAGCAGTGCTAAGGTATGTGCTGGCATGAGATCTGACAGAGGCACCAAGGATGCATATTGCCCCGCCACACAGGAGAAGGCATGCACCCTGATTGATAACAGCGTGTGCAGATGTGATAAACACAAGGAGGTGCAGGCTGCTTTTGGGAAATGGAATAGCAATGCAGAGGAGGAAACGGGATTCCCCCAGGGCCTTGTGCTCCGTCGGTGGTGGGAATCATGAATCTCCTCAGATGGGAGGGAGTTATTCATCATAAAGACTATTATGCCATGCGAGACATTGCTGAAACAGAACACCACAAAGCTATTTCATATCTTATCAGGGTGTA
Organism: Larus michahellis; assembly: GCF_964199755.1. Lineage (NCBI taxonomy): Eukaryota > Metazoa > Chordata > Aves > Charadriiformes > Laridae > Larus > Larus michahellis. The sequence goes on along the minus strand of NC_133898.1, from coordinate 45,091,132 downwards.
TTAATAATGCAGCAGTAATAATAGAAGTACAAATTAAAAATAACTGGATGGGCAGATAAGCAGAGTTCTTGAGATTAAGGGGATCGTGAATTGCTTCAAACAGTTAATTGCAAAGCAGCACATAGAGGGAAATTTGCCTTTGCTTTTTTGCCTTTATTATTTTTTTATTCTTCATCTTATCTCTATAAGCATTATTTCTAGGGCTTTTACATAGACGCTAATAAGCACAATATTTCCTCAAGATTTCAGACTGTTTTTATCTCCAAAGAAATGGAGTATCTTTTGCTGATCCATCTAATTCAGTAGGGACTAATAATGCTGAATAAGAACAGTATTCTGATTATTAGCCTTTCTCTACATAAACCTCTTATCATTTTCTCCTCCCACTCCCAGCCCACAATATAAAGGCAGACAAGACATTACAAGTGTCAAATATTCAGGTTTCAGGACGAATTGATGCAGATTGTTCCTGGAGGTTTGTAAGCTCCTTCTGAATTGCAGTGGCATGAAATCCGCAGCATCCACGAGTCTCTTGAGGTGTAATAGCAGGGCTGGGCAAAGAGAAACCTGAGTATCTAGTTCTCTGGCACTGGATGATTGTGCTGCGCCCAGTCCGCTCTTGCTCAGCCTATGTCTGTCAGTCACTGACCTGACAGAGCTTCACCTGATTTGGGGCCTCTGCATGGTTCCTTTCAATAGAATTAAAATAATGACTCAGAACTACTCTTTGGTTCCCTGATGGGTACCAAAATGTGCCTTACTTAGGCATGAGACTCCTGTCACTGTGATTTCAAGTCCTATTTGCTAAGCAATTTTCAGGACACTCAAACTCTGCTCTCAATGAAATAGGTATCGGAGCTACTGCGATGTGCAGCCATTTCACACAGCTCCATCCAAGCAGCACTAGCCCACTGGGAGATAAGGCTACCAAGGGAAGGCCATTTGATTGAACGCCCGACACACGGAAGGAGCAGAAGCTTAGCAAAGAACTGCAGCACAACTATTACTCCAGCATTTTTCTGGAAAGCAACATCATTTGTGAAACTAGCAATATGGGAGCTCAGTGTCAAAGACTGTAAATCATATGTCATCCTGCTTTTAATATGGTTTTAGTAGTGCAAAAAAGCTTCTGCGTATAATATTGTTATTACCGAAGAATTCAATCTACTGTACAGAGTAGTTCATGACAGTGGGTTGCCACAGGAATATCCTCCATGATTTGTCAGATTAAAAAGGTGAAGAAAGTTGTTGCTTAAATATTGGTTTCTTCAGTAACAGGAGATAGAAGAAAGTAAGTCCTTTGGAGGGGAGGGGAAGAGAGAGAACTTGGAGAGGAGGAGGTTGGGGGGCAAGGATGAAAGGATGGACATAGCAGTAGGTGAATTCACCAGCTTTGTTGTCAAGGTGAAGCAATGAAAGTAGGTAAACTATATTGGCCAATTTAAACGTAGGCAGACTCCATTTACCTGTGTTTACTTGTGACAAAAGCAGTGTGTGAAACATTTTCATGTTGTGAACTAGATGACTGAAGCACTTTGAGCGCATGAATTCATGTGGATGGTGAAAATTTCAGGGTTCGTAGGCATTTTTACAGAAACTGCCAACAAACTGAGTATCCATGATACTCGTTACCCATTATAATAGCTGCTGTCATGCTATTAAAGTCTATCAATCCAAATCTGGATTCTCTTCCTTTTGTTTCCTCCCCAGAAATTATTCACAAATGTTTTCCATCTACCTATTCATGTCTCTGATGCGCATCTTATTGTCCCTAACTGCCAAGAATGTCTCTTGTTTATCTCAGTTTTGCTGTTGCACCTCCATTGGCCGTGGTGCTCTTCCCACCATCATTGCACCCTCAGGTGGCCTCTCTCCTGAACCTGTGATCCTTCTACCTGTGCCTGTTCCAGCCTGAGCACTGCATCTTAAATGTGAACATTTCTTCTTATTCAGGAAGGCTTTTTTTTTTCCCTTGATGTGTTTTACCTATGTATCAGTAAACGGTTTGCTTTCTTTGTTGCATCTAAAGGGAGGAAAAGGGAAAAAAGGAGAGACATGCAGTCAGTTACTGAAAACTCGAGTTAAAGTATAAAAATTGAAACTGCTCTTCTCTCATGTCTGGGTCTCCTTTCACTATATTCTCAGGCAATAATCACAAAACAACGATTAATGAGACAATCCTTGTTTTAAGGCATTGTCGGCATCCACTATTTCTCAAGGCTATACTGTGGACATTTGATCAGGGGACTGAACAGATCTGCAAAGAGTACCACAGAGGCAGACTATTAATATTTTCTTAGACATTTCCCAGTTACTGTCTGGACAGAAAATATACAACGTGCATGCCTGCCCTGCAATTTCCCCCCCCCCCCTCGCTTTTTCAAAGAAAGTTTGTAAGAGCTGAAAACACCTTCTAGGCTCTAAGTGTTTTCATAGGAAGCCTTTGCATCTCAGTAGGGTTTTTGTGATTTTCTAGGGATTTTTTACGTGTGTTACGCTATGATTTATATCAATCTCCTCCTACAGGGTAGTCCCAGACCATATGGAAACATGGATAGAAAGGATATGTTCTAGCTAGCAAGTGAGTCTAAAATACCAGACTGTGGACAAAGCTCAGCTTTCCTTTCTCTGCAAGTTAAACTTATCTTCACCTTTCTCAACCACCCTTCTACTTCTGTTTAACTTGCTCCCTCATATTCCAATTCTTTTTTTCTTTTATTTTTAGGTTCTTTTACTACTGTGAGATAGAAGAGTATTCACCAAATTTTCTGACCCCCTTGGAAATCTTTTAAAAATACACTACTAAGTAAACATGTCTATTACTTAGTCCAGGATCAAATGACCTGACAAGACAGATAAAGCAAAGCTGTGGTAACCTGCTTCTCCCTGCCGTGTTCCCGACACCTTAATCCTGCAGCATTGCTGCCCTCCCATACCCCTTGTTCATCTCCTTGGAGGACTGTTAGTATCTTCCACCTAACTGTCAGAGGCACAATGCACACAGCTTTACATTGCAACATGCAAGTAAATGAATCAAGTCCGAATTTTTAATGGTTGTTCAAAGTCCAGCTGATAAGTAAAAATACGAACCAAATTCTGCTACGACTCTTACAAGCAGAAGGCAAATGCTGAATTAAAATGGTTGTTTCATGAACACTGTCTGTTCCTGCTGCTGGGATTTTAAGAATGGAAAGATAAATTGTACCGTGCTTTTGCCTGGCTGTGCAAGCCCAGGGGGATATTCACAGATCTACTCCTCATGTACCCACCCAGTAACACCACACATAACAGCAACACATGTGGTAACTGGAGTTCAAGGATTATTTAGGACAGCAGTCACCCCACAGTGGGCAGGGGGCCCTCCGGCAACAGCCTTTTCCTGTGTGGGGATGTGCAGGAATTCTGTTCTTTGGATCCCCAGAGACATGTTATGCTGGAGAAATCAATTTTTCAAAGAGACCATGGGAGCCTGCTTCGTTTTAATAGTTTGTATTATATCCCAAAATGGAAGCAGAATGGAAAGATACTTTCTTAAAAGGAGAATTTTAGGACCTGATATTTTCAAAATCCAGACAGCTACAGATTCAGACCAGTGGAGGGAAAAGCTGTTGGTGGTCTCTCAGTGAACAGACAAATAGATCAGGAAAACCAGTATGTGAATTAGCAGTCTTGACTGAGAGCCCAAGATTAAACGGGCGCAGACACTAAACAATCCTCTTTCCCCTTCAAATGGCCCTAGTCAAATAGACTTGAGATATGTTAATAGGTAAACTGATCTGGATACAGTTTATGCAGTACCTGGTCTATTTAGAGAAAGATTTTGACCTCCAAAATTGTTACCATGGCATCTTCCGTAGTTTTTAATTAACTTAGTTAAAAAAAATAAAATTAAAAAAATAAATCTTGATTTATGCACGTTGGGCAGGCTGTCCCAGCAATCATGCTTTCAGTTCACATCCCAGCCTGTGCATGCAGAAGTCAAACAAAAACACCTCTGTCATGCAGTGGTGCCTTTTAATTTACACGAATCAAATAGCTGCCAGAGACCACATCAAGTTCAAGAGTACAGGGAAGGAGGAGGAAGGATGAGGAGGATTATAGACTGACAAGAAGAGCTTCATATTAAGTGAGATGTTAATTTGCATTTGCTAATATTTAGTTGAGCTTGAAAGTAAAGGCTGTTGCAACCCCATAATATAAAAATGCTTTTGCTTGTGCTTTTTTTCCCCCATTAAGAAGCCAATTTGTCTGTGTTTTACTGAGCTTAGAGATAAGACAGATAGGGAAAGAAGTGAACCTTCCTTTCAATTCAGACTGAAAAAAACCCCAGTGTGACTCTTAGCTCCATCTAGACATGCCTTTGTCATCATGGTTCAGATCTGGTCCCTTTGAAGAATTTCTTTTGAGTAGATGTTAAAAATGTCACAAAAGAATGAAGGAAGGAAGCTAAGAATGAACTGGAAATTCTTAGACGTTGCCTGGCTCAGATCATTGCCTTCACAGAAAGTACACAAGGTGGTAGATAAATTATTATCGCAAAGTAATAATTTTTATGTTATTGTGTAAATTGCTTTATTCTATCAGTTATGCTCATCAGACCCTTATACTTGTGGTAAGGGTGTAAGGGTGTCACCTGCAATTCACAGGTTTTCTTTCCTTTGAATTATCAGGGAGCACAAGCAAATGAGACAATACTAAAAAACTTAACCAATAATACAAGGTGGTTTAATTTAGTATGAATCAGACATAGAATACAGCTCAGAGATTAAAGCAGTGCATTGTGATTATGAAGAGCTCCTTGGAAATAATTCTTCCCTTTCTTTTGACCATGTGGGGTTTTTTCCCTCTTTAAAAATAATTGCAGTTAATACAGCTGATGAGGTGCAGAGGGAATACACGATAAGTGAAGGAGACTGACAGGAGCAGTATAAAAAGTGTAAATGGAGGTGCACAAGGACTAGTGTGCTGTGCTCATCTTATTTCTTTTGTTGTTGTTTTTAGCTACTCCATATCACAAATAACAAATTTTTTTTTTGTTTGGTCATAGAGAGGTTACAAGGATGCTTCTGATGTATTTGCATCGATTCTGCTTTAAGCCACTGAATATTGTTCTCAGAGGACGTTCATTGCTATGTGCTTCTGACAGACAAAGAGAAATAATTCCCAACTGAGAAATTAGGTACTTCTGAGGACTAGCCTTTTAGGATAGTGTCTGCAGTCAGAAAGGCTAATCGTCCAAATGATAGACATGCATGGTTGACGTTCCTCTTTATGCAGCCTTGATTGAGACACGATGAGCATGCTGCTGGCCTTTGCGGTGGATAATTTTGTTAGAACAATGTCCTCCGGGAAAGGCTTTTATACAGCAAGGATGACAAGTGTGGCAAATTGCTTGCAAACCCCAGGCCTAGAGGCTTCTCTTTCTCAAAGCTGCCAGCCCACAGTACAGCAGTGCTACAAAGCTGGAGTTCAACAGCTGTTTCTGCTGCTGTAAAAGGTGTTGCTTTTTTCCTAAACTCGTTGCTGATTTTCTCAGAAGGCTTGTTTTCACAGGACCAACAGGTTTGGGAGGCCGAGAGTACATGAAAACAGAACAGAACCAAATGCTCACAGTGAGGACTGCTTGTTTTTATACCAATAACAAGAGACACGATCACCTCCTGATGAAGTGAAATAGGGCACTATCTTCTTTCCGTTCTGTTTCTGATACAGAAATTTTGTCTGTGGCAACTGCAGCCTCTCACCGTCTAGTTTTCTTGCTTTTTATCTCTCCTATTTCTGTTGTTAACTGACAGCACCCACCAAAACCATTATATCCCATTGCATTCCTTACATACTTTGTAGTAGCTGCACCACAAGCATATAATATGTGATGTCCTGATCTTCTGATCTGCGTATCTTCTGATATATCTCGTGGTGGCGAGGACTCTCGTTCTAATTGCTTACAGTCTCATCAGCAGAAATGGTCTCTGCAGCAAAATGAAGAGGCAGGGCGTCATTGCCGCAATGGATGACAGATCCAAAAGGGTTTATAATCTAATTTCAGTTAATTAATGACTGTGATATGTAACTCTTCCAGCCTGCCTTTTTACTTGCTGTATCTAGTTTTCTGGACTGCGATACCACTCTCACTCTGCAGAATACAGCCCTTGGCCACAGCTTGCTCCTCATTGCTTTATGTCTTTGCTTCCAGGAATATGGTCCTTTCACGTTGTGTTCCACTTTTTCACCCTCCCACGTTCTTCTCAGGGCTGCCTTCCTTGTTGACTCCCTATTTTGGAATCTGTCTTTTTCTCTTACACCAGTCTGTCTTCGCTCCCATCCAGCTTCCCCCAGCTGTCCTTGCTCTGTTATAAAAGGGGAGGAAGATGCCGCGCTGCAGCAGAAGAAAATGATCAAGTAGATCAGGGCAGAGCTCTGTGAGAGCAGCTCTGCTGATCCGTGCTTATTTACATCTGCTAAAGATCTGGTGCCTAAAATCTTAGGAACTTGCACTTAACTCATCACGTCTTATTTTCTTCATAGATAGGAGAAGTAGACGAATACTTGGTTTTGCATTGCTTGTGTGAAGAGGTACACAAAAGAATGGTAATTGGTCCAGATGCCATTACTGCAATATAAAATGTCTGTATTAGCTGATATTTGAGATATTGCTTGCTAGAAACAGCATTTTAACAGACTTATCAGAGACAGAAGCTTCACATTCTCTTCCCTCCTGCTCAGCTAATGCTGCTGCTCCCTCTGTGTGGGCCAGAGTGGGGCTACCAGCTCCCCCTTACTCTCCCTTCCTGACCTCTCTTTGCTGCCTTCTAATGTGAGGATCTGCTACTATTTCTTCCATAATGCTTTTTATTTCTGCTGATGCCATGATCTTTATTGTACCTTTAGGAAGTATTTTTATGTTATGAATTATATTTTACTCCCGCACTGGTTTCTGTTTTCATAAACAAGCCTTACAAAAATCTCTGCATTGGGCAGTTACGTATAAATTTGATCCTTTTGTTTTGTTCACAGAGAGGATAAGGTAAATGATGGATTGCATTAATAAAAAAAAAATGTATTGCTGTATGTAAACTGGTCCCTTATGGTATAATATACCTCTCTTCAGCCCTGTATCAACAATGTGTTGAACAAGGCATTCATTTAGAAAAGGGGAAAAATATCACCTAGCCTGAAAGCTCAAGCCTAGAGTTAGTACAACATGAGGGTTAGTGAAGCATACAGACGCTTCTTTGTCTAAACAGTGTGCCAAGGCGAAAAAGGCCAGAAACGACCCACCTGGAATGTGGAAACTTTGGGACCATAAATGAAGAACCCCATTTTCATTTCGACAAAGAGTGTGTTTAGAGGTATGCTCATTATTTATATTAGTATGCTCACCCAGAAAGCAACAGAAAAGCCGAATAGGCTGTTCTGGCTTATGCACACTGTGGGACATGACAGAGTTCTCATGCTTTTCTGTTGAACGTAACTGTAAATGTTGTGTCAGGATGCATGCTAGTAATCCTAGAGAATAATCCAGGCAAATCCTGGCCTCTCCCAGCCCGCCCCTCCATCAAGAGAACTGTTGTCATGTGGAATTAAAGTACTCCTGAAATGACTTACCATGGCTGTTACATCATGTTCCTATTTGCAACTCTCTGGAGGTTATCAGCACGGTTAATTCATGTGTCATGGATATTGTTGAAGTTAACAACACAAATCAAAGTATATTTATAATATTGGTTTAGAACTCAGATAGTTAGAAATGTGTACACATTAAAAAAAAGAAAACCCTCATCATTCAGCCAAAAAAGTAACACTAGATTTTCTGTCATTAAACTGACAGGATATTATAACTGCTGTAAATAATACTGACTGCTAAAATCTTTTGGTCTCCCTAGTGGACAAATCAACCAAACATGGATTAACAAGTTTCCTCTAATGTGGTTTGCACTAATCCAATATCCTCTGATAACAAGAGAAGGCCTTTAATTAGAACATTTTGCTTTCTTTTCTGTGTATGCTATGACTTCTCAGAAAACACTTTTTAGATTTATGGTGTTCAAAGTCAAGTAAACTTTAAAAATCTATTACCTGAATGATGCCTGGGGACGTCTATGTAGGGCTTTTGCTGGGACACTGTGCCTGGATGCATGTGCCTTGTGGCTTGGATGAGAAGTAGTTTGAACATTACCAGAAAGAAGATGGACAGATTATTCCTTCTCCTTCCTTAGACTGGAAAGTCTGCAGATGGGTGTTGCTGGGCCACATTTTCAGTCCCGCATGTGCTTCACTTCATACAGGAATGATGTGAGGGATAACGGGTTCTAAGTGGCTCCTGACCTCCCTTGTGTGTTTGCACTATCTTTTGTTTTCAGTTGCAGGAGCTGAAGAGCTGCAGGGCGCTTTTGTGTGCTTTAAGTGGCCCTGCCAGCAGCCATTGCTTTTGCCCGAGAGTTTTTGGAGTGGTGCAGGCTCCTGCAGCATTTCCTTTGCTCGTGGCATACCTTTGACGCAGTGATCCCATATGGGGCTGTCCAGTGGGAATACAGATTTCCCAGTTATGGTGCTCTACCTTGTGAGACCCTTGTGTTGTGTGTATTAGATGAATATTGGCTCAATGACTTTGTTGTGCTGCTGCAGAGAAATACAGAAACCAAATTGCTCTCCGAGGCTGACAGGCAGACAGACCAGTAGCAGCCATCTGAGTTGAATGATTTCATTTTCATGTTTTAACAAAAAACAAAATGAAAATTATTAAAGGCGACAGTAGTAGAAGACAGGTTCTTTGACAGTTTCTGCCCTAGATGTCATTATGTTCTTCAACCAATAACCACTTTACTTTCTGGTAATGCCACCTTTGCTCTCTTCTGCCCCTTTTAGTCATCAGATTTATAGCAAAATGATTAGGGGTTGGAGGGAAAGAGAAGGAGGGGCTGGACAGGAGAGGCAGTAGTAAGTTACTTTACTAGAATACAGGCAGGCCGATGGCCGAATAACTTCACTGAAATTTTTGTGTAACAAAGCAGAAAACTGCCCATCAACAGGGATGCCTGAAATACCTCTGAGATCTTGCTGAGGATGGGGAAATGTTTAGTGTCGAATAGCTAATGTATTCTCAAGAACCTCAGAAGATGATTCTTACATAGCTTGTGTTTGGGTTTGTTAGGATTTTCAGTGTGTGTGATTAGGTTGGTGCTCTTCACAGAAAACCAGCCTTGCTCCTATTTAGCAATTCTATAGACTTCCCCCACTTTGGGGGAATTAACAGCTGGTCACGGAGAACCTTAACATGGTTGCAGTGCCAGAGATGTGCCAGACAATTTTAATGGGGTTTAAGATTTAAGCAAGGTTGTCAAGTCTCATGTGATGCATATGAGACTGACTGCAGCTGAACCTCGTCTTATGCTCCCCTATGGCCAGGACCGCATCACCTAGTTTTGAAGCCTGGTGAAATCTCCTTCCTGCTTTCTGACTGCTGACTGATGTGCTAACTAGCTGTGCCTGGTGTGTTGGGCTGAGGAGGAGGAGAGGTGTGACTGGAGCAGTACATGTTTCATGAACTAGCTCTGGGGCTCTTGCTCCATGCGAGTGGACGTGCAGCTGTCCCATGCATACAGTGTGCTGGTATGTAACTCAGCACATGGAGTTATATGCACTGGAACAGGAGAATGATGAATCTATCCAGACATCTGTTTTTGACTCCCTCAACAGACATTTTACCCCCTCAAGAGGTACATTATACCCATGTGGGTTTGCTCTTGACTACCTAAGCACACAATTACAGTCCTTCACCACATAAACCAGTCTTCCACATCAGTTGTGAATTTGGCTCTGTTGCAGAACAGTAATGATTTGAGCAGCTGAGAATCAGAGAAAGGAGGAAGAGTGAGGAGAAAAAAGAAAGTTACATTTCTGTCTTAATGAACACAGATATTTTAAAAGACTTTATTGGGGAGAAAAATATTTATTTGATACACAGTAATTTTGCAGTCTAAATGATCATCTCAGATGAACTCATGCTAAGAAATGACCTCTCCGTTTCTTCCTTTTTTTTATTTCTTCCTTTTTTAAATAAATTTTGAACCTTTTGAGAAGGCTGTGTATAAAAGTATTAAAATTCACAGCTTGGGGGAGAGAACATTGATTTTATCATTTTGTGTAGACACATACATGCACAGACAGAAGCCAAGTCACTGAAATAGTCTGTAACAAATGGATCTGATCCAGAAAAGTCTATGTAATTAGATTAGCCTTTGGCCTGGCAAACACTTCATAAAGTTCTGTTAATACAATGTGAGAGAGCTAGTAAAATAAAGAGGAATTTATCATGGGCTGAAATTGGAAAAAAAACCCAACCCTATTCTTTTGTAATTTCACGGCAATGAATTTACTGGATAAATATATTTATCAGTTGGTCACAATAAGGGCATTAAACTAGGAATGCTCAACCAACAGTATCCCTACTTTTTAGAGCAGTATTTTAAAAATCTTTACAGCTCTCAGTTGAGACAGATTTCCCTTCCATCATGCACTGAAGAATTGATCTTTAGTGGCAGTTATTGTTGTTATTTTTATCTTTGCCATCAGTTTGTTCAGTGTTGTTTCAATGATCTTCTCTTTTAAATCAGACTGGAAAAACAGATGACATATAGCACCAGATTATGGACCAGGTCCAAATGATTGGAGGAAAACAGAGTCTGAGCTGTGGCATAACACATGGGTGAGAGAGCAGAAGCTTTGGCAGAGCACAACAAGGGCCCACCTCGGCTCCTATTCCTCTGAAGGCAATTGGAATTTTATCACTGGTTTCAGTGGCAGCCTAATTAGGTCTCTGAAGGCTTTTGAAAAATCCCTCTTGACATCTGATGACTGTTCCCTGCGGTGTCAGTGGAAAAGGATGCATGTTCTGTCAGTGCAAAGGATGGCTCCACATGCAACTTTTTTTTTACTACAAATTAATATTATAGCACTTCTTTTGTCACTGTGTGGCTGAAGAGAAGTGCAGCCTTGTTCATGAAATACGGCGTGAGTTTGTTACAAACGCAGACAAATGGCACAGTAGGTTAATGCAATAGTCTATCTCTAGACATCTGGGTTCACACCCTTGCTCAGACCTTGTGTAAAAATGAGTTTGTAGTCCCAGAGGACCCTTTAGCACACCTCATTCACAGTATGCCTGCATGTTTTGGCAGGTTTCCATCTCTGGCCAGAAGCAGTTTAGGACTGGAATAGCAGCAGAGCTTTTCCAGGTGAGAAATGAAGAGTGCCGATAGAGAACTGCAAGAAAATCATTCAGACTCTGTCTATGGTAGATGACCAGAAATACCACCAATCCAATCCAGCATTTTTAGTGCTTGTTTGGACACTTCCACATTGCCATTTGTTCCAGACAGTTACAGTTCTGCCCGTTTATGCCTTCCCTGTGCGCCTGAATGATACCATAACGAAGGTGAGAGAAATCCTGGAAGTTCTGGGCCTACTTAACATTTATTCTCTCAATAATTTGGGGAGTAATTTTGAAATTTGGTGCTACGTTGAGCAATGCCTTACTTTTAAAAAATTAATCCCATAGAATTTATCAGGAGAGAGTAGTATTTAGCCTGATTAAGTGTTGGATTCATTGATTGTCAGATGCTGAGGGCAAAGAGATGCTCTTTTTCTCCTCAAGATACTAGAGTATCTTGCAAAGTAATTAATAGCATACACCTAATGAGTCACAATAGTAAGGCCTAGAGAACTGAGTCATGTAGGAATGTATAACAGAATGGAGGGAAGGAGGAGAAATCCTGCTTTTGAAGGCATTTAGTACAGGTGGAGATGCAAGGACATCAAATAGATCCACACAAACTCATGAACATGCCTACATGTATTTGGTAAACATTAGGTCAGTAAATATCAGTCCAGTCTCTTGCTGCCTCTGTCAAAGGCCATTACCTGGTGATTTAAAGGACATCTTCAACTAAGTTGCAAACTGTGCAGCAGCATTGGCTGGGGAAAAGGAGAGGAAGGATTCTTTTCTAACATCTGTGGACAATTAGGTGACATGGTGTAGTAGGTGGTTTGATTATTCGTAGCATCCCCTTGAGACCATAACTGCAGAACAAATCCTGTTAAGGTCACACCATCATCCAGACGCTAAAAAAAATAATAATCCAGTTACAGTGTTTACCTTAATAGCCTTATGTAGTAGTGAGTACTGCATATTGAGGGGAAATGCTTGGTATTATCATTCCTAGAGTTACTTTCCCTGCTTGAGAATCCAAAGTGAATTTTTTTTAATGCATTTATCATGGGATGTTAGAACTAGAAAAGCCAGCTTCATCCTCCTGGCATTTATATACCTCTCCCTTACTATAGTCCCCAATATTTCAACAGCAAAGTTCCCAATGTACAGAGGGTAGCTGAACCTCAAAATAGGGTTGATGTTACATTTTCAGAATTATATTACTGGCCATACTTATGCAGAAAGCGTTTGAAGTGTTTGGCCATGCGCTGGCTTTCTTCCTTCTCTTCACCAAAGGCATCAGCAGAGTTAAAGTAATTGGCTGTGTTCAGCCCTTGGGGCAACGGTAGTCTCCAGTCAGCCCTTCTCTTTCTCTTCTGAGGAAAAAAAGTGGTGGATGAGGTAAAGGAGACTCAAAGGCTAAGTTCAGTCCCTGATCTCCAGCCCCAGGTGCACTCCTCTTTCCAAAGACTTTGACTGTTGTTCTAATCTAATCAGAATACTTTGAAACTGATGAAATTGAAAGTTGGAACTAGCAATTGAGCCAAAAATAGCTGAAAATTTTTCAATCAGTTTTTGATGGGTTGTTTTTTTGTTTGTTTTGCATTTTGTTTGTTTGTGGGTTCCCCCCCCCCCAAAAAAAAATAAAAAATTGGGTTGACAGTACTCCATAGGTATGGAATATTTTCATTTCAAAATTACTTTTTGTTTATATAATGCATCATATAAACTACATTTTCAAAGTATTTTTAAATTCAGTGAGAGGAAAACACTTTGTTTTACCAACACGGACTTTTTAAATGAATCCAAAATAATTTCACCATTTCTCAGAAAATTTCAGTCTTGTGGATTTTTACTTCTGTTCAAAACAAAATCATATTTTGAAATAGAGAAGTTTGTCCTGAAAAAATAGAAATTCTGAGTGTTGGATCTTTAAAGATGTAATTGAAAGTTCTCAAGTTAAAATGTATTTGTGATTTCTTGCAATCAAAAGATCTTCAACTGTATATGTTTCAACAAGATACAATTTTTCCATTTAGATACATGTAAGTGAGAGTCCTCTTATCAAGGGAAAAAGGAGGCATTTTGCAATATATGCTGGCTGATCTGAGTTCGGAATTTTAACTTCAGGGAAATAAATCCTGCATTGCAGAGGTTCAGTAAGACAGGCTTTGAGTTCGTGTAGATATTTGCAACAGTGAGCGTCTGTTCCCAGAACCGAGTGGCTTGATCCAGCCACATCTGTATGGCCTATAGGGCCTGAGCTCTGTAGGATCCAGAATGCCTCTTTGCCTGCAGTGTCCTGCCTGATGAACTGAGGTTTGCTCCAGTCTTCAGAGGTAATTAAAGATGAATAAAATATATCCAGATAAGAAGGTTTAGGTTCAAGTGGGTTTTTTGAGGGTCATGTTAATATAGCAGTCTAGATGTAATCTGCTAGGTATTAGAAATATCTCTTCTGTGTTAGGTCTATAGAAAATAACAACATCCCAAAACAGCAAGTAAACCACCTTTTTTTTTCTAAAGGAAATCACTGGAGAGCCAAGGTAGCTGATGCATAAAGCGGATTCCATGTAACATATTCAGGCATCGGTGTACCTCATTAGTGGTAGAAACTTTTCTGCCAGGTGAGCTAGTAGGAGGAATTCTGAGTTACTTTTATCTGAAAGTCATTATAGATTAATGACATTTTCTTTCTCATGCCTTTGTCCATCTGGTCACTCGCAATATTTCAGAATACATTTCAGCGGATGCTGCAGTCTGTGGATGTTCATGCAGTAAGAGACATAGTAAATTAGACTTACTGTGCATGTCAGTGAGCTATACAGAAAAGATTTGAACCATAGACCAGAATAGTTTGGAAAGAGTTATTACGATCTGTCAAGTCAATAATTCACATTTTAGAAAAGCCCTCAGTATAAATTTACAGTTTGGATTCATTTTACAACCTATCAGGCCATTAATCAGGGCTTTGTAAGGTCCCCTAATGCAGTTTTATATAATCTGTATTTTTATGTTTTGACATGATGGACTGTAACAGCTTAATTAAAATGATATTAAAAGGTTTACTGAATCCCACACTATCCAAGGACATCCAGAGATAGTCACTCCATTGAAAACATGCCCTGTTCTATCTTGTTATTACACAGTGAATGGGATATGTCCTGAAGCATCTTGACAGAGACCACATTTCTTGGAACATCTACACAAATTGGTAGAAATTAATGACAGAATGCATTTCCTTTACTTTGGCGGGTTCATGCGCAATAGTCACCTTTACCAAAACTTGTATTGAATATTAGCTAATGCAAATTCACATGCAGTCAGGTAAGATGCCCAGAATTTAACAGAAATAAAGTAAGAGCAGTGGTACAGACAAAGCTGTGTGTGAACCATGACATGTTACCATTTATTAAGCTTTATGTTATTGAATAATCTGAATCAAAAGCCAGATGTAAATATACCCAAAGTTGAGATGCATGCTGTCCAAACTAAGATCTATATCCCAATTTTTTCTTTTTATAGCAAAAATACTATGTAAGAATGAAAGATACTTGACTATTAAAGAAGTAAACAGAGAACTGCATGGTTTGCAGCACTCACAGATGAGTGTTGCTTTGAGGACAGTCCTTAAAAAAACCGAAGGGCTAGTGTACAGCTATAGTAGTGGACAACAAGTGATAAAGGCAGCATTAGAAGTGCAATTAAAAACTGGCATTGTTAATTTTTCACCATAATAGTTGTCATAATGTCTGTGTCTGTACCTGAGGCTTCTTAGCCAGACAGATTTGTGATCCATTCTGTCTAAATGTGGTACTGTAAATTCCAGGAACTGTTTGGAAGGATTTTATGTACTGAAAGAAGTGAGGAAAACCCAAGTTGATCCAAGTTAGGGCCTTGGCCCCACCAGTGAAAATCTGAATATTGTTGAAGTTGGCATGACTCTCATTTGGATCCCGGCCCAACCCTGGCCACACTTGCTTTCAGTGCTTCTCGCATCTCATACTGATGCATATGATCAGTCTGTACTCAGGCAGTCCCACTTCAAGACATACCTTTTTCAGGTTTTGTGGTATAAAACCATCCTGCACCAGATAGGCAGGCAGGAGAGCTGACTCCTTCCCTACCACACAGTGCTGATTTAGGGTCATGTTTAGATTTGAAGCTTGAATATTTCATCAAGCCTCATTCTGTGCTGGACATTAAAAATCACTCTGTAAGTGCTATTTGTTGTGGCATCTTCTGCCTTTTATCTTTCTGATACATTTTACCTTGCTTATTTGTTCTCCCTGTGCTCTAATCTACTGTGGGAATATGCTTCTTAAAAAAGCCCTCAACCGCTAACCCTTTTTTTTTTTCTTCATTAATCTCTCTATGTTGTGATGACTGACAAAATATTACAAGGCATCAAAGATCATTTCTTCCCTGAACTAAGCTACAGTAATGACAAGTATGGAGGATGAATTATCTTAAAATGAAAGATTCCTTTATTGCTCAAGAGAAGGCTAGTTGCTTCAATCATTTATGAAACCTGTGCACTAACTGCTACTTTCATAGTCATTGTCTGCATGCCGGGCCACCCATGACAAATAGCAGTGTTACCGCAGAAATTTTCATAGTAGGTGGAAAAGGACTGTTTAAATAGATGGATTGCTAACAAATTCATTGGTGTAATAGCCAGAATACCTCCAGTAGTGTCAACAGAGATGCAGTGTCTCTGCAGGAATTACCAAGGCCTTTGCTGAGTGATCTCAGTTTTGAGAACACTGGATCTCATTGTTAACTCATGGTGACACCATTGCGACCAAACTGGAAATCATAAGATTTTAGAAGAGATGAAGCATCCACCTCTGTCACCCACCTGTGAGAGAGAGTGGATGGAGCCACAGAATTGTTGCCTGCCCAACCTCACCAAGACCATCCACTTGTTCTTATCCACCATCAGATCACTCTCCCTGCACTAGAAAAGAGAGAAATCAAATTGTCAGTGTAGTTCAGGCTAGCTAAAAGTGAAGTCCTCTTCAGCATCTCCTAAGTAATCAAGAGTTTGATCTCTAGAAAGTAAGTTTATATGGCTGATGCAGTCCCCATCCTGGTGATAGGTGCAGTGGAAAGAGCCTTGCTTGTATATGTAGAGTCTGGAATGAGATTATTCTGTTACTTAAATAGCATGCCTAGAAAACTGATCACACTAGGTTTAGGATTTGACAAGGAGGAATCATTTTGCCACTTAAAAGGAAGTTTTTTAAGCCATGCAGGACTAAAGTGAACTTCATTAAACCTCTGTTTTCATCATCTTGCTCATATTTGTCAAGAGTGATTATAGCCCTTACCTATTGCTACTCCACTTACCGCTGGTTGCAAATTATCAGCAAAGGAACTGGAGTTATCCAGTGCTTCTCTGTTAGATCATTTATTAAGAAAAAGCAAAGCTTCCCATAACGGTAAAAACTGCTTGCTCCTTTGATAGTTGCTTCACCGAGATACCAGGAAGAGGTAGCGTGCTTACCATTGTCTTCGTTTATATTGTTTGTCCAATTGCCTTGTCAATCTGAGTTTTTTGAAACCCAAACATAAATGCCTTTTTGCATTTCTATTGAGCAGCTCAGACTTACAATGAGGATTGTTTTAAATGTGCATCTGGAAAACAAGACAAAATAATCCTATATAACTAGCAGTTTAGGGACAAAGTACTACTATGGCAAAGTTTTGCTTTAAAAAGGCTCTCATAATGACCATTGCATTCATACTCAATAACTCCTTATTTTGTGTTTTGGTCATGGAAAAAGCTAATTACACTCAAGGCAAAAAAAACGTATTTGCAGTACTCAATGAAGTTCGTATTTATAGTTCTTGTGGACAGCAGCTGCAGGCTATCAGCCTGGACCCTTGATAAATGGTTTTGACATTTCCTACAGACACCCCTCACGAAAAAGGCTTTTTATTTATTCTCAGATGTTGAATTCTGCATTATTGATCAGGTGCCATTCATTAAAGGCTGCTACTTGCTAGAAAGAATTATGCAGTCCCTAAGCTACACGCAACATAATGAATTATTCCGTTGACGAACAGCAACGTTAAGGGAATGTTAAGGTTGCGTGGTTAAGCACTCGAAAGTCAGGAAATGGCAGTTGAGGTTGAAGACAATGGGAATTTTGCCTGAATTAAGATGGCAGAGTTACAGCATGTACAAAATCTACTAACGAGCACTGGACATTCGTTTTAGGGCAAATGGTTAGTTACCTGGTCTATTCACAAACACTGCCATTATTTATTACAGCATTTAACAAGGCAGCAAGCAGTGGATGAAATCATTAGTGGTAGGGGTCACTAGGCAGATGGGCACTTTGTTGGCTGTTCCTCATTGCTATAGAGTTGCGTTCGTCAAGAAAGAGGGTCAGTAGCAATGTTATGCTCTAACTTCAGCCGAGAGTAAAAGAATTAGCAGCTCCCTGTGATGCAAGGCAAGTTTCACTTGTCAAAATACTTGTTTCCATTTAGTTCTCACCTGTTTAGTTTTCATTGTCTTTTTTGTTGTTTTGTTCTGTTTGGTATCATTTTTCTTCTGTTATTTAGGTAGTTATGTTCAGTACAAAAAACACAGGAAAGCATTACAGTCCTGTCTTGGTTCTGTGATCAGACAGACCAGCATCAGTGCTAAGCATACTGTATACCATCCTCCTTGTCTGCATACCTGGATTTCTTCCCATGGGAACACAGGAGGCAATGGAGATGAGCTGCACTGTACCTGGAGTCAGATGCATGCCCAGGAACCAATATCGCAGGTACAACATAGAGATCATTTGCACCAGCAATGTGGTCTTAGCTAATATGTCTTTGGATTTTTCCAAGTAAGAGCCACCACTTGTACCACCAGAGGCTGCGTTTGCTGATCCCCAGCTTTTAGGAACAAATTTGCTCAGACATATGACTGACTTGGATGTACTTTCCTTCAGGGGTAAGAGTCAGGTTTTAGTGCCTTCTGGAGGCTACTGAAAATCCCAACACGATGTTCACTACTGCTCAGAAAGCAATTGAATGTTAAGTCTGGGCAAGTATTAAAAAACCCCCATATATATTTATATTAAAAAAAAATATCTGAGTAACGACAAGCAACCAGAGCCTCAGCAACAGGTTCTGGGGGAGCTGGGAGAGGCAGCTTCATGTACTTTATGTACCCAGGAGAGAGTTTTCTGAGGCATTCCTCTCCCCACCCCTGAAAGCAGTGACAACATCCCACCATTTGTGGGATTATGTTTCATTATGAACATGCCCAAGCCCAATAATGTCCCCAATGGGCTGTAGATTTGATTCAAACTACAAGTTGGCTCATCAGAGCCCGTGGCGCTTTCCTGATAGTATAAGTTCCCCCCAGTTTGTGTCTTGGTAGGATGCAAGTGATATGTGAGCCATGCAGGTAGTGGCAAAGCACACCTCAGAGGGGACCAGTGGGACATCAGTGCAGCACACTGCAGTGGGAGGTTCACAGAGCAGACTGTTGGGTCACTGTTGGAGATGGGATATTATGGAGTAATGGTGAACCTTTAGAGGCATCTTGTATGGTCTTGTCTTCTATTCTGTTGTCCCAGGCACAATTAATAATCCTGTTTGTTTCAGAGGCATGCAGAATCAAGTCCACCATAACAGTCTGTTCCATGGATTTCTGTTAAAGCTCAACAAATGCATTTTTAGTTAGAGATAATATATAGCATTACAAATGGATCTCATTAATTCTAAGTGACTGGCTGCTTGGGCTCCGTAGTTATTGTTCCTCCCTGTATCACTGCCAAAGATAGAAGCATGCAGGTAGTATTAAATAGGATACAACATGAAAGAAAAAGTAAATTTAATACTGGGTTTATGCCCTTGTAAACATTATAACCTACAGTTACGGGATAAGAAAGGGAAGAAGTACAGTTCAGGTAGTCTGTTTAGGTAAAGCAAGCCTTTCTGGGATCTTAGATGATTCATTTGTTCTTATGCTCGATTTCTGCAGTTGAAAAATGAGCATAATTGTAAATATATGTCTTAATCCTGTCAGAAGCCTTTGCAAAGCTCTGTAGGATCTTCAGGTGAAAGGTTCACTAACAATATAAATCATATCATTGCTTGGATGAAGATTTTATCATTTTCTCCTTCTTCAAGTTTCCTTTTGTTGGTGGTTGTTCCTAACTCCAGTCAAATTCTCATCTCGTATACTTGCAGGTAAATAAGGAATTATTGCTGAATTCAGTGAGGTAATAATGTATTGTATGTCTCACTAAAGCATCTAGCTCTAATCCTGGAAGTCTCTGCTGGTTGTTTCGTGCAATGTATGGTGCTGGAGGCTGGTTATATTCCCCTTCTGCAGACTGGATTTATCCTCTGAAAACCCCAGCATATATTAGATATCTCACTGTATTGCCTAATATGATAATCGTACCTTCTTCCATTTATATAGACTCTCTTTAGCAATGTGGTCCCTTGCTTTCTTTGGAATTCTTTTCCTCCCGATGAATTCTCAAATCTTTTTCCTAGTCAGTACCATGAACTGTCTCTTATTTGCTGGCTGTCATTACCAACCGCCACTCCAAAGCTTTACACATCTTTTTCCATACTTATCTGCATTAAACTGCAATTTGTCACTCCTTCCGGCTTGGCTTAAATAATGTAAATCCTTCTTATCTGATTGCATTACTGCTCATTATTTATGGTGCTATGCCATACAGTGTTATGTGCAGACTGGGGAATCTTCTTTTGTATGCAGTCATGGAGATCATCTTTATAAATAATGGAAAAGCTTACAATTGTGATTATACATCTTCTGTGCAATACCTGTATATCCTTTGTTTCTCTGGCACTGAAAAGAAATCTCAAAGACACGCATAAAGGAAACTTTGTCTTTTATCTGCATTCTTTCCATAGAAATTCTTGTTTCTTTAGACAAAAAAACCAGAGTGCCTTGTTCATCTGGGAGTTCCTGTTCTCCTGAGAATGTATAATGTGAAGCCCTCCGTGCCACCCTTTCTCTAATTAGGGATAAGATGACCTGCCTGCTTAAACTTACCAAGCCACATCCTGGACACCTTTTTCACAGCTTCACAAAATGGGAAACCAGGGCTCTTAGAAGTAATATAGGAGACATAATTATCAATGAGCATGCTTGAGTACTGCTACTCTTGATGTTGCTGCTGCCTTCTATCACCTCCAGTCCTTGTGGCAGCCAAGGCAGTACAGTCATGTTTTGCTGGAAGGGCAGGTTTCTAGGAGGAAACTTTGAATGAGTGAAGCAAAGTTCTCTTCAGTCTTTCTGCGCTACAGCAGGATATGAACATGGCCTATGAGAAAGAGCCACGTGACTCGCCACTGCCAGATCCCTCCCCCACAAAGGCTGATGGCAACCTTATTGTGTAGCAAGAACGATGGCAGCCTTGTCTTCTATCATGAGAGCAGAGAAGTTCCTTTAGGGAGGCTTGCCTCAGTGGTGCCGCAAATGTGTTTCCTGGGTTTTGTGAATCTGTCTGTAGGATCCATAGACACCAAGCCAGACTGGAATACGAACAGAGCAACATAAGGTACATCACATGCTTAGGAGGCCACTACTGCACCACTTGAGTTTCTTACCTTAAAGAATGGAAAACATAGCCAAGCTGGGCAATGCTCTGTATCTGGGACTATGTCGTGGTTTAACTCCGGCAGACAGCTTAGCCCCACACAGCTGCTTGCTCACTCCCTCCCAGGGGCACATGCAAGAGAATCAGAAGGGTAAAAGTGAAAACTCATGGGTTGAGCTAAAGACAGTTTAATAGAAAAAGCCACGCACGCAAGCACAGTAAAACAAGGAATTCATTCACTGCTTTCCATCGGCAGGCAGGTGTTCAGCCATCTCCAGGAAAACAGGGCTCCATCAAGTGGAACGGTTACTTGGGAAGACAAGTGCCATAACTCTGAATGTCCCCCCTTCCTCCTCCTTTCCTCAGCTTTTATTGCTGAGCTGACATCATATGGTATGGGCTACCCCTTTGGTTAGTTGGGGTCAGCCAACCCTCTAACTCTAAAAGGTCACTAAAGTGAAGCAAAACAGGGAGCTCTTGAAATTCATGTCAGCTAACTCTACTTGCTACTCAGTGCAGAAAAATAAATTCTTATAGTAGTGAGAGAAGCAGAGAAAATTTTTGCAGTAGTGTGTTAGAGGCTTAAGACAGACATCTGCTGACTTTACCAGTAGGTGCATGCTTACATATCTGCAGATCCACTGCAGGGAAGACAAGGCTTCCCAGCTGATCCCATGTTGTTCATGCTGGGATTGTTGAAGGCTGTTTTGGTTTGTTCAGTTCTTATGAAAGTGTCACTAACAGTGATGTTTAAAGATATTCTCAAGAAAAAAAAAAAAAGGCAAGCTGAAATTTCATCCCCACACATGAGCTGAGTTAGGCTGTTGTTAACCCCATCACAGATTGCAGGTACGCTTCTGTGGGTGCATGTGCAGGTAATGTGAAGAGCGTCAGAAGCTGGGGAAAATCCTCCTCCTGCTTGAGGCAACACGCAGACTGCCCCGGCCGTGCCGGTCCTAAATGCAGACTTCCCTCAAAGAGATCAGAAGGAATCAAAAGGAAAACCAGGAACACACAATCTTTTTGTGGGCACGTGGGGTAACTTAGTGAGAGATTATTTCTGTGACAGGATCATCCTCATGTCTTTTTTATTTTTTAAAGAAGAGAAGAAAGTTGCAGTGCTCTATGTTAATCTAGTAAATGCTGAAGTAGCAAAGTGACAGTTGAGTGACTGGGATGATGTACGTGCTGGTTTCAGACAGTGTCGGTGCTCAGCGTTGTCTTTTCACCATAGCAAATTACAGTGACAAAACTCAAAGCTACTGCTGACTCAAACAAGACAAGAGGTCACTGAGCCATGGCCTGTGACCTGAGCATATTTCACAGCAGATTTTACTGAATTTACCAATACAGTTACATAATCCAACTGAAAAAGGGTACAATCTTGATAAGGGCAAGTTCTTCAAATAGTATGATTGGTGTTTGGGTATAGTACGCTTACAGTTCTTCCCATTATTGCTACGAGTGCAAATTAGTTTAACTGCTGTACAGGATGGGGTTGATGAGCTGGTAAAGTTCTAGCAATTACACAAGAAAGAAACAGAGGGATAGATGTAAAAAAGAGGGGACCTGCGAGTCCTAATGGTATTTTTTTTCAATTCTTTTCACTGCTTTTCCAAAGCAGCAGTAGCAGAATCAGCCATTTCCACAAAGAATATGAGCAATCAGGCCTGAGCGTTTTCTCATTTGTGCTAAAGTGAAGCACTGAAGCCTACCAGAGTTACCTTTTTAAAAACAGAATAAGAGGAGAATAAGGCCTGCTTACACATGCTTCCTGACCAGTTTACACTGGCATAAATTTATCCGAGGTTTGGTTTTGTTTTGTTTTCAAATGTGACCAGGAGACCTACATTAAAACAACATCCATTCATACAGTTTTGTATTTGTCTCATTTTGGCTCAGTCTGTTTATCTTGATCTCCTAGAATTCATTTTAGCATGATCAGTTAATTGTCTCATAATCTGTAAGAAAGATCCTTTAAAATGCTTAACAGACTGTTTCTATATTCTCTGGGTACTATAGAAAGGCTAGCTTTACATCCACCATGCAAAAGCGTCTACACACACATGCAAAGTGTGTGTTTGGGATGTCATAGTTTTCTTGTGCTGTAGTATTTTGTGGCTGGCTACAGCAAAAATGCATGCCTGCCACCATTATTTACAACTGTAACAGTGAGAAATTACAAACCCCACTCTTCATTAACCTCCAATAAGGCTGTTCCTGCAGCCAGTGATTGCCATTACATTGATGGAGTGCTAATGCAGCTCAATAGCCCCGGCTGGCCTGTCTCGCCCCTGACTGCACCACAGCTCCTGCCTCCCACCACTACCCAGCACACCTCCAGCAGAAGCTGCTCAAATGATTGATGAGAAAAACAGCTCATAAAGGCAAGCACAGTGCCCAAAGCAACAGCTGTCTAGCCCTGTCCCTGCAGTAATTAGATAAATGAACCCCAAACGAAATCTTACAGGCAAGAGTAGAAGGAAGTGATAATATCCCCAGTGTCAATCTCCAATCGCTTGTGTTGCCTTGTTCCAACCTCTGTTTGCAGTTAGTTGTGTTTTATACAGATTTGACACAGCTCACCTCTCCCACCTTCCGTGCTCTTTTCGCTGCTGGTCCTCCAGACAGACCCCTGCAGGCACAGGAGACATGGGAGCGTCAGTGGCTGGGGCTGGACTCTTGTTTTCTTTTTTTCCTGTGGTACCAGTTGCTCTACTCTGCAGAGCCTGCTGAACCTTTGTCCTTCTCCACATAGTAAGAACATAACAAAAGGTCCATAGTAGGTCACAAGTTGAGTTTAGCTGGGGAAAAATTCTGCAATTAGCAAATTCTCTCTTCAAGAAATAGTTGATGTGTATACAGGGATGCAGTAGATAAAAGAGGAGAAGGCAAAGGAACGTGGTTCAAGAGCTGAAATTGTAGTAGAGCTGATTAAAAGGTCTGTGCTTATTTTTACAGTACAGAAGCATAATGATATTACAGCAATTCCCCTATATCTTCCCTTCATGCTACTGAATGGTACCTGTGAAGAAATTCTTCAGTGCCAATAATTATGATTTAGAGATAAATTTATGAAAAATGTATATATATATTTTTATACATTCAGAAAATGTATATCCGTTTCTTTAAAAAACAGTGTATGTAATTTAATCACACACACACACATATATATATATATGCATGAAATAAATACATAGACAGAAATACAAGGAAACTCTGTTGAGGAAACCTAAACAGTGCAGCTCTAGTTCTGCTTTCATTTGTAGCATTGCGCATCGGGATTAATATTGTGGAATTCAATGACCGTAGAATGCATTCAAGAACAGAACAAATCTTTGTAGGCAGGAACTGAAATCCAGAGAAGTAAACGGGGTCCTATTGGATTGAACAGTTGTCAAATGAAATTCTGTGAACTCACAGGAGAAAACATATTAAAAAATGCTTCCAACACAAGCAGAATTAAGAGGTAAAGTTATAGCCTAGAAAAGGCACAATAATGATGCAGAGCAAGTGCCCTTTTCTTTTATTCTCTCTCTCTGCTCATAAACTATGGTAATTCTTGCTGAGTTCAGCTAGATTTGCATGAGTGTAAAATTAGATCAAAATTAGGCCCAGGTTGTTTGTTTCACCAACAGTGCATGTCTCAAGAGTCTGCTTTCAGGTTTCCCCATAGAAACAGTCAGAGGTGCATCTAAGGCTGGGCGCTGCCAAGACCTGATCCCTGGGATTCAAATAAGAATTTCTGGCTGTCTGAGTGGTCCCATTAATCGCAAGTGGTATCTCTTAAACCCTTCAATTACAAGAGATTAGTGGGAAACTGTAGCATTGGACTAAAGGAGTAATGACACATAGGAAGTGAAGCAGAAAACCTGCTTTATTCTTTTTAAGAAGTTCAATTTACAGTTTATTTAAATATAAATTGCAAGTATAAAGTATTAGAGTTCTTTAACTTCACTGTTCAGTTAGTTTCAAATTAACCATACTGTATTTCTGCCTTCCCCAAAGCAGCATGGTGATCTTCAGCCTGTCTGTTCCTTAAATTGAACTGAAGTCTTTTAAGTCCATTAAGTTCCTGTGCTATCCCCATAGCTGGCTGAGTTAAGTTGACCCATCCTCACGCTGCCTCCCCCGTGGCGTGGATTGCAGGGGCCAGCACGGACTTGAGCCGCCCCCAGCTATAAATTGCATGAAGGACTGTGAAACGACAGAGCAGGAGGACGCAGTCTGCCATCGTTTCTACTAGTAGCTTAGTTGATTTACTGTTGTCATAACTGCCTTTGGGAAATGCTTTGCACAAATCCTTGGGTTTCAGTTCCATGCATAATAGTGTTTAGTAATGGGGTGCCTACCTCATGGCAACTGCCCGTCCTTTGAGCCTGGTAGTGACTGAATGTATCCATATGCTTGCAGTGAAGTAGGCTTCGACTCAGCCCATTGTTCCAGTGGGGAGTGTAAAACAGAGATTATATCACTCTAGTTCACAATCGTATTGCATCTGAGGTGCAGCCGTTAGGAGGGGTCCTAGCCCCCCAATCTCAGCCTGATTGCCAGACCACAAACCTGCCTCTCTGCTTGGAAGACACCTCTAGCTCAGATATTTTAAAACGTGTTTTGGGCTGCCTAGCTTATTGGGCCACAGTTATGTATGCAGTTCTGAATTCCAGTATGTGCTTCTCAGGGGTGAAGTTTCCCTGTATCTTGCCTGCTTGTTGGGTTTTTGCTATAGTCGCAGCTCCCATGGCATATAACGGACATGCATTTGGCACAGCCAGGATCTAATTGTCTTCTCATTTGATGTAATGTAAATCAGGAGTAATTTGAAAGAGTTACACTGGTGTGAAACTGGCCAGGAAGAATGCTCTAGGGTTTTCAAATTACCAGATGAGTTCAAGTAATAATCTATTGCTACTACTTGTCTTCAGTGTCCATCACACTCATGCACCCATCTTTATTTTGGCTAGCGTGTGGGTTTTGCTGAAGACTGTCGCACAGATTTGTGTGTGCTGCTGAATTTGGGCCAGGGACTGTGCTGCCCAGGAAAAGTATTTTTATTTTTCCTACAGAAAAGAGTAACTTTAGACAGCCTACAATGTAGGCACCTATATCTCAGGTAATCATTTAAGATGCCTGTGGTGGTACCGAGAAAGCAAGAAGCATTTTTGGAGTCCAACTTGTCTTATCTGGAAGGCAGTTTTATAAAACAGACCATGCGAATTAAGTGCTAGAAGTCTCTGTTTCTATTGTCTACGATGGGGCCAGACAACTGGCTTGGATGGAGATAGCTCCTGCAGGCAGGTCTAAATGGAGGTGAGGGGAACTACCTACGATAAGCTGTGCCAAGGCACACAGACATCTTCATGCCAGCTGCAAAAAAACTAGCTTCAGAGTAAGCAGTGTTCCAGCTATCAGGATATACCCACATGTAATCAATGTGATATTCCTCTGCCCTAACACACATGAACACGATCTTTTCCAGACTAAATGATTCTCTGATTCTACATAGGCGTGGTGCTTAGGGACATGGTTTAGTGGTGGACCTGGTAGTGTTAGGTTAATGGTTGGACTTGATGATCTTATGGGTCTTTCCCAACTTAAATAATTCTATGATTCTATGAGCTATTAAGTCTCAAAACGAAAATCCCCAATGCACAGGAAATCCAAAAGTTAGTGGCAATAGCAGTATTTGTATTGAGAAATGTCTATATTTGCCAGAGTTGAGGAGCTAAATGGTCAGAAAATGTATGCTGTTAGACAACTACTGAGACTTCTGAGTTGAGCTCTTTTTTAATAGTGGTTCATTCCATTTATCTGATGCTAGTAAATTTTTAGGATTTCAGTTAAATTGGTCCTTTACTCCAGGGAAAGAGAAAGCTGATGCCTCAGCTTCTATCACTATAGCTGTTGGAAGTTAGGAGTAAGGAGTGACAGGTATTAATCTGATTTTGTGTGAACAGGTTTAAATCAGGACCCAAACCAGTGATATTATGCTGTAACAAAACTGGTGTAGCTGAAGTTAAAACTGAATGCCCATACAGTTTGAAGCCAGAAAGAACTCTTAGGCTGCCTGTACATGGAGGGTTGTTAAATTTCACACACTATCTGTTCTCTAAAACCCAAAGAAACTTAGCCCCAGGGTATTCAGTTAACTCTCCTTTGCACACAAGGATCAGGGATCTGGAGAACATGGATTCATAGCAGCCAAAAATACACATAAACTTATAGGGAAACGGTTTTCTACAGAGACCAAGTATTTTATTTAAAGTAGTTGAAGAATAGCATTTATTTTGGTTTCCAGCAGATCAGTCTAATGCTCTTGATATTGGCATCTGTTTAAAAATGTGGGACGCAGTAGAAAAAGCCAAAGGCATCCAAAGTTGAAAATAGGAAAACAGATCAAGACTGATATTGCTCTTAGTTTTCTTGCTGCTCTAGGATTCACAGTGATGAACTCCCTCCCTTCCCTGCCAATTTGACTAGTGCCTCCCTTCTGAGCTGCCAGGAGACCTAGGGCTGAAATAAACATTCAGACCTTGCCTGGTTCATGTGGACTGTCTGGGGGTGTTGGCTGCCTTTGTCCTCAGTAGAAATCAGCTCTGCTTAGGGTTGGGATTAGAAGAATGCATTTGGCAAAATATTGTAAGCGGCTTTTATCAGTTAGAGGTTAGGTTTCATAAGCAGCTCAGATGAACAGTTGAGAAGAGAACCCGTTCACACCCAGGCAGTACTTTTTCCCTCAACTAATTGTATAAAACTGAAATCATGTGCACAGATTTGTAACCATTAACCATCTAATGACCACTTGTTTTCCCAGGTTAAAATAGGTGGAGTCAAATTACCACTTTGACTCACAGATATATAGAGAAGACATCACAAAAGTACTGAATAATCCCAATTAATCTCTGATCTCATTCCATTGTCTTCAAAGGACTTCTGTCAAAAATGAATTTGCCCAGATTTTACTTCTCAAAGCAGCTGATTTATTTCCATGTGGGATGAGCTTAGGCCAGCAAGAAATGAGATCTACATACAAAGAGCACAAGTCTCAGTGAGGCCAACAGGAGCTGCAGTCTTGTCTAACTTTTAGAGCTACAACCTCCTCCCAGGGTGCATCTGCCATTCCAACAGCAGATGTGCTCCCACCCTCTGCCAAGGGGTGACCCTTTGTGGTCACTTGCATGCCAACCATAGGTAGGTTTGATATAAGTGACATACAGTTCAGAGGCATTAAGATCAAAGTTCTGTCTGCTTGGTGTGAAAGTCAGTCTGCTCTAGGACAAAGTGTGTGCAGGTGTGGCTAGAGGCAAGAGCTGGCAGAGACATGTTTGCCCTGTAAAGTTCGGGAACTCATGTGTCTGCAGGTGGTGAATTTATGGGGAGAACCAAAGCCAGAGCGATTGTCATGAGTTTTACTTACATCTAAATTGCTTACCGACTGGGTTAAGCATGCAGTATAACCTCATTAAATCCATGAAGATGTATTTTTGTCTTAGGAGTAATGTCTTATTATGTAGCCATTTAATGAGTCGTGAGCTAACATGTTTTAACAAATCTTTTATCGCTTATTACATTCCACTCCCTTGACGATAATTTCAAAATCTGACCATTAAAACAGGGCTCTTTTCACAAGTCTTTGATGATCACACTTAAAACTGAGCAGTTCATCTTTTTGCATTTGGATTAGAATCGGAAAGGTGTAAATTACAGATCTGGCTTTTATGTACTGTTATTGATCAGACTGCTTCGTAGAAACTGCAGCAGTTCTGATAGTTTAGCAGTCTAGATTACCTTTCAGCTTTCTTAATTGGGCCACTGGGGTACAGTTCATTTTCAATTTATATTAAGAGTAAGACAAGGTGATGTAATACCTTATCATTGTACTTGAGTAACATTGACACTAAACCACCATAATGTCGCTTGTAATTTCAAATACACAAGTTGCTTGTTGAAGTAGATGGAGATAAGTTCTGGCTTTATTCACTGTGTATTTTAGGCCAGGTTCTGCCTATAATAATTCCTGTGTCTTCACTGACTTCCACTGAAACACTAGCTACAGCAAGCAAGTATGACTTGGTCGAGAGTAATTGGAAAGTTCATTCAACAGTCTAGAGCATCCAACAGACTAATCAAGTGCGCTCATCTTTTTGTGTGTTTGCTGACAGGTCAAAGTCATGGTGCGCATTTCTTCCACCCTTGCCAGAGACACATCTGAGTCCAGCTCTTTCTTAAAAGTTGACCCCCGTAAGAAGCAAATCACGCTGTATGACCCCTTGGCCTGTGGAGGTCAGAATGCTTTCCAGAAAAGGGGCAACCAGGTTCCACCCAAGATGTTTGCTTTTGATGCAGTTTTCCCCCAAGATGCATCACAGGTAGGCAATGTATGATCAGAACAGTTATCTAAACAATAGCACGCACCAGACCCAAATTCATTTCTGCTGCAACAGTAGTACTTTCAGTGGAGTTACACCAGGGATGAATTTGGTCCTCTGATGTTATCAATAGTGAAATCAGTTTATTAAATTGTATCTTGATAATTGCGTGCTTTCTTTATTCTTTACTGTAAATAATTGCTCCTAAAATTATATGTGCAATAAATGTGCTAAATGGTGCCTCATAGGCAAATCCTCAATATCAACAAGTTATCGTATATTATAAAATTTTATTTTTTGGTGTATATGGCAATCTGATCAGAACTGAAGTTGTCTAATGCAGTCCTCTATTCATTAAGAAGTCAAGGATTATTTATACAGTGTTCTGTTAGTCCACAAATCTTTATTCATATGTGTATATTCAGATTTCTTATTTTTATTAGACTTTGTTTTGATGAACTATGTTACCCAAATGTCATGAGGAGGACAGTAGAAGAATTAAGTAACATTGCAAAGTATAATTAGAAAACAGTACTGTAAGGCTGTTTCTGTACTTCTAAACTAAACTAAACAAAGCTAGGACACAGGGCCAGCTAAAGCACTGTCATATGGCCATATCATTAGGTCAGTCTCTGACCTAGTTCCGGTCCAGGCAGCTTGCACCTCCCAGACTAATGCCTGGATGGCGTTCAAGGGCTGGCCTGTGAACAGTCCCTTTCTTGGCTCATTGTATTTACTATTATAGTGATAGTCTAGAAATACCCATGGACTAGGTGAATTTACATGATTTATTATCAAATGTGAAGTGCTTTACGTAAAAGCCTAAACTGCAAATTCTGATTTAGTTTGACCCACTATTGATAGGCAGTTGCCGCAGAAGCACTGTAGACCATTCAGCCTGCTTGAACCTTAAATCTAAGAATGCCCAGGGTAAATTTGTGTGTTGTACTTCTTAAAATACTGCTACAATCTTCAGGATGGAGCCTACTGCTGCTAAAAGCTAAGACTCATAAAAACATAGAGAAAAAATAAGAAATGTCACTTAGCTAATACCAAAGAGGCTGTTCCCCTCACATTCCTTGCCCACCTGCTAGTGGAATTGAACTCCGCCCATAATTGGGCAAATAATAGAGCCTGTAAAAATTCCTCAGTGTTTGATTGTTTTTTAATTAAAAATGTACTTTTAAAGTCCCCTAAATAGGCAGTTGTAACAAACCAACCACATCACCTTACAGTGTGTATATTTTGTTTAACCCTACAAAGGATGTTGATGCTTCAGCAAATGAAACTTATTTGGCACAGAGCAAAAGTCCTGCTTCATGTGCTTACACAAGTAGGTCACATGAGTGAGACAAGCAGGATTAGACTTTTTGGTGCTTCAACACGCTATCTGGACCACTGATGACTTTATGACCATTTTCCAGTGAAAATACTCTATTGATTTTCCTTATTATTGTTAATAATTTTCTTTTCTTTCTTTTTTTTCCCTATTTTTTTTTTTTTAATACTCATGACAGGCTGAAGTATGCGCTGGGACTGTGGCTGAGGTGATCCAGTCTGTTGTCAATGGGGCAGATGGCTGCGTCTTCTGCTTTGGCCATGCCAAGCTTGGTTGGTATTGTTAAATTTCCCTGCTCAAGCAGCAAAGTGAATATTTTTAACCCAAGATTGCTAGTACATTAGATTAGGGAAAACAAAATTGGAGACTGTTTGCCGAAATACTGCTTTTATCAAGCTGCGTAAACGCTCTGAGTATCCACTCAAGTACTTGATGTTTGTGATGGTGCTATTGAAGTGTTGTGACTGGGCACTCAAATAGTTTGATTTGTATTCTATTCCCTGATTAGACAATTCACTCATGATTCACTTCTGATCCTAATCTAGTGCAACCTGGTCTAGTGGAAGGTGTCTCTGCCCATGGCAGGGGGGTTGGAGCTAGGTGATCTTTAAGATCCCTTCCAACCCAAACCATTCTATGATGCTGTGTTTCTGTTTCCAACAAATCCTGTTGTAATGGTTAACTGAATATTACAAATGGATCAAAACTTGCTCTTTGCAAATGCATCAACAGCATTTCACTTATTCATGGAAAGAAAATAAAAGGGAGAATCATCATCATTAACACATTATTCTTTTGCAATAACTAAATTTCAAGATTAATTGTATATTTTGTTCATGCTTACCTGAAGGTATTTTGAAAATACTGTCTCTTTAATGAAGAGGGTTGTATTGTATATGTGCAATGATCTCCATTCTTTATTGTCTCAAAGAAACACAGATGTACACACACAACTTAAAAGGATAATTCAGTTTTTAAGCGATAAAGAAGAGCAAGCTCTATCAGGCCATGATTATGCCAAATTATTGGCAACAAAAACTGAAGAGTACTGAATGCTGCAATGCCACCGCGTCTGGTACAATGAATGGAGCAGGGCCACTGGTCCAGCTAACCACAAAGCCCCTCTTTGTCAGACAGGAGTAACATTAGGGTGAGCACCTGGATATTGGACCCCCTGTGACATGCTGAACACTCAATGGCAAATAAGATGGAAAAGAAAGCCACCGGATAATGGTGTCTCACAAGTGCTACATGTCCTTCAGAGAGGTGGCCTAGCTAGGGCTTTGCTGGAGCATGAGTTGAGTCTCTGCAGTTGCTTTAACTACATCACCACCGTTCCACCCACCATGGATAGACCCAGGTCTTGCCACAGACATGTGCATAGCTATATTTTCTTCACTAATCTTTTTCCACATAGATTCAACATAAGAAATGAAACAAGGTAAAGAAGCTACAAGTACTTGCCTGAAAGGATGTATAACCTTTATCATTTTGCTTATAGATTTAGGAGCTTTAGAAAACTTGTCTACTATATGTAGTGAAACCTAAAGCAGTACAAGATATACTCTGTGTCAGTTCTTAATAATTAAAATTTTACAGCAGAAACAAGCCACAGCTATAATTGCAGAGTCAAATAATAGCAAACCAGGGGAAGGTTTTGACCCAGATAAAATATATTTCTTGTTGTGGTCCCACTTAAGCACCAAGTGACCATATGTACCTGGTTTTGTTTTTTTCTGTGTGAAGTTACATCTTTATGATCCTGGGACCAGGTTTATGTCAATCCCAGCCCCAGCATATGGAGCATAATGGAGTGCTTTGAAGTAAAATAGTATTCAAAGAATATCACACTCACAGTATCTAAAGCAGGGATTTTTAGAGACCATGGCACTCCTACTCTCCTCAATTCCCCCCACTATTCAGTCACATCAGAGGCTGCAATGTTGTGTGGTAGGGACCTGCAGCACCGTGCCTGGAGAATGGGGGATGTCAGGGGAATGTTTGAGGTAATGATTTTTGAAAGCAACTCAAGATTTCATCTGCTGGTTTTAAATGCTCTCCGTTTTCCATGTACTATTTGTCTGCCTGTCTATCTTTTTCCCTTGCTAACTGTCCTTATTGTAGAGAAGTTGTTTTCATGAGGCTGTGCAGGATAATCTCTCTTGGCAGAAGGCTGTGAAGGTCCCGGGAGTGATGTTGTTATCTTTTTTCCACCCACCCCGCCCCCCCATTCCTGACAGGGAAGTCATACACCATGATCGGGAAGGATGATTCCATGCAAAATCTTGGCATAATCCCATGTGCCATCTCCTGGCTTTTCAAGTTGATTAATGAACGCAAAGAGAAGACAGGAGCACGCTTCTCTGTCCGAATTTCTGCAGTGGAGGTGTGGGGGAAAGAAGAAAATCTGAGAGACCTGTTGTCAGAAGTGGCTACAGGAAGCCTGCAAGATGGCCAGTCCCCAGGTGTCTACCTTTGTGAGGACCCCATTTGTGGCATGCAGGTGAATCCACGGTTCATTTTACACTGAAACAAGCAATGTGACCTTTTTTTTTTTTTAGCTATTGGGATGGTTCAAATTCAAGAACTACC
Organism: Larus michahellis; assembly: GCF_964199755.1. NCBI lineage: Eukaryota > Metazoa > Chordata > Aves > Charadriiformes > Laridae > Larus > Larus michahellis. Next base: position 45,058,030 of record NC_133898.1, on the reverse strand, counting down.
CGGAGCATAAAGTTTATAGACTTGAAAGTGTTTACTTTAAAACATGCAAGAACTTTATGACCTGCAGCTGCAGGGCCATCTGCTCTCCTGGCCTAAATATTTGTACCTCTGGTATAACTGATGTTGAGCAGGGGCTTGTGTTTGCAATAAAACGTGAAAACATTCATTGCAAACAAAAATTCACCTCATTCTTTAAAAAAAAAAAATAAAAAGAAAGTGTGATCTCTCTTTCGTAAAACAACAAGCTAAAATATTTACAGTACTGCACAAATAGCTGGAGGCCATTAATATGGCTGTTTATCTCTGTATAAACTACATTATTTATAGCACTTGCATTAGCAGCATTGTAGGAAGCATTAATTGCTACTTATTAATTGCTGCCAAGAAATAAATTCCTGAGCTGGGCAAGCCAAGAATAACTCGAACACTTCTCAGGTTTGGAGGTTTAGCAGGAATGAGTAACTGGGTTTTGTATTTCCTGGGTAACAACTAGAAAGCCTCAGCAGCCCTTTTTTTGCCCCCCACTTGGTTTGAGGGGAAAAAAGGCCTGTGCTTTCATTTTGCTGTCTGTGAAGGAGTACATCTGATTTTTGTATGAGTAGATGAAGAAGGAGCAAACCAGCATGATGGAGCTTGAATACATTCCTTCAACCTTAAAGGTGAAGGCTGCTTCCATCCAGAACCTGCAGAGCACTGTGTGTCCAAGGATGGGGAATGAAGGGAGGAGGGAACGGACCTACAGGGTCACGTACCCTATTTCCAGCTCCAAGCATCTAGAAATCATGTTTCACATCCACAAAAGTAATGAATCGTGAGATTTTAAACAGCAAGTAATGAATTTCGTTTTATCTCTTTGTGGTTTAAGCCTTTTGGACATACTTAGATCATATTTTCCAATCTTTCCCATTCTACCTAAGGACTACAAAGTTGCATTTTGTTTATGAATAACAAGTAGCGTTTACATTCTCACTTAACTCCTGGCTTTAGTGCTTTATGAAATATTTGCAGTGTCATGAGATCTCACCCCCCGGTATCCAGTAATAGGTGCAGTCCAGTGAGTATAAGATGGGAGACTTGAGTCTTCACAGTTCCCATTGGGGTGATAGACAGGCCAGTTAAAATCTGAATTAGCATACGTATGCATGTTATAAATGTTACATAACTGTAACAACTAGCTCCTCTATACAGCTTAATTCTTTACTATGGTATTTAAGCACAATAGCAATAATAATAATAATAAATATTCCATTATTGTTGCTTATTTTCATATAGATACAGACAGAACAACCTTTTACAAAATGAGTTATTTTAGATCAGTGGAGAAAAGGTAGCTCCATGAGACGTCTGTGTACCTCTGCAGTGTAAAATACTGAATGAAATTGCCAGAAAAAAAAGCCTTTTTGCCTGTGTTTACAAGATATAGTGACATTCTGGAGTCATGTGTCCTACACCTGAATTCTCAAAATCCTCAGATGAAGGGAGTATATTATATTATAGCCATACAGATACGCAAACTCAGCAGTGTGTATAGCAAATGAATAATCACCATATGTCACACTGTCTGTCATTGGGCCTTTCCAAGTATGCACATTTTCTTGTTGCTTACATTAGTGAGACCAACCCCCAGACTGGCCTGCCTTCTGCTTGCCTTGTTAACTCCTTCCTGCCCTCCTCCCTCTTTGTAGAGAGAGCTTAGCTTTCAGCTGTGTCACCCCAGCCCATACAGAGCCTTGGCTTTATCCCTCCTCAGGCTGATTAATGGTCATGAAGAGAAGACAGGAGTACTGTCTTCTTTAGGAGAACTTAACTTCTAGCTGTATTATGTAGCAGGGGAGCAAACTCTGTGAATGGGAGTTCCTCACTGTTTTTACACAAGATGAAACAAATCTACCCTATGGGCTGTGGGCCAGCTCTGTGTACTGCCAAAACTGATGCCATCAGATTACACTGTTACATGTCCCTTCCACAGACAAACTAATCTTAGGTGACATGAAACACATATGCATTCCTAACATTATGGGAGGTTAATAATATCTGCCCTCCTATGCTGTCTATCACTTTGGAGAGATAAGAGCAGGCTGGTGACTGGGACTGAGGTCCAGCAAATGTGAATGTATGTGTATTACCTGCCTTGTTCCATTTAATGCATTGCCCTGGCTCGTGCGCAGGTGCATAAGCTTGTGGTATGAAGGGGCAAGAGAAAAGCTTCGCTTCTGTGCTGCTCACCACGTGCTATGGGCCTGAACACAAGCTTCAATGCTGTTATTTCCCAGATTCATCTGTGGACTGCTCCCTTCTAAAACTTTCTGAAGGGGAGCATGTAGTCCTGCCCCTACCAGTCTCCCCCAACTGTTGAGTTTGGGACTGATGTGTCTTCCACTTCTTTTCACTTCTAACCATCAGAAGGACACAGTGATTGCCAGAGCCAGCAATGCAGGGGGAAAAAAAGGCAGTAAAAATGATGAAAATAGTGAATAATTAATAGGCATAAATAGCTTAAAATTCTGGGAAAGTGAAGGAACAAATTTATGCATTTGACCAGCTCATAGGACAGTTTTCATTTGCTGCGGTTTGTTTTTAACAACTGCTACCAGAGGTATCCCAAGTAAGAACCCTCAGAAGCCTGGATTCGATCATGGAGCTCCTGGAGGATATGGTATTGTCACTGCCAGTGTCAGGAGGGTCTCATTTCATCGGGCACCTCCTCCTTTTTGGTCCTGTCAGAAGCCAACGTATCTACAGTGTGTGTTGACTGAGGGAAGTTGTCTGGTAGTTTTGACTCGTGTGGAAGTTTGGAGGTCATTTCTCCCTTGTGTTAACCTGCAGCTCCAGAACCAGAGTGAGCTCCGTGCCCCTACGGCAGAGAAGGCTGCCTTCTTCCTTGACGCCGCCATTGCCTCGCGTCGCAGCAGCCAGAGGGACTGTGATGAGGAGGATCACCGCAACTCCCACATGCTCTTCACTCTGCATATCTACCAGTACCGCATGGAGAAGAGCGGCAAAGGCGGAAGTAAGCTGTCCCCTCTCTCCCTTTAGTTTCCTCCATGCCTACTTGGAGACAGGCTTTAAACAGTTCTCCATTCAGAATGGGGTGGGGCCATTCATACCAGCAGACTGTCCACCTGCCTGGTAAAGACCCACCAAAGGCCATTAAAGGCCACTGGGGGTTATTCCCATTAATTGTCAATTTAGTTGCCGTTGTGGAGATACTAACAGTTCGTCCTCAGCACTGTGTGGGCCTCTGTATCTGAAAAAAGAAGTGCTTTTCAGGTTGACTTTTAGTGTTATCTTTACTGATAGTGTTGATGTCATGGATTAAAATGTTTTGGGGATGAGAATTTCTTGCCACCCTTAGACTAGCTGTTCCCCTTCAGCACCTAAATACGGCAGTTTGTGTGGAAGCTTATTTTGGTAATGCATAAACTGTAGCTTTTCTTGGAGATACACGATATTTTAATTACTGGCCGAACTACATGTACACTAAGCACTCTCATGGATCTTTGTAAGGGCTCTGGGCTTTTCAGGTTGGCTCGTTCCCTCTCTTTGCCATAGGTGCTTTCACTGGCTTGTGTCTTTACTTCCGTCTCCCACTTGTAAACGAGTACAAGATGCTTCCATGTCTACTTATATGTTTCTATAGTTTTCAAAGGTTTCATTTAACTCACACCATTTATATTTTTTTTATTATATTTATCTTCTGTTTCAAGTATCCCAAATTGTTTATAACTGGAGATATACAAAAGGGTTTTTTTAGTGAGTTCCAGCGTTAAAAGATTTGTATAATATAAGAAGCAGCCCCACCAAAAAAAGAAAACTTTCACATTAAAATTCTTTTTTTTTAAATAATCATTTTTTACAGGGAAAAATGTTTGTTTGAAAGACACTAAGATGGCTGCTTCTTTAAATTTGCGGTCTTAAGCAATTCTGCAGAAACAGCATACGCTTCAGCTCCTGGCTCTGCACAGGTTATTTGTAATAAGGAATAGATTGCAAGCTATGATGTGTAGTGGGTGAACATCACTGTAGTATTAATGTCTGATGTTTGAATGCAGAAAATTTACATTGATTGTACTTAGAAAAACAGAAATTCGCTCTAAAAGAAAATGCAGTTTGCATGTGTTTAAGTAATAACCCTTGTAGAATTGGCAGGCAGATGTCTCAATTAACTAAAAGTTTATTAATTAACCACCCTGTGGTGGAAAGGAAGACTGTGAAAGCGCAAACACACTGGTTCATCGGAATAAAGATGGCTGATTTTGAGGGAATTAATATTACAATTATTTAATGCTCCATCCTTTTTACTGGATGCAAGTACATGTACACCCAGTCCTTTTCTACTGGTTTCAAATGCAATTAATAAAAGGGGAAAAATTATTTTCCTGTGGTTCTAATGACTCATTTTCAAAAAAGAAGACACGATCGTGTTGGATTATAATATGGCATGCTTTGCCCACTGCCTTTAGTTTTATCTTTGTCTCATGGCCATACCACCTCCTGTCTTCAGATTCCCATATCTGAGTGGCCTCACAAGCCAGGCAGGGTCAGATCTCACTGATAATTGAATGAGGGGGGAATTCCAGCTGCTCAGAAAAGGCGCCTAGTGATTATCACTGTCTCCTGCTGTAATGAAGGACTTTTCAGAAAAAAAAAAAACAAACAAATCATGAAGATAGTACAGATACATGGATTCCAGTAACAGGATTTAAAAAGGATAGGAAAAAGGAAAAAAAAAAAAGGAAACCCAGCTTCCAAAGGATAAGAGATTAAAGGGCTGGCCAACGTATGATTTTGGTAAAAAATGACTATTAGAATAACGTATTGGTACTGTATTTACCTCCTTGTTAGATTCATTACCAGGAATGTCATGAAGCAGGCTTACCACCATTGAAATAAATGGCATTGTGGCAGAACTGGCACAGTCATTTTTCAGCTGTCAGCTCTGCAAAGTCTCTGCAACCACAGACAAAAACAAGTGTTAGGATGTTCCAGTTCTCTTCTTTTCTCTATAGTTGCCAAACATATTAGTGGAGAACTTGCCTAACAAATAATTTCATTTTCAGATCAAGCAAGTGGATCTGCCATCCTCAAAATGTCTTACTTTGACTTGTAAATTAAATAAGAAGGAAAGATAGGGTAATTTCTTGTATTCTGGATTTCCTCAGCCTGTGTAATAGGGGTGTGTGTGGAAACAATATGACTGAGATTTTCTTTCATTTTCTTTTTTTTTTCCCAATGTCCAGTAATCTTAGCAACAGAAATATTTATTATATATAATTCAGTAAAGTCACCTGCAGTCATTTTCAGTAGCAACTAAACACGTTTCTTTGGTTTTCTAAGGAAATATTGGGGGATACTCAAAAAAGGTAATTTCAGCCTTCTGGGGACAGCAGTCTTAGAGGACTCAGGGACTCTTAAGTCTAAGAGTTTTAAGGACTTGTAGTGGGGAGGCAAAAGTCCTCCATGAGCAGTTCAGAGGAGGTGAAGGTGCAGCTGCCTGGATGGTTCCCCAGGAAAGCCTGACTTTCCGCAGTGAGTGCAGGAGCCCATAATGCATGTGAATACTTCCCCATGAGATGTATCCCACCGCTTCCCACCACTGAGAGCACAGCGGTGAAACATCTATGGATAAAAATCTACTCATAGTTTTATTGTTGTTCATTTCAATTAGCTATTACCTACAACTGAAACAGAATTATATAATTATATATAACACATTCTACAGAAAGGCTTTATATTTTTATAGGAAGTTTTGTGTCAGTCAAGGCACTGGGTAGTAGGACTAAGCAATGAGCCTTGCATTTTGAAGTGCTTGCAAAATAAATATCTCTCTCCTTATTTTTTCAGTTTAGGTTAAGATGTTTTAAGTTACAGCTAATGGTTATAAATACCCTTAGTAGCTGTATGTTTTCTACATTTATATAAATTTTTCATAGTTGACTTTCTTTCTATGAGCAAATCTGTAAAATGTTGTGTAAATTTATTTCCTTCTGCCTCCTATGGTACCTACATGTCTGTATACCATGGCATGGTACCTATATGTCTGTATATCATGGCATGGTACCACAGCTACTGAATGCAGGGTCATTGAAAAAACATGCTTGTGCTGAGAAGCTCAGAAGCTCAAATTGAGCCGACAATGTGTGCTCGCAGCCCAGGCGGCCAACTGCATCCTGAGCTGCGTCAAAAGAAGCATGGCCAGGAGGTCGAAGGAGGTGATTCTGCCCCTCTACTCCGCTCTGGTGAAACCCCACCTGGAGTGCTGCATCCAGCTCTGAGTCCCCCAGCATAAGAAGGACATGGACCTGTTGGAGCAGGTCCAGTGGAGAGCCACAAAGATGACCAGAGGGCTGGAGCACCTGTGCTATGAGGACAGGCTGAGAGAGTTGGGGTTGTTCAGCCTGGAGAAAAGAAGGCTCCAGGGAGACCTTATAGCAGCCTTCCAGTACCTAAAGGGGGCCTACAGGAAAGATGGGGAAGGACTCTTCATCAGGGAGTGTAGTGGTGGGATGAGGGGTAGTGGTTTTAAACTGAAAGAGGGTAGATTTAGATTAGGTATTAGGAAAAAATTCTTTACTGTGAGGGTGGTGAGACACTGGAACAGGTTGCCCAGAGAAGCTGTAGATGCCCCTTCCCTGGAAGTGTTCAAGACCAGGCTGGATGGGGCTTTGAGCAGCCTGGTCTAGTGGGAGGTGTCCCTGCCCAGGGCAGGGGGGTTGGAACTAGGTGATCTTTAAGGTCCCTTCCAACTCGAACCATTCTATGATTCTGTGATTGATGAGACATTTCCAAAGCAATGACATGTATCTGGAAACCTCCTTTACAAAGTCCCCATCGTTTAGTTGCTCCCATCACCATCTTTGCTTGTGAACTTGTTTCCCCACATGCTACTACATTGTTTTACTAGGTGCAAAAGTTGAGGTTCTGTGTCAAAATGGCTGTGAATTTATTTGCTTAGAGATAAACTCAGATGCGAATTTCCAATCCTGTTTAAGTTATGTTGCATCCTCAAATAGTGCTCTTAACTTTTGAGTTAAGATCCTAGAAATAAAACTGCCTTTTTCTACAGATTGCTTCTAAACTAGCTCTTGAGAATAGGGAGGAGTGGTCAAAGATCGGATGCAAAAATACATAGCTAGGAAATTATCTTGAGATAGCAGAGAATTAGAAGCACTTCTGAGAAGTCTACATAGTCTCCACCCTGGGTTCATAAGGAGCCATATGTTTTTAAAGAGAGCAAATGTCAGTTAATCTTGGTGTTTCAGTGGTAGCATCTTTTCACTTTAAATATAGTATTTAAATATAAATAAAACAAGAAAAAAACATAGGGAACCCTTGTCTGTTTTACAGAAACTTTTTTCAGAACAGAGCAGCTTGTCCACAATGCATCATCCATGGCATGGCAAACCTTTTCTTAGCCCCAATGATAATGTAAAGTATATAGACTTAAAGCAAAGTTGAGCATCACACAGACACCACAGGTTCTTCTAAAGATCCAGTATTAAAGATGGGAAAGATAAGAGAAGCTAACACAGGATCACTGCTCAGGAAGCAGCAATTCCCAGCCTATAGTTTGTCGGACAGAGGAACAGTAATGACAGAGACAGAAACAGAGCCAACTCAGGTACAGGTTAATAGAGATGTATTTAAAAAAAAAAAAAAGCAGCAGAGTGGTGACTCCCACAGAGTTAAACCTGCAGGAGCGGGTGAGTATTGAAAGCCTCGGCAATTTTTAAGCAAGTCCAGAGCGGACAGCAATGCACAGCAATAAAGGCTGACAGTGAGTTAACAGGACCCCTACAGTTTGTTGCTGCTAACTTGAATTAGGAAGCGTTTCTGGATTGTTTCCTCTTTGCAAATCGTGCTGAGTTTTTTGGTTTCCTGGGAAGCTGTTTTGGAGGCACATGCTAACTGTTTGCTTGCTTTGTTTATGGCAGTGTCTGGAGGTCGCAGCCGCTTGCACCTTATTGACCTGGGTAGCTGTGTGAAAGTGCTCAGCAAAAACCGGGAGGGAAGCTCTGGCCTCTGTCTCTCATTGTCAGCACTGGGGAACGTCATCCTTGCCCTTGTCAATGGAAGCAAACACATCCCGTACAAGTAAGTGGTATTCTGTGTTGCACCTAATGAGAGGATGCTTGCAAGCAGTGGGTTTGTCTGGGACTGAGGCAGACGTGGGCTAAGCAGGAGACAGGCTGCTGGGGTCAGTGCAGCCCTCTTGAGGTACAGCAAAACCTGCCTAGGGTCCAGTAACACCTGATCTCACCTTACATCTGGTAGTTGCATCTGGTATTACACTGTATTTGACATTCAGGTTGCAAAGGAAGAAGCCTGCTGAAATAGGATTCAGGTGTCTTAAAGATTTTAAGGCTTGGATTTCAGCACATTATGAGTGTGTTTTTTGGGACTGTTCAAAGATTTTTTTTTTAATGTTTCAAAGCATCTGAGAGACAGATTCATGTTTGCTCCACAGAGACAAATGTTGCTGCCATAATGCAGCACTATAGAGAAAATTATTTTGTTGTCCATTGTGTGGAATTTAGTTTCTTGAAAATATACGGCACAATCATAGAATCATAGCATGGTTAGAGTTGGAAAGGACCTTAAAGATCATCTAGTTCCAACCCCCCTGCCAGCATGCATGTTTGTCATGAGATTCTTTCTGTGATCCAAGGTTACTTTGCATTTTAGTGTTGCGTGATTTGAATCTCAGTGTCAGCCTTTCACTTGCAAAAAAGAAGTAGGCCCTATTTGTCACCCTAGGCAAGTGGCCTTTGCTACTGCAGTTAGCTTCTAGGAAATTAGAGTAATTGCTCACCTAGTGGGTATGTTTTGTACTCATTTCTCTTCACTGTTTTCTCACCCCATTTGTCATATGTGCAGGTCTGAAAGCAAGTTTGGATTCATTACCCAACCCAGGCAGTCTTACAGACTTCTTGTTGAAAAGTTTCTGATTTTGTGGATGGTATTGCTTTTCTCTAGCCCGAAGCCTAGGGAGTAGCAACTAGCATCACAGGAATGGCTTACAGTAGCACTTTGTAATCAAACTGCTACTGAATGTCACCGTTCATGAAGGACATGTATATGAGAATCTGGAGTTAGGAACACCAGGATGACAGGAAAAATGAAACAAGTCATTCACAGAGCATATTTCAGTCCATACATTTTACTCTCTTTATCATTTTAAAGGCTGCAAATGTGATTATTTTCTCACGTTCATTCAAGATTGCAAGGTATTGACAAGTTTTACTTCTTTGGTTTACTTCATTTTGGAAAATAAAGATTCATTGAGTTTAGTTATAATTTTATTTTTCTTTTAACATTTATTTTCCAAAATTCTTTGGCAGTCTGGGCTTAAAACATGCTCTCTGGAAATATTCCTGTTCCTGAAGCTCAGTCAGACTGGAATTCAGTTAAGGGCCAACCAAATTTGTACATATAAACATTCATTAAATGTTTTGTGGATCAAGCACCTAGTCATAGTGTGAAAATAGTTTGAACTCTGCTTCACAAAGTGTAGCTCAGACTGTGCCTTTCAAAAACCTGTCTTCCTTCCTGTTGGATTTTAGGGATTGAAGGGAAGGCCAAATGTAGGAATAGAAAAAATGGTGTTAATGATGCTCCCTAGGCTAGAACTAAACATACAAGGAATACTTACCAAGTACAACAGGTGCCTTTCCTGGCAATGCCTGACTGGGAGAAGAGTGTTACCAAACACGTCTTCTACTTGCTGCACTACCAGTCTCTTTCTGCTGTGATTCCCAGCTGTTGCACTCCTGAACTTACACAGCCAGAGGTGCCAGCACACTCGCTCATCAATGTTTCTGTGCTGCAGAAAGAAGATAAGAGCTCTCTTCAGGACAGCATCTCCTCTTGAATTCGCTCCTATAAGAGCAGATAGTATAGAGTAGAAGCATAGAGAAGTGGTTTGTCATCTATAAATCAGAGGCAACATCGCTGTTTCTATGGAGGGCTTTTAAAATATAACTTGAATAACGTATTGGCAGATTTTGGAGCAACTGTTGTCCGCTTCTTGCTGAGAAGAGTGCAGAAGGCATTTTTTCCCAAATGTGATCTGTTCATGAGCAATGGAAATAAGAGACTTGGTGGCTGGGTGAGTGCAAACACTGTTTCCTCAGTGGTGCGGCAGTACAGGTGTGTGCTGCTCCTCGGTGGAGAAGAGAGGAAGGAGGGGGGAGTGCGTGTGCTGCATTGTAGAAGAGGCTGATCATCCCATAGACTGATGTGTTATGTGTTCAGTAGTACCTCTTGTTTAAAGCAACAGCCAGCCTATCTATCTGAGAGAATTTCCCTTTCTTAGGGGTGTTCTCTTTCATTGTTAAGGAGAAAATTAAAATTTTGTTAACTGCCTTTTTTGAGTGGAACCAAAGGAAAACAACGGAAGTGTTTTCTTATGTGACAGCACTGCGCATTGTGTGTCTGATCTCAGCAAATTTCCATAGAGCAGCTCACAAAATGGAGCGTCTTTTCTTTATCTGAGCTTTTAAACAACTATTAAGTATTTTACGGCAGCCTGTCAGTAGGCACTGCATTGCTTCCTGGGAGCCCGGAAACTCACAATTTCATAGACATGAGGTTTTCTGTTACAGCAGAAATGTAGTTCTCTAAACTCTGAGAGGCTGCAGGCTCTTAAACTCCCTTCAGTGCTGTATCCAGCTTTATCTCCACAGGTAGTAGTTGTAGGGAAAAGCTTGTTCAGATTCATAGCTGGTATAAGCAGATGCTACTGCATTGCCTTCAGTGGGCTCTGTGTTTATGCCAGGGATGAATCTGCCTCTCTGCCTGTAGTCTCCATGAAAAACACATGCTGGTGTTCAGCACATTTTGCTTTTTTTTTTTTTTTTTCTTACCCGTAAGGCCAAGTCTTGGAAGCCATTAAGTTCGAATCTTTCTCCCTCAGGACAAACCCACCTGCTCTGCCTCCAAATTTTGGGAATAGTAACAGAAATTGACACTGGCTTTAGCAGGAACTTGTCTAGTAAATTTGTAAGAAAGCAATGTAGAAATTCTCAGACATCAAAAAATACAGTTTGATATGGTTTGGGATCTTGTCCTGCATTCAAGTTAAATTCCACGTGGGTCTGAAGAAGGGGTAAGAATGCCTATAATGGGCAACCACATGCAGATAATGAGTGACCAGGCTGCCATTTCTGGGAGTTTGTATCTTTCATGTATAGTCTCTCTTTCATTTATACTCTCTCTCTAATATCTCAGTGAGTTATATCTTTGTCACTGTTAATGTCCAGACCTATTTTGAACCTTACTAAGCACATCATTCTGTCGTGGTATGAACCAGTGAGTTCTTCTAGCTCAGTATGTTATATAAAAATAGAATTTTTAATTTGACTTAAATACATTGCCATTTAATGTCACCTGCTTCTTTTGCTCTCGACTTATGAGCAAATCCCTCAAAAAACTGGGCAAAAATTATTTTCTCTGCAGGAATGTCAAATATCTTCATAAAAATTGGAAAGGGGCACTTGCAAACCCAGGGAAGAGCAAGGCAGTCAACTCCAGCCTTGACCAAGTTTGACAGGGCTCAGATCTGCTACAGGAGGAGAGTTTTGCTAAGCTGCAGTAATTGTTAGTGCCATTTTATTTTTTTTAAGAGCATTTCAGCTTTACATTAGCGCTGCATTATCTGCCTCTGATTTCCAAGATGAATGTGTTTTAAACCCTCAGATGAATACCCATTTGCACAAACTCCACATACTGGTTTATGTAGCTCACTATTCAAAAATTACTCCAGTTGCTAGGCAACAGGGGTGGTGATAATTCATGGTAATGCTGTTTTGGAAATAATCATTTTTATACATTTTAATGACTACAAGAACATAAGAAAACTGTTTAGAAAAGTGCAAGGCTGTATGAATTTCTCTTTCAGAAATTGTTGCTTGTTTTATTTAATAGGCTTCCCTCTTAATGCGCTGTCGCAATGTGCTAGTGTTTCTGGAGGCATCCTGTATTTTGAACTCCATGCTTATGCTTATCCAAGGAGGGAGTCTTGTCCATAAAATAGATGGGCATGAGTCAAAAGCATGAGTTTTGTTCTTGGCACTTCTGCTTCTCTGTCATATGGTTGCAGTTCCTCCCAGATCTTACATGCTGGTATTGTTGGTTTTTTTAATCCTACCTGTAGAAAACAAAATTATATTAAATGACTGGTGCAAGGTTGCACAAGAGGGTTAATGGCAGAGCCACCATGTTTTCAGATCTAATCTGGTGCTTAAACCACGGGCTAATCCAGTCTTTCTTTCTGCATGACCTTTGGAAAATAATTTATTTCTGGTTTTTCTATTTATTCCCATTTATAAAACCAAGCAAGAAAAAATTCAAGTAGGATTTTTAAAGGGCATTCAGACTTGGCAAAAAACACTACTTACATTTTAAGTGTTGCTAGGTCTCTGTTACTTTTTTTTCACTTTTTTTAGAGTTGTGGACTCACATAGATAGTCCTAATGGAATGCAAAATCTGGGTTTTTTTGGTCAAAGGTAGACTATTATTGCTTTTAAGTAAAGAGGAGAAAAGGGAAAGTGTTAGATTATAGTATTGTGGTATAGAAGATGAGCCTAAAGAATATGCTGTGTATCAGATATTTTCTTTAAATTGTTACTTAATTATTGGAGTAAAAATGAAAATGAGGTTTGGATGGAGCCAGCAACTCATTCTTTTCTTGGTCAAATGGATGTATCTATCTGCAGTTTTTCATCTGTGTAAAAAAACCTGTGTGTGAAGAGAACTGCGATCCCAGGTATCTTTTGTTTATAGGTCTTGCCTTTGCATTTATAGCATAGAATCATAGAATTGTCAGAGTTGTAAGCGACCTTAAAGATCATCTAGTTCCAACTCCCCTGCCATGGGCAGGGTCATCTCCCGCTAGATCAGGTTGCTCAGAGCCCCATCCAGCCTGGCCTTCAAAACTTCCAGGGATGGGGCTTCCACCACCTCTCTGGGCAACCTGTTCCAGTGTCTCGCCACCCTCATGGTGAAGAACTTCTTCCTAACATCCAATCTGAACTGACCCATCTCTAGTTTTAATCCATTCCCTCTAGTTCTACCATTACCCGACATCCTAAAAAGTCCCTCATCAGCTTTCTTGTAGGCCCCCTTAAGATACTGGTGGGCCACTATAAGGTCTCCTCGGAGCCTTCTTTTCTCCGGACTGAACAACCCCAACTCCCTCAGTCTGTCCTCATAGGAGAGGTGGTCTAGCCCTCTGATCATCCTCGTGGCCCTTCTCGGGACACGCTCCAGCACGTCCATATCTCTCTTGTAGTAGGGGCTCCAGAATTGGACGCAGTACTCCAGGTGGGGTCTCACGAGTGGAGCAGAGGGGGAGAATCACCTCCCTCAACCTGCTGGCCACACTTCTCCTGATGCAGCCCAGGATACGATTGGCTTTCTGGGCTGCGAGTGCACACTGATGGCTCATGTTGAGCCTCTCATCTACCAGCACCCCCAGGTCCTTTTCTTCAGGGCGGCTCTCAAGCCAGTGACTGCCCAGCCTATATCGGTGCTTGGGATTGCCCCAACCCAGATGGAGGACCTTGCACTTGGTCTTGTTCAACTTTGTGAGGTTGGCATAGGCCCACCTCTCCAGCATGAGTTAGATTATTTTACTCAGAAGAAATATCAGTGAAAACTTTTCATGAAGAGATAAGGAAAGCTAAAAACCAGTTCACAATATAATTCTTGTACAGTAACTAGTATTAGTACTGGAGATTTTATCCTGGTTTATGAGCTCGTACTAAGCTTTCTGGGATTCACACAACCCTGTCTGTTCATTAGGCCTAAGAATTCAATGCAAAATTGAACTATATGCCCAATGAGCAATCTGTTTAATGGTTATTTCATCAGGGCCTAAACCTAAATTATTATTTTTTTTTAATTAAGAGATTTCAATCACTTTTGCTTTCCACTGCTGCATCTACTAGTCTTCTGTTTCTTGCTTTTTCTTCTCCTCAGGGAGAACATGGTACAAAGACAACAGAAAGCCTCAGAAGTCTGGTGCTGCCTTTGGAATCTCTAAAGGCAAAACCAAATCTTTCCGTGTTAATTTAGTATTAACTATATTAGAAGTGGATGAAGAACTGTTGTGCTGTTTTACCTGTGTAAACATGAGAGCAGAAGGGGAAATAAGGAAGGAAAATGAGGACATGAGTGACGGCTGAAACAGAATCAGAGGACTGGGAAATGTCCCAAAATGAATGGGAGAGCTCCAAGAGACACTGAGATAATGTTTAGAGGAGACAACAATCCACAAAGAACTGGGAAGCAAAAGAGGAAAAGAAATGATCCCATTCAAAAAGAGGAATAAGCCTAAGAAATACCCTTGAATGATCTAATTGTAGGAGAGTGGTCAATAGAGATTTTGTTGAATGTGAAACAGTTCCTAATTAGCTATTAAAAACATGAGCTGCTTGGGAACAAAAGAATTTTTCCATGATGTTGGCAGCCAAATCATATGGACCAGAGCCTTCGCTAACAGACGCTAAAGCCATTGGAGCAATGCCATATTATACCAGCTGAGGACCTGGCCTTAGGTGCGTGCTCTTTGACACTAGCCAGAGTGCTTTGGCAACATGGAAAAGCAATGCAGTTGCCAGTAAGAGCACCGAAACACTGTCAGTGCAGATATAATGAGGACTTGGAGCATCTGGCAATTACTTTCACCTTTGGGGGTTTTCTGTAGCTGACATTTTTAGTAGGTTGAATTCCTGACAATTTTCTTCGTTATTCCAGGGAACTACATAAAATAGATGGAATCAGGGATGCGCAGTCTGTGAATGTAGGAAAACTTCTTGCATTTTATTAGAGTAATTTAATCTGCAGCTCAGGAGCATTAAGATAACGGATTTTGCATGCTCCAGCAATCGCTGTTGTAGTGTTCATCAACAATGCACTTTATTGTAGGACACTTTGTACAGCTGATAGTGCAGATTTGAGCTTTATCTGCACACGTCTTACAGTACTGTGTTTCATCATCAAGTTAATGAGAGATAGTAGACAAAATCCTCAAGGATAGCTTCAGTGGAGCTGCCATTCCCCAGCTTTGGGTTTTCAACTCAGTCCTGCCAGACTGGCAACGTGATAATTATTGGAGCAGAGGTTTCTGCGTGCATGTGTACTAGATGTAAGCGAGCATGTTGTACTCACTGACCCTGATCCCTTTACACCAGTTTTACAACAGAGCTCAGTTGATACGGCTCCATTCTGCACAAGTGTTCAAATGGGAAGAATCACGCTGTGTGAGCTAGCTCTTTTAACGCTCTTTGAACAACTCAACAAATTAACACTTTACAGATACTGTAACAAGCAAATAATGATGGACTGCAAAATGAAATGAGAAGGGAAGTGCTTGTGTTTTATAGTCAGATATAATAGCAATTACTAATTGCATTTAAATAGCCATTCCTATCAGCAACAGATAGCTGTATCATGGAAGGACACTAATTTGGTCCCGGGCCAGCACAGACATGACTGGTAATGAACAAGCAATCCAGTAGCGTGCGGTTATTGCTGAAATATAACTTGAGTGGGACCCAAATAGGCCATTGTGGTGATTTCATATACAAATGAATCTGTACTTAATTCATTAAAATGCCATTTTGAACCTTCAGTCAGGGTATCCAGCAGTTTATTCTCACCTGTTCCACCACTGGTTCAGGCTCAATTGAACATGAATACGTTTTCTCTCGTGGAAATGTGGTGATAATTCATTTCATGTATAATTGAACAATTTTTAAATAGTCCTTGGAATAACTAGCTCTTGTGCAACCCAGCAAATTATCAAAAAGCATGCAGTAGTATTTATTAGCCTTACTTCACGTTTTTGGTTATCTCCAGTTTCTTGAATAGTCGCATATGGATATGATCTGTGAAATTAACTTTTGTTTCCCTACTGATCCGTCTTTCCCTGCACAAAACCAGCGTGACTTAGGGCAAGAGAGCAGAGACACCCCACTGCAGATGACCAAAGAAAATGGCTTTTCTTTGTATAGTGCCAGTACATAGCCCTTGTTCGGATTTGGGCATCTCATCGCTAAGAAGAGGTTGCAGTCTGGAGAAAATTTAAAAGGGAAGCAAGATCTATGAATGGTCTGAGATGAAAGGGTTACGCACCTGGAAGAACACTGCAACAGAAATAAAGCTTCATAGCTGGCAGGGAAAAGGAGACCTCTGAGAGGGGAGATGACAACTACTCTGTAGTATTTGAAGGATGTGAATACACACAGGAGGAGAGAATTTTTTCTGGTGAGACAAAGTGTCAGAATGATTTCTTATCCTTAAGTAATGAGATAGAGGAGTATAAACTTCAAAGCATGCTAACAGTGATTCCGGTTAGTCAATGGAATAACTTCCCAAGAGCTGAAGTGAACACTTCATTGGTAGAATGATTTAAAAGCAAAATAAAAATGCAACTAACAAATATTAATTGACAGTTATATAATACACAGTTCCAGATTGGGTAGGGACAAGGCTTATGCAATTTCAGTGCAGAATTCTTGAGTCAAATCTTTAACACTTTTCAATCGCTGTACTTCCATTTTGATAATTTATCTTCCGCCTTGTTTGGAAAGTGTTTGCACATGGCAGCAGTTATACAAATAAACAATAAAACATGTTCTAGTATGTCTGCTAGAATCTCCACTGCTTTTAGGAGTCTGAAAACTATCAGTCAGCTGGATTGTTACACTTGGATGGCATCAAAGAAATCCAGAAAGTCTCATCAGTGTCTTTCTCAAGACTCTATCCTAGCAGGGATATGGGATGTCCAGTCCATTTCTGTGCCAGGTGATTTAACTCAGTTAACCACTTTTCTTCCTTCATCATTTAGTTACACTTCTTTTTTAAGGTCTCTTTCTCTTTGAATTGCAAAATCAAGTTCTCCCAGTGCTTGATCCAAAACTCAGTGTAAGTCAATGTAAATTTTTTATTGGGCTTTGGCTTAAACCCACAGATTAGAAAACACGCTTATATCTAATTAGATGAGATAATCCTCAAATCCTTGCTAAGGGATATTGTATACCATAGTTCATGTTCAGTATTTGATGATTAGCAGCTTATTTGTTGAAAGAGGCAGTATGTGGTTAAGTGTTACTTAGTGATGAGTTTGTCTGGGATTGCAAGGGACGTGATTGATGAAACTGGTGAATGTGAAAATTGGAAATGTACAATCATCTAATGACTGGTTGCAAATGGGTCTGTAACCATGAATTTGGAGCTCAAGAAGGTTATACAGAAACTTGCCACAAATAGGAACTTGTGACTACTGAAGTGGTACAAGCAGGGCTATTTGATTTTCCTCTTCAATGTATATAAATAGTATTTGTGACCTTACGTTAAAAATAAGCAAAAACTTGGTTTACATTTTCTGGGCAAATAGCTGAACATTTTTTCCTTATACTCTTTCTTTTCTTTGACTCTATTTAACACCACCCCCTCAATGGAGTGACAGGCCGTAGAAGCTTTGAAGAGAACTGCGTGGTTGTAAATACTGAATACTTCAGCCAGTTTGTCCTATTGCTTCAAGAGCATTTGAATAGCATTGCAACTGCAACATGTTTTTTTCCATACAAACTTTTACCGAAGTTCTTATTTTTGTAACATGTTTGAGAGGAAAGCAATGAAGACAATCCTCTTCTGCTCTTCAGACACCAACTAGCTTCTGCTGGATGATCAAAGTTTTCTGGCTGGTGGTTGCCTCCAGGCCTGTACACAATGAACAGATGTGAAGTGAATTTTTTAAAATATGCATTGACTTTTCAGAGTTAAGCAGGCTGGTTATCTGCTGAAATATTAAAATTATCTCTCTCTTCTGCTGCAGAATGAACTTGTAAGGTTCTTTTAATTTTTAAAATTTTGTTTGTTTATAAATGCCATCAGATGACATGCTTTCTAGCAATATGTGACAAGACTCAGTAAAATTAACTTCAGACAGCAGGTTTAACTGTTTTAGCTGTATTTTTTCTCATCAACCCATTGGCAAAACTGTTCTACTTGCCATATTTAAAATTATTTTCCAATAGGTTATTTTTGAGGGCTGAGGGGAGTTACTGAATTCTCGCTGTTCCCTAAATCTCTCCCTGTTCCTTAGTTTTGCTCTTGGGCGGAAATAAAGCTTCACTCATTTTGAAAATTAATGACAAAATGTAAGTTCATACTGTCAGAAGTACCATCCCTTCTGGCTCCATGTAAGTTCATATTGTCGGAAATACCATCCCTTCTGGCTCCCTTTGGTACAGCTGGTTCTGAAGGGCAGAGAGCTGGGTACCAGCATGATGGCAGTAGCTGTTTTGTGTGGTGTTACAAACCTGGGAGCTATGGAGATACAGTCTTCAGTCTCTATAATTAGGAGAAAAGGAGAAAGTTGGGAGCTGTCATAGACATGAAGGTATTTTTGGGCTTGGAAAAGGACGCACAATGTATTACACTCTTTGCAGGAGTGGGTGCTCTCCCTGATTGAAGTCTCTCTCCTGCTGTTGTGCCGTAGGCAGCTTGCACAGCCTGCAGCTTTCCCAGGTCTCCTGCCTGCCTTCAGCTGGAGCTCCAGAGGGCAGGGCTCTCACATAGCTCCTGTGTCGTGTGCGCTCATCCCTTCGGGCAGCTCAGACTGCACTAGGCACCTGTGCTGCTCCACTTGGAGACAGCCAGAGAACAAACGAGGGGAGCCGCTTAGAAGGTGAGCTGTTAAAAGCACCTCATCATCCCTGTGGAAGTGGGACCTGAAATCTCCTTAGAGCAGTCTTTTAAGGATTGCACACAATTTTCATGTCTGCCTCCAGCTATAAACAGAGAAGCAGAATCTTTTGTGCTCCTACACTGCGTTTCCTATCTCTTGCAAACAACAGTTTTCACAGGCTCCATGTGACGTGCTTTGAAGTTACACGCCTGTGCAAGAGGACAGGAATTAGATGCAGTATCCAGATTTGCTACCCGGTTGGCATGTACTGCATAACAAAAAAAAAAAAAAAGTGTTTCCAAAGGTACAGTGTTAGAGAAATAACTGCACTTTTTCAGAGAGGTAGAGAGAGTATTCTAGGAGCTCTGTGTACTCAGTCAGACCCTGCCGACGTGCACCTCCTGAATCCTGCTCATCTCTCTCATGTGTGGACATTGCTGGAGTCATGGAGGGTAGTTTCTCTCATGTCAAAGGGAACTGAGGGTAACTGCAATAGTTTACACTGCCCGGGGAGGTTGTGGAGTCCCCTTCTCTGGAGATTTTCAAGACTCGCCTGGATGCAGCCCTGAGTAACGTGCTCCAGGCAATCCTGCTCTAGCAGGGGAGTTGGACTAGATGATCTCTAGAGGTCCCTTCCAACTTTGAAGATTCTGTGATTCTGTGAAAGAGCAGCTGATGGAGGACCAAATAAGATTTGACTCTGAAAATACATGTGTGTGAGAGAACCAGTTGGCACCCTATCACATTGTGCTCCAGTGAGATTTGTGAAATGCTCCTGTTTTTTTCAGCCGAGGGTTGAGGCTGCTGACTGTGAAGTGTGTTTTACAGAAAAAGTGACGGTGTGCTTTGGTAACCTTAGGATCTTTGCATCATACAGAATATAAAATAAGCCTGTTAAGCTGGTAAAAGATTTTCTTTTCTCTTGTTCGGTGACTACTGCCATTTTGGATGGCTATGTACTGTGTAATGGCATTATAATCAATGGCTTTTGTTGGTTTTGAGCTACTCTTGATTGCAGTCCTCTGTGTCTTCCTTCACCTGGAATAATTTGTGTGTGTGTCAGATAAACTTCAAGAAGATTACACAACTGGCAAAGTCCTTTGTGTCCACTGGCAGATGCTGTGTCAGCTCTCCTCATGCTCATCTCAGCCCAACAAGCCCCATGGTGAACAGGGTGTTGTCTGGGGGAAGGCTCTGGCTGCTGTGAATCTGAATATGATGCTTTGGGTGTCTCTACTGTATGTGCTCCCAGGGGCTGTCACCTGTCTTCCCAGCAGGGTCAGGGCTTCTTCAGGCAGGGACATGATGCTTCTGCGGTGCTGTAGCAAAACTCCTTTCTCTCTACTGGTATCACAAACACATCGGTTAGGTATACTCTGAAAATTGAAATGGATTTTGTCATCCTCCCAAGAGAACTCATAGTTTTGCTTAAACTTTTCTACCAAACATCTTTTTTTCACAGAGAGATAAGACAATGAAAACAAAGAATTACAAGCAAGACAATAAATTGACTATTGGAAACAGATACCACAATAAGGTTTTCTTTAAAAATTGCGTCATTTGATTGGAGAATGATTTACGTTGCTTAATATGTAAGATTTTGAATTTTCTCTGATAATGCTATTAGATCACACCCATGCAAAAGATAGTATAATCCCTAAAAATACATTTTTAATTCCATTGGCCAGGTTCCATCCATCAGTGGTGCTTTTCTGTGGAGCAATACCTGATTCTTTTAAAGAATATCAGCTTCACGCTAGTAACTGTTCAGATGCCTAATCAGAGGGCAAACTCTGCTGTTGCTAAAGGTATCCCTCGCTGAAGGCCAGAGAACAATAGATAACTGAAGAGAGTAACAACAAAACACCACATCTTCTCAACAGGGAACATTTAGTTGTGGGCTATGAAAAAAGAATGTTGCAGGATGTGTATGAAATTATAGTAAGGTAATATTCAACTCTGGCAGTAATAGTGTGGGTATGTGAGAGTCATTTTGACTAGCAATTACACATCTACTTTATGCATTAAACAGCTGTGTTATCTCTATTGAAACTAACCTTAAGTTCGGAACACAAATAACTTTCCTAATAATTTTATGTTCCTATCCATACAGATATAAAACCAATAACTGTATGCTTCATAAGTATTACCAGTGTGTTGCTTCACCTTAATTCATCTCCCAGAAATATAAAAATCCAAATGTTTCCTACTAATATCTAATCTGTAATCCATATTAAATCTAATGAATTCTATATTCTTCTCTGTGTATTATCCATTAATTTTGTGCCAGTAACTGCAGCTTCATATAACTTCCTTTTTAAAACTGCAGAATTTGGAAGTACAATTCTGTTGTGCCAGAAGCCAACTAATAAAATTTAGCAATGACTATTGTCTTAAATACAAAGGGACAGAGTTAAGTATTCTATGCTGGCATTATAAATTATATGCTGCCCATATGACCTTTAACTGTATTTTGCAGTATCTGAATGTGAGAGTAAGTTCTCCTTGGTAAATCTCATAATATGCAATAGGAATATGTGCAGTGTTTTCTCCTTATGGCTCCTTTCTCATAGTAAATGAATGTCTCCCAGCCCCATGCTCTGATTATGTTCATATTGAAACATTTCTGGCAGTTAAATCTGCAAACTTGTGCATATTTAAGTGTACGTATTTGGGAGATCTAGAAATATGGGCAGAGAACGGCAAATCTTTACTCCTCTTGCTGTGCAGGTTCCAGTAAGGGGAGTCCTGAGGGATTCTTGCTCCTAAAGGAGCAAGGTTCTCTGCCACCA
The DNA here is from genome assembly GCF_964199755.1 of Larus michahellis. NCBI lineage: Eukaryota > Metazoa > Chordata > Aves > Charadriiformes > Laridae > Larus > Larus michahellis. The sequence continues at coordinate 45,036,540 of NC_133898.1, read as the reverse complement.
TATTTAGCGAAAAGGTCCAGCTTCTTGCAGATCAAAGGCTATGCACTTATTGTCGTAAGGTCAGGGCTAGGTGAGAACTCACCATACTGTCTTCTGCCATTAACCAAGTTTTGAAATGCACAAGTATAGACTGGCAATGGATGTTTGGTTAATTTATTGACATAATTTGGTTTTCGAGGCATTAATGTGCATTTTGACCACCTTTATTTTTGACTCATTCAGAGTAGGAACCAGTAAACACAGGTATAGGTATTGCTGAGTGAATCTCGTACTCTTCAAAAAAGAAACTCCAGCACAGTTAGATTGCAGGAAATGAGATAGCCCCTAAATGGGATCTTGTGCTGCTTCTCAAATATATCTATGATGGCTCTCAATCTGTTTATATTATTCATTAAATATAGAACTTTTATATCCCACGATGCCCTTAATTTACACAAGCTTTAGAGAGTGTGGATCAGATATATTTTCCTACCTGTTCCTACCTACCTCTTCCCATTTTTACTCCTTTCACTCATTAACAACTGGTAACATTATGAAACATCCTATTATTTTCCTTCTTTATCTCCAATATATTTCAGAAGTAATTTTTATTTATCATCTAGCTTTGGCAAATAACTGTTGAAGCACTCATTGTCACTGCTGCAGTATCTTTAGTCCATGATTATTAAGAATGTGAGTTCTGGCTGCAGTTTCTCAAATACTTTCATAATCTCAAGCAGGTAGGAGAGAAGGAGGCAAGCATAACTGGAAGCAACATTTCTGATTCTGGGGCTTTCCAGGGGCCCAGCACCCCATGTTAAACCTTCTGGAGGCTTAACTGGCAGCAGGCATCCCAGCATGCTTGTTGGGCCACGCTGCTGCCTGACATCTCCACAGGACACAATTCACAGTGCTGTAACCCTGTCCCTGACACATCCCCTCTACTAGCAGCAGTCACATCCTTGGCATTTCCCTGTGGTAGACTTGTAGGTGATCCACAGGAAATAGTGTCTTGACTGCTGTCTCAGTGACTGTGCTCCTAAACATTCCCTGATACTATATATAATGGTGGGAAAGGTCTAGAGATGCGTGTAGCTCTCACCCTTTTCTGTTTTCTTTTATGTTTGCCGGATCGGAAATGGAATGATACATTCTGCTGTGCTAATTGATTAAATGACATCTATCATAACATAAAGAGATCAAACACGATTATTTTTAGTCCTGTATTACAGTTTAAAGCTCACAATTCTGCTCAGATCATTAGTGTACAATTTTCAGATGAGCTAGCCAGAAGGTCCCTAAATAAAAATTAGTAGAAAAGATTAGCTAGGAAAGCTAGACTGGTAATGAGCTGTTGCACTATGGTAACGTGCTAGGTTTATAGTTCATATCTAGCCCTAATCAGTGATAAGTGCAAGTTGTCAGCATTTGATAGCTAATTGGTGTTTCTTGGAATTACACTGCAACGAAAACACTGAAATGAAAATAAAGTTTTTCTTTATATATGACAAGTTAAGAGTTAATTATAAATGCTTGGGTCAAATACACCTCTTAGCTACACTATATGAAAATCTGCTGCACTGAGGGAAGTATAAACTTCTTTGGTCCCTTTTGGGTCATTATTACTTTTTTTTTAAACTGGTACAGTAGTGGCTTTGAAAGCAAGAGGACCCTTAAACCATTGGCTATGTATTTAATGTCATATGTCACACACACAAAAAACCCTAAACCCGAAATACTGGAAAATATTAACAATGCAATAATGACTTGAACTCTCCCAACGGCCCATTTGTTATTGATTGTATTTCCTCCGTGTTCATTGGAGAACTGCTGTCCTCCCACAGAATTAATTGGACATAAAATCATAAGGTGGATCTGAAAAATTATAAAGCAGGAATAATCTAAGCCACAGGACATGAAAGACTTAAAAGCCTGGCTAACTTGACATCTGTGAACTGAGATTTTTGTCATCGCACAGCTATAATTAGGAGGCTCTAATCACTCTCATAATGCTAATATGGGAAATGTCCTGTCTGTCCTCAGTAGCTGGTGGTGGGAATGACTGCTATGCGCGATGTCGTGCTTCAAAACTGTGAAGCCCGACAAGCTCCGCAAGCAGGAGTGACTCTGACATGTGTGCTCCGAGAGATACTTAGCCACCTCCTGAGAGGCTGAAGCATACACAATCAGACCACCTCAGTGCTAGTCATCCAAATACATTTTTTAATTGGCCACTTAATTGACCATTTCCAATCAGATTTTACACAGGCACAGGCCTTCAGATCTCGGAGGTCCCTGCAAGGCTCCTGGGACTGGGAGAGGAATAGAGCAGAAGCAGGCTGGGCCATGAAGGTGTGAAGCCAGCAGTTATGTGCTCCATTGCGTGCTGGCTCGCCACCCAGCTGAGCCTAACACCAGCCAGCCAGCACATACAAGCCAACAGGGAGAGAGGAAGGAGCTGCAGCTGGAGGAGATGAGTAGGTGGGATGTGGTAAGGTGGGGTCATAGGGACTGTAGAAGAGGGGACAGCAGAAGTGTAGGAAATGGAGGAACACAGAATACAAACCCACAGGAAACTAGTCTTCATTAATTCTTCTATTCATAGAACAACTTGTTCATTTATTCAGATCCTCACCATTTGAAATGCAATTAGATTAATATATTTTCCTGCTGAGTAAAATTCATGCAGTCAGCAGACAAACCCCTCTCTAAGTGATTTGCTCATCAGTGTGTATGGAGGAGGAGGAGGGACAGAGAGAAGAGAGGAGCTTAAATGAGTTCACTGCTAGATTGTCTGAATTAAGTGATCAATTTTTATTACTGCAGTAGCTGCAAAAGTTAACACTGATGTTAAAAAGTCACACTACAACAAAAATTCAGTATTAGCATTGAGATGTGAGAGGAAAAAATCCTGAAGGCCTGAGTTAAAACTCACTTTAGAGTAAATCCAGGCAACAGGTATTGTCTTCTCAGAGGGTGAGCCTTGAAATATCTTGACTGTTCCCAAGACAGGGAAATCTGGAACAGCTGTCTGTGCATTTAAATTCAACACTCCTGCCAAAATGGGGATACATTTGGATACAACCTTCACTCTCCATTTTATGCAGACATGATACCTAATGTCAGAATTTCTAGGTGAAAGAACAGTGGTAAACATAATCTGTCTAGACCTGAGTAAATAACTGAATTGGTGTCTCCTGAGAAATTACTAGTGAAGCTGAAGAAGACAAGGAGCTGTAAGATGCATCACATAGTGAAGACTGATGAGACAACAATAGCTAGCATTGAAGTGGGTGCTATCAGAGTAGAGGGAATGCCACCAGGGAAGTTCTTCAAGGACCAGTTTTGGGAGAGATTTTATTTAGTGTTATTACCAGCAGCCTTGGCACACAAAGCAGGAGCACGCTAATCATAGTGGCTGGTTACACAAAGCTGAGAGCCATCATCTGTACAAAGGAAGATCAGAACATCAGATGGGAACAGCTGTGGGACCTTGAGGGCTACCATAATAGAAATAGCACTAATGCAAGCGCTTGCCCTGATGGACTGCTGACTATTTCTACTGGAATCTGGGAGCTCATCAGATAGAAAGGGGGTGGTATGAGTGTGCTGATTTAGGCATATTGGTTAATGAACACAGGTGTCCACAGCTGACGTAACAGTGAGAAAATAATGAAGTTTGAGCAGGCATTAGGAATGAAAACAGAAGAATAGTAATGTCCTTAAGCAAGGGGCTAGCAGTTCCTCTCCTGGATGCAGCTCTGGTCACCCATATAGATGAACAATGAATTCAGATTGAAACAAGTACAAGACTGGCAAGGGGAGCAGGATAGCTTTTAATGTGAGAGAAGATTAAATGAATTTGGCTGACATACCCAAACAGAGTTAAGGAATAGAGAGTGCACGATAAGGAGTGTAAGTGGTGTCTGTACATGTGGCAGGAACATTCCTGTTCCCGGGGAGTGAGAGCAATGGAAACCAAAGGGCTGTGTTGGAGCATAGGCAAATAGAGAAGTAGGTGGCTTTCAGCATGCCACTCTGAAATGGAAGTGTGTGTGGGCAGTGCTAGGAAGCCCTAATATTTTTAAGGATGGGTTTTCTAAATGCTTAAGGTTTCTCTGTACTGGGTAGGGGCAGGAGTTTCTTCTCACCCCAAGCATCACCTTCGCTTTGATGACATCCCACAGGGATCAGGCTCACACGACCCAACAATGCATTTCTTTTTCCTCCTTCTCATTCTGTGGTTGTTGTCCATGCACTCTCATTTACGGAATGACTGCCTCTCTTCTTGGCCTCTCTTGTGTTTCCAGACACACTGACAAGGAGTGGGTTGATTGGACATTGAGAAACATTTTTCGCCACCCTTAGGAGCAGGCATGTGGAGGGGATGCAGCAAGGAGGCTGCAGGGCCTCACTGTAAACCACTATAACCTAACACCAAGAATATAAGCATGACCATACTGAGTCAGGTCAAATGTCCTCCTAGTATCCCCTCTCTGCCTAAATTCAACATCAGATGCCAAGGAAAGAGCGTAAGACTAGAATGAGTACTTTGTCAAAATATTCTTGCAGCCTCAAGTATTTTCACCTGCAGGAATTCCTGAGCTTCTGCAGAGGCTTTGTAAACAGAAGGGGGACCTTCCGGGCACACTGTAAATGAGTCCAGTTTGAGGCTTTCTGAAGACGGTTGAAGGTTGAAAGGAGCTTTTTATGTAAGACTGGCTCAGCTTGTCTTTGAAATTTTATTTTAGTGTTTCTGGGATTTTGAACAGCTAACTTGTTAAGAGATATATTTTTATTATTTCAAACTAAATACATACAAACATCAGTAGTTGTATATTACTTTCTGGCACTCACAAGCCTGTTCTAATTACGAATCTTGTGGAGAGGCAGCTATTAACATGGAAATACTCAAATTTACAGTTGATTTTCTGGGCATAATAGATACCTATCAGACTCTAAAGCATGCTCTAGTTACCTCAGGTAAAACTGCAAGCTATGTAACAATTACTAAACGGCAAGTTTAAAAGAGTTTCTTTCCTTTGCTGTCACGGGCTATTAAGAGATCTCTGAAGCGTCAGAGATATAACAGCCTATTGAGGAACTTGTCTAATTAATGGTATCATAGTCGGCAAAATAAATAGAAGAATCTATTTAAAAGGGGAGCAAAACTTCAGATAACATGACAAATGCATGTGCATCATTAGTATTTTAAATTGGTGCACAGATGAAGATAAATGTATTTGATACAGCCTATCTCCAAATGGTTTAAATAGCAAATATATACACATTAAAATCATTATACATTGATTTGGCCACTTTTACTAACATGCGTAGTACTTTTATGGAGACTGGGGTCCCTCACGTTTTATTTGGAGTCCTCTATGAATAAAGTATGATGGAGCATGAGAGGGGTAAAAGAACCAAACATTTAGTTTTCTTGTCCCTCTCTTGACGACCAAATTCCCAGTGCCCTGCAGCAGCTGCTAGATTTGGCTCTATGCTGTCAAAAATAACATCATAAAACTGCCTGTGGTTGCACGTTTTAACTTCAATGCCATGTACTTGACTTCAGAAGGGACTATTTTATTCATTATCTCGTGTAACCTGTCACTAAATCTGTAAAAGCCCAATTCAGACCCTGCTGAAGCTTATGGGAGCCTTTCTGTAGCTTTCAGTGACAACTGGGTTCGGACCACAGTGCCATGGGTTTCAGTTCATAAAATCTCAGTTTTGGAGCTTGTTTTCAGATATCACCAAAACCGGGCATGGATAGAGAACTTTTCATCTATGATCTTTAATTGCCATGCAAGATCAACAGCATCACTGTTGATCGCATCTCTAAATCAGCCCATTGTGTGAGTAGCTCAGGCCATCTGTGGATAAAAGTTGTTGCTGTCTGATGGCCATTCATTTTTATGTGAAAGGAGTTTTTGGTCTCTCTCCAGTTCCTAACAAATATAGAGGCCAAGGACTTGCAGGCCAGAGAACGCTGTGTTCATCAGATTCTGCAAACATCGTTGCAGGTGTCTAAAAAACTTATTTTGACCCTGAAACTATATATTGAATAGTAAATAAATGGAGTCTGTGAAATGAAACCAGCTTTCTAGACCATTTTGCTTTTTAAAGAAGATAAGCGTAAAGGAGAAGCTCAGCTTTCTCACACTTCTCAAAAGAGGAGGAATGTGTAAAGTTAGACAGCAAAGTCCATACTTAGCCACTTTATTACTTACTCAGATTTTTAGGAGATGGGCATGCATATTGTCTAGGACCTGTACACATTGCCTGTCCATGCCAATACAGTATTCTTAAATAACAGTCATGGTTTTTTAATTCCTAGATGGTTTGGAGCCAAGCAACTGAGCTCAGTGTGTCCCCCACTGATAAATGGGAGATGACAAACAAAAAATTCCTGTTTTGGAACTTGCTTCACCTACTTGATTCCCATCCTAGGTTAGCACATCACTTGGCTGTTGCAAAGTCCATCTTCCTTGCTAATGGATAGGGACTCCTTCTTTTAGCAGCTTTTAGCAGTTTCATGCTTCTCTGTGAAGCAGGATTTGGAGCCATATATGAAAAGGAACCTTTAAAAGGTAATAACGTGATTACCAAAGATGGAAGCGCGACTTGAGGCTTCTGACTATTTATTTTGATTTAATGATGTTAGTTTAATACTTTCACAGCTTTACTTTGTGTTTTGACAGCTTATAGTCAGGACCCGCTTTCATATGAGTGTTTATTTTTTGGTGTATTGATTTAAATGAACAGTTCTGAGAGCATCAGCATGGGGAAAATTATGTTTCTAACAATTTGTCTCTTAATTTTGACATCCAAAAGGGTATAAATACTGGCTGAAAGTTCCTCTGTGGTTGGGAATTTCTCTCTTCTGTGTTCTTTCTCTGGTGTGTTCAAGAGCGGAGTTAAAGGACTTTCAGTCTTGTTTCTGTGGGACCACTAATAAGATTTCTTTCCATCCACCCAGCCATCAATTCTCACAGCATTTACAGAGACTTACTATCTTTGAGGCTTTTATATTATTTTCTCAAATTTTCTTCAAATTGGCTAACAGGATAGAAGTTTATTGCTGGAGGTGATGAGGCAAGCTTAGGCGCAGGTGCACAGGCAGTATGAACTCTTAAGCCTAAGTTTCTTTGGGAATACATCTAGTAAGTGGCATAAGATGAATTGTATAATTTTCATAATATTAATGACAGCTGAAGTCTGCCTTCTTTTTCCCCTTTTTCCTTTCTGCACAGGAGTGTGTGCACTTTCACAGCCTTCTGCTATATTGCTGTGGGCTGAAGGCTCTAGGAGGTCAGCATATAAAATCTTACTTATCAAAATGTGAAGTATTTTGCTGAGTGACCTTCCCAGTTTCCTGGAGATGTCATCTATTTACACTAGTAGCAGTGCCAAGTGGAGTGGTTTTTAAAACTGAACAGCAGTCAATTTATTTTCAGGTACCACTCCATTTGGGATTGCAATTAGGATAACTAGAGCTGCTCTCCAGCACAGGAAACTGGGAAGGTCATGCTGCCAAACCGTTGGCATCTTGATGAAGGAGTGTAAACTACTGCTGTCGCTACTGCAGATCAAATGAGCCTAACCAGAATGAAGTAATTATGAAATCCTCCCAAAAGATCATGAATATTCATGGATCAATTACAAACATTTGAAGTTAATTTTTGTTTGAGGAAATAACCCGGGTGTTCCACTCTCGCTACATATGGATCATAACACTCCTTGCAAGCAAAGGGCAAAGCGCTGTTGCTTGCTGCTCGGGCTCACGGGTGCTGCTACGTGCGCAGCAGTGGGCTGCCTCCAGCCGGGCAGCATGGGAGTGCTCAGTGTGGCAGCGAGCAGCCTTACTGTCCCCCCTCCAAATCACCGTGCTGTCATCACCAGAGAGGCAGCTGAAACGGTCATCTAGCTGCCTGCAAGAGTTGTGCCAGTCTGGTAGGCACGTCCTTGTTTGCAGTGCCCTGCCCTCTCTGCAGGGGCTGTCACCGATGGTGGCTCTTCAGCACATGTGACCCCAGCAGATGACACTGGCAGCGAGGCCTTCTGAAAAACAATCCCTTTGCTTAGCCTCTTGAATGCAGAGTGGAGAGTCTCGCTTTAATCAGCCTACTGCTTGGCCCTGTGAAAGCGGCGGGAGCTGGGGGCAGCAGTGCTGCAAGCGAAGCTGCTGAGCAACAGGAGCGGATCCTGCTCTTCATGCTGATGGAGGGATGTTGGAAATGTCCTTGCTGGATATCGTTGCTGTGCTCATGCCAGTATTAGCCATCGGGGTGGCTGGTGTGAAGGTGGTTTCCAGAACGTGTCCTCAGCAGATTGTCAGGGGATGTCTCCTCATGCTTCCTTCTCACTATGTATTTTCCCCTATTGCTGCCCTATAGGCACAGGCACTGGCCAGCCACTGTCCAGTCCTTCCCTTCCCAGTGCTCCCGCTGTGCTGCCAGGGTGCAGGCAGCCCAGAGAGTGGCAGGCAGGCTCCTAAGCTGCTCCAGTTGCTATTCAGCAGCAGATACGACTGTTGTTTTCTCATATAAAGCAACCAAATGGCTTCACAGAGATAAACTGAGCCAAACTTGTGGTTGCTGTAATGCTTCCAAGTAAGGGGGCCAAACAAGGAGGGGTATGGGGGGAAGGAAGGCTTTTTCCTTCCCTTTGTGAGTGTAGCTTGATAGAAATTAGCTTAGAGCCTGGCTACATGCAGAGTCCTTAAATTATTTAAAATCTGGATCATTATTGGTTTTAACTGTGGGGATTTTTTTTCTCCTGTAAATCACAGTCTATTTGCTGAGCAGGCTTTCTTAACCAGTGGCTTTGCTGGTTTTGGGGAATCTGGCTTTAACTCCAACATATAGTTGCTGAGCCTAATTAGCTCCCTGGAATAATTGAGCTTCTGTTTTTCAGCTAGAATTTATTAGGAGCTGGCACTGTAATGAGACAGACCACTAGGATCCTTTTGCTTTTTTATTATCTTTGAGCTTTGTTTGTGTGTTTTTAATGGTTGCGTGTGAATGTGCTGCAGGTTGGAGTACAGAAGGCAGAGGGATCATTGTGTCCATCTTCAGTGCAGTCGTCTCTCTGAAACCATCACTGGTCTCCAGCAGAGCTGCTCTCCCACCCCAACACTTGCTCTTGCTGTGACTTCAAAGTACCTCTGGATCTCTGAGCTCTCATTTGAGTAACGTGTTGACCTGTAAATAAGGGGTTATGTTTTCAGTTTGATATTGCCAAAGTGCGAAGTGCACCTGAACCAAACCACATAAATTCATGTAGCTGGGGCAAAGACTGCAAGGAACTTTTTTGTCTCATGAATTATTTAAATAAAGCCCGTCCTGCTTTAGCTCCACTGGTGGCACAAGGCAGAAATGAGAAGATGGAGGGGCCATCTTTCTCTGTGCTTCCCCAAGGCTAGTGTAACGGTGTGCACTCAGACCTGGGCTGGCAATGTCAGAAACCATGCGCTCTTTGATACCTAGGTAAAAGTGGAGCAGGAGTGTGATAACGACTGCTTTATTGTGTGAGATAGTTCTACTATGGATAAGTTCGGTAAGATCAGTCAGCAGGACCTCCAAAGAGTGGGGCACTTTATGTCATTTTTGGATAACATACTCCTTGGCCATTTTGTAGACCGCTGAAGTTTTGTCAGCTTTGGGGTCAACTTTTATACAAAAGCTGCAGCTCTTGAATGAGCCCATTTATGGTGAGAGGGACAGTCTGTTTCAAGGAGTCAGTGGAGCCAGAGCTATTGGGACTCTGTCCTTCTGTCATTAATTTTCTTTTCTGTCTTTGGTGAAAATAAACAAAAGATGCTATTTTGTGCTTCTGCAACATGGTCATGTGTTGTCACAGGCAAAAGGATTGTTTGGCAGTATGAAATTTGCATAGTTAGACTCTTAAAAGACAAGAATTATAGGGGGGAACGCCCTACAATTTATAAACCTTTTGTAATACTAGAATTCAAGTATAAGTCCCTGTTATCCCATGCTTGGATGCAGCAACACCTTTCTCCTGCTTTTGACTGCTGCAGCTTCACATTCCTTCCAGATGTGATAGTGATTTTCCCAGTACATGAACCTTTCTGAATTCTAGTGTACCTTATACTAACTGCAGTGGCAGTGGAGATTTCCACTTTGCTTAATTTTCCCTTTAAGGCTAGTCAGCTTCCACCTGGAACAAGTTCATTATTTCCCCAATGCCTCATTTCACCAGGTGAAGGATTCCCCAGGTTAAAGGTCCAACACGTTACCCGTCTTTCTTCAGCTGCCTCGCTTCCTTCTGCTAACAAAGCCAGGCTTACATGGCTGAAGCATCACTCCACATGGCCTCATTTTCCCTGTGCCTACACACGTTTCTCCCATTTCCTCTTTCCCTCTATCAAAATTATTAACAGAAAGGAAAGACACAGCTAAGCAAACTATACTGGTTCATCATGAACTCAGCTGTTACACACCTGTAACATCCGCTATTGGGTTTGTGCCTTTTACGCTATAAAATGTCCTCTGTAGAGATTATTTCCATGCAATAAGTGCCAAAACCAAATGGAGTATTTATGTGATTCCCTCGTTATGCAAGCATTTATTACTACGAATAAAGCAGTGCATCAGCACGAGGGAGCAGAGTTAAGACTTCATGATCAAAAATAACTACCATAGTTACTGAGATTTTTCCTTTGACATACCTCTATAAATAATTAGATTACAAGACACCTGAGGGCATACATAGTCTGATCCTGTAACAGTAACACCTTGAGGGAGTTCACAACTTTCTCCTTTTGGCCAAGTGCCTAGGAAGACACTAAGGTATATGATTAATAGAGAGCACAAACACACACCCTTGCAAGTCCTAAAGCTTAGTTATAATATTGTATTGTATCCCCGGTGGAATGTTATTATTTCTATGCCTGATGGTGCTGCTGTTGTCACTGAATAGCCAAAATCCTCATAGCAGTGGGGTGAGAGGCAGGGGGAGACAAAGAAAACATTTGTTATTAAGTTGGGGGAAAACAAATGAAACAAAGCATATAATAGGATTGGTTAAATAATTCCACAGAAAAATCATTATTCCAAGACTTCAGCCAGATCTTCCTCTCCAGTATTCCCTTGTTTTGTGGAACAGTCTTGTGCTTGCCTCTTCCATACAGAGAATGAGATGCTGGGCAATGAAGACTCCTCCGAATTTCCTGACCGTGATATTTATTCTTATTGCTTCATTTTCTATTCATGAATTCTATTTTGCAGCCCTAAACAAAAGCAATTACCATTTGCCTCTTTTCTGCATAGCTCACTTCAAACACATTGCTCACACGGATTCTCGTAAAGCTGAAGGACCTAACAGAGGAAGATCCAGGGAGGCACTGCCCATGCCATGCCCCCTCACCCTGGCCTGTGCCTCGGCTATGCAGTGTGACGCAGTCAGCCCTGCCAAATTATGGTGGGGTTATGGGGTTCCTCTGCTGGGGATCAGTGAGCAGTCAGGGGCACGTGAGCAGGGAGAGGGGCGTTAGAGGTCAGGCAGTGGCAGTGCAGGATGTTAACGGGAGCAAGAGGCAAGGAAAGAGATTAGTAATGGGAGTGGGTCTAGCAATGACACTAAAGACTGGCAAAGTCCGGTGTAGCTGGTTAGACCACAGCAGGATGAAGTGGAGGTACCTAAGTGAGGAGCCGGGAGTGAAGATCATGGTATGGGAATGAGAATGGGTAAGCAGGTCAGATGAGGAAAGGCCAGGATAGTCACTGATAGAACAGGATTGTCGGATGAGAGAATAACGTGGCAAAAAGGATGTGAACACAGGAGAGCACAGCTCTTCTACGGTGTAGCCATGCTTCTGAGTCTCACTGTTTCTCTACGGGGAGCTAATACTAACAAAACCTCATGGTAAATTGTGAGTCATGTTCCGCTTCTCTATTGCTTGTCCATACAAAAGGTGGCAGCCAGCTGCTGCTGCCAGCTGGCCAGCTAGTTCAGCAACTGTCTTTTTAATACGTAGGAAGGTTCCAGGCTTGCTGGTGTCTCATTGAAGTGTAAACACAAATCCACATAAAGTTACATAAAAATATGTAATAAGAGCATTCAAATTGTGAAATCGATCACTACAGGGGCAGGAAATGCCAAAATTAAGGTTGTCCTGGCACACTTACTCTGGCCCCATGGGCTCTGTATTGTGTTGTCTTTGCAGTATTTCCCCCCGGCCCCTAAAATTATCTTTTTCAAGGCAGATATAGGATCTGATTTGGACATGAATCAGGACTATACAGCGATCTGGTCGGTGTTGATAAATTCTTTCTCTAATTTGTAGCAGAAGTTGGAAGGCATATGGAATATGGGACCGAGGGCTCTGGAAGAGAAGGGGAATATTTTGAAGGGATCTGGTACCACCTTCATAACCGGCTCTGTCAATGCGTTCCTAAAAATTTTGGGTGATCTATTAGTTGTATATTCCTGGTTTTCTGGGTACCCAGATTGAGAATCAGCTGCCTCATTTTCTCTGCAACGGAAGTCAACATTAGCTGCACTTTGAATATTAAAGACTCTATAATGATCAGTACTCTGAAAGATCAGTGCTTCACACCAAACACCAGTACTTAGTGAAGTCTTCACTGCTGCAGGTATTATCAGGAGATTCTATACCTCACCTCAGAGGCATTCATCAGCTACTGCCTTGATGAGATCCACTGAAAAAAAAGGGTCTTTGAAGAAATCAGCCATTCTGGATTCAGAGCTGAGTTTGTATAGTCCTAACAGTAGATAAGGCCCAACTCCGCACATTAAAAGGCAAGGATTAAATGAAAGACTGAATATCTTCTTGTTCAGTGAGCACTGTTTATCCTGTGCAGTGATTGAGGCAGGGGTCTAGTGGAAAAATAGGATGCAGTCATGAAATTAAAGACTTTGACTTTAAAAGTAGGCACGTAGGCAAGTGGGATTTAGGCAGTGCCCAAGAAAAAGTATCGTGATCTTCATTCACCTAATAAAGGATTCTCTATTGTTTGAATCTGAGTATAATTAATCATTCATAAGGAAGGAAAATACAGACATGTGTAAGAGAAGCATAAAGATATCTATTTTTCCTTCTTACTGAGCAAGTGAAAGGACTAATTTACACTGATCTCAGTTTGCATGGTGAAGTCTCAGAAGAGAAGGAATAGAGAACACTGCGTTCACTGCAGCACTGCCAAGTCTCTGGTTTGGGGAGTTTTAATACCTGCTAGGGTTCCTTAGTGGTAACTGTTGAGAGACTCAGAAGATAGCACTATGAGTCCTCCAGTAGCTCCTGTAATGGAGAAGGTGGGAATATGGAGGAGATAAGGGAAGAGCATGGAGAAGAGAGAGCTCCTCTCCACGTGAAGGGCTGCCATCCATGGAACAAACTGGAGACTTCTGCCTGGCAACCTGCACAGTTCTTCCTTTATGGGCCCTCTGTATCGTACCTGCTGATATATTTCCTAGAGATATTTGTGTTTAGTTTCCTGCCCCTAGGGCTCCTGCCTCTGGACCTTTCCAGAGATAGAGCTTTGCATACTTTATTTTGGAGTTTTACCTGTATGGGATGTATGAGTAGTATTTAGTAGTATTTTGCTGTAGCCATGATGATCTAAGGAGCTAGGCAAGAAAAGGTTTACAAGTAATGACAATGTATTTTATTAGATCAAGTGATGCGGTTAGAAAACAGAGGTAACTTTTAAGTACTGAAAAGGCTGCAGAATGGACTTTGGAGTCTGAAGTGTGGTATCCTTCTGACCCCACCTTCATTTTCTCTGTATTATATCCCGATATTCATGATGGGCTATGGTAAATTTCCTAAACTATAAAAACATTAGTGGATGGGATAGAAGTATGTTTAAAATTAAGACAGCTATATAAAATTGGGTCATTGTGCTGCTCTGGCATATCATTTTATTGGTCGTGGAGCAGAACAGGAATGGACCATTAGCATTCCTGAGGATCTCCCCTTTGCTATAAAGACATTGGTGCAATTCACTGTAGTGCTGTGAGAAATTGGGGACCTTCCACAAACCAGCCTCTGTTTAATACAGGGAGCAACGTGTACCCAGGAGCACCAGCCCTTCTGTGAGCTTCTTCAAAATTTCCCGTGTCTTAGTTTAGTTTGCACAGCCAGAAGATCAACAAAAGTCTTCCTTCTCAAAGCTCTTCCAGTGCAGAAGTGCAGAGCTTCTCTTTGGAAAACTTCTGCTTTCGCTGGAAATTTTGCTGTTGCAAATATCAGCTCATGAATCACCTAATGAAACAATGCAGAGCCTTTCTTTTTTTCAGGCTGAAATGCTATGTCAGCATTCAGAAGAACAAAGCATCTACTTTGTCTCACACTGTCTGTCAAGCAAATTTCAGTGAGACATCCAAATATTTTACCAATATTTCACTTGATGAGGATAGGGTGAGTTAAAAATTAAGCCGCACATTTTTGTGTTATTATGTTCTCTTTGATTTTCTTTCTTTCCTTTAGAAGTTAGGTGTTATTGTGAAAGATCAGTGAACCATGAACAGGTGAACTTGTCTTATGACAATGTCCAGAACAGACAAAAATCCGTGCTTAGCAAATTTCTTCCTTTTTATTTTATTTTTCAATGTGCAGTGCTGACATGAGGCTAATTATTTTGTCTGGGTGCAAAGTGAAGTTGATAGTCAAGATGCAGACAGTGCTGAATGAGTGAACTCTGAAATTATAAATCACTGTTGGCTGGGCATTTTTGCTGCTAGGTGTCAGGCTTTAATCCTAAACAAATCTGCCCTTCAGTTCCTATCTGATATATGTCAGAGGATCATTTGAATTATAGAATAGGAATTTCCTCTGTATCGTCATTCTTCTTGCAAGTGTGTATTTCAGTACAAGGCAGATGGCACAGATGATTTTATATTCATAATGCATATACCTCTAGGAGAGCCATGCTGCAGTGTGCTGATGCTGGCTGCATGGGTTATGTGTTCTCAGGAGACCGACATGTTCAGAATGTATTCTTTTGCCCTTTCCCCTGTTGTCTCATGTTTTGCTATGATAGAAGCACTAGGAAATGAAAGGCTTGTTATTGATTTCTGTGCAGATGTTAATAATTTCCGTGTGACTCTGCATTGGAGTGGCAGTAACTGATGTACAAAATTTGACATCTTAATTATTCCTTGATGGAGAGGAGGACCACTAACCTGAGATACAGCAGCCTATTAACTCAGCATCTGTGGATTCAAAGCAGCCTTAGGTCACAAGTGAAATGAGTGAGGCCATCTCAGTGTAGTCTTTATGGACACTTGTTTGTTTCTCAAAGACACCAGACTCTCTTCAGTGTGTCTGGAGCAGAAGGAAGCAGAAATCCTGAACCAAAAAATGTTTTACTTTCAGTATGGCCAGCCTAGCTGAAATCGCAAGTACTGGAAATCTCAGGAGAAGCACTATTTATGAGCTCCCCAGCCCTCTTGCTAGATGCATCAAAATATGCATCCAAAATGCTGTTGTTTACTCAATTAAAAGAGAGGTTCAAGAATTTTGGTGTTTGTCTGTCAGCCCCACCCAGTAGACATAGCTTCAGTTCCCAGCAGTTGCAGCTTTATGGAGAATTCCCGTGAGCTGGAAATGTTAAGTAAACAACCAAGGACGCACACACACCGTAGGTCATTAGGAGATACTAAACAGTGAGCCCCAAAAATCTGATCCCCAGCCACTGAAGCTATTGCTGTCATTACAACAGTGAAAGCAATTCCTTTAGGAACAAGTAAATATCAGGCTGATGCTGTCTCTGCTTTCGGCCGTATGTAGCAATTACCCTCAACTTTTAGTGTGTGAGAGGCTCTCTTCAAGAGGATGCCACTTCCCAACTAACTAGCCAGTCGACCTGTACACCTTGTAGCTAAAGCTCTCTTTAAAAATTGTGTCATGCATTTCTGACTACAGGATTAGATGACCACCACAGAAGCATTATATATGCATTATTATGCTGTTAAAATTGTCATGCTTGACAATTCCTATTCCTAGTCCAGTCACAGACAGCCCCACAATACGGCATCAGCATTTCAAAAGCTATACTATGCTGAACAATAGGGTAAATGGCAAGAACAGAAAATCTGATTCTCGCCTCGGTGGAAGAAAAGATCTGATATGAAAGAACAATTGTGTGAAGTCTTAAGGCTTGATTGTTTTGTATTTCACCAGAATCATCCAAAATTAATTCGAGTGATTTAACTAGTATTATTATTAAGTTATGCAGTGCCTTAGCAGGCAAGAAAAAATTTGGGCCCTCTAATCTAATCCACTACCCTCTTGTCCTCCAGAGCTGGGCCAGAGTTTGCTTGCACACTGTGCACTGGAAAAGGGCAGCAGTTTGATGTTTGCTGCAGCGGCTCCTTAACAGTCAGTCTCCAGTGCTGGTCTGTATCTCTGTATTGGCAGTGGTAACAGTGCAGAAGGACTGAGGCTCAAAGAAGACAGAAAGGAGAAATTGGGAAGTGGAAAGAAGTTTAAATTGTAGTCCAGGGTCTTTCAGCATGCTCAGCTGCAGACACAACATACTGCAAACCTCAGGAAGGAAACTAATTAGGATTCCATTAAAAAGAGGAGAAAAAATCTTGCTGAGACCCAAGTCACATCACGATGGTCAAAGTGGAACCTTGCTCGCTAATGTAGCCTTAATTCATTTTATTTTGCAGAGACAGCAAGCTCACCATGTTGCTTCGGGAGTCCTTGGGGAATATGAACTGCCGCACCACAATGATAGCTCACATTTCAGCCGCTGCGGGGAACTACGCTGAGACGCTGTCCACCATCCAGATAGCATCAAGGGTCCTCAGGATGAAGAAAAAGAAAACTAAGGTAAGACAATGTATAACTCTCTTCTTGCAATGGTGGAGGAAGGAGGAAGGAGGTCCCTAAAGGATCCTTGATTGGGTAGAGCAGCATGTAACAAAATCAGTAATCAATTCCAAAGTGTGTGGGTCGTATGTACCCTGTCCTAGGCAAGTGGCTTAGAGCGCGTAGCAGAGACTAGGGGCGGGTAAACGCTTCAGCTTCAGACATAGAGGAGCGAGTTCAGACATATCTGCTATAGCAGGTTTGTAAGCTGGCCTCATTTAATGATATAGCTGTCAGAGAGCATTTATTTTCAGTTATGCTCTTAGTGCTAATGAAATAATAAGGAATGAAACTGCTGTAGAGTTAAAGGAAATTGGGGTTAATGAAGAATTAGATCTCTGTGAGATCTCTCAGAGAGAGCAGGAGCAAAATAAATGCAAAGCAGTGTGTCTGTTACCAGCATTGATACCCCTTTTATTCCCACTGCTTCTAAATATGGGTGATAGATTTTTCCAAGGAGCGAGGATGGGCTGTATCCACTTTCATGTTTTAGAGTCCTGGTTCGTTCTGTACAGCGTATGGTGTGAATTGGGCACAATGAGTGAATTTTATGAGTTTCATTTAAATTGGTAGCCTATGGACTGACAAAACCTTTTTTTATCAATGGATTGAAGAGACGAGTGAAGGGATTCAGTCCATGCACCATCACAGCAGTGTGTCTCCAGGGACATCTGACTGGTAGTATGACCAAATGGGGATTGTCGTTATTTTCTGTGCCTTATTTGTATAATGAATTTTCTTGTTCCTCTTCACACACACATACACACACAAAAACAGCAAAGCCTTTGCCAAATACCTGATTTCTTTTGCCAGGCTTAATTAAGGGAGAGATCCTGATCCATTTGTTCACTTTTTTTTTTGGAAGTGTCATGATTTCGAGTGTGACACAGAGTTGGGGCATTGGGTTCTCCACTGAACATGGTTGTGTGTTGGTTGTAGGACTATGGTTAGGAAGCTTCAGAGCTCTATGCCCTAGCTTGGAGGTTTCCCAGTTTAGATGTGACTGTGACCTTTTTGTTTATGCGCTTTGTGTAAGGAGCTGTTTGCAATGCTGAAATGTCATGCGCTCTCTCTCTCTCCCATATTGCAGTACACATCGAGTTCTTCTGGAGGAGAGAGCTCTTGTGAGGAGGGCAGGATGCGGAGGCCAACCCAGCTGAGGCCTTTCCATTCTAGAAACACTGTTGACCCCGACTTCCCTATTTTGCATTTATCAAGTGATCCGGATTATTCATCCAGCAGTGAGCAGTCATGTGACACGGTGATTTACGTTGGCCCCAATGGCACTGCCCTTTCTGATAAGGAACTGACAGATAATGAGGGTCCCCCTGACTTTGTTCCCATAGTTCCTGCTCTGCAAAAGACCAAAACCGAGGGCAGGTTGGAGGAAGTTAGTGAATCAGGACCCAGCACATCTGAAAGAGACTGCCTGAAGTGCAACACCTTTGCAGAGCTCCAGGAGAGGCTGGATTGCATAGATGGCAGTGAAGAGACAGACAAATTTCCCTTTGAAGAGATGCCTGTTCAATTTAGCTCAGACCAGATGTCTAAGTGCTCTGTCTCAAGCCAGCTGGCAGAGCTTAGCCACTTACCAGAGTCAGATAAGGAAGATACAATGCCAGAAAGTCAGCATCCTGAAAGAGAAGCCAAGGAAAATATAAATGCAACTCCCAGCAAAACTAAGAGAAATCACTCCCCTGTTCCTTCTGGAGCTCTTACTAATGTTTCAACTCCTTCTTCTCCCAGGAGTGTAACAGGCAGCTCTAGTAAAGAGCTTAGCTCTTGTCAGTTAGCACATAGCACCAGCTTGCAAAGCAGCAGAGAAGGTCTCAACGCCTGTGGATTTGTGGAAGGCAAACCTCGGCCAATGGGATCGCCCCGGCTTGGCATTGCGAGCCTCTCAAAGACATCTGAGTACAAGCCACCAACGTCACCTTCCCAGAGGTGCAAGGTCTATACACAGAAAGGAGTCCTGCCGAGCTCCACTCCCCCCCCAGCTCCCCTGAGTAAGGATACTGGGATGACATCTAGCGAATCTTTATTGCAGCCAGAAATCCGGACCCCACCTGTAGGCATGAGCCCTCAGATCATGAAGAAGTCAGTGTCCTCCAGCAATGGGGATTTTGAAGAGACCATTCTTGATGAAAATCAGCAACAAAGCATTTCTCCAGAATCCAAGAAGGAGATTCTGAGCACCACCATGGTGACTGTGCAGCAACCGTTAGAGCTGAATGGAGAGGATGAGCTGGTGTTCACCCTTGTAGAAGAGCTAACCATTAGTGGGGTCCTCGACAATGGGCGCCCAACCAGTATCATCAGTTTTAACAGTGACTGCTCTGTTCAGGCTTTGGCCTCTGGATCTAGGCCAGTCAGTATTATCAGCAGCATATCTGAAGATCTTGAATGTTACTCCAGTGCAGCACCTGTGTCTGAAGTCAGCATCACACAATTCCTTCCACTTCCAAAGTTGGGTCTGGATGACAAATCCCAGGATGATGGCAGCAGGCGCTCATCCATCAGCTCATGGTTGAGTGAAATGAGCACAGGGAGTGATGGTGAACAGTCGTGCCACAGCTTCATAGCCCAGGCGTGCTATGGGCATGGGGAAGCAATGGCAGAACCCCCTGTCTCTGAGTTTGCAAGCACCATACAAAGTGCCAGCATGATTTGCGTAAGTGACAAACAGAAGCCAGTGACTGACAACATGCTTATACTGTCGGAAATGGGGGAGGAAGCTTTCGGCAAAGTGCCACCCATCAAAGGCTGTAAAATATCAGCTCTAGGGAAAACTACTGTCACAATCAAAAACACCGCAAGCCTCAGCAGCTGTGAAGGCTACATCCCAATGAAGACAAACATTACTGTGTATCCATGTATTGCCGTTAATCCCTTCAAAGCACAAGACACTGATGATGCTGTACCGGCAGTAACTGCAGACCCAAAGGTTGCTCATCCCCATGACGGGAAAGAATCCAGTGCTAAGAAGGATATAAAATTTGAAGACCCTTGGCTGAAGAGAGAAGAAGATGTAAAAAAGGATAGCTCTGGGAGCAGTGATGGGCCAAGGCCTGACACAGCTGCAGTTTCAGCCGAGCCCGAGCACAGCACAAAGCAGTACTCAGCGGACAGATTTAGCAGCAGCAGCAGCAATGGGGACACCTCTATCTCCCCAGGATTTGACAGTCTGAAGAGGATTGTGGATGGGTGTGAGGTGGCAGCATCCAGCTCTGCAACCCAAAGCCCTGTTCATTCCAGTGACGGCTTGAAGAATGGCAGCCTCCCTCGAGGGCTCCCAAAGGCAAGCAAGCTGGAGGAGCCTGACAGTCACCTCCATCCTACTGCCATTGACACCAGCGGAGTCAGCTGTCCTGCCCTCCCCCAGTTTTCTAAGGCTAGCCTTGACAAGAAAATGGCCTCTCCCAAACACTGTGTCCTCACTCGTCCCAAAGGGACCCCTCCTCTGCCACCGGTGAGAAAGTCAAGCTTGGATCAGAAGAACAGAGCCAGCCCCCAGCACAGTGCAGCCAGCAGCACCACGAGCAGTCCCTCCAGCCAGCCCGGGTCCTTCCTGGCCAGCTTCCCCGAGGAGCTGAATGCCAAACAGAAGGGCCCTGGCATCGACAGCAGTAGCAACAACAGCAGCAGCAAGCTCTTCAGTGCCAAACTGGAGCAGCTTGCCAGCAGGACCAACTCCCTCGGGAGGTCCACAGGAAGCCACTATGAGTGTTTGTCGTTGGAAAGAGCAGAAAGCCTGTCCTCTGTGAGCTCCAAAATGAGCCCTGGCAAAGACACCACCATGCCTAGGGCTGGAAGGAGCCTCAGCCGCAGTGTCATGTCCTCACCCACGAACTCGGGCCTCTCCCAGTCTGCAGGTGCCTCCCCGAAAGCCAGCCAGTCGAAGATCTCTGCAGTCAGCAAGCTCCTGCTGGCAAGTCCCAAGGCCCGCAGCCTGTCTGCATCTGCCACCAAAACGCTCAGCTTCTCAACCAAGTCTCTGCCTCAGTCTGTAGGGCAGAGCTCCAGTTTGCCTCCGAGTGGGAAGAACATGTCCTGGTCAACACAGTCCCTCAGCAGAAACCGGGGCTCCAGCCTTGCTTCCAAATTGCCCCTTCGGGCCGTCAATGGGCGGATTTCGGAGCTGCTCCAAGGGAGCACCAGTGCCAGAGGCTTACAGCCGCGGGGAAGCTCAGAGGCAGATGAGCGTGGGGGCGTTCCCGGAGATGAGAAGCCAACCGTTCACATGCTGCCTTCACCTTACAGCAAGATCACCCCTCCTCGGAAACCTCACCGCTGCAGCAGTGGTCATGGGAGTGACAACAGCAGTGTCCTGAGCGGGGAGCTGCCCCCTGCAATGGGGAAAACAGCCCTGTTCTACCACAGCGGGGGGAGCAGTGGCTACGAGAGCATGATGAGGGACAGCGAGGCGACGGGGAGTGCCTCTTCAGCTCAAGACTCCATGAGTGAGAACAGCAGCTCCATGAGCGGCAGATGCCGAAGTCTCAAAAATCCAAAGAAACGATCAAATGCAGGTAAGCTGGTGGTGGTGTGAAAGAAGGATGCAAACCAAAGCAGATAACTAGTACGTGGTGGGGAGGCTGGCCTTAAAGGTGAGCTAATTCAGTACCATCTATATCTCTTAGCAGAGAAGCGAGGCCAGGGTAAGTGTCCTGGGCTCTGAGTTTCTTCATTTTGCAATGCACGCAAATCCTGTGTGGTTGCATTGCCTTTGCAGTGGAGTCTCCCCCTCACCCATTTCACTTAGGTTTACCTCACAGAAGAACATTTATCCCTAAGACTGGTTAGTATTGCCAATGGCAGCCACATTCAAGTATTTATTTATACAAATATTCTTCTGATTTGATTCCAGAAAGATGCCTTTGTGAGGTGGTGAAATGTAACTGCTGTTCTTAAGCACTTTGGGCACAGACTCCCCTCCTGGTATGCACATGTTTCACCAGCACATGACCAGAGTCTTGCCGAATAGCAGTATGTGTTGTGAGCCCACTTTTGCTCCTTGTGTGCTCTGGATGCCCAAAGGTACAACATGCCTTGCAGCTGAAGCCACTGCTGAGTTCCTACTTCCCACCTAGAAGATTAAGAGTTATGAGTCCTTCTTTTCCCCGTAATTTATTGATAACAAATAATAAATTATATTTTATATAATATGAGAATTACCGCACTGAAGCACTTGCAAATATGAAACCTTTTCAGTGATCATAAAAAGGATCAGAAAGACTTGATCTTTGTTTAGATATAATCCCCAGTATCTTTCACACTACATCAGGACTTTTTAATTAGATGGCCAGAGCCTCCTGGGTCATACCAAGAGTCTGTGCAGTCGCAACTGGTACATCTTCCCACCAGAATGAGTTTCAGAAAATTGCAGGACAGGGGTGAGAAGCATCCATCAGCTGGTCACCTCACCTTTCTCCTGGGTGCTGTTTTCCCAACCTGAAGTGTGAGTCCTGCCTAACGTACTTTTGAAAAAATGCACATTGTCATTGGAACTGGTGTGCACAGGTATGTGAAATATCAGTAGCTACTTACCCTGCAGTAGTGCTGGCTGTCCAAAATGTGTTATTCTCATAGAGTTCCTAATTCACCAGCAATTCCCACTTGCTGTGATACTCACCCCTGGGATTCATTTGCAGTGAACTAACTGTGTAATGCATAACTCTCCCTTTCTTTATGCTCTTGACTGTGGTAGCAGGAAGAACATGTGCAGAGCAGATGCGAATAGAATAGATACGGCTATTAAAACCATATCCGTCAGAGCATGGCTGATGGTACCTGTTCAGAGGATGCATCTGAAAGTGATCACTCGACACAGTGCAAGCACAGACCAAGTGATGAAATAATCTTTCTGAAGTTAACTTTGCATCCTATGAGAAAACCTCTTTCTTACCCCTTCAGTTTACATGGCAATAAATTGATTTTCCTCTTTCTGAGGAGTTGTTCCTTTAATAGCTCCTTTCAAATACAAACTTTTTAATGGTAACTTGCAAGAAAAGGAGGGATGATTTGTATGTTGTGGAAAACAAAAACAAAGCTGTCCACAGAGATTGTGTTTCTGTGTGTATACTGTCCACTGGATTGTATCTGGTGGAGAAGCTGCCCATATGATATGGACTTTTTCCACGGGACATTTAGATGAAAAAAATGTATCAAGTTCTGTGAAAACAGGCAGCTCTGCAGGTGAGGGAACAGAGAAAATTGCAATGTAGACTTATCCTTATTAGACACCACCGAACACACCCCCGCTTCCCTAGGGGAGGTACTTTAAAAAAATCCTCCGAGAAGAGCTTCAGGCAGAGCCTGTGGATTCTTTAGACTCCAGAGTTCATCCCAAACTTAAATCAGTAGAAGACCAGGATCTGTTTACTCTGATGCTCATAACACTAGTTGTTTCATTTCACTTCTCTCTCTCTGCTTAAGATAGCACATTGGAGGCTGGACAAGGCTGGAGGTACGAGCAAGGAAAACATTGTCTTTGTGTTGTAATTACAGAAGAGCTTCAGATCTCTGTGTTGTCTTTTATATCAGGGTTGTATTTTGGCTTAAAACTTTGGCTTTTGATAAGCCTTGTGTAGGGCTGAACGTTGTGTCGGTGGCCGTGAAAAGGGACTTAAGAGACGACTGTCTGAGACTCAGATTTCAGGTTGCTCTTGTAGCAGTCTGGAAGACACAGATGGAGAGAAGAGGCTTTTCCGTGGTCTATCCAGCCTTGGCCTACCTGGCAGAGCAGTGACACTGGTTTGTTGTACTGTGCAGATATGCAAAGCCAAGCAGGCACCTTTCCTTAGTGGGATACATGGAGAATCTAAACTTTGCTGCTTTTTTACTGCTGTGTAACATCTGACCTGCATTTTTTCACCAAATACAGCTTTTTTGTTGGCCAACAGATTAATCTCTTCATTCTAATTTCTTGTTACGTTTAGTTCTTCTCTCCCTGGCCAGCAACATTGCAGATGTGAATCTCTGGCATGGAGAATTTTCAGTGGGGGGCCTGTGTCCCTGGAAGTTGCCTGCCCTGTGGGGTTCAGTGTAGCCTGGCACGTTGACCTCCTTCCAAGTACTTTGCAAAGCTTCTGTCTTAATTCAGCCTATCACCTGACATGGAGAGATTCTAAGTGTGTTGTTTCTCATGCTTTTGAGAGTGATTCCCTATATCTGTAAGTAATTCCTGTATTGTTTTGAATGACTTGTATTTGTGTATAAGTACAACCAGGGGTTTTATGCAAATTAAAAAAAATGAAATCTTTACTACCTTCCATATCTCTAGCAGCAAACCACTGGCCAGAAATTAATAAGGCTTCACTTTCTTATAACCAGCTCCTGTTTGCATTTGGTCCTGCAGTAGTGAAATCATAATTCTGTTTTGATGTGTTTGATAATAGTATAATTTTTCACATGTCAGCAGATTTATGATGGCATAAAACCAGGATTATGACTTCAATGCAGGAAAACATGAAGGAGGAGCTGATACATAAGGGAGAATAGAGCTGTTCACAAATATATTTTTATTGCATAATAAACAAAAAAAATGCAAAGGTTTGCAGTCTTTCACACTCTGTAATATCTCCTTTCTATAGATCTGTTCTAGTGTTCTCTCCTAAGGAACACTTTTTAATGAAAAAGATGGCAGACAAAGGTTCTGAGCTCTTAAAAGACAGATATTATTTTAATACATAGTGTCAAGAGCATTGGACCTTCCCTGATTTGCGGTCACAGATCCACTGTGCTGTAATGGATATGGCACTATAGATACGCTCATTTCAGGTCAGGCAACCTTGTCCTCTTTATTTATGATTATTATTAACAGAAATGCTAGCTGTCAGACACGATCAACATGAATCAGCCCAAGGCCCCTGTAAGAGGAGCTATAAAGAGTCTTTAAGAGAATCACCAGCAGCCCTGTCAGATCTCACAATTACTTTTGAAGTTCTGACACATTGGAGAGACATAATTTTTTTTTCTGA
Source organism: Larus michahellis (assembly GCF_964199755.1). NCBI lineage: Eukaryota > Metazoa > Chordata > Aves > Charadriiformes > Laridae > Larus > Larus michahellis. The sequence goes on along the minus strand of NC_133898.1, from coordinate 45,011,715 downwards.
GATTAAGATCTTGTCTTTCAATGCTTTTAAGTGCATTATTTGTATGTGTAGGTGCTTCTGCCCTGAATGTCATACATGAAGCCTCAGACCTACATTGACAGCTTTGAAAGATAAAGCTAGTTCATATCCTTCAGTCTTAGCCTTAGGTTAAATTTTGGGCTCTTCCTGGGTATCTGTACATTTCATAGACAGACCAGTATTGTGAGTACAAAATTAAAATAAAACAAAAAAATATATATTTCCCTCCTGTATTCTGGTACCTACTGAAAAATCATGTGTTTACATTGTGAAGCACATAAGCCTTTTCCCTGAAGCTAACCTATCCACTTAATAAACATTCCCATCTTTCTAGCATTTAACGTTGGTCCTATAACATCATGTCAGCATGTAGTGCCCCCAAAGTGACTGCTTATGGCAGAAACAGAGCTATTTAGCCCTGATCTATGGCTGTATGTTTCAAAGCTTTGTACAGCTGCTCTTTGATCCACCCTGTGGTGGAAGTATTATTCCAGACCCCATTTTACAGATGGAGAAATGAAGGCAGAGAACTTTACCGATATGCCCAATGCCTACAACTAAGGAGAGCCAGATCCAGGGTGAAATTATAGGCACCCTTGACTCCTAACCTCGACCTCAACTGACTTGGTTGCACATCCTCCCCTGCCCTTGCTTAGCAGTGGAGCAGAGTGTTTCATTTGTTATTTTCTTTTTGTGGTGGGCCCTTCCTCCTTTTCCACCCGCAAGAATCTGTGCAGCTATGTTTTCTCTGGTTTCTTTGCTCGCTCCATTAGCCTTTCCCCTGTAAGAAACAATTGGCACCTCAGCCATATTTCAGGCTCTGACTCTACAGTCTCCCCCCTCTCAGGTAGGCAGTGCTGTCTTCAGCAGGGCACTGAAGTGTTAGGGCATAGTTTGTACAGTCATCACTAGCACCGATTATATATTATTTTTTAATTCCTTGGAAATTTCAAGTGCAAGGGTCCAGTGCTGCTTCATGGAAAGACAATGACAAGGGTGCTTTTATAACATGTACTAATGTGTGTAGTCAGGAAATGCATTCTGGCTGACCTCCATTTTCGAAAGCTGTATTTGTTTTCTGGGAACATGACAGGTACGAGAGGGAGGCAGGCAGGGTGGCAGTTTTGGGCTTGCAAGATCTATGTTGTAGTCTCTGATGGTGCTGCTGGTTCGCTGTATCACCTTGGGCAACTCATGTAATTTCCGTGCTCCCTGGTTACCAGCTCATAAAACTAGATAATGGTGGTGTGAAAAAAGGAACACATCAGAAGTGTTACCTACCTGCTTTTTGCTCTTCTGCTTTGGTTTTTAGCATCTTTTCCCTGGTTTAGTTTGTATGTATGTGGGCATTACTTTAAAATAATTCTCAATTCAAAACATGACCAGATGATTCAGAGATGCAGCTTTGGTGCTAGCTCCAGGCAAGCAAGGAGCCCAGGCTCTATTGAGGTTTACCCACTAACACCCGGTCCTGTTTGCATTCCCATGTAATGTGCACAAATGCCTTGTTTCTGCCTTTTAACCACTCCCCACCACCCTTCCCCCCCAAGATGTTATTTATCAGTTCCTGCCCCTTACAATGTTTCAGAGCTGCCTGTAAGGAGAACCGCAGAACGGGGCTCTCTCTGAGATGATTCATCACAGACAAGGCTTTTCGTGGAGACCACAGAGATCTTCCTGAGGCTGTTTTCTTTCCTGTTCCCTTTTGGAGTAGAGTTGGGTGCCTAAGAGAGTCCCCATCCCACGTGACATCAACTTAAACCTAAGAGCTGCAGTGTATCACTGCTTGCAGTGCGCTGCCAAATTGGGCTGGACCACTGCGAAGGAGTGTGTCTCCTTTGATTTCTCTAGTTGCAGTTTTGTGGAGCTGAGTCTGAGCCTGCAGCTTTACTGGTGCTGGGGTCGGTGCTGGCAGGGTGAAGTGCTCGGGGTAGCACTCTGTGGCCCGAGCAGGCTTGGGGGAGCAGCAAGTGTGCAGCAGCCAGCGATGGGGACCGCTGCCTGTCTGTATGCACAGACCCACTGATGGGGGCAACGACCCAGGACTCAGGCATGAGAGGAAGATGTGACTCATGTGTGAAGGGCGAAGACAGTCAAAGAGGTGAGGGTTAGGGGAGAAAGTCCTTACCTGTAAAGTGCTTTCAAGTGGGGTCAGTCTGGGCCCCATGAATGTTGAGCATCCGTTAACATCAGAAAACAAAAACCTAAGGGATGCTGTAAGGCCAAGTAGAAACAAGACTGGGGGAAAATCAAGGTTTCCAAATGCTGACTTCTGGAAGTTTAGGCCTGTGCCCTGCGTTGGACTGTGTATCTCAGCATTTGCAGGACTCAGCTATTGCCAGTCCAGGACAGGATTGGCACGTGTGTATGGGAGTGTGTGTGTTTGTGCACATGCTTTAATCTTTGTACAGGGAACCTGTCTGCCTGTAGATAATTAAAGATTCCTGCTGCAGCATTTTACGGCTTTTGCAGTAAAGTTTCATGACTCCTTGCGGCTCTTTCTCAGTACTAAGTTTCACCACCAAAGCAGAGCAAATTGCTTCATGGTTTTAAACACTTCAATAAAAAGACAGACTGTTAAGACATGACAATAGTTATCTACAATTAGAGTTCCTTTTTCTCTCTTACTTGAGTGCTCTGGGTTTCACTGGTGGAATGGTTTTAAAGATGGAGATTTAGAGGTTCCTGGAAAGCCCTGAAAATTCTATATTCGAACACATTCAATCTCTGGAAGCACTTAGCCCTGCCTACGAAGGAGCAGAAAAAGCCAGAGGCTGACTCCATGGGCTGTAAATTATGAAAGTCCGTCTCCAACCAATATTGCAAAGCATCACATTTTGAAACGTGGCCAAAATGATAATGATGAAACAAAACACCAACAAAAAAAGTCTGAGCCTTTCTTGTTGAATCCAAGTGAAAAGGAATTTGGTTCATGTTTAGATTGCCTAAGGCACAGTGTAGGAAGCTGAGAATTGCCCTTTGTATCACAAAGCCGTAGGGAACTTCCAGCGTTTCTACTTTAACTTGCTTACAAGTGATGCTAGCTAATTGATATCCTGCATTATACCTTTACTATGACAAAGGATGTTTAGAATTATACAGGAAAATGCTGTTTGCATGCAGGTGACCACTTTATGCATGTGACTGCTGGCTGGACAGCCCTGGGGGGACCAGAGGGAGGGGAAGTGCTGGCTTCGGCTCCAGGTTTTTTTTTTGTTCATTAAAACAACAGCATTGATTTTCCCAGGTCAAAGCCAGGCCATTTCATGCAGCAAATCTGTGTTGAAAGGGATCAGAGTAATCATTTTTTACACGCTTGACTACTGCATGCCAGCACTGAGCTTTCAGCCACATGAACATAGGAATGATTTAATAGAGGAAATGGCAGCAGGCTATTGTGCACAGTGAAGGCTCCATGTAACATGCATGACTGAGTCGCACACCATTAGGCTGGGTGTAAATAAAACCTGCTCCTGACACTGCCACAGAATTAGCTCACTGGAATGCCTCCACCACTGTCCTGTCGGGAGCTAATGGTCTGGCTGCAGAGCCACTTCCCCCTCCAGCCTCCACCTTTCCTGCCCCTGCGACTGGCACGGCTATTCAGTGCAATAACAATAACCAGCTCCTGAAATAATGCCACAATGCAGACAAATACCTGTTAAACCAAAATCCAGCCTGAAGTGAGACAAATATTTAGAAGAGACTCTGGTTGTTTTTTTGCTAGGGATCATGGGTGCTGAAAATTCATCCCCCCCGTGATGTGCATCTTCCCTGGAGCGTCTCCCAGATTACTTGTCAACCTGCCACGCTGCAGGAGGGCTGCTTCCTGATCTGGTTTCAGCAGTGCTCATTCACCAGCTCTAAACTGCCCTGAAAAGCTCCTTTTAAAATGAGACAGTAATTCAGGAAGCAAGGTTAAGGAATGAACTGGGTGGGCAGAAAAAAATTAGTAGTCCGTACCTCAGCACATTCCTTATACCAGTACAGAAGCAAAGTATCTAGTATAGGTGTGGATGGAAGGTTGAAAACAAGGGTTGCTTTATTCCTATGTACAGCAAGCAGTGATTTCTAGCCTCAAGTGTCCTTGTACTTCTTATTGATTCACAACAGGATTGAATTTAAGTCAACACAGAATACAACCTGAATTATTTTACAGTGAGGTGGACATAGAAGATTCTCTTCTGAATGATGGATCCTATCAGTGTTTACTATTCTAAGTGTTTAGCTGCAACTCAGTCCTTCCCAAGTAATCTGAGTTGTCAGGATGAGCGAATGCTGTTTAGATTTTCTGGCAATAAATGCCTGGATTATTTGGTGTTTGGACTACTGACCTCAAGATGGGCACCCTAAATACTTCTGATGAAGTCTTCACACCATCAGAGGGGCCTTCGACTTGAAATCATTGGCAATGTCTTCAATAATTGGGAGGGGAGCTGTGCAAACTGTATGAAAATCCGAAGAGTGAATAGCTATGTGCTCTGCACTAGGGAAAGTGCACTATAAAATAAGCTAGGGGAAAGGAGGTCAAAGGAACGGGGATGAGTTGATTCAGTCATGGACAATTGCCCATGAGGGCAGATCCCATTAGGAAGTGGGAATGGGAGGAGAGTCAGCACTGCATTTTTAAGTCAAACAAAGCAGGAGCCCCATTGTTGGACAGTGAGGAGCAGCAGGGGGAGCAGGACAGATAATCTTTGCTAGTAAGCAAGCAGTTTGAGGCTACATTTGAGGGTGATGCTATTGCTACTGAAAGCACAGTATTTCTTGGAAATGAAGCCACAGAAGAAAGGGTGGGAGCTTAGGGCCACTGCTCTACTTAACCAGGGTTGGTTTTTGTAATCGCCTTGAGTTTGGATGGATTGTCTAATGAGAAAAAACAAAAAGATGAACAACAGGTTCTGTACAGAAAGGCAATTTTACCTCCCATAACATTAAATGCAGCGGGGAATAGCTTTGGCTCCACATCCTGCCTTTAAGCACACACTATAAACTTCTGAAATTATGATCTATCAAGTTACAGTTTCATTTTCTGTTTGGAATACCTTGAAATTTCTAGGACAGCAGTTGTTTTGCATCCCATTCAGATGTATCCTGCTTTGAAGAGATATGCATCAGGCTTTTTTTCATGAAGATTTTGCATTTATGGTTTTTGCCTTTACCTTTTTCACAGAAAAGATGCTCAGGCTGGAATGTGTGCTTGGAAAGCAATCTAAGGGGAACACTCCAAAATATACAGTACTTAAGCAAAACCAGACCTCTTAGAGTTTCTGCCCTGGTCAACACGAACTTTTATGACCACACATCTTTATGTAGTTGGGCAATTTTCCTGAGGTCAGTGAGTCTTCTTGTCCTTAAAGTTACCCTTACATACCTAGCTGGCTTGGTCTGTGTTTCTAATACCTTAAGACTTCTCTGGGCATATCTTTGCTGAAGTATGTTGTAGGTTCAGTGCCACTCTTCAGTCAGATCTGCTTTCACACTGCACACCTCCACTGCTGTGTTACCCCCTTTATCTTAATTTTAACCTGCCAAACCTTAGCCTAAGCTTTGCTGAAGCTTAACTAAGGCAGAGCAACAGACCCGTTGCGAAAGGAAATCTTGTATTCTGTGCATTTTCAGGGCTATGGTGCAGTCTGATTATTCATACCCAGGCTAGGCTCAAGAGGGGTTATTCTGAGTGTGGATAAATTCAGACTAAGTGAAAAACATATCCTCCAAGACATTTAGCAAACAACGTGTTACTTTACATGCTGTATGATCATCAATGAAAACGTCGTTATTCCATCCTACGTTCAGCTTACAGGATTTCATTCAATTTGATTTTTGGTATAAATTTCTTTTTTTAATGGAGGAATGAATCCCATTTACCTGATGGGAGGATAAGGTGGTTTGCCAAAGTGCTGGGCTGGGTGCATGCTCCCCCAGTCCCAGCCGGTGGGGCAGAGACAGGAGGGACCTGCCAAGAGCTGCTCTTGCTGAGCTTCCAGGCTCATAAGGAACCTTCACAAGATGTGTGCAGGGAAGTAGAGGAGGGATGTGCTGTAATTCCTACAAAGCATTTTATTTATTTTACAGTCAAAATTTATGACATCCTAACCCCATCTAGTGCTCCCGATAAATTTGTGACTTCAAATGGGTATTTTCTATGTAAATGGAAAACTGTATTAATTTTAACAATTTAATTGTTGTGTCTGCGTGTTGATACGGATGAGAAGCTGTCAGCTGAAGTTCTGCTTTGGCTATATCTCCTTACTGATCCCAATTAAGGTGAAATCAGAAAAAATAGAGGCTAAATGGAGAGGTCAGTGGCAGGAGTCTCCTGTCAAAAGATATTGTTATTTTCTGTACCTGGGCTAATAAGCAGCCTATTAATCAGTGCATGTTTAGAATAAACTAGATTCAGTTTTGCGTCACTGCAAAGATGCAGGAGATCTTTCATTTCATTTCTCCCCAAAGTGCTCTAAACCTCAGATAAATCATCCTGAGTCAGCATTCAAGGCTCAGGTAAAAAGACATCCCTCTTCTCTTTCTTCTCTGCCTCCCACGTGGGCATACCCTCTGCGATGGGGCAGGGAGACCAGTGCAGACGGCCCCTGCCTCCTGAAGGAGCCCCTGGGCGGATGGCAGCAAGTCTGCCCGCCTCAGGCAGCTCTGCCCTGCCGCATTGCCCCAGTGCGCTGAGAGCTTTGTTGTGATAACCCATGGGCTATCCAGGCGTGAGCTCTGGCTAGAAAAACATAATAAGCTCATGTTAGCATGTCTCCTGCCGCTACTGTAGTCTCCACTGCCTCTTATCCGAGGAGTAAGCACTATTAGGCAGAGCCTCAGGTCAGAGCCCTCCTTCTAGACCACAGGCTTCTGTTTCTCATTGAGCTAAATGAATATGAATGGGAACTAAATGCAAAAACATTTACCATCATTCCTGTAATTCATATGCTGGTGACGTCTGTTTTGCTTTGCTCCGAATAAAAGCCTGACACTGTTCTCATGGCAAGGTGAATTGGAGCCATCCACCATCACAGAGAGTCTCAGACCTGGGCTTTGGCTCTGGTCCGAGACAGTTTTTCCAGTGGGGATGGTTTAGAAGTGCCCTATTACACAAGAAGGTGGTGTTAACAGCCACAGTGGGGAAAAAAAGAAAGAGGGAAGGTCAAACGTCACAGAAGAAGGTACTACCTTAGTCATAGTTCAGCCATGCATGGGAGAGCTGGACAGAAGGAATTTTCAATCTGCTCAGCTTCTTCCTTGAAATGCTAGAGCTAGTCCATAGGCATGGCATGAAAGGAGAAGTGACTATCAACGCGGGACACAAAGTAAACAGAATTAGCAGCATTCAGCTGCATTACACAGGAGGTCAGATCTGATGCTTGTGAGTGTTGCTGGCTCTAAAAGTTGACGAGCAGCAAAGATAGGAAAGAGATTGCTTTTACATGCAGACAAAATTTGAAAGACTGATACTGTGAGACACCATGGCCAAAAGCCTAAAATGTATTTTTAAAAGTGTTTAATGCCTAAATCCTTTTGGTCTTGAGTGGCACTAGGGTTGTACTCAGCGCCCTTCACATCTAAGCAAGTGGAGGGCTCGTTTCCCAGGAAGGGCTGAGCCCATTGCAAGATCTCTCCTTGCATGTAACAAAATTTAGTAGTCCACCACGCTGTCTGTCTCACCTACCTTCTAGCACGCATCTGCTTTCACCATTTGGTTGCCTTTCTCAAGCATCACTGACAAGAGTCACCCTTAGCATCGCAGTTTGTTGGGGTCTTCCCAAACTGTGTCTCTCTCGTTGTTGTCCCTTTTTAGCTATGGTAATGAGTCAGGTCCTGCTTTCCCTTTTATCAAGATCTGATTCTTCTCTTGATCAGGCAGTTTAATCTAGAGATTAACTGAAATGCATTCAAGATAAGTGAATGCTGGCATCGACTTCTAGTGACTGGTACCACAGGTCTAAAATAACTCCTACTTGCTGGTATTTGTAAGGCTTCATTTGTTCTGGCATGGGCTTTTTTGCTGCCCTGCAGTTTGAGTAGTAAATACAACTACGTGATAGGTGTCACAGGATGGGCAGCCCAGATCTCAAGCCCTTAGGTAAGAAGCGGCCCTCTAGAGCTCCCTGTCTGTCCTCCTTGGCTGTTCTCTCCTTTTCTTGCATAGAATTCTCTTAGATGCATTCAAATAAAAGCTCTGTAGTCTAGGCTTTGCAGACAGACAGCAAAATAGACCATTCTCGTCTGGTTTTGAGCTTTACAGGTTAATTACTGGTTACTAACTGCTGGTTTCTAGCACAGACTGCTGCACTCAGAAATCAATGAGATAAGATGCGATAGTTCATGAAGTCAGTAGAGAAACAGACTCCCATGAATGAAACTGTCTTTGTTACTTGCAAATGCAAAAACTAGACAATCAATAGATATTTTTGATTTGGGGTTGGTTTTTTTTTTTTTGGCTTTCATTGAAGCACCAAGTTGGCAGACATGTTGAAGCTATTTACGTTCGAGTTTCAATAAATGTAGTGCTGGAGACTCCTCTAAATGATTTTATCTTGTTTTTAAAATAAAATCTGCATGATCATTCTGCATCCCTTCCCCGCTGGCATCAGTTTTGTTCTTGCAGCCAAGAGAGTCAGTTAATAGTTTCATTCAAACTTGCTGGCTCCAGCTTTTGTTTTTGGTTTCTCCCATCCCTTCTATTCCTGCTGTCTCCTAGAGGGGACCCTGCTGGAGTTGTCAGCTACAAAACCTTTTTGGTTTTTTTTTAAACACAGCTATTGCTCTGATTGTACTAAACCAAGCAAGGAAATGTAACCAGTTGGGGGTTTTTTTGTGTCTGTTCTTTTTCCCAACAAGCCATATGCTCAACTTCCTTACTGCTGCCATCAGGCCAGTGACGTACTTTTTCTCCCTTGCTTTACCTTAGGCCCTGACTTGGCAACTCACATGGCAGATGCTTTCCATATGGCATAGGCTTTATCAACCATGGTACATTTTCAGCTATTGCAGCGCTCCCATCCACCGTGCTGGTATTGTAAAGCAGGGTGGGTGTGCATGGGCACTGGTATTGAAGCAGACACAGTGCCTAACCTTTCTATTAGCCCATCGTTCTTGCTGCTTTCTTGCCCATCACCAGTGCTGCATTAACTGCATAAGCAGGAAATGTTTTAGAAGAATATTCTACTGAACAGAGACAAGGCTAATGCAACTCTGGTGACAAGCTTGGTGGTTGCAGGCATTTTGTCATCTCTAGTGTTTTTACTTCTAGCCAGCCTACAGTGGTGCTATGCAAAGGACTAGGTGGCAGTACGCTGGCACTCAACTCCAGCATAGTAAAAGAACGGGCATGTCAAAGTGCTTTTTGTGCTGTGATTAAAAAAAAAACAACAAAACCACACCTCCCCTGGAGATGGCCTGTGCAGTGGCTGGCTAATCCATGTCCCTAGGCTGCAAGAGCCAGTACCAGTAAAGAGATAGGAAAGCAAAGGTAGACCAGTTCCAACCTGCTGCTCTGGCCCTTCATTGTACACACTGACACCTGAGCAAAGGGAAGCAGGCACAAGCTCTGGAACCTTTAGGGTACATATGCCCTCTGAAGATCAAATCCTGAAATCAGGCACCAAAGTACACATGAGGATCTGACTCGTGAGTGGGTACAGCATATTGCAGATACAGCTCACCCCAGCTTCCATGGCCTTCCTGGGTTTTTGCTCCTTTTTCTTCTGAGCATAAGAGGGCTGAATATATAGTTTGTAGACATCTCTGCAGATGGAGCAGAAAGGAGAGGCAGCAACTGTGCTAACATGGAATGTCAACTTCTGCATTTGCAGGTTCACAGAGACGGAGGCTTATTCCAGCTTTATCACTTGATACCGCTTCTCCAGCAAGGAAGCCTGCCAACAGCCCCGGGGTCCGCTGGGTGGATGGACCCCTGCGAAGTGGGCAAAGGGGGCTGGGGGAGCCCTTTGAGATCAAAGTCTATGAGATAGATGATGTGGAGAGGCTCCAGCGGCGACGAGGTGGGGACAGCAAGGTGAGTGCAATCCATGTAATCTGTCTCCCTCCTCCTATAAGGTGTAAGAGCAGGAATTCAGATTATGCAGTCAGAAACATGTAGTATCGTATATGGTTAATTCAACAGTCAGCAAAACCTGTTATCTCATTTAAGAGCAGTTATGACTCAAGTTATGCCTTTTTCCATAGCAGCTAACAGACATTGGTACCTTGCATTTTTGCCCCTTGCTTATAGTCTTGGTGGTTCCTGTGCTCCAGCATCTTGTCGCATCTGTCTTTGAAGGCAGCAATGGTGCTGAGGCACTTGAGCGTGCTTTGGTGGTATTGTTTTCAGGATAGCTAATATCTTCTCTCTGACAAAATTGTTCCTGCAAACCTCAGGCTTCCAAATTTACAAAAAGATCAGGGAGTTGTAAAGGTCAGCTCTTGAGAGGTATGATTGGGAAGAGTGTCTGAAGTTGGTGAAATAACACCAATTTTAGAGTAACTGTGGATATAGGCTTTATTATTATTTTAAGGCACTTTTTCTTCCTAGCCCCTGTCACTTAGTTAGGCTGTTTGTGATGTTGTTCTCTGATATGACTTTTTATGGCAAAAAAAAATCTCTTTTTGGGGGTGGGGTTTCCACTGCACTTCACTCACACAGCAGATTTGTGTACAGAGCAGAAGGCAGAATAGTACTGAGACTTTCACACAGGCTTGGAGGAAGATAGTTCTGGTATTGGGAATGCTCCCATGCAGGCGAGGGTAGCACAGCCCTCACCATGCTCACTTACTGCACATCTTGATGGCTGCCACCCCTCAGAAGTCATGCGAGGCCAGGATGAGTGCCTCCAGACAGCAATGCACCCCGTGCTGTTGCTGTGCCCCATATCTTTACAGAAAATATATCTTCTTTATTAATGATTGTGAATTGCTAGAGCTTTTCATAACATATTCCCTTTGTTTAAGGATGTTTTAAATTTGATATTGCTACCAGTTCTCTTATTTTATAGTATGACTACTACAATTCTTATGCGCCAACCACAGAGAGGAATTTAGGATTTTAGTACAGCAAGCAATGGATTTCCTTCTCCGGAGAGCTTAGATTTTCTTAGCCAAACTTCTGGTGACAAACCAGAAATGTTTTGCTACAGTTAATCTGATTTCAAGATGCTGCCTGTTATTAATTATTATGGTTTATTATTAACTACAATTGCAAAGTCTCCAAAGCTCACTGATGGAAAACATCAAAACCAAACAAAAGCAATAAAAATAAAACAGATGATAGATTATTTCATGCAGTGATTCATATGCTTCCAGAGTAAATGGCTCGTTGCTAGTATTATTGATTGAAAGATCATTTGACTGAATGGATCTGGTTATTTCTTCTCTTCACCTATTCCTTCCCTACTTCTTTTTTCTGGTTGGCAGGAGGTGATATGTTTCAATGCCAAGCTGAAGATCCTGGAGCATCGCCAGCAGAGAATTGCTGAGGTCAAGGCCAAGTACGAGTGGTTAATGAGAGAACTGGAGGTGACCAAACAGTACCTGATGCTGGATCCTAATAAATGGCTCAGTGAATGTAAGGGCATCGTTTTATTGCCTGGACTCATAGGTGTCCTTTGGTTTATTTCGGGAGGGGGGTGGGGTGGGGGGGGGGTGGGGGAGGGGAGCAGAAATGTTTGCTAAGAATGAGATGTGAGCTACTGTGTTTGTAAACTAAAATGAACTGACATATGACCTAAGGGCAAGTTTTAGATTGACTGTATTTCTAGAACTAGTCCCTATAATTCTTATTAAATGTTGACAGTAGAACTGAACAATCCTTTTTGCCTGAGAGCTGAATTTTGAAATGATACAGCATTGTAGTGGTGAATATTGCCATTGGTAGATTAACGTTCACGTGTTTCAGTCCACAGCTCCTGAAAATTAGATTTTTTTTTTGGCCTCAGATCACTCACATATGAGCAATATTATAAATCTGCTCTTCTACCACAAAATAACACTGTGGAGCAAACTTGTCCCTTGGAACCAGTGGGCTTACATGAAAAATGAATTTGGTCCATTTTTTATAACTATAGATGTGTAAAGTTCAGAGAGCTTAAAGGTCATTTGCATTCAAATGAAGAAGGACCTCAACACCTCAAAGGAAAAAAGATAAAGAATACTGCAGTAATTGTACAACAATTTTTAGTATTAGCAAGCAGATGAGTTCATATCAAAGAGTTCTAGAAAAAAAACCCTAACTATTTTCAATTTATTTAGGATAATTGCAAGTGGCAAAAGGAGGTTGTCTGCTGTGTTCTCTTAAAGCATCCTAACTCTTCCTTTGACAGCTGCCATAAGTTAACACTAGATTGGTACATCCTGCAAAACAACCACAGTATATGTTTCAGGAACACTATTAAAGAAGAGAGGTAAAGAGGACAGATTCAAAGGGAGCAGAGAATTTGCCGTACATTGCCGTTCGCTTACTGTGTGATGCCTTCGCATCTGATTCCATTGTGATAAATGCAGAAATCCTCAAGGACGGCACAGCCTCAGAGACCAGATAAGATGGGAAGTGCTGTCTCAGACTACGTATCTCGCACTTGGCTTCCATGGAAGCCACTGCCACCTGGTCTCTGGCAACATACGGGCCCCTGTGTTGGAGTGATTGATGTGTACGCCTTCCCTTGCCACTCTTGAGTGGTCTAGTGAGAATCACATGGAATAGGTAGAAGTGTGGGGATCAAGGAAGTTGGAGGTTGGTTTCTAACTCTGAGTTCTGAATTCAGCAAAGGACTTGGCCTCCCAGGCCAGAGCACCTATTTAAATCTCTTTCTGGTCAGCAGAACGTGTGAGAGAGTCAGTACATCTTAGCATTCAACGTTTGCTTAAGGGTGTTGGAGTGCAGCAAAAGGTATCTGCAATTCTGGAGAGGGTGGCAGAGCATATCGTTCAAGAAAGCATCCGGTGCAATCATAACAGCGTTTTCCAGCAAGCCAATGTGCCTTTTTAATAGCCATTAAACAGAAAAGGCAACTTTTAAGGACAATGGCAAGCCAGAGAACATGTCGTATAGAGTACTGATGGGTTTGAAGACTTGAACTAACTCTCTCTCTCCCACCAACCAGCACTGGGTTTTGTCTGCTTTTCCTATCTCTGTATTTTCTTTCTCACAGTTGATCTGGAGCAGGTATTTGAGCTGGATTCTCTGGAATACCTGGAGGCCCTGGAATGTGTGACTGAGCGTTTGGAAAACCGTGTCAATTTCTGCAAGGCCCATCTCATGATGATCACCTGTTTTGACATCACCTCTAGACGCCGATAAAGTATGAACCTCAAGAGAATTTCAATGCGCATCTCTGCCATCCTCCTTTTCCCTTCTGAATAGCATCCCAAAGACAACAGAATGAGGATGAAGGTTGGAGTCAAGTCTCAACTGTGTGTATGAGAGATTTGCTATACTATACAGAAGAGTAGTATTAAAAAAAACCAGGACGAGCATGAAAAATGGAGATATAAGGCTGTTGATTCTCTTAGCCTAAGAGAGCACTTTGAGGAACCTTTAAGGACATGTCTGTAAATAAGAACTGCTGGCAGAAGACACTTCTTTCCCTGCATTAGCTGAGGGAGGAGGAAGGGTGGTTGTAGGACTTCCATTGAGAGGTTCATTAAAAGAAAACCTATCCAGAAAAACTGTTTAAGTGCCTTGCAAATCTTTATTATCCAAACATTTATGTTCATACTTTATTGTGTACAGACGGTGCTAGTCAAGAAAAGAAAAACGAAAAAAACAAACACACTTTTGAAATGTATTTACAGCTTGTTTTTCTCTTGGTGTTTTCTTCTATTTCAGACTTGCTGTTTCTAAGTAACTTGTGTTTGTAGAGATATTTCCTAATCAGTACAACATATGAATAAATGTTAACTGTCTTTTCTTGTTACCAGAGTAAGGGCACTCAAAGAGAAATTCAACTTTCCCAGATGACACAAAAAATCTTTCTAGCAGTGAGTGAGATTTGCTTATATGTTCTTCTGTACTATCTTGTATTCTGGAGGACACAGTAATTTTCCCAGCCTGTTCTGCAGTGTATGAGAGAGGAGAGGTGACATTACCATGACGTAAATATGTTTTCCATTTGATCCAACCGCCGTAACTTTTTTTTTTTCATGTATTTTTAGCTTCGAACTGGCTAGAGTTATGGATGAGGAGGCACTTTTATCCTGACCCCTTTTTCTGATGCTAATAACTTTTTGCAAAATTGCTCTTTAGGCTGAGAGCTCCCATGCTTATCAGTCCGAAAATGAGTGATTTATTCTGTCATTTTTTCTTGAGACTACGATTAATAAAATTTAGCTTCACCTCTTTTTGACATATACCACTGCAAAACAAGTTTTGGCAGCTTTTGGTCCCTGGCCCAGTCTGTCCATAGTCACAGACATACCTGAGAAGTGCAGCCTCTGCTCAGCTCAGCACGTCTGGAAATAAACGGGAGTGGTGAGTGAGCAGATATAGCACTTCAGGCATGTTGCCTATGGCATTTTCCTTATCAACCCTCCAGTATTGAAGCCATGGCAAAATTCACATTGACATCAAAAGGACAAGGGTCTGCACCTCAGTGCACATCCAAACGTACTTGCTTGCAGTATGTGGGAAGGAACGTCCATTGTGTTTCTTAAAGAAATGTGTGAAATCTGCATTTTAATTATGTATGAGCATGAAGAATTATTTTGCTGAATTAGGTTTCTTCTCCTTCTATATTGAAGTAAGCCCATTCACAAAAATTCCTCTCTCACATACACTTGTGCTACCCTCCTGTTCGTTATGAGAAAATAAGAGCATCATTTAACATATACTCAATATGCATCAATTTACTGCTGTACTTAAGTGCCACTCTTCTTTTACCTCTACCATCATATTAATGCCATCTTACAACATCCCAAGCAGCAAGTCTCAATGGAAAAATATCCCTACATTAATGCTGATAGATTTTCTAGTGGTTAGCTGAAACAAATGGTTTTTTTAATAGAAATAACATTTATATAGTTTTATTTTCTTTTAATACTCTACAACTTGTAATAACAAATCTTATTCATTTTATTAGCCTTGTCACTGGATTTTGTAGAAGATCCTTCTTACATTCTATAGGGTTATTTGGAGGGAAAAAGTCCTATATGAAAGTTGCTTTCTAGTCTGTTCCACAGCAGTTTCCTATCATGAAACTCATATTCCAAGTAAGTATTAAAGGCACAGGTCTGATATCTCTCTCCCCTTCTCTCTCAAGGCAAAAAAAGCTCTGTCAAAAAATCCCAAACAATGCGATTTCTGTAGCTTTGTTTCTCTTTGTAATGATTTCAGTAGCGCTTGTTACGTATTGGTTCTTTTGAAGCCATCTCTTCTCCACAAAGCCCCATGAACTCAGTACACTCCACAGATCCACGGGAATCGCCCCTGCAGTTTTGTGCTGGATGAAGACCTAGTGCCTTTGGGATATGGAATGCTTCTCTCTTTATGGGCTTAGTCCCGTGGAGCCCCAGATACACGCTGCCACGTCACATACACACAGGAGAGAGACTTTCACAGCCAGCTCCCATCTCTCTTGCCTGCATCCCCAGGTAGGCCTGTACCCCTCTCACCCGTGAGACTGCACTAAGCCTGTTTCCCAGGTCATGCCCCCACATTTAAGAAAGAACCACCCACAACCCAAGTTGTGCACATGGAATTAAATGTTGCCTTCTTTAAGCTTAAGCATTTCTGAAAATGTGTTTGCTGGAAGGTGGTCATTGGGTAATTGGGATGCGTTGTCCTTCCTCCGCTGAAAACAAGCAGCCCAAAATGGGTGTGCTGGGCTCCCTAGGAGCTTGCAGTGAGATGGTAAATGGCAAGCGGTACAGTAAAAGTAAACACACACTTGATAGAGAGAAAGTGAAATCCTAGCAAATGGTGCATGCACAGAATGCATTGTTATCAAGAAATGCCCTCACACATAGTCTGGGACTTACACAGAAGTGCTGATGTTTCTATAAATCAAGTGGACACGTTTCAGAGCTATTATAAAATATCTATTACGTGTAATATTCCTCAGCATCATTAACTCAATTAGTCATTGTCTCTAGATTTGGTACTTCTGTAGATTAGGAAGCATAGCAAAAAGTGCATTTATCTAGGCACTGTTTTAAAAAAGTGAGAGCGTACGTTTGCCCTCTTTATCACGATGGACCAAAATTGTTCCTGAGGCCAAATGGATTATGCCAAGGATGAATTTGGCACACTGAAAATACTAACTGAGAAGAATCACAGTCCTTACAAATATTTTGTTTCTGAGGACTTAATTAGCCTGGCCGTTAACACTCCCATCATATACTCGTATTCATATCCTAAAATCCATACTCGTCTTCTCTTTTTTCACTTTCTGTCAGTGCATTTCAGAATTTGCAACTATTTTGGGGAATTGTGGTGGCTTAATGCATAAAAGGGAATGAAAATTCATGGAGATTTCACACCTGCAAAATGTTTTCTCATTGAAAATAGCTTTTTACTTCAGAATTTATATTTTTATACTTCAAATATCTGCAAAACAGATAATTAAAAGCATCAGGACCTTGTTATGAAATTGATCACAGATCAATTGATCTTAGTTTAAGATAGCCAGCACTATAGAGAAGATAGCCAGCACTTTAGAGAAGACCCATACACTTCTGCAAGTCATCCAGGAAGTCCCATTCTTTAAGCAATTGCAGCGTAATGCTGTTTTTATCCTGATATTTTAAAAGGCATCAAGTTGCCTAAAAGACTCATAAGCAACATGAATGGACTGCTTAATTGTTTCCACATTCAGAAATCAATCTTACTTCCCTGGGACAGCTTTAGTAGGAAACAGCAATGTTAATGTAATTAGGTTTGAAGGTTAATTCTTTGTTCGCGTGTGTGTAACAGGAGATCCCAGTTCTTCATTGTCAGGTTGTGTCACGGCTGCAGAATGCCACCACTGCTCCGCATCCCCACTGCTGTGCTCAGGCATGGGCAGTTCGGGCCTCATTGTGAAAACTGCTCGTCTTGGCATACATGAACTTGCTTTATAGCCACAAATTCAAATCAAACCTTAGACTGGAGAGTTTGGCTGCGATCTGGATTCAGACATCCCACTGGTCTGCGTGAGCTCTTGGAGCGGGCAGAAAGCCACAGGTCACACACCCATTGACTCCGGATGCCGGGTCACTTCGTATTCTAGAGGGTATGGGAGAGCCCTAATTTCCGGTGTGTTTGTCATAATGACACGTGTCTTTTCTCTTGCCATGGATGCCTTGTATTTGCCTCAAAACAATTTCTCGTCAACTCATTCAGAACTAAGCAATCAGAAGTAGTATTTCACAGAACGTCAAGGAAGCAAACCGATATCCAGGCCCTCCTTTCTTAGCTCTTTACTGGGCATGTTCTCATCTCGCCTGTGCTGGTATAAACGAGGCACAATTGCATTAAGAGTCAGGAGAATTATAGCAGAGTAAACCCAGTTGCATGGAAAAGGAAAATTCATCCAACTGCCATTTCTGGGTATTTAGTGCACTGCTAGTTATATAGCCAAAGAATGTGTTCCTCTTACCTGTTTGATACCCCCTCATTTTGCCCAAGGGCCGTGCACAGGGCTGTCACTGAACATCTGCTGGCTTCGATCCAGCCTTGGAAGACTCCCACGGCCATACAACGTAACTTCTGAAACTTGCAGCTACAGAAAATAGTAACCGTTAAAGAGCGATGTCATGATCCTCTGACACAAAGCAAGCTCAGTGAGAGCTGCAGATAATGCACAGAAAAGGATGAAAGGTACACACTGATATTTTTTTCTTTCATCTCTGAACATGGCAATTACAGAGGCAGAAAGCTGGGAGTGATGCTGGGAGTAATGCACATCAAGTCCAAGCTTGCTCACAGGATAGACTCAGTACCTCTTAAAGTGTTTCGGTCTTTTTCATTTATCTCGATAATACAGTTTGTCTTAAAATAGTGACTATTACCTGTGCAATGGAATTCAAATTTGATGACAGATGAAGTATCTGGACTCTTTCACAAACATTGCTGTTTACAAATGTATATACATACAGAAAAAAGTATACATACACAGCCAGAGACACTCCCCCCACCCCACCCCCATTACTGTGGGGAGGTAGAGTTCACAAATGGAAGCAACATAGAATTATGGAATCGTAGAATAGTTTGGGTTGGAAGGGACCTTTCTTCAACTAGATCAGGTTGCTCAGTGCCCCATCCAACCTGACCTTGAATGTTTCCAGGGATGGCGCATCTACCACTTCTCTGGGCAACCTGTTGCAGCGTTTCATCACCCTCATTGTAAAAAATTTCTTCCTTATATCTAGTCTGAATCTACCTTCTTTTAGTTTAAAACCATTACCCCTTGTCCTACCGCAACAGGCCCTGCTAAAAAGTTTGTCCCCATCTTTCTTATAAGCCCCCTTTGGGTACTGGAAGGCTGCTATAAGGTTTCCCCGGAGCCTTCTCGTCTCCAGGCTGAACAACCCCAACTCACTCAGCCTGTCCTCATAGCATAGGTGCTCCAGCCCTCTGAGCATCTTTGTAGCCTTTCTCTGGACTCCAACAGGTCCATGTCTTTCCTATGCTGAGGGCTCCAGAGCTGGATGCAGCACTCCAGGTGGGGTCTCACCAAAGCAGAGTAGAGGGGCAGAATCACCTCCCTCGACCTGCTGGCCACGCTTCTTTTACTGCAGCCCAGGATGCGGTTGGCTTTCTGGGCTGCAGGTGCGCATTGCCGGCTCATTTCCAGCTTTTCATCCACCCGTACTTCTCCTCAGGGCTGCTCTCAATCCATTCATCCCCCAGCCCGTACTGATACTGGGGTTTGCTCTGACCCAGGTCCCTCTGGATGGCATCCCTACCCTCACGCGTGTCAACTGCACCACTCAGCTTTGTGTCATCTGCAAACTTGCTGAGGGTGCACTCGATCCCACTGTGTTTGTCATTGATGAAGATATTAAACAATGCTGGTCCCAATATGGACCCCTGAGGGACACCACTTGTCATCGATCTCCATCTGGACATTGAGCCGTTGACCGCTACCCTCTGCATGTGACCATCCGACCAATTCCTCATCCACCAAACAGTCTACCCATCAAATCTGTATCTGTCCAATTTAGAGAGAAGGATGTTGTGGGGGACATCACTCCCCTTCCTCCTCCAAGGAGTACCTATAAAACCTTCCTCCTTGCGTTCACCAAGATGAAGCTGACTTATGCCACACTATAGGGAAAACTTATGCTTGAAACACTTTTGAATGCTTCTTTTAAAGGACTTTTCTTCCCCATGTTCTTCAGCTTACAAAGCCAAGTTGCTGCAGTTCCTATGTAGAGGCTGTCATTGAAACATTAAAGCCTGTAAAAGTAATCCAAATGAACTACTCTGTATTTCAGGGTGTCATGAATTTAAGGCAAGATGTCTTACAATCATGGCTGTTAAATACAACAATTTCCGCATATGCATGAGGCATACAGCATAGTTACATCAACTGAAAGCCTGGACTCTTAGCTCCCCATGAGATAAAGCTTTCTGTCTCGTCCTAATCGTTTTAAAATTGTAACTTTAAGCTTCTCCAATTCAAAGCACTGCCTGAAGTAAATATGATTCTCATAAACCAGCGTTTGAGTGACCCTCGTCTGCCAGTCCGTGTGGGAGGGATGGTTGCACAGCATCAGGGATGCACCAGCTCACTGCAGAGATCAAAGCATTTGTATCACTAAATACTGATGGGAGGAGATGATGACCATACAGACAGGTGCTGTTTCTCAGATCCACTGATGAGTGACATACCTTGCTTAATCCTGATGTCCTCACAGTCTTTGTTTTGTAACTCCATAGGCTTTTGCATTGGTGACACCCAGCAGTTTTTGGAGCCACAAGGCTGGCCGGTGCTAGCTATTGCAAGATCTGAAACAGGTTTCCAAATAACTATGGCAAACAAAACTGTGAATGATTTGTCACTGCAAAGTTAATAATCTCTATCTCTTGCATTTATTGTGCGCTCATCCCAGGGTTATCTGAGCTTCCATACCTGCTCTTGGAAATAATAAACCATTTTATTATTGTCTTTATCTTTTCTTCTTTCTCGTTCTCAAGCAAGCTTTCAAAAAAAAAAAGAGAAGAAAAATCAGTTTCCCTTGAAAATGTAGCACCCTTTTCCTAATCCCATTGAAGTCAATATGGATTTTGCCACCAGCTTCACTGACAAGGGACTTGTGCTCACTTGTGCAACATTTTGAAGCTCAGAAAGGGCGTGATGATTCTGCAAAGAATGGAGGGGCTGAAAATGAAACAGTAACATTCGTCTATAATGTTTCAAACCACCTTCAAAACCCTCCTGGACAGGAAATAAAACACAACCCAAACCATCCTACTTTGAGTGGTCCTACTTAAATATTGAGCAAACTTTATAATAATGGTAATAAAATGGTGCTTGAGGCAGTTTCAGCTATATTACATATTCTCTGTATGCTATAGATATGGATGTATTCACCCTCTATATTGTATATGTATGTGTGTATTTACATAAAGCACACATACATATATGTTTTATGTATGCATAGATACTAACTTTTCTAAGTTTAACTTCTTTTCCTCTCATAGCTGAAACTGCTTGTTACTAACATCCACATCATATTCTATGTATGAAGGATATAATTTATTTGTAAACTCAGGATGTTCTTGTTTTATAGAGTTGCTTGTATTTTATAATTTATTTACACATCATGGTTGGAAATGCTTATCTAAGTGCTATGCATTGAAGTGTATGTTTGCTAAATCCATTTCACTCTGTCCGTGGCTATGTTCTTTCTCATTATAACAGTGGTATAAAATAGGGCTAAGGAGGAGACAAACTGATGGATACAGAACTTATGCTGGTCCCAGCAGTGGGTAATTCCAGATGTAGTGGATATATATATATATTTTATCAACTAAATTTTACGGAAAAAAAAAAAAAAAAGGAAAAAAGAAAGAACAACATGAGGACCAGTTCAAAATGTGGAAAGTCACAGCCATTTCCAAGTTGGTCAACAAATGCATTGAGCCTTTTGCCATTAAAATTGTACAGTTTATTGTTTGCTGGCTAAAAAATATTCCTTTTGTGGTATCTGAGGTGTGAAACATTGTCCAAAATATGATGTCTGGAAAAAAAAAATCAAACTATAGTGGCATTAAATGTTTACTTTTATCTTACCAATATATTTGCCTCCCCCTCCTGACTGTTTCACTTTGGATGAGGGTATTTATGAAAGGGCAGAGAAGAAGGTGCTTTTGACCCACAAGAGGATGTACTATTATAATAATGGGAGTGAGCAAGATCAAACCTGAAAATAAAACAACTGAAGGGGTTCTACCAAGCTAGTATTGCTGAGAGGCAAATTCACAAGAAAACAACAATAAGGAATTGCAGGGTTTGATAGTAATGACAGAAACATTACAACCAAGCATAGCACCGTTAACTGCTCCACTGCTGCTGTCCAGAAACGGAAAGAGCCACAGTCAGAGGCCTGAACTGGTCAGGCTTTTACAGATGCTGGTTATGCATCTGTGCCTCCCCGTATTAGCAGGGATTGCTCCGCCTGCATCTGTGAGCAAGGGAAAAATCTGAGACCAAACAAATGATAAAAATGTATTTATAAGTGTAATTTTTTATCACGTCCAGCTACTGTGTCAGATTTCCCTTGGTCCCCATGCAGGTATATAACACAATGTAAGAGTAATAAAAAGCGTTTGCGCCCATTACTCAAGACATGCTTCTCCCTCAGAGAACCTGGTGGCAGGTTCAGCTGACCCCTGAACTTCTGCAAAGGTGTGCACAGTATCTGCTTGCCTTTTGCTCACATTTGCGGTGTTCCCTGGTGATAAGCAAGTGCCTTGGCTGAAGGGCAAGATGTGAATTAGCTCTGGGCAAATCTCAAATGCCCCTAACACTTGGGTAAGCCCCAATAAGGATACTATGCTCTTCCCATTGGAAGAAAACAACAACTCTTATTTCTTGTGGGGAAGAGAAAAAAAGAAACGATTTAAAAAAAAAAAAATCTCCATAAAGACATGTCCTATGCTGGCAGATGAGTCCCTCATATGCCCTACTTTAGGAGGGACTTGTTAGTGTGCTAGGCATCTAAATATTTGGTTAACAGTTTGGTGAGCATTTAAAATAGTCCTTTCTTCTATCTTGCTATTACACCAGCTCAGTGGCAGAGCTAGCAGTCGCAGTGGCAGGGGATGCAGTCATCTACAGTGATCAGCTCTTCCAAACGAAAAATACCAAGGTGGCTACAGAGGCAAAGGCTGGCATGTAATCAGATGGTGTGGTGGAGGAGAGGAGGGAGTTTCTCCTCCTTTCTCCTCTCCCGGCAGCAAACCCTTTGACTCCAGTACTGCCTTAGCTCTTGCCCCTGGGCCAGTGAATTTGCATGCTGGTACCTCTGCACAGTCGCTGTAAATGAAGATAAACGGCCATTTCTTTCGTCTGTAGGCTGTTCAGAATAGCTCTGATTTGCTCTAAAGAGCTAAAAGGCTTATTGCCTATTTTTAAGGTAATTTATCTTCATTGCCGTTATCATGCAACCACATCAGTATTAAAGAGCCTGAAGTGCCTTACAGTCACAAAAACAGAGAAAAATGGGTTAGCGCAAGTCCTAGGCTTTGTCTAAGGCAGAACTGATGGCAAGGAACTCTGTACAAGCTGAAAACCAGATCAATTCACTCTCGGTCAGTTCTAAAGCCGTACAGAGCTCAATGCTACAGAGCTTTGGTTTGGGGCAAGACTGCCAGGAAAGGTTTCAGGCATAGAGCGAGAGCAGGGGCTCACACCTGGCAAAAGCCTGGTGTCCTTATGAGGCCAGCTTGAAACTGTGTGCACTTCTTGTAAACTAATGCCCTAGCCATGACCAAGTCTGAACTTGTCTTTAAAACAAGTAAATTTCCAGGCTAAAAATCATGAGAGGGTTTAGCATGGGAACGTGACAGGGCCCCATCTCCTGATGGGGTCCTCAACAAGCTCCCCAACTACTGCAAAAACCACGAGAAGGGGAAGTAATTGCTAAAGTTGATCCTCTCCCACATCTGCCTGCAAACCACTGGGGCTCCCAGAACCTCACCCTCATTTTAGTTGGCAGCACTAGCTGCTTGGAAGCCACTGAGGAGGGAGAGGAGCAAGAAAATTCAGCTCCCAGTCTTTCAGATGGACACAAAATTAATGTTTAGTTCCTCCAGAAAAAGGCCATCTGTGAGTGGATTTTATGTTTTATGTTATCTGTTAGTATTCTTGATAGTTGCCAATCTGGCGGTTTTGGAGGCTGACATCTGCTATTTTAACCACTGAGCAACGCTATACTGTCCATGACCACATGAATGCTCTACATCGCTCAGAGACCACTTTCATAAACTCCAAAAGCAAGTAGGTAGCTTGGCGGTCCTGTCCACTCTCCCTTGAAGAACAACTCTGGCAAGTTCTGACCTGGAAAAAGCTCTAAGACAGCCAGAAATGGTCCATCCCCAATGGACGCTTGTCTAGGGAAAAGATCTGCATTCATTTTCATATGTGTTTGCGTGTGTCTCTTCTGCGGATGCTTATTGCACAGGTTTGGCACCCATGCTTTGCGTCAGATTGCGGCTTTCATGCCAACCATCTGGCAGCCAAATGTATGCAGCTGTGTGCATTTGGAACACATCCAGATTTCCATTTCTAGCTCCAAGATACCCAAGTGCGGCCAGACGCGTGGGTGCCTTGTGCGGGACGCGGGACTTGCATGGAGGAAGTCTCACACCTCCAGCGATGCAGGACCTTTGTCACACACTTTAAAAGGAGTATCTTATCCCTTCTCAGCTTCATTTTCTGGCCAGGGAGATGAGAAAAACTGGTATTTACCTATATTTAGTTTGTCAAAAGATGCATTGCTCATTGTAGTTACAATACAGGAGAGAAGGGGGGGAGCACACAAGCCACCCGGCTTGTTGGGCTGTGCTCATCAGACAGCTTCACGCTGGTGCCGTGCTGCCAAATGTCCCTTGGAGCTTGCTAGAAACAAGCACGCCCAGTGGCGCTGAAGGAGTAGCAGTGCTTTCACTTGCCTTGTCTTCCAGTGCCCGTCCATGCACAGTGTCCCAGATTGCTGCCATCGCTGTGCTGTAGCTGGATGCCCAGGGAGACACCCATGAAGAGTCATGGCAGCTGCGGGAAGATTCACAGCCCTGTTTTTGTTGAAGCGCAAGCTGCCTGCTCCTAAATCATATTTTATTGAAACCTCACAATACCCAGCAAGCAGCACCACAGGAGCCAAGGAAGACACTGTAAACATCATTTTCTCCTAATTTCCAAGGACAATGGAAGGCATGGCAATTATACGAATAATCAGAAAGGTAACAGTTCGGCTCCTTGCCCTGGGGCTGGTGACTCGTGCTGCCCCCGGGGGCTGGCGTAGCTGGGACTCATGCCTGCCCTGAGTTTCCAGGGCTCAAAGAACACTTCTGAAGGTTATATGCAAAGCCATTAAGATGCTATGAAATACACAGAAAAGCTTCTGGACAGCCTCTAAGCCTCAGCATTGCAGACTACGGCCATCGGACTGTATTCTTTCTGCTGGCATGGTTGAAGCAATGGGAGCACCAAGCCTGGTCTGCTTGACAATTGGCATTGCAGGGGCATGAAGTGCTCTGCAGAGTGGGGCAGGCACAGGAACAAACACTATGTGCAGGCTAAATAAACCCCTCGCCTAGCAAGAGGACTTTGCACCTGAAATCTTTGATGGAGCTGCATTTAGTGTGAGAGGACCAGGGCACTGAAATACTTTCACTGTGAAAAAAATTGTTCTGGACTGATTTCTCCACCCACTAACATCACCTAGGCACTCGTGACTCATTCAGTGAAATATTTATTTATTGCCTCTCTGAACAATTCCTGGCTTGTGTTTATGTCCTGTTAACAGATTATTTTCCAAATTTTTCTGCATGTTTGCAACATACACTCGTCCAGGAGGCAGGTTTCTCAGCTCTCTGCGGCAGGTTAGTGTAGGCATCAAAGCCAAAGCATGTGAACTTCCCTAGGAGGTCACTGCAAAACAATCTTATTTCTTATTAAGGTGCGTCTGAGCTGGCCGTTTTCACCACTGTGTATCACCGAGACATGAGGACAGTGATGCCGCCTGTGCACGGCCCCATGGCATGTCCCAGTGCAATGTGGTTACAGACATGAGACCAGTGCTACCATAGCAGGGACAGGGCAGTGCTACGCCGCAGAAAGGCAGGACCCAGGGGAGACAAAGGGGATGGCAGAACCAGTCCAGGGCCAGGGCAGCGGGTGGACATTCATTGACTTGCCAGCAATTTAAGAACAGAGGAATGCCAGGCGAGTTGCAGAGACGATGAACGTGAGGGTGCCTCACTCGCCCCTATGAAGGCACAGGACATGCAGTGGGACCACCTGGCTGGAGACCCGTGGCACAGACACGGTCTCGTTTTGGTAGTCATTTCGTTGTCACACGGGATGCAGAAAACCCACTGGGGCTTGGGGGAAAAAAATGCAAACAACTCAAACTCCTATAATCTAACAGTTATGTCAAAACCAGCTATGAAGACTTTGGGTGGTTTTTCCCTTCCTCAAACAGGAACTTTGTGTAAAATTGACCCTCATGCTAAGCCATTTTGACCTCTTTGTAAGCTAGCACCATAAAGTGTGGAGGGATATTGCCTTATCTTGCTGGGATTGTAAACCTTTGAGCTTTAAAATCTCTCTGTGACCTTAGAAATTCTTCCCCAGGCAAGACAGAGTAGATTTTTCTTTTTTTTTTTTTTTTAAAGCACACAGTGAGGTAACTTGCAATTAAACCCCAAATAATCAAAGCGTTTCAGATGGGAAAGCTGTAAACCCATTTCTCTAAGAAATCATGCACCTGACCACATCCTAGAAGCTTCGCTCAGCTGCAAGACCTTTCTGGCTGGCCAGGAGCTGGCCTGATCGCTGCCCTCCGCTTCACACCGTGAGCTTTTGCTGCGAGACAGACAGTTCACAGGACGCCTGAGGTGTGCGGCAGGGCTGGGTGAAGGCTGGTGCAGGGACACTTGTGCCAAGCCTGGGCTTCTCTGCCTGGCACCATCTGCCGGCCTGAGGCGATTCAGGGTGTCCACCATTTTCATCTGGCAGACTGCATAAGCTTTTTCATGGGCGTTGCAGATGGTAGAGGGAATTCAAGCCTAATGACAACAAGGTTTGCTTTTCTCAGGTGCCTTTTGCAAACCCCTTTCTCTGTGGGCGTCCCCAGGCCCCTGGCTGCGAAGTCCTGCTCCACAAAATGGCGGTGACAGCTGAGCCTGACTCGCTGCAGCCGCCATGGGGGGGCTGCAGGGGAAGGCAGGCGGCGCCAGAACCGGCCTGGCTCAGCCGGCACCAGGGAGCCACAGGCACTAAAAAGCTGCCGTGGCCCACAGCTGATGTAGCTGAAGGCTTGTCCTGCTTAACTGTTGGTCTCTGAGACTTCTGAGAGAGGAGCAGCAAGCTAAACATTTCCGCAACACTTCAGAAATGATTATTTTGGTGGGGTATTTTGTTTTGTTTTGTGGTTTTTTTAATAGAGCTTTTTGCTCTCTGTGCCCACCCTCCTCTCTCCACCAGAAGCTGGACGCGACGTCTTTTTACAAGGGTGAAAACCTCGACAGCATCAAGGGTGATGGCCGCTGGTGCGAGGCTGCAGCACTGGCAGAGCAGGACACGAAGAGGGCAGCGAGGAAGGCGCCGGTTTCCCTGCAGTGCAGAGCGAGGACGCGGGAAGCGCCCTGCAGCTTGAGAAATGCTGGCTGCCGCACGAGGTGCGGGGCCTCATGAAGTGCCCCCAGGCACCTTGCTCCTGTCCCGTGAAAAAACACAATATTCTCTAGAGTTGGCTTTGGCACGTTGCTGCATTCCCCACCCATACAGGAAAGGTGTTCACTGAAGGCATCGCGTCAGGCAGGAATAACAAAATCCCTGCCTTTGCCTCCCCCGGCTCTGCATTTGGCTCCGGTCTGAATTGAGATACCTGCCTGGCTAAGAGACTGTCTCACAGGGCTCAGTCGAGAGGAAAGAGGCCCAGGGTAAAGCCCATCTGGGTCATGGGCTACATTTGAGCGAGTCCATAGGTATGCAGAGCTCTAAACCTGCATTGTTTCTGCAGCTCTGCAAACACCAACCGGGGGCTTGTCAGCAAACCGGCCTTTTCCCAGCTCACGAGCCAGACAAGCTCCTCGCTCCCACCACCCAACAACCACCATTTCCTGTGACTTAGCAGCAGATTTCAAAGGGCTGTTCCACAGCAGAGAAGATGCTGGTCTCTTGATGATCTTCTTCACCACCTTGGAAGGGACACCTTTGCCAAGACTTTATATTTGAATGGTAAAATGAACAGCTTTGTGGCCTGAGTGTATTGCAGTGACATTACACAGATTGCACGAAGAGCTTTGTGACTCTATGAAATGCGCTTGGACAATGCCCCTGTAACAGATTTTTATCCGTCTTCCCATCTACCAGCCATAAAGCAAGGCAGCATCCTTGCCTGGTGGCTGGTGGGCTGCCCCATCATGGTATTCCTCAGGTCTTTCTGTTGGCAGTTTAAGGCATCTTTGCCAATTCCCTTGTTTTCATGTTGCGTTGCAGTTTAACTTGAGTAAAATAAACTACAAACAAACAAACAAAAAGCCCTACAATCAGCACAGAACTATTTACAGAAAATAAAAAAACCCACAGGTTTTTGTCTGTTTTTCACAAATTACATAATGGTCCCCATGGAAAACATTTGGTAAGGGGAAAAAAAAATTCTTTGTATACCCTAATTACACTGACCTTTTAAAATACCATTATTTTCTGTTGCCTTCAGCCACAGATGTTCAGAAATTAACATTCCCAACTTGCAACAGGGCATTGCCCACATGCAGCATTCCTGTTAGCATGATGGGAACATCACTCTCCAGTAATGGTATTTTGATCACTGTCCTGTATATGGTAGAAGCTGGGTACAAGACCTTAATGACATTAAAGAGAATATAAAACCAGGTATTGCTAGTACCTCACCAAGGGATTTCTCCCCAGAGCGTGATGAAAAGGGGAGTGAAGTACAAGAAGGGAAGAAATGGAAGAAAGGGGATTGCCCGGGAGAAGCAGAAGCAAACCCCCTGCAGACAGTGACTGCTCCTTTTCACACAGTCCCCATCATCTCTACTACTCCGGTTCCCAGACCCCCGGCTGTCCCTCAGCTGTTCGGCTGCCCCTGCAGGTATGGAGACCAGTTCCTCTCTGCAGCGGTGTGATGCCTGTGACTCTCTCCAGAGACCACATCAGCTTTTCCGTCCTTCACTGTGGGCTCCTGCAGTGCGTTGCTGCCAGTGGGAGGGATGGCAGCTCCGTGACTTTGCAACATGTCGTTTGGGTGTCCCCAGCTCAGCGAGGGACAGCACAAGGAGGATCAGGCCAGACCTTTCCTCTACCTGTTCCATTATGGGATGCTCAGCACCACATGTGGTACCTCCTGCAACAGGAAGGCAACACTAAAAAGGCTTCATTAAAAGGAACTTCATTAAAAGTAAACAGGCAAGTACGGCACAGAGCAGAGCACAGGGCCTGGGGGCGGGGAAGAGTGAAGCTCTGATAATTTTCTCATCAGACGCGCTTCTCTATTACCGTCTTCTGGCTCCTGCTCTGAAAGTCAAGTGGAATTGTCAAGAGGCATCACCTGTGATTTAAAGTGCAGTTTTCCTCCAAGAGGTATGTAAAATTGCCGCCTTCCTATTTGGAGCCTCTGGGGACTGGGAATCAGAGCTGCTGAATTGGAGGGGCGGAGGAAGAAAACTCTGCTCTTCCCTCCAGTCTCCTCAGCCCCACTAGACCTGCCCTTACCAGAAACAGAGGCCAGGGAGCAGGATCCTTAGCTCCAGGTAAGGAGACCAGCAAATGCTGCCCGCTCGAGCCCAGGAGATGGAGGGGAGCTTTAGGCAAAGAAGAGGCAGCGTGATTATCCCCTGTCCCGGGGTCAGTTCGGAAGAAAAGATTGTGCTCTGTCCTCATTTAGGCATCTTTGGAGTTAAAAAGGACTCAGGCAGGATGCTTCAGCCCTGCTTGCGTGCTGTGAGCCCCGTCAGAATTTGGTTAACAAGGAGCTGGAGCATCTGAGACTACTGGAAAGCTCGTGTGTATGTGCCTTTCTCTGCATGCCTGTCTCTGTAGCTATATAGAGATATATTTAAAAGAAGGTTAATTGGTCTTCTGGGAACTATAAAGAACTTGTTAGGTTCCTCTGTGTGAGCAGTGACTGCATGAAGCCTAATTACTAAGCCTGAGTTATTCTTTTTTTTTGGGGGGGGGAGGAATCTCTAAGGTCCTTATTAAAACCTACAGAAATTCTAAAGCATGATGGAATTAGAATTGATTTGTCCGTGTTGATCACAAGTGCAGAGGAAATAAAAACATTGAACTTTCCCCATGAAATACTAATGGGGGTCATATAGGCATGGCTGACACATCACTGTTGGGGGGATAAACAGAACGCCCTGTGCTGACGGGCAAGAATAGCAGACTGCGGACTTCCAGGTACGGTGCACTCTTTATG
The DNA here is from genome assembly GCF_964199755.1 of Larus michahellis. Taxonomy (NCBI): domain Eukaryota; kingdom Metazoa; phylum Chordata; class Aves; order Charadriiformes; family Laridae; genus Larus; species Larus michahellis. The sequence goes on along the minus strand of NC_133898.1, from coordinate 44,982,102 downwards.
CTTAGGGCAGGAAAAATACAAACTTTTAGGTATTCTTGTAGGGAGCATTTGACAAACCAGCCATCTCAGATGTATTTTTATGCTGATTAGCTTTGTAAAATCAGAACTGAAACAGAAAAGGACTTTTGTATAAGAACATGTACATTGATAGGAAAGAGAAAATAGCCATTTAAAAAGATATGGCTTTGGTCTGAAACGCCCAAAAGCATTTGCTTGGGATTTTTTGACTGTAGTTTAGAGGTTGCTGAAGTGCTGTGGGTGGAGACCAAAGGTTTCTCGCTGTGGTGGAGGCAGGGCTTAGACAGGGGCAGCTCACAGCAACTCTGTCCCTCTGCGGCAACTCAGTTTTGGAGGAACTCTCGGGCAATGCCTGTAATTACATGAAAATACAACGATGCCGTTCCATCCCGTGCATCCCACAACCACAAAGCCCAACTATGGACGTCGGTCTGACCCTGGCTGATTTGCCCAAGGTCACACACAGTTTCTGGTGCAGCGGAGAAGCCAGGCCAGAACTCTACGTCCGTAACTGTAAGACCTTCCTTCTTCTCCTTGTCTTATGGGAGATTTAATTCTGAATCAGGAAAAAAAAAATCCTTATAATTGGCACAGCCTTTGTGAAAAAAAGAACTCTGTTCGTTAAGAGTCTTGCCGTGGCCAGCGACTATTTGGAATATGCTGTGGGGGGAAATAGCCTCTGTATTTCATAAATACGCTGTGTTAAAAAATATCAATTCTAAGAAAAGCTAGCTTTAAAAACCCAGCCATCGGGGAACAGGGTTACAGTGAGAAGCAGAGAAAGGGCTGAGTAGTGGGAGAGTTTTGCTGGCATAAACCTGCGCACGACTCCACACGCAGGTTGATAGACTCAGGGGAGTCACAGCTCTCAAAAAATTGGTTCACTGCATTTTCTCCCAAGCGTCTTTACTTTCTACTACCTCTGCTATGCGCTGCAAGTTCTGTTTGCCGAGGGCCCAGAACGTTTTTACTTCCAACATCAGGTCAGTACACCTTGAAGGTATGGATACGGAGAACTACACCATGCTTAAACAAACAGCACAGTTTAGAGAACTAATTTTTATATTTCTTTTTTTTTTTTTAAGACAGATGTTTTGTATAACTGATATCAATTCTTATCAGCAAAACTGTATTGTCCCCCATGTTTTTTGCTGTGTGTTGGAGCTGCTTTTCTTCCAAACACTACCATGCAACGCTCACTCTAAGTGCGGTCTAATATAGTTGCTCCTGGACTAATTTAACGGATAGTGACAAATGAAAAGTAACTCAAAAAATATTTCTAAACCTTGCGATGAACCCAAATTACCATTACTTTCCAAAAGGCACTGGAAAATTCTCTGCCCTGCTGGAAGCAAGCAGCAAGCCTCCCAGCGTTACAGATAATGTTGCAGTCTGCCTCTCTCTGACTTTAGCATCTTTATCTTAGCAAGCTGATACCACCTGAAAATTTTGACAGATATTATTCTTGAAGGCCAAAACACGATGTCTGTGCAAAGGCAACTCCAGCTACTTTGAGTCTGAGCTGAAAAAATAAGATTACTTGATTTGAAATGAGTGCTTATCTAATGTTCCTTCCTGGCTGGCACGCTTGCTTGCTACCGCACTTTCAAATGATGCATTTAGCTAAATCTCTCTGCAGTCATCAGCCAGCCTTCTTTGCAGAAAATAGGCTGGAGTGAGAACACTGGGAGAGAAACATCTGCCCGTGACAACCTCCCCTGCAGCATCGGCAGCCCTGCTGGTGGTGTTAGTACGTGTGAGCCTCCAAGGGAAACCGCTCTGTAAATGACTGAAACCAACCAGAAAACTTGACTGACTGAAAACAACTAGAAAACTTGACTCTTTCCTTGACCAAGCTGAAAGAAATGCAAGTTTTGTATCAGCAGTAATGAATATAAAGCATGAATTACACCCCCGTGGTAAGGAATCTCCTCAGACCAGCCCAGAGGAGGCGGACAGGCAGGGCAAGCAACGCAGGCAGGGCAAGCAACGCAGCGGTGCCCTCAGGACGCTGATCTGGAAACCGGAGCCACAGACCAATGTGGGCCCAGTTTGGTTTCTTGCATTGCTCAGTGAGCAATGTCCTGCAGCGCATGGCAGCGCACTTGCCGTTGTGATGCTCTGCAGCCAACCAACATAGCGCACACTTTCTCCATTTTCCAGTCGTTGAACTGTTTAGCTTGTATATTTTCCCTAAACATCTGCTACAGACCACTGCTGGAGAGAAAAATACCAGTGCAGGTAGCTCCTTCAGCCTTTCTCATCTGACATCAGGTAACTGCGACTGTCCCCTAGTGACCATCCTTCCTTGCTATTGTGCTTGGAGAGTTGCGGTGTCCTTGTACCAGAAGCTCCAGAAGCCAGCGCTGCAGTTCATACACAATGTGTCTACGTAGACAAGAGCTGCCGGGCCGCCTCCCAGTACATGCTGCATAAACTAATGCATTGTCTTACCTTACATTCTGAAGTCCCTTCCATTGGAAAAACTTAGTTATGTAATCATGAGATAAGATAAGCATCATCTTTATGCAAAAGCATGTAATTTCTAATATGTACCCCTTTAAAACCAGAAAATAGCTCCTGAAGACTGGGTAGCCCTCACATTTTCTGATTGTCCATCAGTGGTGCCATTACTTTGTCAGAAATCCCAATAAATGCAAAGGTCTGACCTTTTCCCCCAGATAATTTCCTTTTCATAATAGCAGGAAGACCCAACCAAGCAGTGAATTTCCGCGAGGATTATTGCACTTCTTGGGTGGCTGATATGACTTGGCCTCTGGCATCAAGCCATGCTATGTACTCCAGAAATGCACCACATTTCATAGGTTATTGCTTGCGTATTACTGCCGGGCAAGTGAACGCTCCATACGCTGGAACAAATTCAAATGCCTTGAAAGGAGATATCTTCCTCAGCATTGGCATTCGTGTGCTGCGGCTGTAATTTACGCCCAGAGTGTTCATTTTCTTTTTAAATGTGTTCTCATCTCATAATAATTAATGGTGTCAAGTTACTGGTGTGAAAAAAGCCTGACTTCACAACAACGATGGATTAATGAAACAACAGTCATGGCTGGAGTAGCAGCAATAAATTGTTAGAGAGGAGTGACACACCTGAAGTGATACTTTCAAAGGCCTTAAATTATTTACGTTTCAAAATTCCTCATAAATATTTGGCTTTTGTTAACATTTGTTTCTGTGTTAAAAATGGAAGTCAGCAGCTCTGCCAAGAACAATTCTCTTGCTGATGAGCGTGGGGGAACGGGCCACCCGTGCTTTCCAAGACATCCTTCCTCTGCAGGGATGACCTCCTAATTCAGTGATCGTCCGTAGGTGTCAGAGCTTCACTATTTGGGGACGTGAAATCCAAACCCCACAGGCTCAGAAAGGTCTAGAAACCACACTGCCGGACTCATAGGTCCAAATCTTTCTCTGGTATGAAGCGAGAAACTCTTGAAGCAGTCAAAATGAGGAGAAAACAGAGTAAGCGATTTCCACGTAGATACCCTTTTGATTAAATTTTTTATTCAATCCATTTTAATATTCAATATTATAACACATGAAATGCAGGAAGAAGAGGGACAGAGCCCTGCAGATATATTAGGAGGGAGGAAAATCTCATTTACAACATTGGGAAACTTATTTGATGTCAAAGAGCACCGGATCAGGCTTTTGGGAGCCACAACTAAGGGCAAGGCAAAGAATATATTCTCTCTATGTAATGTGTCTGACATGAGATCCTTAATTGCTGGCATAAACTGCTATAAAAAAATTGACTGCTGATATCAATGGAATTATATCACGTTGTAACTGATGAAGGCTCTGTATGCATTTCCCAGTACTTACTATCAATTAAATTAGGTGCTGTAAATTGATAATTAGGTATCGTCAATTGGATTGTTTGGTAGGAAAAAAAAAATCCTCTAAAAAATGCATATTCCTCCAAACATCAACTCAATTCAGATCATATAGTAAAACTTATAAATACTAACCATTTTTGTAAAGCAAGTAGGAGCTAATGAAAAGACACCAAAATCATCAAAAAGCTTCCCAATGCAATAAAAAGCATTTGATTTCCTTTCTCCTTGAATACTTTGTTTTCCAGATTGGAGGTTTTCTTCATTGTGTTCTCATGATGGCTTCACACTGCTCCTTTATCTCCATCAAGACTTGCATCAGGCTGTGATCTGTCCCGTGGGTCACCTTCATAATATCATAGGCCTTGAGGGGAGAACAGAAAGGGACACGTTAGTCATTGCGCAGACTGTGTGAAGGGGTTGGTCGCTGCAGTGGGGCAGGGACATAAGTACTGGTCCTCGAGTAGTTGGCAGCTGGGGGCTCGAATGCATGGCACAACAGAAATAGGAGTAAAGTCTCCCAAAGTGTATAATGATTTGTCCCTGGCAAAGGAGGAGGCAGTGACACATTATTCTTAGGTGTTAAAACCCACTAATACATTGCACAGATGGATGTTTGGAATAGTAGTGAAAGATAGTTTTGCACTGAGGCATGAAGGCCATTTTAAGATTGGTCAAATACAACACACAAGCTTTTTACACATTATTTAAATGAGAGGACTGCGACATTCATGATGTTAGTAGCCTCAAAGTCTATAAGTAGAAATAGATTAATGCTTAACCAATGGAATAAAGTGCCTTAACTGTATCAGGACAAACTATGCATAGCATCAAACAACTAAGTACATTAATAGTTTCACTCTAAAAAGGCATGCACAGGAATGGTTCTTTGTTGGTTTTCCCAGGGATTATTTTCTCTGTGTGTTGGTCACCTTATACTGCTAGGCCAGTTTACACTTGCTGATATTGCCTGTTGTGTCGCTGATTCCCTGCTACAGATATGTCTGAAATGCTCTTTGCCCAGCTCATGTTTAGATCATCACTCTTCATATGACAGTTCTGCTTCTTCCATCTATTAAATTCCTCCTGCAAGAAGAGAAGTACCGGATGGAAATGGATTCAGCACTTCTGAAGAAAGGAGGGAGCTAGAAGCGTACTGGTAGGAAAAAAGACATCACAGATTTTTCCTCATCCCAAACTAAGGAATTGTCAAAACCTAAATGCAGCCTGTGTTTCAATGGGTTCCCGGTCCAATCAGCTGATAACATTCAGCAAAATCAGCTTTGAATTGCAGAAAAAGAATCTTTTTGGAAACAAGTGTTGAGTAAGGGGCCTCATTTAAATTGGAAAGATAAAACCAAAAATAAATATATTCTTTGGTGGAATGAATGAAAGCCTACTTCCAAATTCTAGAGACTGGCAAGCATATGGAAATTCTAGCATAGTTTATTTTTGCTTCAAATTAGCTAATTTTTAAAAGAAGAGGGAGGCAGCAAAAGGTTGAAAGAACAAGTTGAAATAGCAGTCAAAACAAATCAGTGTGCAAGGAGCTCTAAAAAGAGTCAAATATGTTCTGAGCTACCACAATGCTCTACTACTAAATGATAGAATAGTTAAACAGAACAAAGGAAATGCTTTCCCCGCCATTAGAAATTCATCAGAAATGTGAAATAAACTCAGAAATCCTCAATTTTTGAATATTTCTATTCTAGCAGAAATACAAAGCTGGTCATGTTTTTGCAAAATTTTTGCAAGTCAAGTCCTAGACTACCTAAATTGTTCTTAATGTTCTGATATCCCTAATTCAACATATTGGGGAAAAGTTGTAAAGAACAGAAGAATAGATCATAAAAACATTTCAACATGGTGTGTGAGGCATTAAGCTGTACAAGAGCCTTTTTTTTTTTTTTAATAAATAATTGAAAAAGTAGTGTTAAAAGCAAGAGTAAGAGCCAGTCCTCACCTGGCAAAGACTGGGATGGAGACAGATGAACACTTGCATGCTGTAGGAAGCCCCGGATGGTGCAAAGCGGGAGAGCTGCAGGTGGGATCCCATGTGTGTTGCAGTGCAGCAATACGTAGCTGCGCCCAAGCTAACTAGGAAGGGCCAAGACCACCCTGGAGCAAAGGGGCCGGGTAAATTGGCCATGGATCCAGGCATAGTTGGTGCACAGTGTTTGCATGCCATGGCCAATAAAGCTGATAGATTTATTGTGACTGACGTATGCTAAGAGCTGTGCATCTGGATACGTCTGAGTCACAGTCCAGGGGCAGATGACCTTGATCTGCCCACCTACAGGACAGAGGTCAGGCTAGCGGTGATGGACCTGGACACCCTGATGCACAGTCAGAGATGTCCATGTGGATATGCCTTGTTAAAAGGCAAAAGTTCTTAATATCAAACACAATCTTGAGATAATGCTACCATTGCTGACTTCTCTCTCCTCCCAAACATTTCCTTTCCATTTCTCCAGTATGGCAGATAAATGCACCCAGTCTTTAGGCTTTCGCCTCCTTCAGGGAGAAAATCATTCTCATGCAATGTACTGTCTCACACGGTGCAATACAAGTCAGAGTCGGCTGTACCGAAGTTAGAATAGCAGTGGCTTCTGTAATTCCCAAATTAAACTGGCATTAAGCTATGTAGCTGTTTTTGCAAAGGTCAGTGCAAAACTGGGGAAAATTTCACCTCCAATGCAAGGAACTGTTTTACTGGGCAGAAGCAGGAATATATAGGCTCTCTGACCATTCCTCTGCTCTCCTAAATCGCACAGCTAGCCTGCAGAGTCGAGGCTGAGCAGAGTCTTGTGGTCTGTGTGGTCTTCCTCTCAGCTAAAAGAACAAATCTAATTATGAAAAACTATAGTAATCACAAGACAGGAACATGGGCCACAGTGTCATCAACCACACACTGTCTCCCTGAAGAATATAAAACCCATTAGATTAGTGGTATGGCTGTTGCTCCATGAATGCAAATGAAATGCAGCACAGTCGTTTGCGCCTGATTTGCATGGGGATGGGACAGGACGCCCGTCACCACAGCTGTGTGCAGATGCAGGACGGCACTGCTCCATCACAGGGAAAGCAGAAGGCAAATGGCCACGTGCCAAAATGGCATGAAGCGAAATGACATTTCAGAGGGAGTATCTGTGCTTTTCCATCTCTTGATTGAAGGGGACACTTGTTAAAGCAGGCATAAGAAAAACAAAATCACAGTTACTATCCACCACAGCTGGTAAACAATTCAGCGTTTGAAGCAAACACCTAGAGAAAGGGGATTTCTTCAGTGTTGCTGTGAAACCTGGGAGGGATTTTACCCCAGTTCCTGTGCTTTTCGCCTCCACACCAGGCATTACAGTAAGATGAGAAGCGATACTGTATTTATTGCAGGTCTTCCTGGGACAAGAGAGCTGTGGCCACCCACCCATGGGAGGACGAAGGTGCTCCTGCGGCCGTGCCACCCAAGCACAGGGTCTGTGGGGGAAATTGGTTGGTCAGTGTTGTACCTGTGTGCATCTTCCTGGCTGCCTGCCACCGTCCCCACCAGCCATCGCTCAGCAGCTGGGCACTGCTGCCCTGCTCAGGAAGCCACCACCACCACCACACCACAGCCCAGAGGACGGAGCAGCAGCCGAGACAAGCGCTGCAGCACTCACTGGCTCACTTCGAGGAGATGACGCTCAGAAATGAAGTCATCTGCTTGAATCCAAGCCTTCCCCTCTGCACCCTGCCTGTCCTCCTAAACCAAGTCCAGCTCCACTCAGGTTATGGGCAACCGAAGAGGTGAGCTTACAGTCCTGTGAAGGTGACAAAAGACACCTAACAAATATTTATGCTAATGAGTGCACCTCAGTACAAATCTATACACTTGCTAGGGGCTCCTGTGAGCTCCAGGGATGCAGAGCCGTCCTGGGCTCTTGCAGGAGTGCTGCTTCCCAGTCGAGAAGCTTGTCTCTTCACAAGACAGCTTGTTGCAACTTTTATTATTGCTGCTTTTTACAGTCATTCCAGGTTCTTTAAATTAGGTTTATCAGAATGGGCTCCAGCTCTGGTCTTTTGCTGACAAAGGTTTTCCTGATCTGTAATTCCATTTGTCGTCCCACCATTACATCTTTCATATATATGTATATAAATTTAAAAATACTATGTTGGTAACCAAGGGCTACCTTCAGGTTTTATTTCTGCAGTGGCTCTCTGTAACGCCTCTATTTCCAAAACCTGGCAAATTAGATTCTGCAGGGCCTGATATACTTTTAGGGGGTGATTTATTTTAATGGGTAACATAAAGCCCTCCACATTATTTAAGCCTTCTTTGGGGGTGCAGGGCAAAGAGCTAAACCCAAAGGGCACTAACAGAAAGGTGGCTATGATAGTGATTCATTTTCAGGGGGCACCGAGAGCAGCAGTAAGGGCTGGGCTGCAGAGCTGTGTATGAAGATCTACTGGTCTTAACAGACTGCGCATCTGATGCAGAGAGGCTGTCAATCCCCAGCAGCTCTGCGGCTGTGCCTGATTAAACAGAATTTATATGAGTGAGGTGAATTTCACTCAGATCTCAATTCCTCTGCACCTTCCACATCCTTCTCCTTAATGCCGCACTGAAATTAGTCTGACGAGGGCTCCAACAGGGTGCTATTCAGTGTCAGGGCGTATTAAGAAGAGTAATGAAGCAGAGAAGGTAATCGAGTTTCTGCTCTGAGCATGTGGCATGCTCTGTTGACACATCTAATCACAAAAGGCCAAACTGTGTTCCTGTATAACTCTAGGACATTATCTGAGTTATATTAGGAATCACATCCTTTACTCACAACAAACTGGGAATTATATCTCGCTCTAATTTGTTCTGGTGTAGACAGCAATGAATGAAATCCGTTTCAGATCTTATCCAAAGAAGTGTTGTGTCCTGTGCTTACAAGTTGCATGGAGAAACAGGATGACAAGAAGGTTTTCCTCCGCTCAGCTGTGCTCCCAGAGAGTGGGAGTTCAGTCTCTCCCTGTCTCACACATGTGGGTGAAAAGGGAGAGGCTGAACAAGGAATAGGCGAAAGCACAACAGGATTCATTTGTAAACGGTTCTCCATTTCAGCTGTAAAACACTTACTGTGTCCTTGTGCACCACTCATGGCTTGGAGACCACAGTCAGAGATTCACTGAGGTATGGCATAGAACGGTAAGCAGCACCTTGTTCTCCCTTTTCAGGGAAAGAGGAGATCACAGCTTGAAAAAAGGTTTCTGTGTTAGGCATTGCCCAGCATTCAAAGGATAATACAGTAGCAATCTGGTTTGCAATGGGCAACTTCACTAAAAACATAAAAAAACCCCATCACAGCCTCCACCTTCACTGATGAGTAGCATTCAGATGTCTCTAGGGGAATTCACTCCAGTTTAATTTAATGCAGTATCATATTAGAAATGCAATTAAAAGAATGCCTGTTGATATATTGCATCAGTATCAATGAAAATGTAAGCTCCTCTGACTGGGGTCTCACACCACTTGCTGAAAAGGAAAGTCTGAATGTTTGGAAACTATAAATATTATGGGAGAGACAGCAGAACAGATTACCTGGCACATGACAGATATATGACTTACTTCTGAATACTGCATGGAAAATAGAATGGATTACTTTTCCATCTGCTTTTTTAATGATCAGAATTGGCCATAATTTAAGTTAAATATATCAAGTGAAAATTTAAGTTACCAAGACTTAGTAAGACTGTCATCGTATTAAATACTAATTTATTATTTCAACCTGTGGAAATTACCAGTTATTCAGCTTGCATAATTAATCAGATGTTAAAACCAAATAGATATGGGGGTTGAAAAAAGTAAGGACAAAATACTAAGTCATCTAGAGAGTCATGACTGATCTTAACTTTATAGGGGATCCAGGCAGGGCTAAAAACCGCTTCTCCCCCACCCCCAGTGCAGACACCCATCCCCTTCTATCCTGAGCAGCTGCCCTAACTCTTTGCCACAAGACTAGTCCTCCATACAGCACGGACGTTAAGCAAAGGGGACGTACAGCCAACTTCTGCACTTCTTTCCAACACGGGGGCCAGCGCTGGGGCCCGCCCCTGCCCAGCAGCAATAGGCAAGTAGCTGGCCAGGTGGCTTTCCGCAGCGCCCAGCAAAGGCAACGAGGAGGTTGTGTCAGGCACTGGAGGTGGGCCGAGAGACGAGAGGGGGGACCGCACGGAGCACGTACTGTCTGCAGGCCAAGCTGATGTCAGGACAATCAATAATACAAGGGAATAAGCGTAAGACCTCTTTGAGGGGAACTGGAGGCAGCACATCTTCCAGGGAGGGAAAAACACCTCAGCAGTGATTGTGGGCTTGAGATGGGAAGTGAGTAAGAGCTTACGTCCTGAGGGCATGTTGCATGTGGAAGGGGATTCTTCAGTGTATTTAAGATGATACTAACAGCAATATAGCATCAGGACAAATAAGAGCCCCAGGGTAAGAGGAAATTAATATAAAAGTCAGCTCAGGTACAAGAGGGATGGTTTAACGCTGAAATGTAACTAGCAAAATACCAGCTGCAAAACCAGATCAAAGAAGAGAAAGATGATGAATGATATAGAAATAGGAGGGATCAAGAAGCATGCCTGTTGATTTGAGTGTGGCACACAATAAAATACAAGCATTAAAGGCAAAGTTCTCCAACCTAAAATCACAGATCCCTGCTAGGGAATAAGGAGGGTAGAAACTGCATCTCTGCGCTTGTTCTTGTCCTTTCAGTGCTCCCAGATTCACTTCGCTACCGTGAGGAGTGTATGAGGCACTGAGATATTTTTATCTCTTCGGATCTAATAGTTATTTTTCATCCAGGCAGCTCTGAGCTATCGAACTGTAATTAGCAGTGACTGATACTGGAGGAAATCAGTGCCTGAAACGCTGAGTGACAGTGACCCATCACCACTCTCAGCTGCAGCCTGGGGAAACACCGCTCATGGAAAAAGCGGTGAAGAGCATCCAAAGGTGTGAGGTACAGTCAGAGCAGAAGCGGGGAACACATGGCAGTTTCGGGGGAAGTGAGGGAGGGGCACAGAGAAGAAACAGTTCACAATACTGACCTCTTTCAAGGTCTCCAGTGCTTGAGGAAACATATCTTGACTGTACTGCAGTTTGCCCACTCGCATCAGCTGGACAGCCCTCAGCGGATGGAAACCGGGATAATACAGTCTGCAGAGAAAAAGGAGGAAAATGTGTCACTGTCAGCTCTCACCTTCACAGTCACTGCCTCTGCAGAGAGCTATTAGGGTGGGACTGCAAAGTCACTGTGAATGTTAATAAGGTACTCAGAGAAAATTAGCTGCACTACTGAGAAGCATGAAATACAGAGGGGAATTAGCAAATTATTACTCTCCATCTCAGAGGAATGCCTTTAACATTATCCTGTTAGAAAGTGACGGGAGTGGGATTATTTAATTCGCTACTGTTGGATAATACAATAGCATTTACTGTACTTAGTGTTGCAAACAGAGGTCGTTCACAATCCCAGGTCTCTGGAGAGTTATAATTTTAGGAGGAAGCTTCAGCAGGGAACCCAGTCCTGGATCCTCCAAGATGAAGGAAAGGGACTGCAGGGAAAGCAGGTATGTAGCATTGAGGCCACCATTTCTGAGGGTTTGTTTGCTGCTCCCTGTTGGAGAAAGAACTGGTGCTGCACGTTCAAATAAACATCTCAGACTTTGCTCGTGCATCTGCTAGTGTGAGGATACGCTCCCATTCTTACTCAATTAATTTCACAGAAGCAGAAGTTTTCCATCAATCTCACTGGAGTTAATAAAAAACCAGAACTATCCTCTCTTTTTTTTATAGGAAGTAGATGGAGAGCAACGTCATCATTAATTCCTCTCAAGATGTTCTTGGAATGTCCATGCTTTCATGGCAGCCAGTCCGCATTTCCAAACCCTGCCAGCCCTTGGCTCACAACACCTGGATTCCACCCCAGCCCTGTGACCTGGATGTGGACAGCATGGCATCTCAGAAGAGCAAACTGGGGGCTGCAGAAAGCCGTGGACGCGCCTTGCCTGGAACTGGCCAGCAGGGAACATGAGGTGAAGGGATACACCTGGAAATTAAGTCACCTGCAAAAGATCTTAGATCTTTTTTGACCAACCACACAAATGAAAGAATAAAAGCCTCAAGCATGACTCACCAAAGACAAACGTCCTGTCTGATCAAACAGCATTTTATTTCCTCAAGTACACCAGTGGTGTGCTTGAGGAGTGTCTAAAAAAATACAAAATTTGTCACAACTGCAGGAAGAAAAGCCAATAAGCTTCCCAAAATCTACTCTTTGAAGAATTTTTTTTTGTGTTTACGCCAAACCTATGATCATTGGTTTTCAGGGAAATTGATAATGAATGATACCACTGCAGTCAGAAAGATACTTAAATCTGCACGAGTATTATTAAATGCACGCTAAGACACCAAGCGATGTAAATTTGTGCAATGTAGAGTAATCTTCTGATAAGTCTGCATGCAAATGCATGAGTTATCTTTCTCCATCATTTTTCACTAATGAAAATGCAAACACGATTAAATACGACTAATTGTTTAAATGGCAGTGTATCTGACTGTCCTTACAAATCTCAAATGAAGATGTGTAAACATAATGGAAAATGTTTTCACACCCAAACCCCCCTTTTCTGCTGCTCGTGTGCAGTTTCAGTGAAGACATACAAAAACACACGGGAAGCATGCCTGGTAGGATCTCAGAAGCAATAGCTCTTAATCTGCCAAAGCCTCTCATGAAGCAGCAGAAATCAACTCCTCAATGAGAATAATCCCTCCTGAATTGCCACAAGCACCCGCTGGTCAGACCTCTTGTGGGTTGCTGTTCGAAAAGGCTGGAAAACCAACAGACAAGAGAGAAGAAAAATAATCGCACTCATCTCAGTCCAAACTGACCACTCAGGATCCCTGACCACTTCAAGGATCCGGTTAAACAAACACTGGGAAATTATCAGTAGGTCTATTTTTAGATTTTGTTCCTGGTTATCACATCAATTAACACGGTGGTATCTGCTACTAGTTAAATAGAGAGAAAATGCAACAAAGTCAGAGATTTTGGTGTGAATTTGTGAAGAGTAGTAGAAATCGCAGCACTAACATGGCACAAATGGGAGTAGTGAGCATATGCACAACTCGTAAAAATTGCAAAAAAATGATGCCTGTATGATTGCGTACTTCTGCCCTCATCTATGACTGCTGCAAAGGAAGGAGTAAAAAGGTCGTTCCCTCTCCTCTGGGCCACTGAAATGCCAGGATGCCTGGGGCAAGGATTACGGCCACACAAAAGGAGTCAGGGAGGCAAAGACTTTTGCATAAGATGGTAACTTATCTTTGCAGTCCCCACTAGACTGCCTCTGCTGTATCCTGACAGCTCTGATTCTTTCACGGCTCCTTCATGGCCTCTTCACATCTCCTTCGTTCCACACCTTTACCTTTCATCCTTTCCACCATCTTTTTAATGTCTCTTCTTTTCCTCTCCCTCCTGAATAACCACCTCCACGCAAAATACCAACACAAACAGGGAACTTGGATCCTGCCTCTCCTGCAGCCACCGCAGGGATGGCAGCTCACGTGGACAAACCCAGGCTGCGCTTTAGTTCAGCAACGTGGCGCCAGCTAAACTTCACGTGAGTCCGTCAGAATTCAGAATATGCCCCTCCATGATAACAGCTTGCTTTCTATAGATGATACATTCACCTGTAAAGTTTTAGGATTGTGGTATACGCAATAACAGAGAAAACAGGCAGCAATTTAGCAATATGTCAGGTACTCGGGCCAGACTACCAGCCATAAACTAAAGCATGTGAAAATTTAAGAAGAGGACACGGAGTAAGTGTGAAACAAAGAGCCCTGTGCTCATAAATATTTACAAAGCTGTTTTACTGAGCTGATTTTTGCTGTGATCTTATGCATGTGCATAATTACATTTTGAAAGCCTTAAAATTGATATTTGAAACAACTATTTTTTATCATTATATTTGAATAAATCTATTAAACTATTGGAACACCTTTTGTGGAAGCACATCCATTGAGGAGTTCACTAGAGAAATCCAGGCAGCTTGCAGCTCTTTTGGCATATGTGTAATTGGGAAAAATGCTGCTGGCTTCTTCCAGGCATCCCTAGGATTCAGTATTACGAAAAACTGGCAGGGCAGAAAGAACTAAGAAGCAGTTTCAGGTACTTGTCAGCCAATTTATTATCCCCATATATTGCTCTGAACAAACTAAAGTGGATAAATTTAAGAATACGGAAGACATTTACCAGCCAAGGAATTGATACCTAAAGACTATCAACAGGAGACTGAGACAACTATAAGAGAAATACATGCTGTAAAACACGTTACAGCTTGGGAAGAGTAGGATTTCAATCTGAAAAGGATTTTATGAGATTTACCGAGGCCTGAGGGATAGGAAGAGGAACAGTAACATACTGAAGGCTGAAATAAAGATAGTTCTGTGGAGTGATGTTTCCTGGCCCTTGGCACCGGTCAATGCCCAGTAGTCTACTTGTAAAGAGAGATTAAACACAATACAACAACTAACAAGTAAGGCCGCGCTGTAAACAAGAGAACTGGAGGAGGCTGAGAATTGTCTGTACGTTTTGTATCACATCCTCTGCTTATATAAGACAGCACAGTTTTGTTCTGATCCATGACCAACAGCATCTCTGCTGGCCCATCTCTCCAGGCCACCCTCCCGCCTATCGACTGTTCCCCCCAGTTTGGTGTCATCTGCAAACCACACAGCAGTGCTTTCTGTTGCCTCCTCCAGGTCGCTGATAAAGATGTTGAACAGGATGAGTCCCAGGACAGACCCCTGTGGAAGCCCACCGTTACTGTCATCCAAACAGGGTACAGCCAACAGCCATGACCCGTACTCTGTAAAGCAATACCTGCTTCTAATACACCATGAGATCGATAGCTCCTATTTAGAATTCAGTCACAAGGTTTGCCTTGATTAACCCTCAGAGCAGTCACTGATCATATCTTCATATACATATGAAGAAAAATATTTTTCTTCATTCTATATATTAGCTCTGAATCTCTCCAAGCAATCCCTTGTGTTCTCACATGAAGGACAATGTAAAAAAGACAACCCTTGACAAATTTTAGCCAGTGCCTTCTATTTCTTAATACTGTACTTCCATTAATTCTGCTCAACTTATCTCCCATTACTGGGTAAATAATCAGAGCTTTTGTGTTCTCCTGTGAGTTAAAGCTTACTATTAAAAAAAAGAGACTATGCAAAATCACTGCCTCTTCTGATGCCTCATATTTTAAAATAAAGAGGTGCCTACCATTCCCTGTAAATCAGTCTGTGGGGTTAACATTTACACTGTTGTCTTCAGCATGATGTAATTAGAAGCAGGCAGGATTTACAAAACCTGAAACAAGGGTTTAAAGTGGAAATATTACAAGGCTCTTTAATATGGTGACATATAAAAAGTGATGCTATGCATTAAATTGGTTTGCGGTACCTTTTAGTGCAAGTAAATATGACAGCATAAAAGACATAAAGCAGCTTTAGGAGCCCCAGCAACAGAGAAGGAATTAAGAAGAGGGTCCCAGGCTTCAAGAAAGGCGGTGAGCAGAATGCAAAGGGGACAGCATCAGCCTCATGACAAAACGCACGAGCTACAGCTGGTGGAAATGTTTACCTCCAATATAGCACCCAGTAAGTTCAACCTCCTCTTCTTTCTCTGACACATTCTTGATTTCTGAACTGCTCGGTATTTGAGTACATTCATTAAGGCTGTTCACTGAACTGCAGCCTAGGAATTAGTTTTATGTTGTCCAGTTATTTGTTTTTTTCATTATTCAGTGATGTGAGATGGTTGTCTAATTCACATATTATTTCTGTTCCTTGGCTGGGATGATCAATGGGTTCTAAATATGGGAATTATGAGAAACATTTTTAGGACAAATTTAAGGATAAATTAATATTTGCGCTAAAAAGTACGAAACATTTGATATCTATCAACATTTCCAGGGAGGAAGAAGTTATTTTATGGATAGTCAAAAAAATCATATGCCTCAGGAGCATAAGACAGGTAAACTAACTGTGCTCATTTAGGACCTCACAGATCTTAATGCCAACGGTGCTGCAGCTGTTCAGTCTGATCTCCTACACAGAATTTCACCTAGCAATTCCTGCTCCAAACCCAGCAATTTGAGGCTGAAATAGTGCTTAACAAGCAATGCTCTGTTTATAGAAAATAATCTTAAGCAGCTTTATACATAATTTGCTCAATATTAGTATTTTTTAATAAGCACAAGCCCCGTGCAAGAGTTTTGTGTCTGGAATGGAACAAGGTTACAGGTTGGAGGAAATGGGAACGTGTTATCGATACTGGACTAAGTGACTGTTTTGAATGCTAGGTATTAGAAGTCTAGTTGGGACTGTAAAATTTCTAAGGGCAATATATGTATATTAACCTGTGTGTAGTCTTTAGAGGTCCCTGTGAAAGCTTTCCAAAAGAATACTACTCTGGCTCTCATGTTAATAATATGCTTTTTCTTGGAATAATAATGGTGTTAACCCGTTAGTCTTTCCGGCTTCTCTCTCTCTTTCTCCCTCTCTTTCTTTTCTTCTCTTAACAACTTCTTATTTATTATCAATGACAAGATAACTTTAAATCAGGTCAGTATCTTACAACTCCCCTTATACCTTCTGCAGCAGCCATGTCATTTTTGGAGTAGCAGACTAATTCCTTTACTTGTGGAAGACTTGATACACTCCAGCTGCCCTGAAATGTTTATTGTCCATTTTATCTTCCCATCGCAGTGTCTCATGGAGATGATCAAAGCAGCACTGAACAGTCTAATGCTGGCATCACTCTTTTCTATTTTTTCCCAGATTTCACCTCTCTCACGTGGATTTTGGGATCGGCTCCTCAGCACTAGCAGGGAGGTCTTCCTGGAGGAAACCGCTATTGCGCATCCCTAAAGCATTACAAAAAAGCTTTGCCAGTGATAGGAAGACATTATTATTGTTAGAAGCTTTATGCTGGAAATTATCTTACAAACTAAAGCTGGGAAAGTTACTTTCTATTACTATTACATAAGACTATTAATTACCCCTAAGAGACTTACTCGTCTTCTGGTTTAATCAAAGAACAGCAGAAAGTCGGCATAATTTTCTGAGCGAGATGGGGTCTGATAAAGCTAACACCTCTAATCAGAGTTCACTTGGAAGTCTCCATACTCTAATAATGCACCCTGGCTGTACATCTTTTGCAGTTTAATTTACACGTGCTCTCTATCTGTATTATTGCTGTATTGGCAAAACTCTTGGTATCCCCAATATTGAAGTTTTCACCAATGACCACGGCTTGTGCATGAGCCGCCTCATACTAAGCACTAAAAAGCATGGCATGACAGCCTTTGTTCTGCACAGATAAGACACGGAGGCCCAGGCAAATGAAGTGGTTTGCCCAGTGTTACAAGAGAAAACCTCAGGGAAAGCCAAGAGTTGAATCTAAATCTCATTGTGACTTTAGGATGTTTTTTGGTTCATGCAGAGCACAGTTCTTGTGTCTATTCTGTCTTGTCTGTCTGTCTGGTTCTGCCAATCCAAATGGAAGTAAATGCAGTTTTGTAGGCTTAACAGGCTTGCTGTATTTTGCAAAAGAAATGCAGAGACAGTAACCTTAGTTTAGAAATTTTTGTGGCAGACTGCCAATTTATTTTTTTGTTTATTTTTTTATTCTGTCCTCACTCAAGAAACGTCCTGTTATTTCAGTGAAACAACTGCCTTTGGAAACAGTTCAGGATTTAGATCTGTGAAATTACGGCTCAAAATATTTTTTCATCACATCTGCATCTCATACTGTTCCATTACTATTTGTTTCAGTAATTTAACTCATGTGATCAAATAAGCAATCACACTTCTTAATTGATTGAATTCTCAATAAATGTTTGCTATCCATCTCAGAAATCATTTCTCTCTGGCTGCTGATCACTCTGTTATATTCCTTATGGTGATAATTTATTCACATTAAAGTGGATATTGTTACAGATGTTGGCTCTGCCAAGATTTGAATGATAACTTTAATAAAATGACCAAGTGGTATAAACTGCAATTTTCATCTTGGCTCTCGATCTCTCTCACTCATCCACTTAAAATGCTCTCACTGTTTGTTTGAACTGTCCGCTTCAAATTTTCTGTCTTCTTCTGGTGTTAAGAGATGTTATGGAAAGAAAGAGCGCTCAATCTGGAATGGAAGTAGGAAAAGATATTATATAGATTGCCCCTGTGTCCTGGCTGATCTTCAAAACATCTTGTAGCTCTCAGCTTTTTTGTCATGAGTTCACCATCTTTACAGCTAAAGATGGTAGCATAGACTGTCACTGCAGATAGGAACATACCATCTCAGTCCTTGCATAACCAGAAGAGCAAGAGATTAAGGTCAACAGTTGAGTTCAAAGGATTTATAAAAAGATTTTAAAAGCCACATAGAGTACGTTGGAAAAGTGCCAGAAAACACAATGTAGGAAAGACAGTAAAGGAAGAATGGGAAAGCTAGTGAAAGAGAACATGCATGGGAAGAGAAGTAAAGTATGGAAGGAAAATGTACACTAGAGAGACTGTAATTTGTGACAAAGACCATGGTGCCACCTTCGCCTCCAGCAGTGTACCTATGACTATCTGTTGATGTTAAGAAAAACAGCCCACCCTCAGTATCTGGTACAGCTGAGAATACGACTTCAAAACTGGCTGCAGATACAAGCAATGCAAGTTTTCTTAGAGCAGGTCATGAATCTCCAGGTTTGCATGACCTCTCTTCTTCAGCCACAGAACTTTCCTCTATGATTTGAGTCTCCCCAGTATGAGCCACACGCATCTAATTGCTACTAGTGTCAGCGAACTTCAGAGAGGTCATGCGAGTGTGTGTGCACGTGTGCAAGCACAAACTGCACAAGGAAGGACGCAGCTGGTAGTACTGACATCGTCAGTGCAAAATGTCTTCTCTCCACTCTCCAGTATCTCAGGTCCCCTCAGAAGTCCGCTGTAATACAAAAGACTGATAACATGTGAGTTACATCACTTGTTTAAGCAATAGTATCAACTTGTTTCCTTTTCTATCATATCTCCAGATAATTCTCCAGAGAAACTGTCAGGTGCAGCACAATGACACTCTCTCTTTAGACAGATGATTACAAATACCAATTTCAGATAGGATGGCTGAAACCTGGAGAGACATAGTCATTTTTCTCATGACAACTGTGGGTCAGGAAAGAATCAAAGCAGTGTGTTCTTTGGCTGGATTTCTGTTACCTTCCACTTCTGTGGACTAGGGAGTTATCGTTATTTGTACTATTTTTCTTGTACACATAGATCGGTATTTTAGTGGGCATTTATATATATACAACAATGGGTTCTGAAGTAACCTGTATAATTTGGGAAATAGATCTTGGAGTTATCAGGCATAGTTCTGTGAAAACATTGTGAACATTATGGTCAAAAAAAGCAAATCAAGTATTAGGATATTTTTAAGAAAAGCAGAGATGTGCTGTAAAAACCCACCATACCCCTACACCTTAGGTATTGTGCGTGATTCTGATTCTGTCTTCTCAGAAGAGTTCAGTAGAAAGGTATAGACGAGGTGATGAGGACAGAGGCAGTGCAATGAAGGAGTAAATAAATAGACCAGGATAGGCCTGCAAAAGAAATGATTGTGGAAGGACTTGTTGATGGATCTACAAAATCACACGTAGCGTGGAAAAGGTAAATGAGGAATGATCACTCTCTCTCATAATACCCAGAAGATATCAGACGAAACCAACAACCGGCAGGTTCCGAACAAATAATAAGGTGTTCTGTCTCACTCAGACACTAGTTGAACCATCAGCCGAGTGTGTCAAGATTCAGTTGATTTTTGACCAAAAAGCAAATGGATAACCAAATACAGGTTCATATTGTCTTCTGGCATGACTACCTCATTTGACACGTTACAATCACTCCGTGATCACCAGATCTTCTTCCCCGTCTGCTGTTTCCAAACCATAAGCTTCCAGTTCAGAAGAGGTGGAAGACTGTGGAAAGACTCATAGGAATCTCCCTCTTTTTTTGCTTCTTTCTTACCTAGTTTCTTATCCATCTCATCATTTTTGTGCAAATGACCAACCAGAATAACTGTAACTCTGTAATACTCCATTACGTTCTTCACTGAAGCTTAGCTCTGTGTTTATTTTCCTTCATTTAGATTATATCATCTTATCAAAAACGCAGTCTTGCAGGATCTATTTTTGGCAAATCTACACTGTTTTTTTACAGGATTTTCCTTTCCTTTCACTTTTTTCTCCCTTCATAATTTGCCCTAAATCTTTGAGGTGCTGGCCCTCTAGTTCCCCCTTCTAAAGTACTTTGGGTCTTATTCTTCAATTGTTTAGTGTCACCTCTGATGTGAGGATGCTCTTTGAGCATGACTTTTACTTTTTGCTTGCTTTTTGGATACTTACTGTCCATAATAATAGCAACAATAACTGAATTGGCATTTACAAAATTTAGTGAGATTCTTATGCAGAAGTTGTTACCAGCATGTCTGAACAGGAACTCCACTGCCTGATGTCAGTTATCTCATTTAGACATCTAGCCTTACTCTTCATGTATCAGCTTTTCCATCTTTAAGATGAGAATACTGATCTGTTCAGCAGAGCTGATATGAAGGCTAAATTCAACTATGTTTGTAAAGAGCTTTGAGAGTTCAATAGGAAGATTCTGCAGAAGTTCAAAATATTAGCACTAGTTCTGAAGAGAACTACAAATCCTTGGTAAGCTGCACAGTTAAAATGTGACAGCTAAACAAGACCATCTGTCTGAACTGGAGAACACTTAACTTCCATCCAGTCGCTCAGCTGGCTAGAAAATTTCTTACATGACCCAAAAGGCATGTAAATTGCTTCAGAGTTTCCTAGGAAATAAAACAATCTGGAAGAAAGGGGAGGGGGAAAATAGCATTCTTTACAGAAAAAAGGAGACCTGCTATGAACTTTATGAACAGCAATCATGAGCAGTAATCTCTCCCAGGCTCTAAAGTGCTGCCTGAAATGCTGGCTGAATACAAAGGAGAGATTTTTTCTGGTAACACCACTATGCCTCTTCATGGCATAGAAAATGGTGTGCAATACTTCAAAAGACCAAGGCATGCTTGAGCTCTCTGTTTGTAATTGAAAGTAGCACGTTCACTGAGCAGGCATTTTTCAAGCAAGGCCAGGTTTGCTGCACACCTTGATTAATGAGCACATTTTTACCTTGGCAGAACAGGCAGGGGCTAAAAAATTTCTAAGAGGAGATTGCTTGAGGAGGAAATAGATCCATGAAATGAATATTTCAGTTCATATAAAGTAAAGCAATTCTCAAGATTTCATGCTTTACATGGTATCTCATATCAGTAGCTAGTTTAGTCTGTGAGCTCTTCTCTCCAATGGCTAAATCCAACATGTATGTTACAGATAACAGAACATCTCAAGGCACTTTCCACTGATGTAAACCAGTACAATGCCACTGACTTTAATGCTTGATGCATAGACTGCCACAGTTATATCGCCTTTTGCTAGCATGTGGAACACCATGGTTTTAAGAGCTATAAAACAATGTTCATGTCAGCATCACAGAATCAAAACCAAGTTTCCAGAACATTGATCAGAATGCATAGTACTTTGGATTAAAAGATTTTTGTCCAAACAGTACAGTGTTTGGACAGTGTACAGTGTCCAATAGGCATTTTGCATCAAATTTCCTCAGCATGAGGTTTGGATTGCATTTCTAGATTAGGTCATTAGAGGTTCGTGCCTTGACACGACAAGGATATATTTCTATAGGCAATATAAGGGATGAACAACTCATTTAAGCTAAAGTGCAATGCATTCAGGGACCTACTGAATAAATCTCTCGAGCAAACGCAGAAAGAGTTCCCAGACTGAAGATATAGGGCACGATTCACAGGAACCCAGTTCCCAAAGAATTTGCTGGTTTTTCTTCCACTTAGTGGCTACTACATAAAAATACACGATGGGTCTGTTGGAAGGCTAACATTTTTCTCCAATCATGGGAACTCCAGCCCTTGTGAGGAGAGACATGGAAGGCAGCTGCCTCTCTGGGCTAGACCACAACTGCAGTGGCTGAACGTGACACTGAAGAATATGGCGATGAGCCCATCAGCAGAAAAAAACCCAAACAAACCAACCCCTGGAAGCTGCGCAGGAAATCCTGTGGAGTTACTTGACAAGGACCTCATCAGTACAGCCCTTACAATGGTACTTGCTCAGGCACCAGTGGAGGCACAGACATTTGGTGTCCAACCTCCTTTCCCTCAAGGCTGCGGGTAGACATCCCATTGGTGCAGCACACTTCTGACAGGAATCCTCTGAAACGATCTGATAAATGTTTACCTTGCACCCCATTCACTGAGGGCAACAGGCCCGTAGGAAGAGCTACAACTGCACTATCATGCCTAAAGCATGTGAATAAATGGCTTGTAGCAGCCTAAAATTACGAAACAGTGAGCAACCACATTTCTCTCTCAGCCAATTGTGTGGAGGCAATTAGCACATTGATTTATGGATGAGTGGAGGAGGGGAAATGAGTAAAAGAAACACATGTGGACTCCATCAAGTACTATTTTTTCTATCAAATGTTGGTTGTGTCCCACTGAGCTAAAGAAAGGCTCTGTAATACTTGGCCCACAGTTCCCACTAGACAATTTCTGTGCAGTAAGACAAAGTTCACAGTTCTAGCTCAGAAATAATCACCAGCACATTGGGAAGAGCTCCAGCAAGCTGTTGTGCAAATGCCTCAGAGCTGCCAGGGTAACTGATCTATGAGTCCTGTGTCCCAGGTTATACCCTTTTATTTGCTAAAACACTTTGGCATAATATTTACTATTGGTTTCCCATTACATGTACCAGCTGTGTCTGAGGCAGAACCTCTGGTCTATCTCACAAGTCATTATTTCAAACAGTAAGAAGAAATTCCATTTTCTCACTCTTCCCAGATACTTGTCTCATGTTTTCTTCTCTATTTTCCTCTTCTAGTTTTTCTATTTTTCTTTCCTAGTCTCTCTACCCTTACTCTTACATTTTCTTCTTTCACCGTTACCTATCCCACCAAGTTGCTTTTTTCCGCTGTAACCTCATTTTGCCATTGTTTTATTTATCATTTTGTATTTTTTCCACTCCTGGGTCCTGTCTACCTACACATAACCAAAGCAGTATGTCCTTTGGAGGCTGCTTGCTCATTTCGATGGTCTACATGCAAGATACACATCTTTGAAGCAACTGTTAGACCACTAACAGCTGTTTCAAAGTAAACTCCCTATAACACACTGAAAATTACATGTTAAGATGTGCAATGGTGAACTGTGCACGAGCCTGAGGAAACTATCCATTCATCTTTGCAGCCTAAAGGGCTTCTTTCTAACTTGGTACAGGAAGCAGCCATGAAAAGAAATCTGTAAATACTCCTTTGTGGGGCACAGGAAAACCACGTACTGAGTCTTTGCTATTAAATATGAATCTATGGCATGAGGCAGGCATCAAAATCTAAAATGGCATTTATTTGCCTCGAGCAAAAACAAAATGTCATGGCTCCATCTGATTTTGCAAAGTAGCACAATGGGATCTCACCATTTGATTGTCAATTTGTGATTTCTCTGAAATATGGCTTAGATATCTCTTGGTTTTCATGGCATCCATTCTGATGATTTTTGTATCACTTCAAGTTTGTATTTCCTGCTGGACCAAAGGTATCTCAATAGAGTGCAGAAAAAAGCCTCTGCTAGGTGACAGGTTCTCTCACAGAAAAATGAAAATCTTTCCTGGAGTCACCTTGCAGATGCACATCATGGCACTGCATGCTTTTGTAATAAAAAGGACTTCATGCTCTTCCTTGGAGCTGTATCTTCTTTCTTTCTCTGCTCACGGTGGTACATCAAGTAATGTTCTTGGTCCACTTCCTCCCCTTTTTCATAAGACTCTGTCGAAGGACCAGCAACTTTCACACACATGAACGACCAGTTCGTACAAAGGGCTCTGCTAATTGCTTACTGGCTTTCTGCAGAGTTTTTGGGGAAAAAACTATGACATACCTTATCACAGTCCTTGATATTTAGGACAGTTCTTTACATTGTTCCTTATCAGTTGAACAGCTGATGAGAGTTTTACCTTCATACAAGAAGGTATATTGCTCACTTCTAGCCCCTGCTTGGTTGGTGCTACTATTAACTGTCACCCTTAGCCTTGAATCATCAGATCTGCTCTCATCCAGGTCTGCTATTGATAGGTAACAGGGTGGACATGTTGATGGCTGAGCTCCTGCTTTGACTTTTCCAAGCAGCTTCACCACGTGTTCATTTTACCTGTCCCAGGCACATTCTAGATCCCATCCTAAAGCTGAATGACCACCGCTTCGGTGTTTAGGCCATGGTTTTGAGATCTAAGATCCCTCCCCCTCAGAATTTGGGGGTTGGATTACTGTTGCAATTTTTTGGTGTAAGTTTTATTTTAATTTAAAGGATAATAATTACATGACCAAGGAAACCCAAAGTTTTGCATGTGGTTTTTAACAGTGTGCTTCCAGAATAGAGGTAGGAATGAAGCCTACTTCTGAACACAGAGTTATTTAGCTACAAAACAGCAGAAGGCCTGGATAGTTTACCCACGTAAATGATGATTGCTATAAAGTACAAAAAATGGTAACCATGCAAGTAAGTTTTGCAAAATACATATCTTTTTTCATTGCTGGTTTGAGGCATGATATAGTAGATTCTTTAAAACTGCAGAGTATTAACTTCTCCATGACATTTGTTTATGAATAGAGATGAGCCAAGAGGGAAATTTTGCTGTGCACGGAAGTACACTGACAGCATGAACACTACTGTGTAGTAAAAGTATTTCCACCACGACGTAAGTAGGTTTAAAATGAATGCGTGCAGATATGCAGATTGCCTTAGCATTTAAAAATATAAGCCCAGACAGATTAAATATAACCATACACAATTTTTTTGGATTCCTATATGATAGAACACAGATCAAGTCATTTCATACAGTGTCATACAAAACTATACAACACACGAGACATCATAACATTTTAAGTCGGTTTCATGTGGACAAATGCTTATATCAGAAAACAATCATTGAAAAAAGCTATGTTCCCATCAACAGAGAAGCAAAAAATGGTGAGATTACTGAGTTAGAGTATGGGAATGCCCTGTCTCCACTCCAGAGCACATACAATCACCTCTTCCTCTCTTTTCTTTTGGCAGCCTTGTTGTCTTGCTTTGGGAACAGCCAAGCCTCTTCTGAATCCTCCACCACCAAGTCTCCTTTAGCTTTTAACGAGGCTTGCCCATGCCCAAGGCTCCTTCACTGAACATCTTTCCTCTTCCTTTGCCTGCAAAGGGCTTCTGACAAGATCACTAACCTCCACAGTCATCAGACTTGTTAATTGCATCACAAGCCTCATGCACAGAGTAGGGTATCAAACCTGAGACATAAGCTTGGGACGCTGCACTCAGCTACTTCCACCACATAGTCTCATTGTCAGTGCTTTTGTAGCATGACTGTACAAGCAAAATTTTTATTTTTAAAAGCAGTGAACGACCATTTAGATGAAGAATAGATGACATCATAAATCAGAGTAGTGAACAAACTGATGGCAATTTAGGCATTTAATACCTGTAGAGCAGTTTACCCAGTGTGTCTTTATCACCCTGTAACCATCCCACAACATTGCTATTGATTACGTCACTGCTTGTGTATTACTGTATCACATTTAATTTTAACAATTTATTTAAAACTCCGTGAACTCCAAGAAATCTCTCTACCTTACAGATAAGGTCAACAACTCAAAATAGATTAAAGACAATTTACACATACATTAAAAGGTGTTTGGTTAAACCTCAGTTCTACACTTGCCAGTGTACATAGGACTATCCCAATGAACCTTGAGTTGACTTGATTAGAAAATATGACTGCAATATGAAACATTTTTCAGATTACAATTTCAAATTTTCAGCTTTTGTAATATGTGGGCAAGCACACTGATTTTCGGGAGGAATTTGGAAACAACTGCTATTCTTAGGAGGACATAATTCTTCTGCATAATACCAGACTTAGACATCCTGTCTAGTTATAGACTTTCAAGGTTAATATGAATTTGTTAATTGAGTGAATTTAAAGTAATCGCTTCAGCCATGTTGTAGATGCTGTCATTGAAAACTAATGCAGAATTATTTCATATTTAGCTTGATTCATTTCCAAAGTAAATTGGGCCATACTGCATGAAACTGAGAAAAACACAGGTAGTTGAAAAGATTAATTAAAGCACTTTAAAATCTATTTGGGTTATTTACCCTTGAGGCAGAAGTATTGGTCAAACAAAAATGGTATGCCTAAAAAACCAAAAAGCCTATGTTTCTTCTGAACATTGGACCAAAATGTATATAAAGATAAAATCTTATGCTGAAGATCATGTAACTATCCTCTCTTCAGAATAATATTTGATGCTTTCTGTATGACTTGCTCTAAGTGGACAGAAGGTAGCTAGAAAATTGGCTAACGTGGAGGAAAAAAGATTTGTCCTTTCAGATACTAGACAAAATGGGGCAAGGTGCAAACTAGATACAAGAATCTATTTTGCATTATTAGGTAAGTAAGCTGGTTTGCTACATTTTAATACAAAATAGATGGTACAATAAATATAAATTATGAAGTAATAATCAGAAATGGCATATTGTGCTTAATGTACTAGCACATACAAAACTACCAACAAACACATAATCAGTTGCTATAGTAATTCTAGTCTCCACCTATGTCTTAAGAATAATTAAAGGCTACGATGAATTTTGTCCTTTACAAAATGTGTGCTTTCCCGTAATCGTGTTTAGTGGATTTTCTGCACAATCCCCATGTGCATACTCCACAGATCACACAGCGTCTAATCAGATCCAAATATCTGATTTGAATTTTTATTGAATGCTGACCTTTACAATATACATTTCATTTGTGTTTGTATCTAATATATATATTGTGATCTCAAATATTCCACTCTGCTTTTCTTTAAACAGAAGGCAGCATGAAAGCAGTTCACTAGGAAAAATGGAAGCAGATCAAAAAGAATAAAAGATTTTTAAAGCAAAATAAAATAGTTAATTATTGCAAGCCTAAAAACTAGGAGCAATTCCCCCATGTGTATAAGGGCCAGTACAGGTCCTGTACATCAATTAGGCCCTCTTAAAGCACATTTTAAAGGCTTAGACAGGATTTATGTGGTGCATAAGCCTGGGGCTGTCTGTCTGCATGTGAATTTCGTCCTCTATGAATATACCTGTCAAGATAGCTGCAATCTGAATATTAAGGAGGTTGTTAGCAAATCAAAATTGAAATCCTCAGACATTGTCACCTCAATTGTATTTGTCACTCTTCCCTTTCTCATAGCAAAACAAAGTGGTTACATGCACAAAGCAAGTGCAAACAACTGCAGCCAGCGTACTAAATTTTCTCATTTAAGCTGCCCTAAAGAAGATGATGGATGGTACTCTCTGAAGAAAAAGATTGTTTCTCTCTCTTGCTCTCTTTAAAGGAAGAGGGTTTAGTGGTACTCAATAAAATTCATTTCTATGTCAGGAAACACAGGGCAGGACAAATACTGTACTGAGCTCTCAAGATACACAAGCCTTCGATTACCTGTTTTGTTCACATAAATATAAGACTTTAAATGCATGATTAAATTGCATTATATAAGGAGTTGGAATTTAATCCCTGATGAGCAATTATTTAGGATTCATGAATTCTTAATAATTACAGTTTTGTCCATTCCTTTACATTTCTGCATTAGCCATCATTTCTAAGGAAGGAATCATGAAATCTGGAACCTCTACTTGTCCCCAGAATTCAACAGAAAACATTACTTTTTTTATTTGAGACATGAAAAGTTTTGACAAGTATTCACTTGGATCCAGGATGAATTGCGAAATAAAGGAAAATCTACGGGAATAATTTTCTTCATAACTCCTGGAGAAAAACCACAGATACTTCAGGTGGGGAATTTGCTTTGAAAGCGCTACAGATTCAGGCTTTGCATTGTACTGGACTTTCTCCGATCAGATCCTGTCTGATCTATTAACGATACCAGATTTGAGAAAACTTTTTTTTTTTTTAGTTTCGTTTCTGGGCATTTTTCTCTGTATCTCCTTATGTTTCCTCTCATGCCAAATTGCCAAAATGTCACCATTGTCTCATTTAAATCCCTCTTAGCAAATTACATATTCTGCAGTGCCTGAAGAGAGCAGAATTTGAATCTTTTCCCACCCTAGGAATCCTCTAATCACCCCTGCCACTTGATTTTTTGGGGCAACGTTGTATTCTGTCCATTTATCTTTCAGTCTGTGCTCTGAGGTCATTTCATGTCTTTGCACTGTACGTTGCACTGCACTTTCTAAGCATTTGAGCACTAATTCCACCTCTATTCAGGAAAGCATTTAAAGTAAGTGCTTAAGCATCTGCTTAGTTGACTTCTGTGGGCCTTATGCACTTCTAAATCCTTTCCACAGCTACCTACAGTTGATTCTAAATAGTTAACAAATAATCAGTTCTGCTACTATACTTGAACGTGACTTTAGAAAACTCTTACATGACAGTAAGAGCAGGATTTATTCCAACAGTATATTCATGCTGTCAGCTCACAGGCATCTAACTTTAGATGGCTGGACGGGAAGCTTAATCTTCCCAGGTTCCCAGTACAGGCAGTGCAGAGACAAGGACTCCCTGAGAAGGAAATTGAGAATACCTAACTCACTCTGCTGAATATCCCCCAGTATTAATAATTCAAGAGCACCTTATGAGCTCAGTTTTCTGTCATGTTGACTCAGACTCCTAACTGTGGGGCAATTTGTGCCACACTTTGATTCTCCAAATTGAAATGGGGATACAGAATGATTGATTTTGCTTGCAATTTGCAGATCTTTGACACATATGGGAAGCTTTAGGACAGTGCATTTCTATAGCAACAGCACACTTCCAAAAAGAGAAGCCACCTAACTGCAAAACTCCTCCTATAAGCATGTCAGATGTGCAAACTTCATCAGTGATCTCATTTAATAAATGCTATGGCAGTAAACGTCTATAGACTAAAAGCAAAATTCTCAATGGGCCACAGTTTCTAATTTCTTTGGAAAACAGACACAATCTACACCATGAAAAATTTAATTGTACTTTAATTACCAGTCAGCTGAATAGCATGAGATATGTATGCCTTCATTTTTTAATAGCTTCTGCCACTTCCAACAAATTGTGGAAAGAAATAATGCATGCCATGAGTGTTCTCTCTCTCTGCTTCTACAAAAATTAAAAAAAAAAAAAAAAAAACAACATGAAATGAAGATTCAAATTCTGGATCAGTCATAATCCAGGAGGAACACTAGCAATAATGAATATGGATACACAAACACAGCTGCAGCATTCACATCAGAGGCAAGGTAACGCAAAAATTTGCCCCTTTGGTCGAGTTCTGCTACATTAAACTGATAAAAAGCTCTTGGCTGGCTGACTCAAGGTTGCTTCTTTGTTTTATAAGGTCAGAGCTTTAGCATTTGAAACATATTTTGTATACTGTAGTATTTACCTCATTTCCTTCTACAGAGATGTTGTAATCATTCAGGAATAGCACAGAATATTACATATATAGAGAAACCCTTATAAATAAAAACATACCAGGATTCTGAAGGATTTCATTAAAGGGGTGTATAGCCAACGAAAAATGTTAGGCTGGCTACAGCGCAGTCTAGCCTGGTTTTTTCATCACACCCCACATACTGTTGCATCTGAACAGCATACAAAATGACAATATGTTGACAAAGTCTCTATAGTGCTTAAATATTCTCATAACTGAAAACAAACTTACATTAAAAAAGGGTTTCTGTTTAGAGTTATGGGGAAACAGGCAAACCAGCATGTCTTTGTTTTGGCCTCACTGTCTTTTGTTCATGCTGACCTCGAGCACAGGAGAGCTTCTTAAGTATAAAAGTATGGCTGAATTATTTAATTGAATACATACTATTGTACTCAGTACATACCGTTGGGGAATTGGCAAGAACAGGAAGTGTGTGATAGGGAGAAATTATTTGTCTATCCACGTTCATAGAAAGAGGATGGAAGGAAACGTCTGTGTGAAGCTTTGTGCTCCTTACCATAATAGATTTGTTTGACCACAGGATACACGCATTAGCTACAAACGAACATTAGTTACAAATGTAAATATCTCTCTGGGACCAAGAAAATTTTATCTTTGGTAAATCTGTATCAGGCACGGTAACGTGGACTGTTTATTATTATTATTGTTATTGTTATTATATTTTTATTATTATTACTACTACTATTATTATTACGTTTTCTATTTTTTAAGGGAGGAGTTCAATAGTGAAATAGCCACACAGTGCCTGATATGGATTACCTGGAGAAGCAGTGCTGCTCGCTGTGATAAATCCTCACTGCTGCTTTGCTGAGGAGATACATCACGTAAGAAAACATTTGGCCTCTAAAGATACAGTACTGTCAAAACTGAAATATCAAAATGCTCCCACTTTTTTATCACATCAAGAATCAATATTACACTGAAAGTGTAAACGAGGCATAACCGGGTATTATCATTAGCAAATTACAGAGGAGAGTAAAGATCTTGAAAGGAACACCGTATTTTCTCCGTAATCCTAATGCCATATTATCATATGTCACATCTTAAATGTCCTGTTGTGATGAACAGTAATAAGGAAAACCAGGAAAAAAGCACATACTTAACTATGGATAAAGCACCTATTAAAGCTTAGTTATCTACCTTGACAATTCAGTAGATAAGGAATATTCACTGGAAGCAAGTAATTTTGAGCTGCATCTTGCATGTTTATATATATTGAAAGCCCTCAAGTTTCTCCTGCAATTAGTATCATGAAGACAGAGTACAAAAGAAATCTGCTATCGTATCTTTTTTTTTTTCTGACAGTTGTGAAATGCAGGCTTTTTAATATCAGAATATTATTTTTTATAAGAAGAACCTGGAAAGCCTTCATGTTTCGGTGACATTTTAAAGTCTGACTAAAGGTTACAGGGCGGTTAATATTAGTCATCACTTTCTTACTATTGTGCTCTTTTATTCCCACAAGTTTCCCATAAACAGCATGAATTTGCATAGGCAATACAGCATTGAAAGAAGAGATTAGAGCATGGATAGTGAGACATGAAAAGTCAGAAACATTAGCTGGTGTAGCACAAGTGTTTCTTAGAGGATTTGCATTGGAGAATAATATTCTTCCTGAGCGCTTGCTCTATTTCCCCTGTCCAGGATGACTAATCACAAAAGCACTGGTATTAAATCAGTTAGCAGAGCTGAAAACCAGCAAAATGTGTCAAAAGTAGATGAATTTAACCTTGCAGTATTCAAGGAATGGAAACTATACCCTGGGGCACATTAGAGAAGTACATGGATAGTAATTATCTAAAAGGAGATAAGCAACGTGGATTTAGAAAGGCAAGAGCCTCCCTAACTAATCTACTTGACCTTTATCATGAGGCTAAAGACAAGGCTGATAATGGGCTCTGCAAATAAAAGACTGTGTTTGTATTTTCAGGAGGTCATGTAGGCATACACAACAAATAGATGAAAGGGGTGAAAAGAAAATAGCTTTATAAAAAAACTCTGAAAACTCATAAGAAAGCACGTACTGCAAGGGAATGCATTTAACCCTTCATCGTCCACTGAAGCACATGCACACACAATTTCTGTGACCCGGCAGCAGCACTGTGGGAGCATTTGTTACGTCACTCACACGAAAAGTTTACACAGCAATGTAAACTGTAACCAAGGAGTCTAGTTCCATGGGAACCAATGGTCCATATAAATATAAGTAAAGGGGGAAATTATATATATTCTACGGGGATCTCAGTATAGGTCAAAATGTGATTTAGCAGGCTAAGCAGCTATAGTACATGAAATCCATTTCTACACTCAGCTTTTCATTTTGAATTTATTTTTTTCTTTTTGTCAAGACGGCAGATGAACCTGCAGAAGGCAATGCTGGACAAGGGTAACAAAGGTAAAGCTACTCTCCAAAAACATGTCTTTCTTGAAGCTGCTCTTCTAGCTTATGACAGTCTGCAGATGCTTTGGGTGGGAAATGCTTGGGCCATAGTGAAGGTCTACCTTCTGACAACCACATCCAAAGCCCACAGAAAATAACAAGGTTTGGGTGATGTCCTCGCAGTTTCACTTCCCTCTAACCAGGTGCCAAGGTGTTCACCTGTCTGTTTGCAAGGGAGCAGCCAAGTTCTAGTAAGCTATTTTCTTCATTCCTGCACTGCCTGAGCAGGGGAGGTGGGTCCCCTCAGTCTTCTTGGAAGACGGAAAAGATCCTTTGCTGTCTTGGTCAGAGAAATGACAGTTTATGAAATGAGAACTTTGTGTGACAGGAACAACCTCTTCCTTGGAGAAAAGAGAATTCAAGTTATAGCATCTTCATTTTCCACAGGAGCTACTAGAAGGAGGACTGATTTTCTGTCTCCTGTAGTAAAAGAAGAGGGCACCAGTGATGATACACATTTGCATTCTCAAGTTGCTGAGCTAATGAGGGATAAAGGAGAAGACATTACAGAAATACACACACACACACATACCTCCAACTCATTCTTCACCAAGGAACAGAGAGAGAGGTCAAAGAAATGAAGATAAACAGGTCAGAATTAAAGAAGTAGTATGGAACGTAAGACGAATTTGGGAGAGGAAGGAACCTGATCCAAAACACCTCCCTGAGATTAGCTACTGAGACAACGAGAAAAAGAAGAACCTGAACTGAGGGATCCTAGAAGATCCATACCGCCTCTAACACCAAAAGTTCACTGATCTTTAAATCCCAGAATGAAAATGCATGATGCTCTTTCCTGGAACATGTTCTACATTCCCCTGCCTTCTTTACTGAGCAGACAGTGGCCATCGTTAACTCTCCTCCACAGGGTCATTAATACCCTTGCATGTTGTCAGCTCCCTCCTCTTAGGCAAGCAGGCTAACAAAATACACCCAAGTCAGCAGTCTTGCATGGTAGTGAGTGCAACCGGTCAATCAACACAACTCTCTCAGGTCTAATACCAGGTTTTGCAGCCTGGAAAGGAGGCTCGTTTACTGCCCTAACCTCACGCACAAGTTGATGAGGAAATTTTGAACAGCTGGATTTTGACTTTAACCACCATTGCTAGTGGTACTACTGGATCCAGCACAAACGCATCACATTACTATCTTCTTGTCTTTGTTTCAGAATGAATTGGTTAAATGGAGTATTTTAGGTAGCTCAGGGAAGTCAGGAACCACTCAGAAAGTATGAAGTACCAGGGCTGGGAACACAGGAGAGAGGTAAACTAGATCTGTAAACTAGACCATACAGTAAGCTAGATCATATGGGTAAAAATAAAAATAAAAAAAATCTCCCACAGATAGCATTTATTTGTTGTTGCAAAAAAAAAAAAAAAAAATCACTTTGCAAACATTTAAAGTATTTCGCCATCTAAACAGCATCTGGAAATGTACACATTGCTGCTTCTTTCTCCTCATTTCAGAAGTGTGCTAGAAGCAGCACAAAATATTCTGTTCTTTGCTATGAAGTGGAACATACTTGTCTGCATTTTAACTGAATTTATCAGGTCCCTGATTTTGTTTCACAGTTCATGACAACGTGATTTCTACTAAAATAAATATTCATAGCATGCATATTCCAGTCATATGTGTGAATTTGTAAAGTTAAAGCTTTGTTCCCATAATTAAAGCCATCAGTAACGATTCCAAGATGGCTTTGTGCTTGTGCAGAAACTTGCAGAAGAATTATCTCCATTTTTTAATGCCAGCGCTTCGCTGGAAGTGCCTTAATGCTCAGCTAGTATGGAAGCAACCATTTTTACCCGAGGGATAAAAACTGAGCTTTGAGTTTTAAAGGTTTACAATACAGTCACAAAGTAAAATATTCTAAAATGCATTCATTTAAATAACTCCAGTAAAACTAAATCTGAGAAAACTGCAAATATGCTCATGGCTGTTCTGCCGGCAAAGGAGAAATGAATTTTGGGAAACAAATTAGTTGTTATTCATTGCTTCCTCAGCTCTAGTCATAATTTGCTCTGTTCAGGCCCAATTCTAATATCAGCAACGGAGGTCTGTAACCTCTGGCTGAGTTGAGTCATGTTGTGTGGGACTGGCACACATTCAACTGAGAAAAATCATTACGGGAACTACAAAATGCAAGATGGTGATACATCCTAATGTAGCAATTCCCAGGATGTGGTCCCTTGAGGATTGCTTTGGGTTATGCAAGAGTCTCCCCTTGAATCAAATATCTCATTTTTAAATGCTGGGAAAGCATCCAAAGGTGAATATTGTCTGCAGCAGGAGCAACATCCAGGCAGTGGAAGCGGAGACAGTATTTGTGGGTAAACACAGAGGCAGGAAGGAAAATCCTGCACTGCTGCTTGCCATTTGTAGCTTGTCTTATAAGAAAAAAAGTTGGCATTTGGAAAGAAGATACATGCCTGTAGCTGAGTGGGAAAGGGTGGGAAGGTACCCTGAGACAGGTAGGAATGTGGGGAAACAGGAAGGTAGTGTTTGGTGTTACGTGAGATAGGGAAATGAGAGTCCAATGCCAGGTGGGAAAGGGAGTAACTCCTGGAGATTTAGCAGCTGCCGAAACTGTCTCTTCAAAAAGAAGTCGATGCTCCACTGCAATCAGTCAACTGATTAGCTAACACAATCTAATCAGTGCTAGGGTACCTAACAAACTGAGATGTTCAATTGTCTTTGCTTAGTTACACTAATAGGAGAAACATCCCCCCCAAAGTTTAACCTTTCCATTTTTCCCTGCTATACTTTCTTTCAAGCTGCCCTTCACACCTGGAAGAAGCTTCCTATAAGCATCCATAAAACTACTTCATTAGCTTTCAGCAAATCCCTCATTAAAACTCCTCCTTGTCACAGTTCCTGGATAAAGTCTAGATTATGTGGGAACTGGTAACATGTCACTCACGCCCACCAGTAGTCAGACCATCTAAGGCTGGAAAGTACTGATGTCCTGGCCATACTCTACGTTATTGTTAGCCTGTCCTTCCCTAACCTGCTGGCTTTATCTGCTGTGACAGCTCAGGAAAAGAATCCCTTTTTTAGCCTGATAACAAGGTTTATGGAGCCATCATCTGCCTGCCAGTTCTTCTGTAGTAACTTCTAAATCCATTGGCCAATTTTAACTAAATTTGGCAGTGAAGTAAAAATCTCAAAGATGTTTTAGTACTCTAAAAAGCCAAGATAACAGAAGATAAAGATACCAATACGACATTCCCCAGGGTAAAGAACACACTGTGAATTTGCCTCCAGATAGGTATCATAGAATCATAGAATGGTTTGGGTTGGAAGGGACCTTAAAGATCATGTAGTTCCAACCCCCCTGCCCTGGGCAGGGACACCTCCCACTAGACCAGATTACTCAAAGCCCCATCCAGCCTGGCCTTGACAGCTTCCAGGGATGAGGCATCCACAACTTCTCTGGGCAACCTGCTCCAGTGTCTCACCACTCTGACAGTAAAGAATTTCTTCCTAATAGCTAATCTAAATCTACCCTTTTTTGGTTTACAACTGTTACCCCTCATCCTATCACTACACTCCCTGATAAAGAATCATAGAATCTTAGAATGTTTCAGGTTGGAAGGGACCTTAAAGATCATCTAGTTCCAACTCCCCTGCCCTGGGCAGGGACACCTCCCACCAGACCAGGTTGCTCAAAGCCCCATCCAGCCTGGTCTTGAAAACTTGGAGGGATGGGGGCATCCACAACTTCCCCAGGCAACCTGTTCCACTGTCTGACCGGAAACATTTTTTTATTTTATATGATGGAATACTATTATTTTATATGATGGAATACACGCAGGAAAATGTTATAAATTTTCCACTCATGGGAAACTGGTTTGTGCACTATAAAACCATTATGCTGTCAGTCTAGTGAATTGTCTGATGTGTAATAAGTAGTGCATGAACACTGCAGCATAGTTATCATTCAGTCAATCAGCATAAAAAAAACCCAAAACAAAACAGAGACAAAAATCTAATGGAAAAATAGCTCCCTTAATTGTGGAGATCAGTGAGCAACTCACTTGTTGACTGTTGGCGTGGTGGTATTTTTGCTTTAGAGCTGACATGCCACTGCCCAGACCTTCTTACAGCCAGAAGTTGTCCTGGTGTTGCTCACAGGTATCACGAAGGACTTATGTGTTAACAAGCAGTGAAAGGCTACAAGGAACATACTGAGCTAGGCTCTGAAATCCTGTGTTTTGAGGAGCCCACAGACTGCAACTTTACAATATGCTCATTGCACATGTCTGCAGCCAACTTTTCCATATGCTTGTACATTTATGGATAGCACCTCAGGGAAATCTGTGGCTTACAAAAGGCAAAACATTTAAATGTAAAGAAGAAAAACAGATCTCCTGAGTGACTGTTGTTAGCAAGCTGTCTTCAGGAGGAGAATAAACCAGACAACATTCTATAAAGTATGTCTATTTAATAATATTTTTTTCTGAAATAATGTAGTCTTCTTATTAGACACAGAGGGCTGGATATATCTTACATAAATATCACAACTCTGGTTACTGGTATGATTTGTATCAGCAGAAAGTTAAAGGTCAGTGATAACCTGGTCAAAGGGCAATACATAGGTTGGTGTCAGGGATGAAACAGGGCAACATGACACAGAAGGCAGTTCATGAACAAAATTGGGGATATTTTCACACTAGAAAAGGAACAAAGGTGGCAGCTATTAAAAACAAGGCAGTGCATAAATCAGGGCTTTCTCCTTCAGACTGTGATGAGCCATCCTCAACACTTCCACTACCAAATATATTGTCAGTGTCAGCCAGAGGCTGGATTTATTCTTACTAACTATTCAGACTTACACTTACACTACACACTGACTTCATTTTTCTATCACATCAAGTTAGATAGTATCATTACCTCTGGCCCCTCTGATCCACCAACGTCTTTTTGTCTTCTTTTTAAAAACATTTTGAAATCAAAAGTCCCTGTACTGAAGTCACTGAAAACCAAAAGCTGTGAAAGAGTAAAGAAGAGGGCAACAGTCATGCAAGTATCAATCTTCATAAAATTGCATACATAATCTTATGATGGTTTTGGCCCTGCATAATCTCCATGTAAAAAAAGTTTCTGAGAAATGTTAAGTAAATATCAGCTTATTAAGGACTGCCATTCAAAAAAACCTGTAATTTATGACAAACTCATACACTGCACAGTGTGCTCTTCAAGAAGAGGAAAGTAATGTAGGCGGACAGTTTCAAAATTATTAATTATAAGTTTCCTTTTCATTTTCCTGAACTCTTACTCACTAGTTTTCTTCATTGATGTTAAGTTAAAGAGTGATAATTAAAATAAGACTTGATAATGTTTGGGGTTTTTTTCATTATCCAAAACCCTTTTGCTTAGCAGAAGAGGGTGCGTTACATGGTGAAGAGCATTCTACTGATGCCTCACAAAATTTTCTTTGCTTTCTAAATCACTACTTTGTCTGGGTTACATGATAAAATAATTTGTAATCTCCATCAGACTGTGAAAAGCAGGTATCTTCAACTGTTGAGAATACAGTGAAATTGCAAAACGTGGCTACACTAAAATTAAAGAGCAGACAATGCTTCATTGAACTCAGGGAGAATTAGAAACATCTGTCAACATATCGTAACAAAAACTCCTACAGTGAACAAAAGTCGCAAGTGCAGCTCTCTTACTTCCAGAGAAGTTTGATAATTTAAAAATTATGTAAGTGAAAGAGAATCAGGTCTTGAATTTATGAAAGTGTCCTTACTGAGAACTGAGGAAGAGAAACATGCTACAGGATCCACACACGCAAGATTCAAGCATTGGATGATGAGCGTGTGACTCTCTGCACTTCCAGGAATGTGAGAGAGGAGGACCTGTCACTGCATTGCTCCTGGATAATGAATCGTCTAGCAATAAATTATTCCAGCTGACTTTTCCCAGGGATCCTCATGATCAGATGCGATAGACGTGGGGATGGAGCCAAGCAACAACCACTGCACCAGGGGCGGGGAGTACGAAGGAGAGGTCAGAAGAGAAAGTTTCTTACCCGGCATGTGAGATTTGACAGCTCTGAAGATACTGGGGACACTTCCATATGACTCATCCACCAGCCATCTACAGCTGACTGATCTACAACCAGCACAACAGATGAAACTCTACCTCTAATGAAGCCAAGAGAATTTCGCCAATAAGTACAAGAGTGCCAAGTATTCCACCTGATGGCTTTGAATTTTTTCCAACCACATTAACCAAAGATTGTGTTTACTTTGATATATAAAAGAATGCAGACTTGACAAACTCTCTCAACTCTGTCCAGGCAGTGTAGTAAGAACTGCTGTGTATGCAATGACTTTTTTTTTCCACATAATGTTCAAGTAACATTGAAGTTGCAGACAGGATTGAAGATTTTCCTTGGTTTTAAAATTTTTGCCCCACTTTTACCATGGTAATTTTTTTGGTCCATACATTAAAAATAAAACAAAATAATTTAAAAAAACCCCAAACAAATCAACAATTCTGTAGCACAAAAAGCAGGCAGGAAAACAAATGTTTCCACTGATACTGTGCAAATTCTGTTAATCTAAAGCATTCATTGAGATGTAATATCACGGAGTACTATGTCTGTAAACTGCAGATGTTGAACTCCGATGACATCATTTCTAAGAGAAACACGGGCCTCAGAATAAACAAATATATTGGCTGCTATTTATGGCTCTGTTTCAC
The DNA here is from genome assembly GCF_964199755.1 of Larus michahellis. Classification (NCBI taxonomy): domain Eukaryota; kingdom Metazoa; phylum Chordata; class Aves; order Charadriiformes; family Laridae; genus Larus; species Larus michahellis. The sequence goes on along the minus strand of NC_133898.1, from coordinate 44,943,365 downwards.
CTTCTTTGTACCTTCTCCCTTTCCCCAATGCGGGTGAGAAAGGGCTTACCTTCTGCCCATAGCTGTGCCACTGAGGTGAGCAGCGGAATGACAGAGTTCAACTAGTTGTGGGAACACCAAAATTTACCAAACTCCTTATGGCTTGTGGTTGTTTTATGCTACCATAGTAACATAGCTTTTTTCCTGCCACTGGGACATTAAAGCCCGCTTTTTGCTATATGGACATTTCAGTGTCTATTAATACATTTGAACATGAGGTTAAATTTCTTCTCTCTTTATAGGCACACTGTATGTAGCCTCTTATTACCTACAAACGTGTATGAACTTCATACGCTTGACATCTCTGTCCTTATGCAAGTTGCCAGGTAGCACTAACAAGCAAAGGCACAGACAACACAATCATAGAAGCCTCACTAAAACCAAACCGTCTTTGATTTCTTAGGGATTGCTGCAAGACGAAGCACTTGCTGGGACAATGTATGGCATTCTTTCAGCATGTCCCTGACCCTTGCTATTCTGCTCTCCTGCGCTCTGGGCAGAAAGAACATGCATGATATGCTACTGCTGGGGAAAACTGAGGGTTTGACCTGGGGTTTTTTTGCAGCTCTACAGGTTTTGCCATACTTGCATAGTCAAGGTTCACTTAGGTTTGAAGACGTATGACCTTTATTGAGCCTTTCAAATGCATGCTAAGGATGTGTCCTCCTACCAACAGCACATGCAAACTAGCTCAACAGAATATTATATACTATACCTTGAAGAACATAAAAAATGTAGTTTTAAAGTTAACTGGAGACTGCAGCACACATAACTCACAAGAGTAGAATTATATTTCCAGAGACACATTTTTAATATTATTTCTTACTCCGCTCACCCCAGGCAAATTTCTAGAAATCAGCTGAAACAAGATTTCTGCTACAGGTACAGACATTCTGCACTACATGGAAGGCAACATGTTAGAAATCCACATCCTCTTTTTTATTTTGGGAGACACATTGATTTGATTGCTTTCAAAAAAATGAAAAAAACTCAAGCTTCTGAAAATCTAGCTTTTCTTTTGATTCAGTTATTAAGCTGATTTAGTTCAGTGTAAAACGATAGGATAAATGTCAATGTAGACTGTCTGTAAATTCCATCTGAAGGTTCAACTTGGTGCAAATTTTGGAACAAAAAACCTAAATCGTCACTGCCACAATGGCACACAACTCAAAAGCCATAAAGTAGTGACTGTGGTGAAGGTTTGCACAAGTGTAAGGGTTTTCTAGAACTTGATATGGGGTTTATTATTTCTTCAGATTAGCAAGTGGTAGAGCTCAGAAAGTCACCACTAAGGATACAAACCTAATGGCTCCCTTACATACATACCCTAGTGGAATTCAACTTGTAACTATATCCATTGTCTGGAGAGTTTTACAGTATGCTTCAACAGATCTGTAGGATGCTTAACATTTTTCTATTAAATGCTACAGATTTGTATGTCATTTCCATACAACCCTACCTCATTTTTATAGATGCTACTGATTTATACTAGAATTTTAAGACATGCCTGCTATGGATTTAGATTTCCATTGAATTGTAATGACATTCCAGCATCTTATTATTTATGTTGTTGTAGAATCCTTAAACTTTTTTTCAGTTCCTTAGGATATATCCACAATGATACTATATTTTTACCTGTCTCATTATTTTAGGAGAGAAGCATGTCTTTTAAGTAAAAGTCCCTTCCTGTTGAATTCCTGTGCACCTATAAATGTTGGGGTCCCCACCTGCAGCTACTGGCATCTTACTGAAAATTCAAGCATACGTGGCCTGTGTTTATTTAGGTTAAAACAAGGAAGCATCCAACAAATCTGATAGAAGCTGCACACATTCATGCATCAGTCTATTTTACAGGTTCCATCTGCTCTTAAGTGCTTCTCAGAGAACAAACACTGTGTCACTATACCACATATTTCCATTGCACTATCCCAAACACACTTAAGCTGCTGACAGATTAATGCTTAGTTCACTTGTGGCATACATTCTTGGGTTCTTACACATGTTCTTATAAGGAAATGGAACTCACTAAGCACTTAATCACAAGTTGGGGTAATGTTATTGTATTGAATACAACACGCTAACTTTGTTTCAGGAACAGGCTAAGGTATCACTATATAAGCCACTGCTGTCACTAGCACTGCCAAAGACCCTGGAAATCAAATCACTTTTGTCAACCTTAGCTAAACAAAAGCAAGTAGAAATTTGCCAAAGGGTAGCCCTGGGGACTTAGGGATGAGCCACCTGAGGAGTGTGCAGAAATGGCCAAAGGATTGCGCTGTTTACTGGAATGCAACTTGCATGGCTTAAGCATGCATAGATTTGCTTGAAGCCATTACAAACAGATCTTGATAAAATGACTGCAAAGACAGGGAATAATAGGCAGATATGAAAAACAATAGCAACAAAATTGAAGTAAAATACAACCCAACTTGCTAAAAGACATCAGCAATCCAGTTAATTATGAATTTACCTAGCTAGGAAGCAGTAACAGCAAGAGAAACTGGTATAAGTAAAATCTGAATATGCGCCATGAATATCTGCATTTGTGCCTGGGAGAAAGGTAGTTTCATGGAGAATCCTCTACATCCTTACCTGATGTAAAACAAGTTCGATTAGTTCAGAGCAGCCAAAAACCTCACCTTGTCTTATGTTTACATATAAGGCACAGGACAAGGGGTAATGGTTTTAAACTAAAAGAGTGTAGATTCAGACTAGATATAAGAAATACATTTTTTACATTGAGGGTCCTGAAACACTGGAACAAGTTGCCTAGAGAGGTAATATATGCCCCATCCCTGGAAACATTCAAGGTCAGGTTGGTCAGGCTTCTGAGCAACCTGATCTAGTTGAAGATGTTCCTGCTCATTGCAGGAGGGTTGGACTAGATGACCTTTAAAGGTCCCTTCCAACCCAAGCCATTCTATGATTCTATAATTCAATGAATCTCGGTGCTCTGTTAGATGAAAAAGATCTTCCCCCCCCCCCACCTTTCTCTCTCTCTAGTGGCACAAGCAACCTTGCAGAATTTGATAGCGTCTTTTGATAAATATTCAGCATTGGTAGAGCTCACCTGCACTGCAAATATGCCAGCAAGACAATACACAGATGAACCGAATCCAGACGGGTAGCAACAGATAAAGCTTGAGTATGCATTCAGGATGTTATCTTACTGCAAGCATGTAAACCTGCTTTTCATCTCAAAATTCTGAGATGTTGAACTGGTAGAGGTAATATTACCCAACTTAGTTACACATTTTGAAATCCCTTGAAAAATAAAAGGCCTTATGCTGGTGCAGTACGGAGACAAATACCTAAGATAACTTATCTCTCGCTATTGTCATGAGAGCAAGCAACTAACTAGCAGAACATTCCCCTGCTCATAAGTTACTTTATGTGATTTTTGGTAAGATTTGAGAAGTTACACTATGTTTCATAGGACACAATGTCTGTGTTTCAGAACAACTCAAATAGTACAACATCCAGACATTTCCCATTCTTCCCAAGAAAGATCTTCGGTCGTATTTACATAAACATTTTTAAAACATGTATTTTGTGCCACTGTCTAAAGCGAAGTTCTCCACAAAATGCTGTGGTAAATCTTGCAAATTCCCTCTATGACAAAAAAATTAATCTCCTAAATGTTTTTCCTTTTTATGACTGCATATACTGAGGCTTTTGTTTTGTAGCAATGTAGGATCTAATTCCATTTTTCAAAGTCTGCCAAGCACAGTATTGCATGAAAAGATTTTTCTTTCTCTTTCCTATTTCATCAACAATGAATTGAATTGAAAGACCTGGTTTAGGATGCTTCTACTTGTTGGCTGTCATTTTTGCCAGTTTTCAGAAGACTTCTGAAATGCTGGCCAGCCTTAAAAATACATTAAATCCTTGGTATGCATCATTCAACATACCTGAATTAATATGGAAATGTATTCATGATGTGGCTGTAACAAACATACTTTGATTCCAGAACTTTATCTTCACTTCTGGCAGCCCATCAACCATATCTTCCAAGAATGCACTGCACGGCTAGAGAAAGCTGATTTTCCTCTTAGGAAAGTGTTTGCAACTGTGGTGATATCAGTTTTCTTTGCCCTCTCTCTCTTTTATCTTCTGTGACGATGGGGAGAAGTTAAAAGAAAGGCTTTTCCTCCCTAATTTTGATATGTCTGGGCTTCTTGTAATTGTTCTTTGGTTGTCTATACTCTTCCCTCTCTCCCTTTGCTGGTCGTATGTGCATTGCATTCCTCAGTTTTCCTCCAAGATGACTTTATTTTGCTTGTAAAATATATTTTTTTTTATTATTCATTAGTAGACTTGCATAATTTTCTGAAAGTGATTTTTTTTCTCTCTGATATATTTATCTTGCTTTCACTTTTGTCCGTTTTCATGGCCCTTTGGGCAGCCTACTTTCTGTTTCTCAGAGAATTTTTCCTTAGCAGTGCTATAGCCTAGCCTGCCTTTTGTTAGCCTTCCAACATTTGTAATCAGTTACCGTCTTTGTTCACCTCTTTACCCACAGTCATTTGCTTTTTGTTTCTTTCTTCTTACTTTCATCTTCAAAGTCACATTGCTAAAGGTGATTCAGGCTTCTGTGTCTTGCCTGATGATGAAATGACAAACTAAACCTGAGAAAAGAGGTTCCAGTATACTCAAGGGAGGAGAAGGGCACCTGGGAGAGGTAAGGGGGTGGGAGAGTAGAAGCACTGAATCACCTGCTTAACCATGAAATTGGATTATCTGGGGCTTGGCATACATCAGACAGTGTTTGGGGTTCTGGCCTAAAGCAGATTTTCTAGTATAAAACCAGAGTGGAGAGGAAAGAAGCTGCACCTTTTGTGGCAACCTCGGGAATACATGCAGGAGAGTTTTGCAGATGAGCATAAGGTCACATCACATTGTCAACCCTTTCACTCTAAATTGCATAATCCAACATTTAGATGTTGTACAGAGAAGTAAGGAGAAGATTAGCCATTGACTAAATTTCTGAAGGCCAGGAGCTGTTGCATTTATGAGGTAGTGCAACTACTGTTTGTGTACCAGCCAATACTCTCAGTATTTCCTTGAGCAGTCACCTATTCTACTGCTAATTACATGAGGCAGAGTGCCATCCTAACGTGGCTATGTCATTTCTTATACCAGGATCAGATCATTTAGAACTAGTTCTGATACCTCCAAATGTTCCCTGTATGGACGGACTGGATTTTCTAGTTTTATGGGGTTAAGAAAAGCTGACTAACAGACCTTTAGCTTGTAGTCTACGATCTTACCAGTAACTGTGTGGTTTCTAGGATTTGCTCACTGCAGAATTTACCTTTTCCTCTCACCTGCATATTCAGTTTTTTCTCTTCCTTTCCTGTCAACATCAGTCTGGGAAATTTCAGCTTTACTCAGCATCACCTATTTTGCTGCAGAACCTCTCTGACCTTCATTCTCTAGTTTCACTGCTGGGTGGATCATCTCACTAGGAATTTGGTCAATCATTGACACGGTTCTTGTTTGACAATACTTCCTTCAATTTTCTGGTTCTGCACGCCCCTGTTCAAAGCACCGTCTTTCCATCACTCCCTCCAAGCTCATTGATTCACCCTTTAAACAGACTCCACGTTCTTCAGTTTCTTTGCTCTCCTTATCTGCTGCTCCTTTCCTCTTCCCTCCGTCATAACTGTGTTTTTCCTTTTCAGTAACTTTTCCGCCTTTTCAATAGAAAAAAGTATTGCTTTTTCATCTTTTTCAGCCTTTATCTCTAAGGTTGCTTAGACTGTTTTCTTGCTTAAATAACACAATTTTCCTTTTTCACACTGTTCATATCTCCACCACTAGGAACTCTTAATTGATTTCCTTCTTAGAAGCACTGCCAAGTCTCCACTCTCTGCCTCCTCAACTCAAATTGACAATTTATTCAAACAAAGAAAGAGATATTTTCTGAATAAAATCAGACTCTTCCTAATTCTCCCCCCAGAGAATGCATTGTTCCTTATGACTTCTCTGATGCTATTTTCTGCATGCCCTCTCTCTTTTTTTGTCTCTTTCATCAGAGATAGTATTGTAAGTTTATCTTCCTTTTTTAATGATTCTCCTCCCCTTTGTCTCCCTTTTCACTATGACTTCTGCCTCTAAAATAGCTTTTTCAAAGCAATGCTCGGTTACTGTCAAAGGAATCCAAAACTCCACACATGCCTCATACGTATCTCTTTTTAACTATTAATTGTTCCCTTGATATCACTTCCCAATCCCATTTTAGCTCAGGTTCTAACCAAACCTTTGTTTAGAATCTGTATGACATCAACTCCCCCCTTTTCTTCTTAGCAAAATTAACACAGACTCCATGAGTTCCCAAAAATCGTTCTCAAAATCGTTCCAGATGAGTAAGTATGCTGCATTTTTCTCACAGCACACAGGTCTTTGCAGTATCTACTCAGGTATTTCTAGGTTACTATATGAGAGCTTTGTATTTGCTTAGTATGTGTTTAATAATACTCACTTCTATTTAATTCACGTGTGTCCTTTCATTGGTGTATAATAGCAAGCAGACTAATGGAAGGAGCTCAGGTAAGGGCTGCATAAGTCTTTGCTTTGTAAATTTCAAGTATAATGTACAAAAAAGATTTTTTAAAAAAGGATCCTCTGATTACAAGACAAAGACAGCAACTATTACCGGTTGAGTTAAAAAAAAACCAAAACCAAACTGAATCTTTCAGTTCTGGTAGGCAGGCAGACTAGAACTGAAATCCTTATTCCAGACAAAGCCTGAAGCCCTGAATGGTCTAATATCTTAATCTGTAAGAGATCCTACAGTGGAAAAAACAAACAAACAAACAACAAAAAACAAACAAACAAAAAACCAACCAAAAAACCAACGAAAAAAAAACCCCAACAAACAAACAAAAGAAAAAAAAACCAAAAAAACCCCCAAAAAACCCCCAGTCTTTACAGATGAAGTTATCATTGACAGAGAACACAGGTCTTTCAAGAAGTTTCTTAAAACACCTTGGAAATGCCATGTGAGAGATGGAGAAATAAACACTTGTGTCGGAGAAAAATGAAACTTTGGGAAACTTGGTGATTTAGTTCACTAACATCACTAGGTGATCACTATCTGTAAAATTCAGATTCAAATAGCTCTTGGCATAAGTGAAAAGTGAAACTAGAAACTAAAAGTGAAACTAGAAGCTAAAACTGAAGCTAGTAAGCCCCAGCATATAAATATAGAGCTACTGGATGAACACTGTCAGAAAAATCTTGCAGCAATGAAGCTATTTAAGGAAGTCTTAGCCGACCTAAGAAATGTGGTATATACTGAATGAGGTACTGCAAATTAACACTGATGTTGCTGAACTTCTACTCATGTGCAATAGAGTACATTGGACAACCTAGAGACATCAGAATTATGCCTGAAAAACAGCTGTCATGACTGAAGAGAATAGTAAGAAATTTTACCCATGTACACAATATGTGAAAATGAGGAAAGGTGGATGGTGGAGCAATTATGGGAGTGTGAGCTTACAGAATTCATTGAGAATTCCCCACTTTTTGGGACAACAGGTGGTTGTAATGGGAGGATACAAGAAAAACAACTAGAAAAGAATCAAAGAATTGAAGGTGCTGGTGCTGTGCGTACGTATGTAGCAAGCAAGCAGCAAACCAGAAAATCCTTTTCCTATGTGGGAAATGGATTGATCAGGACACAGACAACTTTGGCACCAGATTTCAGACATAAAACATTTCTTTTTCTGTTTTGGAAAAGGCTGTTGGGATTGGAGGAGTCTGGAGGGGAGAAAGTAGGGAGGAATGGAAGATAGGAGTGGGCTGCTGAAGTGCTTTAAGGGATTCCTAAAGATACGAGGCCAGGGACATGCATGCTCCCTGTTTATCTATAAAATAACTACACTGAAGTCAGAAATTGTGCAAATATTGGCACAAATATCTGTCTTTTGGAAGAATTACCTACGATTAACCACAGACAATCTGTAAGCTCACACTCTCCAATTTATACCGGGTTCTCCTACCAAGAGGGCCAAGAAAAAAGAACCAACTAGAGTTTACATTTTTCATGGATTTGTGGTGTATATTTTTCTCCTTTCAGACCTGCACAAGAGATATCCAAACTTCTCCAGAACACAAACCATCTTTAAGTTTCTGATTAAAATAACAAATATGTGACAAAAAATGTTACTGAGGCCTGTGTTACTTCACATAAAGGATATGTGAGATAAAGAGGAGATAAAGTATGAACAAAGACAATTATCATACAAATGATACAAATGTTCGTATATATCCTAATTTTTTGAAAAGCTGTATAACGTGACAATATATAGAGTACAGAGCATGGGAAGGTCGGACTTACACTAGGAGACACATGTTCAAGTGAAGAATGGTTTTGTTAGACCACAAATATCAACAGTCTCTCAGGAGGATTTCTAACTGCTTCATGAGCTGCGGTGGTTTGTAAGGATGGTCTGATCTCCACTGATTTATACTAAGAGTGTCAGCTAATTTCATATAACTCATAAACACAAGCAGTGAAGAGTGATCCTTGGGAGGAAAGTGGAGAGGTGATCTTGGTGCTGTCCCCTGTTTCTACCTGCTTTAGCAGTTTGTCACCATCAAGCTCTCGTCCTTCTGTTGATTTCCTTAGGTTGAAGGTGCACCAAGGCTGCTTGGTGCTCTTCACTCACTTTATAGCAACAGCTCCCTGAGGTTCCAGTGAGCTGTGATACCACCAGCCTTGCACATTTGCACAGACACAACCTATTTTTTTAGCAAATGTACCTTGTTCTTCTTTTCACAAACCTCTGATATTTACTTGGGACTACTATCTTACCATCTCTAGGTAACAAATCAGTGGAACCATTCATGAACCAAAAATCAATTCCTAAATCTTAATTCACACATTTTTGTTTAGACAATGGAAAGAAAGGATACCCCAGCTATTCATGTTTTCTCATGAGTTATATTTTTTTAATCTCTTACAGTTCGTTTGTAAGATTTTTTTTCTCTTCTTTTCACACATTTTTCTCTAAAAATTAGAGATAAATGCCTTTGGTCATTTTCTAAAATCCCAGAAAAGTGAGCAAGGTACATTTTATTCTTTCTGTTCTTTGTTTCAGTCTTTCTTTGAATTGCTTTCTCCACCTTCACATTTTTGTCTCCCTCTCAGGTGATCCCAGAGGTAAGATTTATGTTTACTGCTGATGTTTTATGATTAAGAGACTGAACTTTGGTCACTGAATTACTACTATCTGTAGGTTCAGAAATCTGCCAGCCACGCAGAAGTCCCCAGGGGACCTCCCACAACCAGGGTGCCGACTGGCGCTGAATACAGACTTTAACCCTTAAGCACTAGCATCCCCCAGTGGTCCTATTTATCACTGCAGTTCACTTTTTTTTTTGAGTTTTCTAAGTCCTCTAACTTTCAATGTAAATGTAAATTCAAGTCAAGTGCCTCAGAACTAGGCAGTAGTCAGGAGTCTGCTGAACTCAGTAAAGAACCATATATGTTTGATCATAGGTAAAGATGAAAAAATGTAACTTATTTCCAGTCATTGTATATATCACGAGTGTATTACAAACCACGCATCTGTAAGGGTAGGTGTTTTTTGTAAAACACATTTGAAAACAGGGGAAAATCAGACAAAAAGCAAATTAGACTCTTTATTGGAGAGCCTTTTTGAAGAAGAGAAAATAGGTTCAGCGTCTCTTCCAAGAAGATTAGGTTCTACAGCTATTTTTGGCTTTTTTTTCACGATCATGACTCATGGAAAAGATACTATAGCAACCATCAATTTTTAATCTGCCTTTTGATTGAAGGTCACATACTTAGAAACTACAGTCCGTCATATCTATTGGATTGGAATTCTCAGTAAAAAATTCCTGGCTGACATTTCATTCACACAATGAAAATTCAGCCACGTTCTCAGAAAATAATCAACAATAAGCACATCCCAGCCACCGTTCTTAAACCCATCTTAAACCCTTTGTAAAATGATCAAAAATTGTGTTGACTGTGATTGTTTTCTCTGTTCCTTAAAAGACCTCCGTCACTGAGGAAAGGTGAAGCAATGGGATACTGCAAAATATCACTGGAAGGGATAAGAGAAGTGAGAAGAGCAGACAAATAATGCATGTCTAACACAAATATGGGATGCTCGCACCTACCCAGCTCCCTCCCACGCCAGAAGCAGAACAGCCACATCAGCACAAGCCCTGTATCGGTGCTGACTCAGCAGAGGGAGGATGGAGGGGGAAGCATGTGCAAGGCTGCCAGGGGAAGAAACAGAACAGCACTTCTGCACAACACTTCTGTACGGGATGAAAAGAAGGAATTTCCTCTCATTAATGTTGGAGCCCTCCAATAACTCCTAATGCTGCAGCATTGGAGATGAAGGATTATTAATTAAAACAGTCCATCTGAAAATCCCTGGGATTTATACATTAGGTTTAAATTCAGCAGATTATGAGCAGTGCAGAACAGAAAGAGACGAACATGTTTGTCCTCTCATGAGAATGAGAATTCTCATAAGAATCTGACCAGACCTGAGGCCACAGGAGCCCAGAGTGGAGACACACCTCTAGCCGGTTCCTTCAGTTTCCTAAATCCAGTAGGTCCATGGTCTCACTTAGCTACTTCTTTTCCTCCTATTATCACAATAGCTGAGGACATCCAGCAGAGTTTGATAACAGATACATACTTCCACTCTTTGTCTGCATTGTAAGCACTGAATACTTGAGACAAGGGGGAAAAAAAAAACCAACCCAATCCCCAGAACATATGTGCCTTCTCTGCAATTTAAGGACTAAACGCTGGAGTCCTTCCTCAGAGGTAATCTAAGGGAAGTCTGCCTTACTCAGTATCTCTGAATCTGATTCTTCACGAGCAGCAGTCAGCCCAGAGTGTGAATGTGCTAACTGAGACATGACAAACCCATGTAACACCTCTTGCTGATATTCTGTTATTCTGTGGTTAAGGCTCATGAGGATTTTTGAAAGGAAGTTTATTTTTGCAAGCTGCCGAGTGCTGACTATGATGTGGGGCAGCTTTCACTTAGGCAAATGTCTTAACTTTTGTTAAGGCTCTTGGACAGACAGACTATTAATGTGACATTTACAAGAAAAGCGGAGTAGATACACTTGGCTTAGGCTATTCAGTGAAAGTACGTGTTGTAGGTTTTAACAAATAAGGGACAGTTATAGTTCACCACAAAAGGAGAAGGCAGCTTTTCATCTCGACAGCTGCCATCTCTCCCCTTCTTTTATAAGTTCTAAAAATATTTGAGAGGTCCTAACCAATGTTACTCATAGGTTATTGTGACTACCTAAAACACAGAGGTCGGTATTCGGTATGACAAATCAGTTTTGTGTAGTTTAACCATCTGTCTCTGCCAGTTACATGAAGTGGATGACTCTGAAAACAGCAGCAACCATCATAATGAAAACATACATTATGATACAATGTGTCACACAGCACTGAAAATTAACCCTGCTGCTAAAGAAATGGAAAATGCACAATAAACACATTACCTGAAATTAAAATTGTTTTTGACCAAATCTCCAGAGCCTTACAAGTTGTAACAATGATTTCCTATTTATATGGACTGCATGAATTCTCAGGTGATTCCCTGTGGAGAGCTGTACGAATACTTTTTCCAGAGCTGAGGAAAGGAAAATAGATAGCTATAATGGAACTGCAGGAGCAGCCAAGCAGTAGATTGATTCAACAGGAGAAATTCAATGCATCCCAAAAGATTTCCTAGGATTTGCTCTCCTGCTGCTTAGGGCACAATTTGTTGTAATGAGAAACTGAGGATTTTGTTTCAGGTGTGTCAAAGCTGGCAGTGATGACTCAAAGGTATAAAGAAGAAACAACTGAAAATCTCTTTTAAATAATACTTTTGGATGAGAAGAGAACAAGGAAAAGCTCTTCAAGGTGCTAAAAAAGTCAAATAACTCAGGTAAATAGCATTCCTTAAGAGATACTAATTGAATGCACAGTCGAACCCTTCCTTCATCTCCAACCTCCTGCACTAAACAGCTTGAAAACTACAGTACACTTCAGTAAGCAAAACAGAGAAAGCATTATTAAATTATCTGGTAAAATTGCTCTTGGCCTCATCGTAATCTCTGCTCTCAGAAATGTCTGTAGAAAAATCCTCAGTTGTGAAGAACTCCGTTAACAAATCATAAAACGAAAAAAAAAAAAGTGAGGTTGTTTTTCTATTTATTTAATAAGGGAACATTTAAACAGGCGGACTACTCCATTCACCTGGAGTGTGCCACACAGTAGAAGGCTGGCAGGAAGCACGTACTGCTGCAGTACTACATCAGCCCTGTTTGAATGGTTAAGTGGAACACGCATGACATGAATTTCACCCTGAAGAAATGTGAGACTTTGTAGGCACTCATGCCCTCCTCTATGAGAAGTAATAGTCATTATGAACACTGAGCTGCTCTACAGCTCTGACGTACAACAGCCTACACAGATTTCTCCCTAATTACTTTATAGTGAAAGTTTCCCAAGTAAAGCCCAAAGTTTTGTTCAGAAACAGGCTGCCGGATGAAACTTCCTCAGGCAAAATGCTGAATCCTGACGGCATCCTGGTTTGACTAGGGAAGACACGTAAAATCTGAGATGTTCCTATTCAGAGCAGCACATATTTTTCATCGCGAGCATGCCCCTCTCACTTCTCAACATCAGACTATGTACTGGAACATCATATGGTACAGAAGAACCAAAAGAGAAGAAATGGATGCTCTAAAAAATACCTTACCAAGAATGAACACTCATGCATGAATGACACTGTATCTGGACATTCAGATACAGGTTTACATTTAGTCACAAAAACCACAAATACCCAGAATCCAAAGATTTGAGTCATAAAGCTTTTAGAAGTCAGACCAAAGCAGACAGCACCTGCCCTTTCTCCACTAAATGACCAAAATTGCATTATAGCTCCATGCTCTAATCAATTTCAAGACATGCCACATGAAGTAGATCTCCTAGAGCATCCTTCCTTATCAATAAAAGGCCATCAGACTCAGAAACTCTCCCAGCACATAGCATAGGAGCAAATACTGACCAGGAGAGAAAAAACAGCAAGTGTTCCACCACTTCAGTCCCTTCCCTTTTTCATTTCCAGCTGAAAGTGCATTTTGAAAGATTTTTTTTTTATTCTTCTGTAAACTCTATGCATAGATTATACAAAGAATATGCATTATTTAAGCCAGCTACTTGTCCCTCAAGCTTGATCTGGCTCAGCATAAAACACTGATACCCTCCTGTGGAGTTTGAACCAGAAAGTCAGCTTCAGATCAGGGATGGGGCAGCATCTGAGCACATGAAACAGTGAGGGGCTAATAATCAATTATTACTGTAGTTCCTACTATCATTTTAGTTGCTCTCAGCCTGACTGTGGAAGCAGAATGGGAGTTCTGGCTCATCCATTAACATGGAAAGCAAGGCAAGATGTACAGCAAGAAATAAAAACAGTAAGAAGCATCTAGACGAAACACAGTATTTGCTTTTAATGAGACAGTCCCCTCTTCCCCCACCTTTGGAAACAGTTGAACCAACTACATCTCTTACCTGTATGGTCCCAGAGTTCTGCTGCCATAATACAAAGCTTCTTCCCAGGATTCAAGGTTAATACAGGCGTCCATGGCACAGTCGAGCATTTTCAGCTGATAGATATTTGTGTCTGGAAGACGACCCGTATTGCTGCTCAAGAGATTCTGACATCTTGCCAGAACCTGCTCCCACTCTGTTATTAGACTTAGTTAAAGAAATATCTTTAATCAAACAAAAATACAAGTTCTAGATGTTGTTAGCAAGGAGTAAGAGCTACAGGGCACTAAGATAAAAAAGCTGCCATCATTCCAGACTCTGCTTCAATTCTTGAAAACATAGTTGAACTCAGAAGTGGCAGCTTAGGTAACTATGCTTTGTTTACATTTACCAAAACAACTTCTACAGAAAGCAGTATTTCAGCAATAAAGGGTAAAAGAAAGATGACAAAATGAAAGGATATTTTAATACAGAACAAACTAGAATTTAAGTACTTTTTATTTAGCTGCTGAAACATTATTACTTACTTAAGACATTCCTCCAAACCTTACACCCAAGGGCAATACCACCAATGGAAATGTGTCTTCACAAAATGTCTCAGCAGCTAAAAATAGAAATTTAATTTTTTGTATTTTAAAACAATGGCATACACTTTTAAGCTGCCCAAGATTTGGTTTAGAATTCTCATGAAATTAGAACCTTTTCTTGCAATTAATTTTTTTCTCCTTGAAGGAGTTGTGAAGAGCGTTGGTTTTTTTTCATGTACAGTTGCATGTTTCATGCATGAGAAAGAAAAGCATCGCAGTTCTGATGTCTGACTGTAGTTCAGGATTAAGTATCTTGTCAGTAAAGAAGATTTTTACCTGCAGTGCTACAAGATTTTTCGTGTGTTTGGAACAGAAGTAAGCTGGGACTTGCATTCACTTTAGTTGGATATTCCTTATCACGAATAACTTATTTTCATTACATTCTATGCTTGTTTTGACTTCTCTGTGGATCAGATTCTTCTCTCTCTGACCACACCTAAGCTGAATACCAATATATGCAGATTTTAAATGAGTACTGTCATCTGGGACTTTATGGGAGTTGCAGAATGCAAGCAGCCTAAACACCAAAAAGATACCATACACACCAGTAAGAACAAATGAAATAAATAAATACATAAATTTGACTTATAGTAAGAGAAGTAATAACATTGTTTGTTTCACAGTCCTTTCCATACAATCAACTCAAGGAAGTTCAGCAGTTATCTTCATGACATTACTGAAAATATTATTCACCCCAATTCAGCAATGGATTTTAGTGCGCAACGATAACCCTGTGATGAAGTAATTAGCCCTTCCTGAACATGGGAATATTTACATACTTAAAATTTAAGAATGTGAGCACTACGCGGCTGGGTCAGGATTTATAGCATGGTTGTTACAAGGCTAAACTAATTATTTGTGAATTGCTCTCATGCCCTTGGATTGAAAGAACCATATAAGGGAAGGAATGTGTTATTATAAAATTGCACCTTAACCTTTATATCTCTGGCAAACATCCATGTATTCTTTACAACTGATTAAGGACAGACAAACAGAAGAATGAGGGATATTATTTCCACTTGATACAATTTTTGTAGAAAGTACAAAGCACTGACATTCTTGAAAGATTACCATTTTAGCTGATGCATAGTATTAGTCTGTCTGCTTTTACTTCTCATTATACTGCTTTGTTCACTGACTAGCATCTAATAGCAGATGTGCTATATTGCAAGACCTGTTGGGACCAAATTTTCAGGTACATAAACTGCAAACTGGAAAACCCACTATCAGGTGCAATAGGACAAAAGGGAAGCTGGCTGTCCTGTATCTGCCCAAGAATAGAGGAGCCACCCTCAAGCAGCTCTGCTACTGTTGTGTGGCCTGAGATGCAGAGGAATCCTCTTCTCCACAATAATCCCCTTGCATTGGGCTTTAGCATCTCAATTTATATGCTTAAACTGGAATTTATGCCTCAGTCAGTTCACTCACCCATATTATTTCAAGTTCTCTAAGTGCAGATTTATCACTACTACACTGTATCAGTTACAATCAGTAGCTCAGGTTTTGGAAGTCACTAACTTTCTCACTGTAGGAATTGTTGGTTTAATTTGCTAAAAAACTGACACTTGTAGAAACTAATGACTATGTGCCTCATTCAGCAAGGAAGGGTTTCTATTCATTCATGGCAAGTAGACAAACGTCAAGAGAGTACCCCCTCTTCAGGTGCTGCACTTGCCACTGCATGCCAATTAGCACTGGTAATGGGGTGCAATGGAAGGAAAGATGACACATTTCAAAGAGCCCATGTCTGAGAACAGAAGCTGAACGGACAACAAGGACATTTTTTTTTTTTCAATCAGTCCTGATACCTTTTACTACAAGGTGTTTGATTCATTTTCAAATATCAGTTAAATCAGTAATCTTAATTAAAGACCCTAGTAAAATTCAGTAGGTGCAATTTCTCCTGCAATTAAATATAGGAACATTAGATAGGACTGCTTCCATACTTTAGGTATAAAAATGATTGCAACTGCATGTTGCACATCTATAATTTAAGCTTCATGTTAAAACGTAGGCTCTGAAGTATAACTGAATGCCTGAAAATCTATTTCAGTATTGTCTGTCTCAATCCAGTGACTACAGAGGTTAAGTTCCTCTGACAGAGGAACTAGAAACAGACTAGAAACTATAAGAAGATTAAAGTTAGATGAGATGAGTGTTTCCCTTTTGTTAACAAATGAATCTCCCTGGATTAGAAAGAAACAAACTCAGTTGTTTGGGGTTTTTTTACAATAAAAATTGTGATCACTTGTTTCCAGCCTGGAATATCACTATGCAAACTTGTTTTCTGTGCTGCTGAAAAGGAGTACTATAAGATTTAATTCTCTCTAGCTCCATTTTCAGAGCCCACGTTTCTGAAAATGGTAAGGCATCTTGCTACAATAGGCCGAATTCACAGTCAGTGAAACTCCACTGAAGAGTCTAAGATGAGAGAGGGATCAATCTACTCATAGTCTTCAAGTAAAAATCTCCACCTCTTTTCTGCTCATATTTTCTTTGTTGTTGCTGTTCACTAGTTTTTTTAATTGGATTGAATATCTACATAATGGCCATTAGGCTCCGGTTCTGTTTATTAGTGCAAAATCATCTCATTCAATTTGCTTAATTATCTATTATTATAATAACAACTTATTATAATGATTCTATAACGTTTGCAGTGAACCTGACTGTGATTATGTCCTTGTTATTGTCCTTGTTGTGCAAAGAATGAGAACCTGGAAATGCTCACAATGAGACTGATGGGACAAAGAATTTAATAATGTTCCAGATTAAGCTTTATTTCATTTAGAGGTGGATTTATATGAAGTGGTGGGCTGTGATGGCAGAAATCTATACCTGAGCCAAAATATCCCATCACTTCCTAGGTACCTACTATCCCTGCCATGAAGCAGTTCCAGTCCAAGTAACAGGAGACTCTGTTATTATTAATACAATTAAGAATAGGACATGGTTTAAACATCAATTTAATTACAAATACATTCTTAAACAACATAAAAATGTAAAACTTTAGGAAAAAAATCTCAAAAGATGAACTGCTTACTAAGGGGCTCTCTGGATTGTTTTCACAACTGAATGACAGGCTGTAGCCTGTCACTGAAAGGATACCTTCTTTTGATTTTGGATATCTCACTTCATTTACAGCATCTTTGACTTCTTTCCAGGCATGTTCTTCACCGGCCAATTTCTCAGCATCCTGGTTAATGGAAACAAAAGCATTTGATGAGAAAAACAGTAAACTAAGAATATACAGTAATGAGGAAAAACAGGGTAAAAAAGATTACACTGACAAAAGGTACTTATGGGGATTGTATCCCTATTTTTTGTAAATACACAAAGAATCATTTCACCTGGCATTCATACTCACCCTGTGTTTGTAAGTAAATGAGATGATATCAAGAAAAATGAATGCAAACTTGGAAACATTAAATACTCAAACCAGATATTAGGTTTACCAACAAGAACTATGATCAACTAGAAAACAGAAATAATAGCATGTGATTTTTACTACGCAAATGCATTTAGCAGATCTAAGTATCTCAAAGACCTGCTACGTAATACTTCGGAGATCCTAAACCACACTGTAGAAAGGATTTAGCAAATAATTTTGATTAACCATGTGGTGATCATAGAGACTTTACAAACAGTGGGAGGCTACCTTCCTCCATTACAGTTATAAGCATGAGCTTACAGGAGAAGTCTACTACTCAGAAATAGCTGAACTTCAGTTTTCTTTTGTAACTCATTGCTATTTCTTCCCTATTCCATCAGATTCTATAAACAGCTATATTTTCCCATCACTTTGTCATAAAGAAGGCAAAAATGCTTAACAGCTACAGCAGTAAGAGAAAGTTTCCCTCTTCAACTTTCTAGCAGTGTCTAACTGCACCTTAGGCAAACCACTTGGAACAAATTTATTAAAGCACCTACAGACACAGTTAAGCATCTTGTGGGATTTCCAAAAGCATCTAGATATTAAATTACCATTGCTGTAAGCACTTAAATACCTTTAAAAATCTGGCCTTTAAGACACTGCAGTTCATTACCTCTCTCTCCTTATAAAAGGCCCTGCTACTCACAAAAGGGTTTTGCAAGTGCGCATTCTTTCAGGAATATTTTAAATACAGTTCTAAAAAAAAATCAGCCTTCAGCAGGGGTGGAGGCCTGAAGATGAACAGAGGTGGTGTGTGAAACTAACTGAGCACTTTGTAACCAACTGATGATCACTGGGCATCACGGGAATACCTCTATTAAAAAGCCTGTAATCTGTATCAGTCTAGAACTGCATAATTTTCTTTATTCCACTGCTCCTTATTTACCATAAATTCAGAACAGAAAATATTTACAGTGAGAATCAGCACTCACTTTCACGTTTGATTTGCAGTTTTGTCTTTCCATCTGCTCCATGTAACAGCAGACCTCTGTGTATTCCTGGGATGATTAAATCAGATTGGTCTCAGCTGCCCCACCATTCTGTAGGGCCTTACAAGGAGGGCGACCTGACCCCACTGCATTTTGCACGTGTACTTCCCCTACAATCAGTTCTCTGATCAAACAGATCACCTGGAAATAATTTTGTTCATAGCTGAATTTGCCACCAGAAGGCATAAGGTGAATGTTAGGATAAACAAGCTTGTACTGTAGAAATTTTATCAGCACTTTTAATGTACCTACCCAGCCCTCTTACAGATAGACTTACACTGAATCTGTTAGCTTTAATGTAACCTCTACCAGTTTGTACAGGACTACATCAATTTCAGAACTCAGCCTGTTAACCTGTACTAATCTGTCTCTAAAACATCTTTGTAGAATAAGCGCTGCTCACTGATTGATCTAAAAAATATATCTGGCCTGTAAGATACTAATAATGATGTCTGTGACATTTTAGGAGGACACATTAGCTCCATTCAGGAGCTACCTGAAAAGGAAAAATTCTTTTGAGCTACCTTTTCCCATTGGTGCAAGTTTACTTCTCAGTATTTCCGTAACATGCTGCAAGCCTTACAACTAAAACCTCAGAAACATGGGAATTGGGACAGATTTATAAGTGAAGAAAAAACCCAACCATCCAGTTGTTAGAGGCAAATGACTGATGCATCATTAGGGCTCACTTTGCACACAGTGGGACTGATGGCTGAATCAGGTTAAAGTGTTCATTGACACAGGATTAATCTTTCTCTTTCTTGTGCAGTCTTTTGAGTTGCTTTTCATTGTCTACTAGTGTTTCATTAACAACACAAAGCAGCTGGGGTTTCCTCTAACCTTTACACCAGTGCATAGGGTTAAGTCATTACTGGCTTCATATCCAGGTAGAGAACAGGGAGTGTCTGTTGGACCAATAATCTCCCAGCCCTCCCTGGATTCATGGCCTTTATCCCTTTTGTAAGAGACTTTAGGATGGAGGGAGCTGGGCAGGATGCCCAGCTCTGGGAAGGATTTAAGTCACAGGTTTCAATGAGATGTTTTCTGCGTTCTCAAGATGCGGCATTTTGGGGATTGGTTTACATAAGAACAAGCAAAGACCTGGCTAGCTGGGCCTTTTACACCTCTGCTGTTCTTCACCAGATTTTCATATACCAAAGAAGTCCTGTCCTTTTTTAAACACTCTAGTTCAAGGCATGGAGGCTACTACCAAACAGGCAGCCAAGCAGGGGCTGCAAAATAACCAGGAGGGCTTGTTGCTGAGAACACGTCTGCCTTCCGGCCTAATAAGCTTTTTCCAAGGAAGTTGTTTCTCTCCCTTGGACAATGCCTTGAAAGTCATGGCCATGTGATATGACTAAGCCAGCTAAAAATACAAAGCTGCCTTGGAGTTGGAATTATGGAAATAATTGAAGTGATTAATAGTTATGCCAAACTGTTTAATTTAATCTAAGAGCATGGCTGTAACAGCCATGGGAGATTTAGCTTTCCAGAGTAACACCCATTCAAAGCATCTCTTTTCAGAACATGTTCCCAGTCAAACCTCCAGGTGTGCAGAGCTGCCAACAATAAGAGAAGACAGGCTTTTTTCATCTGTAGAAAAGGAGAACCCTAGCTGAAGAAAAGGAAGAGGCTTTTGAAAAAGAACGAAGAGGCAGCGACTTGTGCCTAATTATTTTCCTTATTTCTAACACTGACACTAAACATAAGAGTTTGTTCTTGAGAACAACAAAATATTTATGTCTTGGTCTAAAAAATAATTAGACTAGATAATCTAGTTACAAAAATGCATGACAACCTTATGATGGCAGAAACTGGCATTCTTTACAGTTCAGCTTTCACGCATGGAGGCGTGCTGGAGAAAACTGAGAGAAGTGTTGAAGTCTCCTGGGGAGAGCAAAAAAGGCAGCTGCGACACACGCTTTTCCATGGCAAGGACACAACCTTGCAATATCTAAATAACACAGGTACAATCCATTGGAGGCAGAAGTGCCACTGGATGTACTAGCTGAACCCACAATCAAGGATGCAAGGAAAGACAAAATTGATCCTGTGACTTATTTGAGCAATTATTCCAGCACCTGCTTTCCACTTACTCCAAGCACATGCAGGGGAAACTTGTTCATTAAAAGGTGAGTTAACATGCAACAGCAACATTTCAATTCCATCTCTCTATTCTTCCAATACCATGGCAGCTGCTACTACAGCTTTCTTGATAAAACACATCAGGGGGATCCATCATCTTAACACTGAAGCTTTCTGGAAAACTCCATGGACTACCTATCCCTTAGACTACCTTTCCCTGACTGCTTAGACCTGTACTTCTAATCCTTTAGATGGAACAATTTCCAGTTATATTCAGTTCTTCTAGTAAAACAAGCCATAAGCTAAGCTCTTCGCATTTCTCAAAAGAAGGACACTGTGTAGCTTTACATCTTGAATTTAGTTAGGGTACATAAAACACAAAGTCTCACCTACATAATTCAACCAGACGAAATTCTACCCTTGAAATCTGTTTCTCTTTTCAAAAGGGGCAAATGCAAAATATTCTGCAAAGCAAAATTTTCCTGCCATGAAGAACCATTTTTCCTCCTCTAAATCTCATAATAATTCCGCTGTATAAAGGATGGAAGAACAAGATTAATTTTTTTAAATATTTGCTTGAACATCACAATTTCTACAGCTTGTAGGTCAGAACAACATCAGTTTTTGTTTTCCTTTCAGAATACTTCCAGCTTTTATATCCAATTATTCTACAGACTTTTAAATTTGTAGATAGTCATTGCAATCTATGTTTCAGGAGCCTGAGAATGGACATGATCAGCTCGCCCCAGTGTGTCCTGTAAATGCTCATATAAATAGTCTGTGGCACATAATACACCACTAAATGTCACTATTTGCTTCAAATATTACACAGTTTTGCACAGTTTCGGTTCCATTAGTGACACTTGTAAAAATGAAACCATAATCACTTATAACAAAGCTATAACATAAGAGAGAGAGATAAGAAAACCAGAGGGTATCTGATGAGGATTATAATCTGTTTGCATAGTGATCAAATGGAAAATGTTCTGCAGTCCTGGTTTAAGTGCTAGGAAGATTTATTATAAAAGCACCATCTCCTGAAACAATTACAGTCATCAGCCACCACAGAAGTAAGCATTTGAAAATGTTCACCTGTTCTATTCCCTTCTGTTTCTTTGCTCCCATGTTGTTAGTAAGAATTAGATCTATCGCTATCTCTTCTGCTATCCTAGTGTTCTGAACACATCCCATCTTTAACTGAACTCTCCTTAGAAAGGAGAATAATCTTCAAAGTACAGATATATGCTCCTTTTTCCTTCCTGTTATTTCACACCGCGCTGCTTCTTCTGACTACTCTTCTGTTTCTTATACTTCCTAAAAGTGCCCCCTACCTATTCATTCCAAGCGCCACTGCTTTTACAAGCAATGATGTTAGCAGTCACTGTTCTTTGCTATCCCAACATTTAAAATCCTGAGTGTTAAAAGATTCCCACAAGGACAGAACATTCTCTGAGAGAAGATATCTCTATTATCAAAAGAAGCATATAACAACCAGTCAGTGTTCTTGCCCCCTCTGCCCAAATGCACTCCCACAGCCCCAACGCTGCTCATCTGTAATGCACTGCACCTCCAAAAATCTCCTGCACATTGAAAAGGTTGATTAAGGGCTAGTCCTCCTTCCATACTTATGTTACAGGATAGAAATAGGACACGGATTTTCTGTCTTCTCTACCAAGTTCATCTTTCTCCTTCTCACAGCTGGAGGTAGAGAAACAAGCCAGAGATTTGCCACAGAGAAGAACCGTGCAGCACTCCCCGCCTCCCTCCACAGAAGGAAGAAGTGGGGACAGGGAGCTCCAATCAGTAAGTAACTCCTACACCTCTTTTTCTTCTTCCCAGCCTTCCTCCTACAAGAAGTAGGTCCAAAGGCATCTTCATTATGTGCCTATTTCCAGTGTTCAAGTATCCGGTCCCACACAGGCAGAAACAAGCAAAGCTTTGTCGGGGGTATTGGAGTGCCAGGCTGCCCTGAGTGGAGTAAAATACAAGTCTACAGTTTTCTATGTTCAGTACCTTCTCTTCTAAATACACAAATGGAATACAAGAGTGTAATGTAAGCACCAGCAAATGTCAGTTTTACAATGGTAAAAGCCTATAAACTATGGCTCAAACAGAAATCAGGGGTCTAATATGAAATATTATTGGGTATGATATTTTTGCAAGACAGAAAAATCACACTAAGTAAGGATAACAGTTCCTTCTGGACACAAAATTTACACAATGATAATCCAGTTAGACAGCAGCATATACTTCTGTTCTTGTTCTCTTTTGGGGAAAGCTTTAAAAATATTTTTTAAAAGGAAGTTTTCTGGACTGCAATATTTTAACATTTCGCTTAATTTCTAAAAATTTCAGTGGCAACTAGAGATGTGCATCTCACAGAACAATTCCGATCAACTTGATGGATTCAAATCAAAAGAGGTTTTCTTCGGTTTTGTTTGAAGAAGGTGTCAGAGGAGCTCAGATACATTTAAATTAGGGCATGACTTTTTAAAACAGATCTCATACATTAAGCTCTGAAAGCATAAACAACAAATTTCTATTTCTATTTAAAATGAAGCAGCTACTGAACATACGTTTCTAGTAAACTCAGTAACTCATTGTTTTATACTGGGCAGGAAAAGGAAAGCATTAAACGAGTGGAAGATATTGCAGATCTTCTAAAGCTTCACTTTCAGTAAGATGAAGAAAAATGTCAAAGAGAAAATGCGGTATGTAAGCTGCTACACTGTGGCTAAACTGAATCTGTGACTTGAATGCTTCAGAGGAAACGTGGCATGAGGGCCTGCCGAGCAATCACAGGTGCACACAGCTACAGGCACAGCAAGAGAAAGCACACTTGAGCAGTTTACCAAAATACCTGAGGTCAACTCTCATAAAACATTTTCGGACTTCCTCATTTCTATAGATAATTTGAAATCTACACTTTTCTGATGGGACAGCAGTTTGTGATGGAGGACTGTATAGCTGAAGAAAAATGTATACTTTCTGGGAAGCCCAGGCTACTGTGAAGCAAACTGTAATACTAGAGCTTGACTCCACACTGGAACCTCGTCCAGATTTATAGTTGTATACTAGATGAAGTTTAAATTCAGAATCAAAGACCCCTCATCTGTTACTATGAGGGCTGTGGTTTATAGAAGCCTACAGCTTCAGTTAAGGACTTCACTCACCTTCACTCTTGCAAATGTACTTCGTTAAGAAGGAGTGTGTGACATGATCAGTGCACAAAGCCCTCTCATAATTCAAGGTTTACATGTGATTTCTGAAGCTTAAAAAGCTCCCCTGCCCTGTCCCATGAAAAATAATGCCAGCACCCCATAAATGCCGGTTCAACAATCCTTTCCAACAAACATAAGGTTGTCCTGACCAGAAGCTGAGCTGTCAGAAGAGAAGATCTTGTGTTTTCTGTCATGTAGTTCTGAAGAGGGTGAATGGGACACCTGGGAATTCCAAAGCTACTCTGTCTGCAGACAAAAACAACGTTGTGTTCCCTGTGAGGCTTTTGGGAGGTGGCGAACCTGACTGATGAACAAACTGAATTTGTACTTTTTATTATTGAATTCTGACAGTAAAATAAGACACATTGCAGTTGGATACCATATTGCAGCTGTGCAGTACATTGCTCAGTATTAGGCAGGCTACATTACCTCATATAATCGATATCAGCTCTTCATGGATTACTGACTCTGGTGTCTGGAAGTGCATAAAAACTGCACAGGCTAGTAATAATCTAAATTGTATAGGTATTGAAAAATTTAACAGTTGTTCACACCATTCACATTCAAGTGCTCTACTTAGGCATTCAAATCAAGATGAAGATCCTGCATACAATTAGCGCAGAAACCCTTCACATGAGAGTATGAATAACCTTCCCTTAACTTTATCCAACTTAGTTACAACATTACCATATTTACTTGGAAATTTAAAAAGAATAAAAAGAGGTATCAGAAAAAAATGTGGGAAATTCATTAAAATGAGATGCTTTTAATAAAGAGAAAATTAAAAGCAGCAAGTCTATTTTAAGAAGTCAGTTTAATTTAATAAAATTAAATTGGACTAAGATAAGTTTATCCCAATAAAATCTTAGATTTAATTAAGTTTAAAAGTATAAGGAAAGAGAGAAGCAAACAGACCAACAGTTCTCAACCTCTCCAGCTGCAAGTCCAATATCTGTCAGGCTCACAATTCTGCACACCAAAAATAGTAATTGCATTTCTGTCAAACTCATACTCCACTCTTATTCACTGCAATCCCACTTCAGCTATTTCTATGATTTTTTTTAGACACACACATTTTTAAACAGCCTTTTCAAAGATCACTGCATCTGTAGATTGTATATTAGAGAGACGATCTCATAAATGTTTTATATTGAAGTAAAATGGCATCCCTCTTCCTACTGACTCCCCTGCTTATAGATTCAAGGGTCACATTAGTCTTCCTTGCCAGAGGAGAACACAATGTTTTCCATTTCTATTCAGATACCCATGCTGAAATTCATCTGGCCAAATGTAGACATTTGGGCTACCCTTCTATTTGACAGAGAAAAAAAAGTACTCTCAGGGTGTAATTTGTATTATCCTAAAGCAGGGTCCTAAAATAGATCAGATGAATAGGAGTTGAAGTGTGTCCATTTTTCTCCATTTTATCCATAAAGAAAGTCTAGAGTAACTAGCTCAGATGCTGACATTTCCACTGTAGCTGTCTGAGATTTGGTGAAATAAATCATAGTTGTAGATCCCCATTTCAGCTGTGGAACACGTGTTCTCCCTTTGCAGTGGTGGTGCGTTACACTTCAATAGGTCTAATTTACCAAGCAATTTCAGTTACTCTGTATTATTTACCTGTCCTCATAAACATTTATTATTCTTTCAGTCTTTGCCATCCATGAATTTTCCTGGCAATGATTTTGCAATTACTTACAATTCATTCATGAAAATGCTGGGTACTGTAGAAACAGGGTTATTATGCACACACTCTGAAACTATTTGGTAAGCATTATGTATAACTGATTATTACGGTGATTTAATGCTTAAAAGCGTGTTGTCAGAACAGTCTTCAGAGTGTTGTATTGAGTTTGTATGGCAAGGTTTTGGTAGCAGGGGGGCTACAGCGGCGGCTTCTGTGAGAGGCTGCTAGAAGCTTCCCCTGTGTCCGATAGAGCCAATGTCAGCCAGCTCCAAGACAGATGCACCGCTGGCAAAGGCTACCCATCAGCCAGGAACAGTGGTAGCGTTTCTGGGATAACATATGTAAGAAGGGGAAAAGAAGTTGCTGTGCATGGAGGTTAATGGCAGAGCAGATATCCACCTGCAGCCCATGGAAGACCTCATACCACAGCAGGTGGTTATCTGCTGGAACAACCACCCAAAGGAGGCTTGTGGCTCCAGGGGAAGGCCCATGATGGAGCAGGCTTCTGGGAGGACTGGTGCACCCATGGAGAGAGGAGCCCATGCTGGAGCAGGTTTGCTGGCAGGACTTATGACCCTGTGGGGGACCCACACTGGAGCAGTCTGCCCCTGAAGGACTGCACCCCATGGAAAGGACCCACACTGCAGCAGTTTGTGAAGAACTGCTGCTCATGGGAAGAAGTCATGTTGGAGAAGTCCATGGAGGACTGTCTCCTGTGGGAGGACCCCATGCTGGAGCAGGGGAAGAGCGTGAGGAGTCCTCCCCCTGAGGAGCAAGAAGTGGCAGAGACATGTGATGAACTGAATGCAATCTCCATTCCCTGTCCCCCTGCACCGCTGGGGGGAGGTGGCAGAGAAATACGGAGTGAAGTTAAGCCCTGGAAGAAGGGAGGGGTGGGGGGGAAGGTGTTTTAAGATTTAGTTTTTATTTTCTCATTATCCCATTCTGATTTTGATTGGTAATAAATTAATTTCCCCAAGTTGAGTCTGGTTTTGCCCGTGACAGCAATTGCTGAGGGACCTCCCTGTCCTTATCTCAACCCATGAAACTTTCATTATATTTCCTCTCCCCTGTCCAGTTGAAGAGGAGAGTCACAGAGCAGATTTGGTGGGCACCTGGTGTCCAGACAGGGTCAACCCACCACAAATGTATATACTTAGAGTGTATAAATTCCTGTAGTAAGAGAAAAGACACCAAAAAAGCTCAAAGCTTTCATTAGTCTCAACCATCACAGCCCAACTGAATTTTTAAAAAGACCAATAATGGTCAGAGATCAAGTGTTATTATTAAAGCTTTTCTGCTTTACATGCACTCTTTGTGATAAAGACCTAAACAAAAAACATTACAGACACAATTTCCTCTCACAAAAAGCAGCATACAAGAACGCTAGGCTACTTAGCAAGAAAGCAAGATAGTATCTAGAGAAAGCTGTCAAAATATAAACAAATACACAGGGCTAGCAGCTAAGCTTCACCGTAGCATCTTGCCTGGATGAGGGGACTCTTCAAATGAAAGACATGTATTTAACACATTCTGAAGTCATTCCAGTTACGTGTTGGCCATTCTGGTTGCTGACCAAGCATTTCCCATATTTATTTTTAAATTAGGTCCCTTAAATACTACTACTACTACTTTTGGTGAAAAAATAGTCATAATTACACTAGGGCTATTGTAGTTCTTTTCACTGCCTTTTCTCCATACTGTTTTACAAAATCCTTGTCGCCCACACAGCTCGCACCCCTGGGGATGACTGGAACTTTGCAGGCCCAAGACCCCAGTGCCTACTCCCAGTCAAGACGATGGAAGTTGCAGTTTATTGCATGAGCAACAGGACCAAGTTTTGTGTCTGTAACAGCACGGCCTTTATAAATCTCCTAATTTTAGGAGTTTAGAGATGACTGCAAAATTCCCTTCCAAGCTGCATAGGTTACAAACTGAAATGAAAATTGATTGGACCATGGGAAGAAAAATCACATAATCACAGAATCACAAATAAATTGAAGTTCCCTATTTATCACTCATAAAAACAAGGGGATGGGAGGAAGGGAGGAAAAGCAAAGGAAACTATCTGCAGCATAGCATCAGAGAAATATGCCAGACCACCCAAAAATTCTTGGCACGTTTGTAATTCCATTGCCATTTCCAGCATCAGTCCAAAAAAACTCTGTAGGTAATTTCATTACCTGAGGAAGGATACTGTTCAGCCTAATCCCTAGCAACTCTGAGGCTGGTATTGCAGATTGTTTTAGACATTACTCATTTGTTAAGGCAATCTCTAGGTCTATCTTACCAAACAAATTGACAGCTATAAGGCAAATCTGCTTTATTCCTTAATTCTGCAACCTGTGGAGACACAGAGTGCCACTGAGGACATTTAGTGGCTGAAAAGAGATATGTAGGTCCAAAATCCTCAGAATACTTAGGTATTCACAATGCATAATCCAATCCACATTCATCAGTGCATTGAAATATGTACTTAAGTTTATATGCATGCATAAACTCTGTTAAAGTTAATATTTATGCGAATGACTAAACACTTCACTAAGTAGAGGTGTAGCTATTTGTGTATCAAAGTTCAATTTATGCCTCAGTGATTTGAAGAATTTGTGCCCATTGAATTATTGGATCTAACTGAAGATATACTGACATGAGGTTAGATATTTATTTTGAACACTAATATCAAAACTATTTCATATCTAAATGCATGACATATCACATGATAAAATGGTATCTATTGTAATTATGTATTTTAATGTATACTGCAATGTAAAATAACAATATTTACTGCAGCATATGTTTTCTGAATGAATGGGTATGAAATACAGGGAGTTTAGGGTTTGGAAAAGCACATGAAACATGGTTAAGATCATACACAGTTGATCAATCTACTCTATACCTTAAAATACTTGACAGGTATCAAAAGAGAAATTAGCAATTCCTAGAGCGCTGAAAAATTGACTGCCTAACTCACTACCACGTTGCTTGAATATTCAGTGTCAATGCTCAAATCCACACTGACCAGTCTCAAAGTTTTTTAAAGTCATGAATAAAAAGCCCAGTTGAATTTATTTTGTACAACTGCAGCTCTTAAGAGAGCACAGCATGTGGAATTTCCTCATCTAGAATTTTGCCAACAAATTTGATCATCCCCTAGCTGAGTATTAGTTTCATATAATCAAAGGAGAAGTATGTAAATACCTTTAAACGATTTTGTACAGTGTTCTAGTCATTTGAAGAACTTCTGCTTTGGAGAATTATTATTGACTATCCTCTAACTAACACCAATTTAAACCAGTAGAGCTTCTTCCAGTCTTTAAGGGAAGCAGCTAGCAACACTCCATAAGGCAAATGAGTGCTTGAAACAAACTGTTTGCAGTACCTTTCTAGTGCTCGATTTTTCTGATTCAATAATACGACCATTTTAGTCATTGTCACAAAAAATAGGAAAATGGCCACAACCCAGAGGTTGGACATTCTGTAAAATGCCACATTATGTAAAATGGACATTCTGTAAAAGGACATTCTGTAAAATGCCACAATGTCATGGAAACTATTATAAGGCCTTTGAATGTTTCTCAGGGCCTTCATCTACTGTTTCAATAGCTATCATGCAGCTGGTTCCTGTTGACTGTCATTGTTACAAGTTTCTATGTGACTCAGCAATCAATGGTGATCGGCCAATGTGACTCAAAGCAAGGAGAGGTAGCCTAGATCACAAAACACGTACTGAAATCAGACTTCCTGACTCACATGTAAGCAACTGTTTATGGGACCTGCTGGAACAACATAATTTGGTCATACATAATCTTTATTGGATTTCCAATTTTCCAAAAATGTTCATGGTACTAGTAATTAATATCTCTGTCTCCTGATAAGTACTGTCCACTAAGTACTTCGTTCACCACTTAAAAAACACTGTTCTCCTAAAATAGTTTTCCCAATCAGATAGCATGCCTTTTAGAGGGGTGACACTCATCTATCTCAACCCCTCCTTAAAATTTCTTTTGCAGGTGAGGGCTTGGGGTAGGGGAGAAGCAGCTCACTTTGCATGGATCCCCACCTTCATTAACCATATACGATGTACTAGTAAAAACTTCACAGCATCTTTCTCCTCTATACCAAATGTCTATAGATTCAAACTACTGTATCATTAGAATCATAGAATCTTCATGGCTGGAAAGGACCTTTGAGATCATCGAGTCCAACCATACACACACAAAAAATCCCCTACAATCTCTGCCACTACAGCATGCCCTGAAGTGCCACATCTACACATTTCTTAAATACTTCTAGGGACGGTGACTCAACCACCTCCCTGGGCAGGCTGTTCCAGTGCCTGACCACTCCGTCAGTAAAGTAATTCTTCCTAATATCTAATCTAAACCTCCCCTGCCGCAACTTCAGACCATTTCCTCTGGTCCTGTCATTATTCACCTGGGAGAAGAGGCCAACACCCACCGCTCTACAACCTCCTTTCAGGTAGCTGTAGAGGGCAATGAGGTCTCCCCTCAGCCTCCTCTTCTCCAAGCTAAACATGCCCAGCTCCCTCAGCCTCTCCTCATATGACCTGGTCTCCAGACCCCTCACCAGCCTGGTAGCTCTCCTCTGGACACGCTCCAGCACTTCAATGTCCCTCTTGTACAGAGGGGCCCAGAACTGAACACAGTACTTGAGGTGAGGCCTCACCAGTGCCGAGTACAGAGGCACCATCATTTCCCTGCTCCTGCTGACCACGCTGTTCTTGATACAAGCCAGAATGTTGTTGGCCTTCTTGGCCACCTGGGCACACTGCTGGCTCATGTTAAACTGGCCGTCCACCAGTACCCCCAGGTGCTTTTCTGCTGGGCAGCTTTCCAGCCACTCTTCCCCAAGCCTGTGGCGTTGCTTGGGGTTGTTGTGACCAAAATGCAGGACCTGGCACTTGGCCTTATTAAACCTCATACAGTTGGCCTTGGACCATCGATCCAGCCTGTCCAGGTCCCTCTGTAGAGCCTTCCTACCCTCAAGCAGATCAACACTCCCACCTAGTTTGGTGTCAGCTGCAAACTTACTGAGGGTGCACTCAATCCCCTTACCCAGATCATTGATAAAGATATTAAACAAAACTGGCCCCGAAACTGAGCCCTGAGGGACACCACTGGTAACCGGCCACCAAGAGAATTTCACCCCATTAATCACAACTCTCTGGGCACAGCCATCCAGACAGTTTTTTACCCAGTAAAGAGTACACTTGTCTATGCCATGATTTGCCAGCTTTTCCAGGAGAATGCGGTGGGGGACAGTGTCAAAGGCCTTACCGAAGTCCAGATAGACAACGTCCACACAGTAGCTGTAATCATACCAAAAGCTTTCAAAGCCCAGAAGCACTATTTTTGTGCACAGGAATGATGCAAACTTAACGTAAAGTTGTACACCATAAATATTTTGAGAGTAAAATATAGTTGTCTAGATATTATCAAAGAAGTGCAGAAACTTTCATTTATATCCAGCACTTGTCAGCACTACGACGAAGATTCATGCCTTATCTTTTCTAAAGCAATATGATGCAGCAACGTGTTTTTCTTAATGACTGTGGTCAGGTAAATCTTGGTCAGAGTTGTGATACCCTGTTTTACCACGCTCCCCATTTCAAATCATTGTTTGCAGTGTAATCAATGGCTTTCATACAATTCACTGGACAATCTTGTGGAAAGTAACAGGACATCCTGCAATGGGTCAACAAATTACACAGTCCTCTGCTGTAACTCACATGGCTACAGTAAATTCAGCCTTTTCAAGCCAGCTGCCTTTTACACAATTGAAAGTTCCTATTAATGCCTAAAAATAAAGCTCAGAAAACGCAAAATTTATAACTACAGCTTTAATTACTGCATTGCTGTGATATTAATTAAATTATTGGCACATTACTTACCATAGCAATTTTTCAATCCAAAGCACTCAGCCTGCAGTTTTAGTTTCAAAAGTTATAAACTTCCTTGCTATTCAGATGAGCTCATTCTTGTTTTAATAGACTTCGGAGGATATTAGTTAAGGACTGGAATTGATTTAGGCACTGAAGAGCGCGATTTTGTCTTTCTTAAGCTATGGCGCTTCCTACGAATGCACCCAAAGCCCCAAACTTTGAAGAATTACATTGTCAAAAAGAAATTAGAATGAAGTCATGATACGTGATGACCTTGCCAAAGGATCCTAAATCAATCAATAAATCAATCTTTGAAAAATAAAATCAGAAATAAAATTTGGCTTGTGAAGAGTGTCTAAAAGTTTAGAGGCAGATGACAGAAAAGCCATCTTTCTTCATTTAAATAAGAGGAGTAGAGTGAAAGACGCACTACCACAATGTGGCATGGGAAATAAAAACAATGTGACCCTTGTAGTAAGTTTCATACTGACATATTCTGAAGAATAATTAGTCTTTTTAATGTTACTTGTATAATGGGTATTACATATCTATTTTATGGAGGGAAATATGAACCAGGGTTGTACATTACTTATCAAAGATCACAAAACAAATAGCAGCAAAAGACACCAGCCACTAAAATGTACTGTGTGTAATATATTGCTCACTAAAAAGGTATAATATCTTTTAAATTGTCCCTGATGTTCCATACATGTACCCATGTACATACATACATGCATACAATATAGCTTTTCTCTTTAAGATCTCTTTTTTTCCAGTGTGATACACGTCCACCACATAAAGTAATTGCCATGAAATGGATAACAGAAAACACCTGCAAGTAGACAGGTTTAGGAGATTGTTTAGGTCATAGATTTAACAACGGGAGAGATTACCAGATTAAAATTTGGATTACTAGATTCAGTTTTTCTCCAAACTTTTTTTAACACATTCTTGACTCATATAAAGCAAACCGATGATATTACTTCAGGCCCCACTGTGCACAAGTCTGCTTTACAAAACCACTCATTATTCCTTTCATTGGAATAATCAGAAAAGTAGGACAATAGACAAAGCAATGAAGCTAATCTTTTGTTTTATGAAGTACAGTAACAGTAATAACTAGCTCTAATGACCGTCCCAAGGAAGCTGGATGTCTGGAAAGGGGGAACACTGCTAGCTGGGCACTTAAATATATCCACTACAGCCTGAAGCAGTGATGAGAGCAGATTCCCTTCCCTTGGCAAAAAAAGTGTTTCTGCTTAAACATCTGCCAGAAGATTTACATTTCCTCTTAGATGGCTGGGTCTGAAAGGAATGAGATTCTGCTCCCCTCAGATGAGCAGAAAGCCCGACTCCTGGGAGAGTACCACACTCCAACTCCTACGTCAGCTTGAAATACAAAATTGTTGGACCGAATTGATGCAGGTTTCCCTATTAAGGATCCCCTGAACAACAAAGGAGTCTGCATACAGTTCTGAACTCCTGTCTGTTTATAAGAACAGCAGTATCTTTTCCATGACCTTTGACAACCCGAGTGAGCTCCAGCTGACTGCTGCCAAGTCGTGACCAGAGCACGCTGAAGCAGGCCTGAAGCAACCGGGAGAGGTAAGTTGTCATGTAAAAATGATCACAGTCCATTTGTCACTGTCTGACACTGTCTGTGGGACTGCCCTTTGATGGAAAAATATTACAATGCTGAAAGATGGAAGAAGCTTCAGAAGTCATGTAAGAAATGCTATGAAGCTGAAGAGATGATGCCTTTTTAAATGAACAACAGAGCCCAGAAATTAGAAGTGGTTGCCTTAGCTTTTAGTGTCATTTTTGGCACTAGAAAAAAAAAAAGAAAAAAAAAGGAAAAAAAAAGCCCTCTGTCCTTGGCTGTTTGGAAATACATCCCAAGAGGGCAAGATCCTCCGAAAGGGAACAGAACACTGTTAGACTGACTGTCAGATTTCAGGAACTGATCCAGGGTTTATGTCACTACCAAATGTCTTGCCAGAAGGACGGAGCTGTTAATCAGCCAACCACCTATGGAAAGAATCAGCGTTGTGTCCCAGTGGGCTGCTAATTACTGCCACTGGCTTTTGTAGGGACTGGTTATACTAATGTTGGGCTGAAAGGGTAGGTGGGTGAAATACGATTGAGCTCTGGCTTGACTTCCTTCTGTAGTTTGCTTCAAAGGCAGTTCTAGCGGCAAAACAGTAAAAAGAAGATGAGGAATGAACCGATGATGTCTAAAATATCTATTGCAAACCCTATCTTTTTATAGGAAATGGATAAACCAGCATTTTGTTCAAACAAAGTCCTGATCCTTTTTTTTTTTTTTAACACCCCCTTAGTATCATGACTAGAGATACAGATGCTCCTACTTTACTCTTTGCTTTGATCAAGGAGTTTTATGTTGTTAGCTGTATGAACAGACTTGTTTTCAATAATCATATTTAATCCTTGCTTCTCAGGCTTCATGGTTTGAATTAACTTGGAGATCTCATCTTTCATATTGTACTTGGAAAACTTAGTGAGAATGCAAATGCCTGAAAATAAATAAATATTGGGGAAACTGGGACGCAAACTTCTGGAACTTGACAATTCAGCAATTTAAAAAGACACTTCTTAACATATAATTTTGTATTTCCTGTGTCCTAAATATATGCTCCCTGAGGGAGGGGTGATATTTTTGTACTAACACCAGTACAGTGATCTTAAATGAAGCCTTTACATGCTAATTCAAAACAACAGTTCATAATAATAATCTTCATGTAACAATGCCTCTATGATTTAAGCACATGTTCTTCAATGGGATTCAACTTCTGTGAGACAAATCCACCACAGACACATGCTCTAGCAACAAATTTGATTAATTTACATAGAGGACCATTTACATTTGACGGAATTCCTAAACTACAGCTGTGTTGTTTCCTAGGATAAGAAATAGAATGTCAAAACTTCTAGTGGGTTCAGGAACTTATTCACTTATTCACTTATATGGAAGTGCAATACCAGCTAAAGAATTACAGGTGACATTTTTATGCAGATGTAGATGGCTTGGCTGCTGTTCAGGAGACATAATTTTGAGAGTGCTTGAGTTGGAAACTGGACTTGTGATGTTCTCTACCAAAACTCAAGTTGCAATATAAGTAAGTACTAAGCAAAGCAATAAACTGATTAAAGGAATAACGTACTTACTGGCATTATGTTATTATTAGCTTTGGCAACTGTCAAATACTGGCCGAATATAAAAATGATTCCGATTCAAACCCATTGCTTTTGACCTTGTAATAAATAAAAGCCTTCCAAAAACCAAGCTAGACTAAAATATTAAATCCCGGCTCCAAAGGAGAAAGACGACTAATAACAAAGTGATTCTATAAGCACAAATCTCCCTGAAATCCTTGGCTGAAAATGTAGAATGTGAACAATACCCTGGCTCATGACTGTGGAAAAAACTATTCTGCATTTAAAATGTTTGTCATCAATGTAATCCCATCTTTAATTATAACTAATGTAAGGGGCTTTTATGTGCTGGAATGGTAACACGTTGCCAAGAGTTCAGCTTTTAGGAAGGCACACATTTCCTAACTACAGTGGAGATTGATCTTAAAATGGAGCAAACAATTATGTATAAAGCTGTCAGAGATACAATGAACTGAAGACATTACAGTAGCAATAACTTGGAGTACTCACGGTCAGGTAATATTCTATGAGTGACTTTTGGAAAGATATGAGTTTTTTTCCTCTTAATGATTTTTTTCCCAACTTGGGCCAAAATCCATTAAAAATATCGGTTAGATTTGTAGATTTGCCATTTAATTTGGCAGTAACTTTACTGCCAAAAGGTGCACTTTAATCTTATCTTAACCAGTTGACACTGATGTGTTAGCACTTGCTACTCTTCCCTTGTCAATTCAGCATCCAAGCTGCTTGACCAGTTGCTAAAAGAGACTGGCCAGCATTATGGTATGACCTCGTAGAATCAAAATGCAGCTGACATGAGGCCCAGGCACTAAAAATGATTTGAGATCCACAGGTCCAGCTATTTGCCACTGTCTGCCTCCATATTTTCTCACCCTTGATAACAGCTATGCACCTGGATTATTCCACGGCTGTGCAGAGATTCACTTTGAAGTCCTGTCATCAGCAATAACCAGTGAGGTACATTTGCTCCCATGATATGCAATGCAATTGTGACTGCACAGGCACAGACCTCTCCATTTGGTCTAGGGCTGTGTCTGCTCCCACTAAGCGTGGCAGTGTGCATCAGCTGAAGTTGATGCTCAACTTCAACAGGGTCCCTGTGGTTGGGCTGCAGCATAAGAATACCTGAAAATCCAGACTTTGCCTTATTACAGTCCCAGATATAGACCATTGTGCAAGTAAACTGTGTATACTTAGGCAGTGGTTAGGGAAGATTCCTGTGCTGTATGATGTTGCTATATCTAGCTAAAAAGACCAAGTGACCGTGAATTTTAAAGTCATTGCTGGTGTTGGAGTGAATTTTGCTGTTTTATACAGCTGTGACAGGAAATATTACAATAAATGAGAAATGAAGAATATTTCTTCATAGACGTCTTACCTCTTAAATCATAGGTCATCAGAGAACTGAAATATTAGAAAAAGTCCACGCAGCATCATGTAACTTAGAATGGCAAAAGAGCACTCTGACACATTACTCTTGTTTGTATGTATAGCTAAACTGTGTAATTGTAGTATGATGTAACCACTACCTGAGTTTAATCAATTTTAGCACAAATAACAGTGAACAAGCAGTGACATGGGCTGTAAGATATACTTGTCTAAAGCAGCAGCCAGAGAAAAATGCTTGAAGTAATCTGCATAAACAGCTTTTACTGACAATCTGGATGTTACTGTGCTGAAACCTACATAGTTGCAACTGCATCTGCTATCCATGTCATCTCACACAGAAACATAGTCACCTGATTCTTGATTTTGTGTTTATATAAACTTCATGGAACAGCATAATTTATCTCACCCAACTTTATCTGTCTACAGTGTGGGTATTTACTTGAAGGAATTCTTTTAACCTCTTTTATATCCATTCCAGTTTTCATAGATTTCTACCACAAGACAGTATGAATGA
This sequence comes from Larus michahellis, assembly GCF_964199755.1. Taxonomy (NCBI): domain Eukaryota; kingdom Metazoa; phylum Chordata; class Aves; order Charadriiformes; family Laridae; genus Larus; species Larus michahellis. The sequence goes on along the minus strand of NC_133898.1, from coordinate 44,906,763 downwards.
GCTTCTTGTCTTTTGTTTGGGTAGAGAGGGAGGCTAAAAACTGGCTTAGATTAGATACCTAACTAAAGTTAGGAGAAATTAGTAGCATTTGGTAGACTAAATCTGTTATTTGCTCATGTAGATGTCTCTGAGGTTAAATATGACCTTTTTTTTTTTTTTTTTACAGCACTGGGATACCACATGGCAATGGTAACTTCATAAAGCACACAATTAAACCTCAACTGAACCTCAAACCATTCCACTTCAAGCAATTATTCTCATTAAAACAAACCCATCAGTCAAAGCTAAAAGACTTTAGAAAATGCAGCATCTTCCTCTATTATCCTTTGGACATCAGAATACTCGGCAGAAGTATGAATTGCCATCTTCATGCTGCATTTGGGGAAAATGAGCAAAACAGAGCTTCACAGAAAACTCACAAAAAACGGTCCCCGATTTAAACAGACTGGTCTTTACTTGAGCACATAAGACTAAATGAGCAAGCCTTTAGAAAATACAGCAGGAGACATTAATTTCATTGATAGAAACTTGCAAAGTATTTTTATAAATATGAATAAATTAGCATACATGTAACTAAGTACTAATACACATAAGGTTTATATGCCCTTCCTATAAACGTTAATGTATACTTCCCACAGAATTCTCAGGATTGCTTTAGAAACATTACAAAAGGTGTAGAATAAAAGCTACAATGGAAATGACTTGACTTATAGTTTTACTGTAAATTGCGTGCATCTCAGGAGTGATTCCTGTGCTTTCCCAGGTCCCTAGTATGTGCTCAGCAGCTAGCATGCGGACTCAGCAAGACTGGAACTTGGGGATTACAAGAAGCTACAATCTCTATAAGAGTTTCTTAGAAAAAGGATTCTAGCTTTTTTGATGAGATGACTACAACTGAAAAAAAACCCCCAACACCCAAGAACTTACTTGAAGGCCTAAAGCCAAACTGGAATTTGCAATTTTACCTATAACAAAGATTTATGAGATGGATCGCTGTTGACTAAAGCATGGTATTTACAAAGCAATGTTGTAATCTGGGAATTTACTGTTAGCTGACTATATTTGTCGAATCACAGTGTTGAATCTGCCACCCTTGATGACCCAAAGTTGCAGCAGTTGCCTACACTGTTGACAAAGACTTCACCTTTTAAAACTTTCCCAAGATGTCTTGGAAATTTGTCTCAGTATCAGGGGTATTTCAGCAGCGATATTATTGAATAATTTTGCCAACTGATGACATTTAAGCATCTAAATCCAGCCATTCTGTAATTTTAAACCCCCAGAATTTCCAAAAATATTATCTCCATTGTAGCTGCAGTGTTACTTGCCTCTCAATTTACAGACAGTGTCAGAGATCAATGGAAAAAAATTAAATCTATGTTTCCAAGTTAGTCATGTAAACAGTTGTATTTATAAAATCTCTGTCACAGAGAAATGAAATACAGTACTATGAGGACTGCTGCAGATTACATTTAATCATCCTAGACTGAAGCTGAGGATAAAAATGTCTTCTTCATAGACATCAACAGACAAAGTTGACATGAGGTTCCTACCCCTTCACAGACCTCTTTATATGGTAACAATGAAGAAACTACAGAATTTCAGAATGCAGTCATAAAGAGCTTTCCAAACATTTTGCAATCTCATCCCCACAGGGAATTTTGACAATGGGCAAAAAAGATCTACAGAAGATGAACTCAAAACACAATTAAAAATTCCAAAGAGAAAAAATCATTAATTATTTTTAACCTATGTATGAGACTATTGTTTTCATCAATATATGCACATATAATTACACTGCAATATTTTTTGATGTTGTATGTTGACTCTTACAGTGAAGTGTACTCCAGCCTGTGGATCTTGTTTCTTAAAACATTCCACATGCTGAATGGTCTTTACACCACTTGTCTACCCTTTCAAAAACTGTTAATCCATCCTTAAAGACTCTCTAGCTTGCTTATTTTTCTTAATTGTCGCTGCATCTGTGGCGATACCATTCCCCAAAACTAATCTAAGATTTCATGGCACTTGAGTTAGCATCTTTAAAAGCAAGACAAAAAGAGGTCCTTCCACTGCCTCCCAGTAGCATTGCAGCTATCTTTATCAGGCACAGAACGCCAACAACTTTTGCACATGGACAGGAAGTAATTTAGCATTATGTCATAAGCCTGAAACTTTTCTGTGTTCCCTTTTTGAACTGCTTCCTGACAAATCAAAGAATACATTTTGTATGCAATGGGTGTACTTTGGCTTGAACAAAATGACACACACACAACTGTCCTACTCAACACAGAGTTTAAACTTTGGTGTGTGTTTTTTTTATTTTTTTGCTGTACAGCAATTATTTCATGAATTGTATCATGCTCCTTGGAATCACATTTTCATCATACCTTTCTACCGTTTCTAATATACCGGGAAGACGTTTAGCTATGGCAAGTGACTCACCCAAAACAGGCATTTGTGAAAATACGAACAAGTGTACATATAACTAGAGAGACAAAGTGCGTAAACTGCTATGAAGCCAGCCTCGTTTTGCATATTCCTTTTGATCTCTCAGCAGGCTTGGAGCCAAAATTATTCTGGCCAGGCAGTATAAATATGAAGCAACCCAGAATATAAATTAAACCAGGCTAGGCTGAAGCCTAGTAAAAGGTTACACTGAACAAAATTTTATCTACTGCAACTACTGACCTGCTACTCCAAGAACTTGTGAAAGAGAACGTTTTTATGTTCTCTGTAGTTTTTAGTACAGTCAGTCATCCAAGGAGGTTCACCACTCTAACAACCGCTGATGAATATGTCTGGTAGTTCTTGAAAATTATTGATGCAGGTGTTTGTAGGAATTAATTTAACATTATTATGGGGATAACCACAGCCTTCCTGTGGCATCAGACAAGTAGCTTTAGTTAAAGTTCCAAGATAATTCTTTCAAATAGAAAAAAAAATCCTTTCCTTTCTGCTTAAAGTCACGTTAACTCTCATGTTCAGAGGTCCTTGAATCTCAAAATGATCTAAACCACATCTTGGAACTGAAAGTGGTTCCTAGCTTTATGAACAATGCATGTTTTAGCAAGAAATTATTCTTATCATGTTGTCAACATTTCCTGCTTTTCTTTCCTTCACGGTTGTCTTTCATAGCAACATAAACAGCACTGAGGGCAGAGGTCATTTTCTTCTCTATTCTGGCCATTCAATTAGTAGCAAAAAGAGAAGTATTACGTAAAGGAAGGGAAGCTGCTGACAAGCCTTGGAAAATTCTGTTTCATTGGCAAGGAATTTCTTCACTCAACCTACCTTTTCTTGATTCTGGCACAGAAGACAGTCACATTCAAAGCAATACTGGCGCATCAGTTGCTTTTGGCGTTCGCTGGTGGGCATCAGTGATTCAATATAGCTGACGGTGAGCTGTGTGCAGCACATACAAAACCAGAGTTGGCATATTTAAAAAAAACCTCCTTATTCAGTGTATGTATAGTTAAGGTAACATTTCTGGATGCAACATTTTTACAGCATAAAATAAAATTTTATCTTAACAAATTATTTCCTAGAAGAAATTGTCAACTTTTTCAAAGGGCAAGAAAAAAGGCCAAAAATAGTTTCCACAGAGGAACACTTTTTGACATTGCCAGCTGAATATTGTTTGAAACTATTAATCGCCCCCTCCCCCTCAAATTATCACTATTTCAACTTTTCATCCTAATTCTGAAGAAAAGAAAAAAAGAGAGAAGAAAGAGGGAGAAAGAGAGGGGGGAAAGAAGTTCAGTATCTGAATTCCATGTGCATGAAATCTCATTTTCTGTCTAGCTCCAAAGCCTGTGTATTTAGCTCTGGAGTTATACAACATCCAACTGTCTCCAAAAATTTTGTCTCAGGGAAGCCTCTACTTTCTTGCAAATATATGTTTGAGCCTGAGGAAAGCTCCTCTTATGTCACACCTATCTCCAGTATGTCTGTGGTGTTTTCTTTGTGACCAAGGAAGCACAAAAGCATTGCAGTCAAAGTTGTTGAAACTATTGACAAGAAAATCCATTAAAATGATAAAAGAAGATGCTTATATTTGTGCCATTTTCAACTCTTCATGCTGTACAGAGTGAATTCCAAAGTCTGTAGTTTGTTCACTTTGACGCCTGCCAGAAGGAATTTTACAGGGCTAACCATTTGTAGAGTTCTTCAAATGTTTAAAGTGCACAGGCACAAACTAATGATACGGGAAATAATACAACAAAATAACAGCCCAGCTCAGACCAGCATTCAGTCATACATGCTATTGAGTGATTACGCTATACGGCCAACACACTCTGAAACACTCCAGAGAGTCCACAACTAAAAAAATCAGGTCACATTATTTCATCCTGAGCCTAGACACTTCAACTAATTGGGAGAATTTTCACATGGTTCTCAGTTAAATCATGAGACTCCACTCAAAGAAATTACAGGAAAACCTGACCAATTTGTAGTAATGACTATGAAATCCATTGTCAGAACCTGCATTTTGCAAATTAGGGAGCATTCTAATTAAACAAGCAATTAACAAGGAAGTAAAACAATGCATGCTTTTTTTTTAATTTATTATTACAGTGTAATTTGATTACATATTGAAGGAGAACTATATTAAAAAAAGATTACTGAGATGGCAAAGTCAAGCATTTAAAATGATCATAAGCCGAAAGCCTGCAGAAAAAATAAATATGGTCTCCTAATTGAAGATTAATAGTATAATTAATGAAAAGAGACAAATTAAAGTTCCACAGATAACCAAAATTTAGAAAGTGTGAGAACTTTGTTAGGTTTTGCATTCTATATAGTGGTGTTCTGTCCCAGCTTGTGCGTGTCTGAGACAAGAGGGGATTAGTTTCACCACTGTTGGTTTGGAGAAGAACAGTCTGTACTACACTTACACAGGAGCTGTAGCCTTCCATCTGAGCTTTCTGCAGTGAATGGATGGAAATTGTTTTGCCTGTTTCTTTTCTGCTCTTTTCTCCCTGTTTCTTCTGTTGCCTGTTTCTTCTTCTGCTCCATTCTCTCCAATCTGTCCCTCTTCTCATTCTCTCTTCTCCGCCCCTGGACATGAGTATCATTTTCCAGTCTCATTCTCCACACTTGGTTATCTAAACCTGGTTTCCAGCCCTCAGTTCTAGCTCCTTACATAGCCATTCTTGGTACAATGGGCCAATTCCTTCACCCTGCCAGTCCCAGATCTGCCCTTCTGCCTCCCCTGCATGCCTCATCTTACACCTTTTCCCCATAGTTGATCACCAACACTCTTACTCTCCCAAATTAACAGTCCTTGTTGCCCTGCTCTGGTTTCTCAATCATCTTCAGTGACCCCACCAACTTTGTCCTCATTTCTTTCCCCAGCTAGTCCTACTCAGCATCCTCCCTGGTGTGATAAGAAAGATCTGTCTCCCTTCCTTCCCACAAATCAGTTTCCAGTCAAGCTGTAGTCCTAACTCATCCTTCAGCCATTCCAAGCCCAATTTTCCTCTCCCATCTCAAGCCTCTTGTCTCCTTCCAACTCACAAGTGTTTTCTGTCAAAACCATTCCACACACTGGCTTGTTCCCTGTCTCTTATCCTCTGCATAAACATCACTGGTTCTGACCGTGTCCTACTGGGCTTTAGGTTCAGGTGGCATCCATCAGTAAAAGAGATTTAGCAAGTTCAGGCACAGTGCAAGACTGTAGGAATCTTCTGGGACAAAATCATTAATGTGAGATTATTCTATTGTTTGCCAAAATACTTAAGACAATGGTTTAACCCCTATCATTATTGTTGAACTCATCATTAGGCAGAGTTCAGTTATATGACTGCAAAACAAACCCATTGCCAACATCGAACATGCTTTATCTATCTTCAGCTTACAGGCTTCATCCCTTTCTCTCATCATTTTTGGCCTTTTTAAAATTTCATTCATGCTGCAGAAACCTTGGAAGTAGAAACAAGTTTGAAACCAGTAATTTCTTTTTCAGAGGTTACCAAACACTTGTGGATATGAACAGTAAGGTAATAACGTGCTCTGCTTTAGAGCATATGACTGGGCAGAAGGAGGAGGACAAGAGTTTTTGTCACATTAATATCTCCTTTTAATGTTTTAACAACTTAGGGTTTTGCTTGCTGTCAGAGGTCCAAGTCCAAATTCCCGCTCCTGCCCGCAGAAATCCATAAGTGAAAAAATGTTTGTAGCTGGCAGACTGAGTGGGAAAATGTAATTAGAATCTTTAGAAATACGACCAACCTAACGGTGACTAAGTCTACACTAATAATTTAATCGTTTAAACATAAAAATTCTGTATTCAAGCCTCTCTCCTACACTTGTTTTAATTTTGGATCCTTTCATTAGATGCAAGGCTCATTTAACTTGTACATATTTAGGAAATATGCCCATTTATCAATGGTTGTCTTAATGGTATGTGCATGTGGGATGTATGGTATTAATTAAAACATTATTTCAGCTGACCAAGGCTTGTCTCTTTATTGCATCGCTTATAAAGAATGCAGTAAATCTTTTCCCCCAAACTGGAGAATATATATTAAATAACATTTATGAAGGCAGGGAATTATTTAACAGCCATGAGACTTATTGACTATCAAGACTTTCTCCTTAAAAATGCAGCACTGTCTGAGCCCTGCTTCTCGCTCTGACACAGAAATTCTTTAACTATGGGTATGGTGCTTAGTTTCTCATGTTCCTCATCTGCCAAACAATGTGGACACAATTTTCCAGTACTGACATGCTGCAGTGGACTTAATTTATGCTTTTTGCAACAGGCTATAAGCTACAAAATTTCTAGACAGAGGTTTCTGTAGAAATTCGTGATCAATTATTTTAATGCAAACAGCAGCGGAAAAAAGCGAGTCTTCTTGTTTTTGCAATCATTAGTCTCAGGGTCTTAGGAAGGGTTGTGTACAAAAATCTGTTCCTGATACAGAGTTATATAAGTGGTGAACAGTCAGTGCTTTTTCTGTTTTGGCATATATTATCAAAATGCCTTCTAACTCAAGGAAAGATTTCATTTTAAAACATGTAATGCAACAGAATATAATATGTCAAACACACAGACATAAAACTTCTCCTCACAGAACTGTAACAACAGAAATATTACATATCTTGGTTGAAATCTATCACGAACATAGATTTCATTGCTGGTTGTCTGAAATTATGATTTGCATTTAGTATTAATTTTAAAAATTAGTTGCTCTGTAAAAGTATGGTTTGTTATGTGACTTTCTGCAGAAAGATAAATTTGCTCTAACTGAACTCTGAAGCTGATGAGATGCCATGCACCCATTTTTGGAGCAGAATTGGACCTCAGCTAATACATGCTGTCTCTCGGCAGGATTAATTGATTTGAGCTATGCACTGATATACAACTTCTGATTGGAGAATAGGCAAAATGAACTCACGTCTGGCTGCAAAACACCAGGTAATTAACAAAAAGTCAATTGAAATTATAACACACATCTTAATGCTGTTTAAAGTGGCTGCAAAGGGTAGGGAAATGACGAAGACCTCTTCAGAGCAAGCTGCTTGTCTTTTTGAGAAAGTAAATTTGCTGATAGGCTGCCTTATCACTAAAGGAGCCCTGGTGATCCCTAGGTGAATAATTTTTGCTTTCTTATAATCCTTTTGCATTCTTACCTTTCTTTGCAATACCTACATTTCATTTTTGCAAGGAAGAAAGTGCAAGAAAAGGAAATCTTTGTATCCTGTCAAAGTAACATCACCTAAAGTTACAAAAGCTGTGATAGTCAGCACTACAACTCATATTATCTTGAGGAGCAAAATGGTGATATAATTAGTTTTGAGCTGCTGGAAGCAAGTTTCAGAAAATCCTGTAGTCTTTTAAGTAGGGACATATAGAATAAAATGCCCACAAAAATCTATTCTTTCTTTCTTCCTATTAGATTCAATTATGCTCAAAAAACTGGTAGAGAGTAGAGTCTGCAGAGCGCTAAGAGACCCTTGAGACACTTTCTAGCCACCTCCACTCCCAGTCTATGCATGGACATCAATAGTTGCTTCCAAACCTTGTCTTCCTTCCAATTCTTTTGTCCTCTCCTCTTCTCCCTATCTGTTCCATTCCCTTTATACCAGTTGCAGGACAGAGAACACTTAAATTTAGTGGTGATGATTACCAGATGGTTAAGCGCTAGACTTTGGGGTATTAGGATAGACTCATACGTCCTTATATGAATGAGTAAGGATGGGGAAGAAAAAAAAGAAAGGCTACCAGGCTGGAAGGAAGTTTCCTATCAGAATGTATCAGGTTTGTGTGGCAAGGTTGTGGTAGCAGGGGGCACCTACAGGGGTGGCTTCTGTGAGAAGCTGCTAGAAGCTTTCCCTATATACGGTGGAGCCAATGTCAGCCGGCTCCAAGACAGACCCACCGCTGGCAAAGGCTACCCATCAGCAACGGTGGTAGCGTTTCTGGGATGACATATGTAAGAAGGGGAAAAGAAGTTGCTGTGCATGGAGGTTAATGGCAGAGCAGATATCCACCTGCAGCCCGTGGAGGAACAGGCAAGCACAGCAGGTGAATGCACCCAAAGGAGGCTGTGACCCCATGGTAAGCCTGCGCTAGAGCAGGCTCCTGGCAGGACCTGTGGAAAGAGGAGCCCATGCTGGAGCAGGTTTGCTGGCAGGACTTGTGACCCTGTGGGGGACCCACGCTGGAGCAGTCTGCTCCTGAAGGACTGCACCCCATGGAAAGGACCCATGTTGGATCAGTTTGTGAAGAACTGCTGCCCGTGGGAAGAACTCATTTGTTGGGGACTGTCTGCCATGGGAGGAACCCCACGCTGAAGCAGGGGAAGAGTGTGAGGAGTCCTCCCCCTGAGGAGTAATAAATGGCAGAAACAATGTGTGATGAACTGAGTGCAGCCCCGATTCCCCATCCCCCTGCACCACCGTGGGGAGAAGGAGGTAGAGAAATCCAGAGTGAAGTTAAGCCCGGGAGGAAGGGAGGGGTAGGGGGAAGGTGTTTTAAGATTTAGTTTTCATTTTGTCATTACCCTACTCTGTTTCGATTGGTGATAAATTAAGCCGATTTCCCCAAGTTGAGTCTGTTTTGCCCGTGATAGTAACTGATGAATGATCTCTCCCTGTTCTTATCTCAACCCATGAGCCTCTCATCATATTTTCTCTCCCCTGTCCAGTTGAGGAGGGGAGCGATAGAGCAGATTTGGTGGGCATCTGGTGTCCAGCCCGGCTCAACCCACCACACAGAGCCAAATTTTCACTTTAAAAATTCTACATTTAAAGAGGGTTATAAATGTTATTTAAACAGACAAATAAGTTATATAATGACAGAAATGGAAGCTTTTATTTTGAACATCAACTAAAGCATTCACTGTCCAAAGCCAATGGGAACACAGTGTGTTTTTGTTTAAAATGGTAATTTTCTGCCCTCAAAGAGCATGCAATTCCATAGAACCACATTAGTATAAAACCCAAATAATATACCTAAAGCTGAACTTTTGATTTCCGAAGCAAAATTTAAGGACCAGACACTTCTCCATCTTGCCATCTCTCAGCATTTTATTATGATTCCTGCAATACACTTTGTTTTCTTAAAGCTTCAACTTGGGAAACCATGCAATTATACATGAATGAATCCCTTCTTTCAGTGCCTACAAAAATGTAACATTCATGACTCGTGATTCCTTAGTACTTCAGGACAGGCAACACTGTCTTTGCTACAAAAAAGGCCTAGGTGGCTAGAATTTTTGCATACGATTTTAGGAGTGATTAGTTTTCCAAATATACAGCACTATAAAATTTAGCACTTTCATTCTATAAAGATTTAGGCAAACATTTTCTGTCCTAATTTCCTACTGCCTGAGATACATTTTGGCTTTAGGATTTGAACAAATTTCAAAGCCCAAACCAAAACTGAATTAAAAAACACTAAATGCCACACGCCTTCCTGTCAAAAACACGCAGAGCCAAAAAATCTGCCTAGATACAAGACTAAAACAAATTCTATCAGGACATTAAAACTTTTTGAGGTTCTCATAATCTTACATGTTTTTCATCACTGACTTGATAATTACTGTGTATTGCATGAGAACTCTAAAGTGTGGTTTGGGGCACAAATGTTATTCCTGAATAAATCTGCATCACACTACAGCAGCTACATCCAATGTAATAATATCTCTTTGTCTGATTTAGAACCCTAATCAAGTCTACTGCTGCCTCCCTCTTTATATAATTGTGAGATGAGCACAGCTGCCAGTCACCTGAACTACCTGTGTCTCTGTAATCACTCCCTGTGATAATAGGTGGTCAACAACTCCTGAACATGAGTAAACTGTTGTAGAGTCCTTTGGCAGAAAGCACTACAAATGTGCAAAAATATTTTTACTTCTCACTGGCCTAGTGAATACATTATATTGCAGTGGCTGATATTTTCCTGGCATGGGTCCAGAAGCCCTATCAAGTTTCCTGCTGTATGGATAGTAAAGCCAAAGTCATCTTCTACTAATCTGAGCTTGACTTGCTACTTAGCTTCTCATTTCTAATAAATCTTAGTGCTTATTTACTTTCTATTAATTATTACACAGGGGCTCTCATTCTGACTACATCTAGTGTAAGTTTGAACTGGATAAGACAAGTTTTCTACTGCTTATAATTATTGGAGTTTTCTTGTTGCCTCATGACTTGAAACAATGTTCATCTTACCACCTCAGAGCACTTGACTGATTCGAAAACGCAATCAGATTCCTCCCTAACATGCATTTTCTCTCCCATTAGCTCAGATTATGACCTCAGTAATGTAAGCAGAAACTCAGCTCACAACAGGTAATGTATTTTCATGTACATAGGTGTGTAAATTCAATACATGGCTATTAAGAAAACTGAGCTCACCCTGCTGCAGGCAAGCAGTAAGGCAATGTAGAAAGAAGTTATACCAAAGCTACCATGCAGAACAAAAAATGAAAAGCGGTAGCAGTTGTGTAAGAGGAAAAGTAATTGGGTGTTGAAAATAATATTAAACTGCTGACTTGTACATACCCTCGTAATAATTTTCTTTTCCTTCCTCTTCCCATAACAGATCTAAACTAATACTCACTTTGTGTCTTGACTTTCTCACTTATACCCATTTTCTCCCTTAGACAAATCCTTATTTAAAGAAGCACATACCTCAGACTGAAACCTTTATTTCCAGTTAAGAGGGCACCTGCTTCAATGCAGCACATACATATGTATATATATAAAAGCTTACATGTTCCTTAAAGCAAGTTTTCCTTTCAGTACCAAAACCAGAAGCAATAGTTCCAACAAAGAAACCCGATACTGAGCGTTTTGGAAAATTCAGACTATTTTACTGCCTCCTTGGAGGCAAAGTCTTTTAGAAAATATAACATGCCCACATTAGGTGCAGTCATCTTAAAGCCCATATTCACACAACTGCCGAAGTCACTCAAACAAACTGGTCCTAGCTGCCCTGCTTTATAACTTATATTTATTTCCTGATTGCCTTACGAATGACTTGTAACTTACACCATACTTGTTTCACCACTGATTTTAACCTAGAGACTTTTGTGGGTTACAGACCACTAACATTAAGTCTAACATTTGGGTCACAGCTTCACAGCCATAGCACAGTCTGCATGGTGGTCATGCCTGCAAGGGAATTCTACTTCACTTCTCACTCCAGAACTACCCAGGGCCACTCAAGGCCTGTAAAAGCTGCTTTTTACAAAGAATCGCTTTACGAAATTTATCTGGAAAAATATATGCACAGACATAAAAATAAGATAGCTTCAGAATTTAGAATTCTAATAATTAACCCAAATGTATCCTGGGAAGACATTAAAATCTACTGCATTTTTAAATAAATAACTGATCTTGGTGAATTGGGAAGCCAAGAGAAAAGTTACAGTATATGGATGAAATGTATAATTTGGCTTGAACAAGAATGCCAGCCAGAATTATGTCTATACTTAGTAGCTCCACAAAAGTATATGGCATCCTAAAAGATTTCTCTTGACAAAAAAGTAAGTATGCAAAAGTATTTCTGTTGGTTCTCCACAATATTTTGGCTAAAAAAATATTTTTTCATTTACTTGTTTTGATAGACTACTATCTTAGAGAAAGGATACATTAAAAAAGAAACACCTGATAGGGAGGAAAAAAGATAATACTTCTAAATTACTATACATATGCCCTTGATCTTCCCAGAGTCTGAATTACAGGCGTGAACTGTATTTACATTAAGTCATGATTTTGAAATGACCAACAGCTAAGACTACACAGGTCATTGGTGTGTGTAAAGATACATATATACACACGTCTTTGCAGCATGAAGCTGCATGCTATGAAGCAAATTCAATATTGTATTGCTACAAAAGACATTTACTTTTAAATGCTTACTCAGCCACAAATTATTATTTTCAAAGTAATACAAACGCTGTCATAAAAACAAAGCTGAGAATACCTTAGATCAAATCAGAAATCTCTTGAAAGGCATATTTTGAAGTCTTTTCTCGTGAAATGGACAAGAAAACAAACCTTGTCTTGCTACTTTCACTGCCAATGAAAGGTTTACTACAACAGTCTGGGTGCAGCCTGACAAATGCTTATTGTTGCAATGACTTAGTGAACACTGCATTCCACCCAGAAATATTGTAAGTGTTTCCATCAGGGTAAAGACGTTCAAATACAAACAAAATGAAGTGCCTAGAGGAGGAAAGAGGGAACAAGAATTTATCAAGACTGCTAGTGATTTATGAGAAGTAATGATTATGGGGCCCAGGCAGTGTGAAGAGATGATTCTATTTATCATTTTCCCCCTGATAGCTATGTGCTAGAAAGTGGCATCAATATATCATCAAAATATTAAGCTGGTGGCCCTGCAGTCTGGAATTTATTTAGGGAGATGTCATTGTTGCAGGTGTCTGTGATGGAAAGGAGGACAAGTTAATTACCTCTTCACCAATCTGTATCTCTCGGACAGAGTGAAGTAAAAGCTGGTATCCTTCAAAAACGATCACACAGTTTGGGTCACAGCTGTGGTTCAGTAGAGACATGCTGTAAGGGGTGGTAGAGGGGGAGAAAGAGAGAGAGAAAGAACTTTACAGAGGAGCCTCCACTGACATTCTCCTTTAATAATTTAAAAGTAGCTAACATGATTACATCTGAAGTATCAAGCAATTAAGTTATGAAACAAATAAAATCCCTGGTAAATCAGCTGCTCTTGGTTAGGGGAGGAAAATTAATGCTTAGAAGATTTATATTCATTGCTAATAGGAGTCATGCCCGGATCTCTTCACGTGTTTCTGCCTTCTGTGCACTCAGGGCGGGGGGAGTTAATGGCCTCCGAGCAACTCTCCAAGAGGCCTGACTCAGGGGAGAGGGCAGAGCAGGCAAGTGGGGAACAAGGCAACCCGGACAGTTATGAGCAAAAGGTTAGTAGCTTGGGAACGTGTTTTATTTCTGCTGCTTCTGTTCAGATTCAGGGCCGTCACCTTATCAGTTACCCTGACCGTCAATGGAACCGCAGCTTAAGGGACGAGCAATCAACCTGTATTTCACATCAGGTAGAAAATGGGGTATACTATGTCCCAAAACCAAAGTACTTGGTGTATAGAGTTGAAAGAAGAGATACAGCCATTGCCTCTGATTTGCGTGTGTTTTGGTTTAGCCTCTGTTCTTGTGGCATGTGACAGCTAAAGCAGCACAGCTCATTGGAAAGCTGCTGCCACCCCCAAGAGTAAAACACACTGGTGGATCTCCTGACACAGACAACATGCCCTTCCCTTTTTTTTTTGAAGAAGACTGTTAAGAACAACATCAACAACATCCACTATACACTTTGAGTCCCATGTTTCATTAGCTGAGAAACAACTGACTTTGCCAGGCCAACATCAGTCCCGTAGCAGACGTCGGGCTGATGGTTCTTCCCCTATGGGAATGACCCATTGAAAGAACAATTCTGGCATCATGAAGCTGGAAGAAGAATTTTTTGTTTATTCAGCCCCTGGCTGCCTATAGCTGCTTTCCTTGTCTGCTTGATTCAGCAATTCAAAATCCCAACTGTTGTTGGCAAAATACAGGATGTTGCCGAGGGTCAGAGTCCTGCACCAAATTCTTAAAGAAGCTATCAACAGGAGCCTGACTCTTTTGATATCCCTTCTGGGCTCATCTCCACGTGACCCCAGTAACGTACACTGGGAGAGAGCATCCATTTCACTTCTTGTGAGATCACTGGGCCTTCTCCCAAAGCTGCTGGCAAGGTGGTGCAGAGAAGGACCAGAGGATTTTATCTATTTTAAAATATATTAGGATGCCGAAGCTATCAAGCCATGTGGCAATATACAACCTCTTAACAAGACTAAACAAAGCATTTTTAATCAAATTTTATCTTATGAAAACACTAGTGGGCTTGATGACAAATTCACCTGGAAGCATATGAATTCATCTGAAAGGGCATTTGCCTAGGATTCAGGAACCACAGATTGAAGTTCACAATTTTCCCGGCTCAGAGTGATTCTTTACAGCAAAACTCAAACTGCTCTGAACTGACTTGGGAAAAAGTCTCTTGCCTCTCCTGGCAGTGCACTATCGCAGAACATAGATAGCCACTTTCTTCACAGTCAGGGGCTTTTTTAAACCAAAAGAAACATTTCACTAATAATAATGCTCAAAATTAATGTTCCATTTTTTCCAAGTATGTGAAAGGATTTGTTTCCATTCCACTATGAAATTAAATGACTGTTCTGCACTTTTCATAACACTAATTCCCACGTCCTCCTAACCGCCTTTCCCTTATCTTTACCACAAGGCAGGCCTCAAGGTATTACGTATCCTTAGTCAAATCTTACACATGTGACATTAGTAGAAAAAAAAACAACAGTGACAGGCCCACTGAGGTATTGACAACATAGTTCAACAGTGCATTAACAAAAATTTGAGATGGTAAAAGATAATTTTAAACCATACATACTAATTTTCCACATTAATAATTACAGGTAACTAATTCTATGAAGGCAAAAACCTTCCCTGGTACGTACTTCTTACCTAATACAAATAAGAAACAATAATAAGAAATTAAAACATTAACATCCATCTCTCAGGGGACTTATCTTTTCACTTTACTGGTTTCTTAGTTATGGTAATTTACTAATAAACGTGTTCAATCTTTTTCTTTTAATTGCCAGTTCAGAAGGCTCTCGGCTGCAAAATATCTGTATTCTAAACTAAAGCTGAACAGGTTTCCTTTTAATAGTCCCAGTCAGACATTTTTTATGTCAGCATTTATTCCTACTTAGAAAAGACTACCACCTCCATAAAAATAAAATATAAAGACGTATCTTATTTAAACTGTTTTACCTCTGTAATCAGGACTATTAAGAACGTTTTCAACTTGACCATATTTTTTATTCTCCTTTAATTTATTTGCATTTCCCAGTTTCTTGTTTAGACGTGTTACCTGTTACTTTGATGGCTTTTGCCGCTACCTAGGAAAAAAGGAAAAAAACAAAACAAAACTAACATAGACTTTCCCTGTGAATGAAACAGTGTCCACAGTACCTGGGATACAGGCCAACACCAACATCCTGCATCTCTCCATTACTGATGGTGAAACAGTTACAGGTCACCTGTAAAAACAAGGGAAAAAATCCAGGATTACCAGAATCGTTTGGAAAACCCATACTCAAGTGAAAAAAAACTTTCAAAATAAAATGAAGGGGCAATTGGTAATTGGATGGGAAACATTCAAGCCCAACACTGGTGCTTTTTCATTTTAGAGCAACCACATCTGGGACACACTCTCCTGTAAAACTGCAGTCAATTAAAAGCAGAAATATTAGTATCCTGCAAAAATGTGGGGTTAAACACATGCAGAGGCCCTGCTTTCCTGTCCAGGGAGGAAAAAAAAAAGCCACCCTACACAGAGCCTGAAAAGATCAGCCCAGAGACAACACAGCAGATGACAACTGCTGATGAAAAGAGTGACAGCTTCCACAAAGGGACTCTGCCGATGCCAGGCTGTCACAGCACCTTTTAATGAGTACCACTGGAGCCCAAAGAATATATATGGGACAGTTTTGAAGTAAATAGCAGCCTTGACTATGGCAACCTGATAACGGCATAAATAAATACAAAGACTGTGCAATAGCGTATCTTTCACGTTAAGCGTATTTTGGCTTGCATGTAAAAGATCCCACAAAAAAGCACATACAAATTGCCATTCAAGTGAAACATAACCTTTCATTTAATCTCAAATATTCAGCTTGATAGAGTATTCCTCCCTCATACAAACATACAAAGCTAAAGTGGTTTAAGAAAAGAGTGGAGAAGAATGGAAGTTGCTTGCAGGTAGACATAGCACTACCCCAAACTATCAGACTGAAGTTTCTTGGTGTTCAACTGCAAGAGAAATCAGCACTTTGTGAATGATTAGCAAGCATCCTTTTCATGGGCTTTAACAAGAAACACAACCCAATTTCTAACGTATTTTTCAAACATCTGATTTTTTTTTTAACAGCTGGTTTTGTATTTTCTTTTTATTTTTTAGATAATCTGTTGGTCAGTTACCAATGACATCCTAATAAAATATTTTATGTCGAAAAATACTGCATGATACTGCATATACAGGAAAAGTCTCAGGTCTCTTCTGTATAACATTAGATTACTAATATCATTAATTCTCGTTAGAACAGAAAATGAGATAGAGTAGGATTTGGCAGACATGAAAATGAGATTTGAAAGTTGCAGTTTTATCCATAAAGTAATTGCCCAGAACAGTAAATGCATATCTCTATTTTAAAGAGGTACACTGAATAATTTAATAGCATATCTTATCCTATAAATTGACAAATTATTATTTATGAGAGCATTAAGCATAAGGTAAAAATGAAATCCTCTTTCAAAATTTCTCATAAATTCTGACAGCAACGTTAATTTAAATAAATGTACATACAGTAGGGCATGTGTTTTTTTTAAATGGTTAGACAATACTTTGATTAGTCTATTATTTATGTAACCCATTCAAATGTTCCTGATCAATTACCAAAAGCATACATCTTAATTATTTCTTTCCTGCTAGCATTGGATATAAAGTCTCAGACAACTTCTGAGCAAAGATTAGTCCATTTAAAGTTCCAATTATTCTGGTTCTAAAAATATTGACTTGATTTTTGTATTTATTGAAAAAATAATGCCTTTCAGGTAAAAGAGAAAGAAAGCCAGCTTATGTGGACCTTAGCTCTCTCTAACGGATTATGAAGTAGCAGAGGTCAAACATCTCTTAGAACTAAATGAGTCCCTCTTCCTTGCAAATCTCCTTTTATTACCGTAAAACTGTTTATACTAACGATATTGAATTTTAATCACTGTAGAGTTATAGAGACTGTTTCACCATTTTCTATTAAAGGTATGTATTCTATTACACGAGAAGTTTGGCACACAGAAGTCGCAATGGTTTTACCTTTTCCTTTTCATAAACATGCATTTCATAAACATTAGCTTTTTATACCAGGATACATGAAGAAAAACGTGCGATGAATGGATGCTCTGAGATTCAGACATCAAGAACTTCTTTCAAACGTAGCTCGCCATGAGGCACTTTTTAACCTCTCTGTTTGAGGTATTTTAACAGTATACAGTTGCATCTCAATATCCCAGTGAGGTAGTGAAATACCATCTAATTTCTAATTATTTGCCATTTCAGATATGAGACTGGGAATCCGACATACACAGGGCCAGATCTAAAAAGCTATTTAAGTACATAAACACAGGCAGAAGTTTAACCAGTCCCATGATTTTTGAGCTACATGATTTTGCTCACAATCCTACCAGAGGTATAAGAAGTTTCAGGTGCTCCAAGGTTTGATTAAACCCCTAGAAGACAATCTTTCCCCCCTTTTAAATTTGGGTATGAAAATGACAGTGATGCACATATAAAGTGTACTAGAGATAGTAACCTTTGTTATGGCTGCTTTCTATCCTCGGCAAGTGGAGAAAGAGGAATTGAGATGGTGGTTGTGAGAGGAAGATCTCATCATTTACAGTGTGAGAAATTCTGATATAATGACAATCCTTCATGGACAGTTAGCAGCTGGTAACAGGTATCAAATATGAAATCTCCATAGTCTGTCAACTGAGGATGGGGTTGGTTGGTTGCTTTCTTTATAGATTTGTTACAAAGTCTCAAAAAAATCTAATGAATCTCCTCTACATTTCTATTTACATAAACTTTTATGAGGTTTTAAATCTCAAAGTTAAAGATCAGTCCTACCAAGGGGAGTTCTGAGATTTCAATCCAGAAGTCCACCACAGAGTTGTTGTAGACTGTACCTCCCAAGAAACAAACGGAAGGCATTTCTTTTACAGAACACCTGAAGAAAAATCCATTTTCCTAGCTTCCCAGGATTCACAGACATTTATGTGTAGCTCAAATAACAGCTAAATCTGGAGTATCTAACACTGCTGCAGGAGAGCACAGGTGAGCTCCTTGTTCCTGAGGCAATTGTTTACAGATCAAAACCTGCTGGGATTGGAAGTTAACTAACTGCATCTCTGGGAGGGGGGAACGCTTAAAAACCACCCCCAAACCAAAATCAAAACAAAAAAACCAAACCAAACCAAAACAGCAAGGCAAAACAAACAACGACTTTCTCAGTCATCACAGTATTTCTTTCAGGTTTCATGGTCACCTTGCATTGTCTTTTTTCTGACTTAACCGACTGACCTTATTCTTTGTACTACGGTCAGGTTCTGATTCTGTGTGATCCCAGATTTTAAAATAAGAAAGAATAACAATTCTTGGTAATCTGGCACTTCAAGAAATGGGTTCTTCCTTACAAAGTCATGGTCCTTGTCATCTTAAGTCCTGCAGAATCATTTATCTCAGTTATTTAATTTGTGCTGTTGTTCAGCTTGTCCCTTCTGATTCCTCTAAAAATTCTTCTCTATCCAGCTACACAGCACAAAAACTGCATATCTACATAGAGAGGCAGAACAGAGTACTCAGAGAGTTTGCTATACCTACAAATAAGGAAAAATGCCCACACATTTCAGAACTTCAAAGTTGCAAAGTCGAATTCCTTACCATTTCTAAAATTTCTGAAATAATACATCTCCCAGCATGAGAACCGAGGGAAAATTCTCAGAGGAGTCACGGACTCTTCAAACCTCCGCAATGCAAAACTTACTCAGTAGTATCCTAAAGCTCTCAGGGCTTACCATCATAGCCTGATTGGCCGTACAGTTCACTAAAAATTTAAAGAATCAATTCTCAGTGTTTGACTTGGCTCCGTGGCAATAAGTTCTTCAAGTTTATTTCAAAGGAACTGCTATTTCAAACAACAAGCAACATTATATAAACTGATTGGATTAAATAAAAAGATTTGTTCTTTTGAGAGGCTGCACATAGTTTAGAGGTAAACATCTGCAGAAAGGTAACCCAAGTAGGAGACATAATCTTTCCCAGACTGGTAAACACACAGAGAGTAAACTACCTTTACTGACTGACCGTTATTCTGAGGCATGCTTTATCAGCAAACAAAAATTACTGCAATCTGTTAAATTTTATTTCCTCTGAGTGACATATGAAAACTCAGTAAATTTACCCCGTAAGGAGGTCTCTGTTCTCAAGACATCTGGAGCTACTGTCTGAGCAATCTCTGTCTGTGCCAGACCCACAGTCTAGTGGGCAGCCATGAAGATTTATTTGTGTTTGCATTTGACAGGGTATGAAGGCTTCAGTTTGGCAATATACCGAGTTGAACTTGCTTTCAGTTCAGACCTTGTTCATATTGCTTTATACTATGGATTTGCATTTGTGTTAAATAAAGTAGACTCAGACTTGATAGCAGAACATTCCAGATTTGGAATTTTGGACACCAAGACAATGAAAAATGTCAATAAGGGAATAAGGGAAAGAAAACAAATCATTATTGTCTAACACTTGCTGCACAGATCAAATTACAAACACCAGGACTAATAATCAATCATTTTGTCTCCACGTGTTCCTGTATGTTATTGCAACACAGTCAGGCAGCTCTTACAATATGCATAAGAAACCCTCACAAGAAGGACTACCAAAGGGTATATTGCACTGATAGGGTCAATATCATTTTCAGCTTTGATACACAATGACTCCAGCCATCTCTGTAAATGGCGTGTCACAGCTGGTGTATTCTAACCCACCACTAGGAAGAAAGCCATAACTAACACTTTTTTCCCCTAATTTATGAACCCAATGTAATGTAAATTAAAGATATAAAAAAACCTTCATGGATTATTAACTTTCTCATTCACACCAAAGCTGGCTGGGTATTCCTGGTCATTGGCAAATATTTAACACAAAATGCTGTAACCAGTTCTCATGTTAACAGGCTTCTCAAGAGACTCAATCGTTATCCAGGAGGAAGGAGTTGGCAGTAAATGCTATGCAAGGGGCACACTAATTCAGATGACCAAGGCATACCCCAGAGACCTTCTAGGACCAGTGCATCCCACTGTAGCTCTGCACCAATAACTCTTTCCCACTCAAGGATGAACAGATACCAGGCACAGATGGTTGATAGATCTCAAATCTGCTAATGACTTCATTTGGCACATGGAGCGCTAGAGCAACAGTGCTAAACACAGCAACAGCGCTAAACTGTAAATGCACAATATGCCACGGCTGTGACAGACCTGTCAAGCCCCTGTTTTGAGTGTATTTCACTCAGCTGCTCACGGCCACAGCCCATGACACCCGGGTTTCCCACACAGGCAGAGATTCTCACTCAAACCTCAGCTCTGTCCACGGGACAGTGCATTGGAGAGGGAGAGAGGGGATGGGACAAAGTGGAAAGGCATCTGCTACCAGAATGCTGTGCTGAAAGGAGACCTGTTACAAAGCACATTTGCAAACTAGACCCTTGCGGCTCATATATACAGACTTGCATGTTTTACTAAACCAGGATCTTTGAATCCAATTCTACATCGCATTGTACTCTGGACCTACCTACTGGCTTCCACGGGAGTCACAGAACCAAAACTATATGAGACAAGAGAAGGAACAAAACCAGTTAAGAAAAAAGGTTCTTTAGGTTTTTGTTCCAGACAGAAATCAAAACATATTTGAATGGCCTTGGGAAAGCTTCACCTCATTTATATTTCGGGCTAAGGAAAGGGGACAAGTAATTAACTGTTTGTGATACTTGCTCAGAAGCCAAATTTTATTGCATTACCATGAAATGTGGAGAAGTTACATTTCTTTCACACCATGACTGAATTCGTAATTTCATTTTACTTCAAGAACAATTAATCCAATTAATCTCCTGTGCCAAAACATCAATGTTTTGGCTGAATTGGAGAACTACCATTACTTCAGAGCTAGTTACGACAAAGATGTGTACTTCCAGTTATTCTCTTAGTTCTTCATCTTATGTCTTTGGAGATATTTCTTCACATCAACTGTCAATATTTCAGGCTGCTTTTGCTATCCTAGCACATAAGAGATTCTGACGAGTGTACAGAACACAGGTATCCCTTGAAGAGGGCTGTCACCACTTACAAGCCAGTAAACCAGATAAATTTGGCCTGACATTAACAGATGATTTAATGCAAGTGTGCTTCAGGCATCCCTTTTTAGTACTCAGCTAAGTGGTGCAATTTTGATTGGAATGGAATGAAAATAGGTCATGGCAAATTACCTCCTCTCTTCTTAACCCCACACATACTTCTCCGATCTTTCAAATAAAAATATTTAGTTATGCAGCTAAATATATTCAATTACTAAGACTTTCAAAGCCATCATTACTAGGACAAATGTTGTGCTTGCTATGGGCACTTTTTTGGTTTTGGCTTTTTTTAAAGCATGTGCAAGATGTAGTTACAAATCTGAGACTTGAAAAGCTAAAGCCTGAAACATACAAAAATGTTGCACTCTTTGGGTAAAATAAAATATCTCTAAGTTCTGTAGAACTCCCATTAAAAATTTTGTGCAACCTGTCCTAACCTTTTCACAAATTTATCCTCTGACAACAGTCAGCAAGCCTTATGTTCCCTTTGGTGAAATTCTAGCTTTTACCCAGCTCTGCAAATATTATTATTATTCCTGCTTTTTGGAACAGAACTGAAATGCATCTATTTCTGGAGCAGAACTGGAGAGAGGGAACTGCAAAGCCACTAATGGATCACATTACAGTATGCTTGCAGCATTTGGCATTATTAATTGGAGTGGGGTAGAGGCATGACATCCTTCTCTTCATCCTCATTTTCCTACTGGAAAAGTTACACTCCTGTGAAATGGGGCAGAGTTATTGACTTGATTTCAACAGCCACTGCATGCCTGGCTATTGAAAATAAACTGCTTGTTTATTGAATGAGATCAAACTTCATGGGCATCCAAGAGTGGTTAACTGACTTTGTCTTGACTGCGTTGTTAGAGAGCTGTTTATCTGCTTTGTTACGGTATATTCAAAAAATAAATGCTGGACATAATATGAGAAATTAGTTTGAGATTCAGCTGTGGTTGCTGGTATGAAAATTGCATACATAAACCCAAAACATTAATGGATTAATCTTGTATAACTTCAGCTAACAATATAGGTGGAATAAATTACTATCTGTCTTCTCCTTCCATTACCCAGATGATCTCCTCATAGCAGGCTCATAACCATTAGGCAGCCTAAGTTAGGTGAGATGAAACCTAGCCTAAATGTTTCAAGGTTTGCCGACTTTATTCTCAGAGTTGCAATATAATTGTTGATCCTTCTGGAGGTACTTATTGAGCTAGACCTTCAAGTATATTACCTCTTGAAGTTCATCGACCATAAGTCTTTGGATTTTGTCTGTTTGTGTTAGTGGATTTTTGCCTCTTTTTCCTCTTCTCTTTTTCACTCTTTAGTTATTGCCCAAGACTGTCTTTTCCTAACAGTTCTTTAAAATTATTTCCACCATGAAATTTCTGAAAGCACAAAAGCTGAGGATGTAATTTCAAAAGGAGTAGAAAAAAAAATGAAACTTCACTTCCAAAATGTGATGGCATAAAATGAGTATTTTTAAATCTTAAAAACTTAAAAAACCCGCATAAATAAAAGGTCTGATTTTGAAAATTCTTCTGAAAACTGCAACAAAAATATTATTCTTGTTCAATTTAGAAATTTGGAAACCATTTTTTTTTGAGAAATAACCCAGATTTCTTCTAATAATTTTTTTCGTAAGTAGCATGCGGTTTTTAAACTTGCTCTAGTCTCACTTTGCTACTTGAGTTACAACCTAAATCAGAGATGACTGGGGAGTTTTAGAACTGAACCTCAGACTTTTTTTCTTAGTAAAAAATACACAGAAACCACTCATGCCACATATGACACTGTAAACCTGCATGTGTCCATGATCAATGCAAAGCAAGGCTATCTACAATCTGCTTTGTTTTGTATTAACCAGACAAAATCTCAGGCTCTTGCAATGTTTGCACATCGAGGCCCAAAAATGTTTACACATCGAGGTACATCGAGACCGATATGACTGACAGTTTCTTCCATTTTTCTTATGCCCTTTCCCTATAGATAAACTACTAGTATTTTTCTTTTGACATACAGTTTTAGAAAAAGGAATAAGTATTGCTCTTTTTATAAAATCATTAAAGCAAAAAATAAAAGAAGGATTTAAGTTATTTAGATATCATTTATTTTTCAACTTATTCCTATCATTCAAACTGGGTGACATTACTACTTCTAAAAATCAGTGGGCCAGATACCCTTTTGTAAGTCCATCACTGTCAGTGGTCTAAACCCCCTTCTCCCCATTAAAGGCCTTGGAAATCAGTAAGGCAATAGGAAATATGCACTATGTTCCTCCAGATAGCTGGCAGATCAAACATCTGCTGAGAGCAGGTCATTTAAAAATACAATTTGAAAATTATATAAGCTGTTCACAAAAGGCTGACGTAGAATTCAATAAATAAAATACTCTCTTTTTAAAGTTTTTTAAAACTTGATAAGCATATGCTTGCAAAATGCTTTTGAGCTCACCCTTACTCCTTCCTTCCACACAGAGCATATGACTAGTGTTGTCAGGTACGAAGAATGATGCTACTGTACCACAGGAGGTGTCCTGCAAGAGACAGGCTAGAGCTGCCTGTGGCCAGTGAAAAGGAGTGGAGTGCCACCTGATATTTATCACATAGAATAAGTCCAGGTGGCAATCAGAGGTTTAACAGGACAAAGTAAAACTGTGAAACAAAAAACCCACTATGTATTTAATCCTGAAACCCTGAAATATTCAGCTGAGTGCCTTAATGTGAGGTTTTTGGAGAAAAAAAAACAAGGGTAACTACCTATTAAAGGCGCTGAAGAGATGGTTAAATCCAGACCACGGTTCTAGAACCCCTTCTGACTGAAAGGGAAAATCAGCTGTACTGTGAGCGTGTGTGCTGGCACAGAAGGGTGCATATGAACATAATAGAAAATAGCAGGATACGATAAGGCTGCAAATACAAGTCAAACTCCATTTCCTTCTCAGGAGAAAATAGAACAGTATTACATTTCAGGTAAAGATATGATGTGATGCATAGAACGAATTAAAGCTAAGGCAGTAATTTTAAGGCCTGTATAACACAAGTACTCATTATTCTTGGATTTCCATAGGATGCGTGCATTCTTAGTATCTCTGAAAAATCAACTCCCCATGGGTTTCCAGACAGTATTTTTTTTTTTTCTACATCTCTATTTTCTGGGCTATTTCAAACATTGCTCTGATCAGGAAACACTTGAAATAATTTAATTTTCAGAATTCCATAACATTGGACATGTTTAGTCTCAACACAGTACATACGCTTCCAGTTACTGTGAGGCATAGCTTTCATGCTAATGCCACTCATTTTCTCATTCCCATAATACTAGTCCGACATTCTTGGACAATCCTATTTGATGATAAACCACAGTCAGTCAATGACATCTAACAATACCAAAGACAATTTGCTAGCATTGTGTGCTGTATTTGACCATATTGGGAAGTGACAGGGAGTTAAGTCAGGAAAAAAAATAATAATCCTGCTCTACTCCTGTGGATCCGCAGGGTGCATTTGACACCCGGGACCCAAACCAGAGCATCTCAGAGCTGCATACCTATCAGTAGGCCAGGGTGGGAGATTTTGCTTGAAGAGGCTCTGGATGCTACAACCTGCTCCATTCAGAAATGCCTGGATAGTTGGTACGGAGTAAGAGAAACCTCCCTTTCACATTTTCTTTCAATTTCTTTGTGACTTTTGAAGGTACTAGTATAAAATAACTGTTTTGTTTCCCCAACAGAAGGAACCATGGATGTATTTGGGTGGTTATAAGGGAACAAGGCTTATGGCCCCCATAATGCCTGTACCCCAGAAACTAGTAGAGGCAAGGTCACCATCCCATCCATCAGAATTCCTTCGTAGAAATGCCATTACCTCAACAGAACAGAAAATAATTCCCCGGATAGTGTTCTACCTACAACTGAATAGAATAGATTTTCCTTTGAAGTAGCATTTTTCTTTATTGTACCAGATTAGTACTAGCCATTATATAGACTTTCTGTATCATTACTAAATGCTATTACTACTTCGGAAAAAAACCACGATACTTGGAGGAAGCACTAAGCTACACTTCCATTGGGGTAAGAGCCACAGAATAAAGAAAATATAACGATTTACTGCAAAATAAGCTCATAAATTAAGTTCAAACAGAGAACTCCTAGTCAACGTGACATCAAACAATGAGTTGACAAAAGAACTGTAAAATAACTACATATATAGTAGCTTTTAATAGCACAGCCAGAATCATAGCTTGCAGAAAAAGTCAGGAAAAGCCAAACACCTATGTCTGCTTCCTACTTAATGAACTCTCTTATGGCACACAGACTGTAAATTGGTGAGAAAATGGTCAAATAACTGCATTATTTGATCTTTCACTTATAAAGAAAAAGAAAAGTATTTCATTTTGAGAAGTCTCTACCAGATATCTCGGAAACACAGAAATAAAGGAAGGTTAGACAAACACTACGTTGAGCTCACAGTTCAAATGCTTGTGGGTAGCTAACTAAAGTTCACAGACCTGTATGTAATTGCTGTCTACAGGAAATACTTGCGTTAGCAGAAGAATTTTCTCCTCACTCCTTCACCTTTGCCCTTCCACAAACTCACCAGCAAAAAAACCTCCTAAGAGCATTTCTGTGGTGAACAGTACTTTCCCCACGTTGATGAGATAAATTAAATCTAACAACCAGGAACAGACTCTGTCAACTTC
Organism: Larus michahellis; assembly: GCF_964199755.1. Classification (NCBI taxonomy): domain Eukaryota; kingdom Metazoa; phylum Chordata; class Aves; order Charadriiformes; family Laridae; genus Larus; species Larus michahellis. Next base: position 44,880,541 of record NC_133898.1, on the reverse strand, counting down.
TCAAAAACATGATTTTAGCAAGTATTAATTGATAAAGGATACACTTTTATAGAAATAAGCTTGAAAGAAAATGATCCACTCCCTGTTCATTTGTCCCTGTTCAGACTCCACGTGGGGTTTTCTTTAAGCTTTTAACACAAATAAGAGCACAAAATTTGCACTTATATTAACACAAACTGGCAGTGACTTCAGTGGTATCAGATGAGTTACACAAAACAACAATTGGATAGGAAGAAAGTTTACAAACTGAACAAGAATTAAAATTTCTGCGAACATTGAAATCGGGTGATCTATCACCATGTGTTTAAAATCCTGTACATTTCAGACAAAACACATCCTTGTCATTAAACATCTGCAAACTTTGGGTTGCTTAATTCTTAACCCAAGCTCTTCACCACAAATGCCTCAACTTCACGTCAAACACTAAAATAAAAAAAACAGGGTTTTTTTAAAAATAATAGACAGTAGATGTGATATCATTAAATAGCCTGACTAGGCAAACTTAAAAGCTGAGCAAACATTTTAAAAAATAACATGCAATTTTGTTTCACTCTTTTTTTCCCTAGCTTGAAAGGCACTGAAGCTTTGCATTGGGACAGGGAACTGCTGGAGAGGGTGCAGCAAAGGGCTACCAAGATGATTAGGGGACTGGAGCACCTCTCTTATGAAGAAAGGCTGAGGGATTTGGGTCTATTCAGTCTGGAAAAAAGACAGCTGAGGGGGGACCTTATCAATGCTTATAAATACCTAAAGGGTGGGTGTCAGGAGGATGGGGCCAGGCTCTTTTCAGTGGTGCTCGGGGACAGGACAAGAGGCAATGGGCACAAACTTGAGCATAGGAAGTTCCACCTAAACACGAGGAGGAACCTCTTTACCCTGAGGGTGGCAGAGCACTGGAACAGGCTGCCCAGAGAGGTGGTGGAGTCTCCGTCTCTGGAGACGTTCAAAACCCACCTGGATGCGTTCCTGTGCAACCTGCTCTAGGTGACCCTGCTCTGGCAGGGGGTTGGACTAGATGATCTCTCCAACCCTAGGATTCTATGATTCTATTCTATGATTTATCAAAAATATCTGTGTTTTCCCAGCATTCAAATGATATACTGCCATTTACAAAGTGACTGCCATAACCATGTATTCTTTCATGTGAAAGTGATGCTTCTACCTACCAGCAAGGATCAAATTTCTTTATAGGAAAACTGGTATCATCTTCCCTCATATACGCAGACCAGGAAACTAAATACCAGTAGTATACCCTAGAAAGCTGATGAAAACTAATATGCTTTAATTTCATTTCCTTTATCTTACAACTTTTAAGCAAATTCAATTGTTTTCATAACCCAGATTCATTATTTCAGAAACATTAAGAGTAGAAGTGATATCCACATTTCAAAGTCCCAATGCTTACTACAGTCTGAAATTTACAATGTTGTTGTGTTATATATTTCAAGCAATAAAGATGGCTGACACAGCATTACAAAACTAACTATGGATTTACAAAATATTCCTTTGATTCACAAAACTCTCCTAGTGCTTCATGCTATTTTGTTCTGATATGCAGATTCACTCTCAGCAAACGTTTATTTCCAGTTTTCATACTCCTTACTTTGAGCTTTTTTTTTTCGTTTTGTGCAAACCAGATCTTTACATATACCCAAGACAAGCAAACCAGCCAGACAAAGGGATTTTAGCAAGCAACAAGGAGCAGGTGGCATTTCTATTACACCTGACAAAACCCAGGGTGACAGGAAAGAACATACTAGTTTTGGTCACAACAATACTAGTGGATCCTAGAAAATTCCTCATCTCTATCTCCAATGAAAACTCTAAGCTGTCTTAAAAACGTCACAGAACTAAAGAAAGTGCAAAATTGGATGAGAAATATGAAGGCACGAGGTTATTCAAATCTACTGTTGCATTTCTCCTCAGTTTGCATTTTGACACTGACTCTCCTCCTTATGTTCATCCTGTTTTTACCCCAGCATAATGCTAAAAGCTACATGCCAAAATACATTCTTCCTTTAATATTCGATATTCTGGCTACGATTATCTAAGCACTTATTATTTTCCTTTCATCTAGGACCTGTCTCTCATCTGATTTGACTGCCTATGAAAATTTAATCTTTAAATTGTTACATTTTCATAAATAGAATGAGGTAAAATTACAAAGTATTTCCTAAATCCAAGTTGTTTCACTCTAAGGAGACATTCATGATACATTATGAATTTAAAACAAAAATTACAAAATCACACTAGGTAAGGTTTCATTGACTGTTAGCTCTTGTGATGAGAGCTATATGAGAACAAAGAAGTAAACTATTACCTTTTCTCACCAACAAATGTGGAAATAATTCTCTTTTTCACATGTTATGACAGAAAAGGGTAACTTGTTACCTTACTTCCTATTTAAGTTACAATTAAAATGTATTTTTAAAGTATCTTACATGCTGTGCTACTCTTGGCCATTCATCTCAAATATAAATCAGCTGTGTGAAATTATAAAATTGTAACCTTCAGGTCATCTAACAAGAATTTCAAATGGCAAGCTTTCAAATACCAAATACCTCCACTTTTTTTTTTTTTTTTTTTAAATATTGAGCTCATCCTAATGAAAATTTAAAACACTTTGAAAGTTTGAATCATGATCTAGCCTTTATGACCAGTCTTTCCAGACTGAGTCCAAGTGTTTTCCCATAGACAGACAGTAACATCACCTCCTCAGTGAAGCTGAAACAGGTGCCCCTTTTCGTCAGTGAGGCTCTTCCTAGCCATGAATGAAGCACCCGCTTCTCTTAAACTTCATTGTTATTTTGACATTTTTTACTCACTGTGATAGCATCACATCAAACAGTCTATTGAGCTATTGGCATGTGACGGGTCATTAAAATCAATAATTCAGTTTACATAAGATATTAAAAACAAAAATATGAAAATTATCCCTTAGGAGAAAATATAGACTTGTAATTCTGTTTCTCCAAACTACATTGCCAACCCTCCAGTTACATACCATGGTTCTTAACAAAAAAGATAAGAATCGGGATAAAAAGTCACAAAAACTACAAAATATAAAACTTTTTTTTAAGATTATAACCTAGCTTTGTACAAACTAGTCAGACATTTGAAGACGGAGAAATAAATCTTCTCTCTTTGCCGTTGTTTGAGAAAGAGGCCCTGCTTATGCAAGCATTTACAGAGAAGTTTTGGTTTTAGTTGAGGTTTCTCACTACCCTCAAAGGAGTGGCTCACAGGTTATTGCTGCCATTTCTTATGTGCTTCAGTAAGCCACCCTGCAATGCACATGCCACAAATGGTTCATCCATTTGCTTGAGTATTGTTTTTCTCGTTATAACTAGTTGTGTCTTACTGTGTCTAAAGGGCCTGCAATGTGACTACTGTAAAAAAGGTAATTTTAACTTTAAACTTGTTTTTTATTGAATAGGCATGTGATTTTCATGCAGAATCTGGCCATTGGGAAGATTCCAAAAGGAGACGAGTCAGCGACAGCCCCAGGACCTGGGCATGAGTTGGGAACATGACAGTAACAAGTGTGAAGTGGCTTTTTTTTTTTTTTTACACACTGCTTATTAGAAAACGTGTTGCTAATTAATCCTTGACAATATTTAAGGAAACTAATGTAGAAACCTTCTACCAGAGGAAACACGTTACAGTCAGAAAGTGAAGCACACTCAGTCTTGATAATTAAAGGATGATGTGTTTGTACCACAGTACTTCCATGAGTCTGGGCAACAACAGCAAAGGGCAGGAAAGCAGACTGGGCTTTAGAGAGCTGCATTAGTGCTGGAGTGTGGGGAGACAGAAGCAGGAATTTTTTTTGTCAAAATAAAAATAATGATTGAAATTCTACATAAAAGCCATTATTAAAAAAGCCCTATTTGTACAAATCTGACAAATCTGCTCCAAGACATACAAGGAAATGACTGAAAAATAAAGCTCACTGACATCTGCTCAGACTTTTCTCTGCCAGATCTGTATGCGTGACTATGAACATACTATCATGCCACTTCATGTGTTTATCTAAAAAAGAGACATGTTATTTAACAATATGAGCTTTGTCAGAAATTTACCCGTAAAGACACACATTTTGCAAACCAAGTATCCGTAGTAACTAACCACACATTAATTGAACTTGGGTATTATCAGTCTGAAAATTATCCACAAACAAAAATGGTACATATTTGCATTAATAAACACCTGACCTGTACATTCCCTTAATTTCCACAAATAAAAAAAGTTTATCCTAATTAGAGCTGAGCAAACAATTTTCAGCAAAACATTTACCCTCCAAAAGTAGTTTCTGTCCTTACTTTTAGAATCCCTGAAAGTAATTATAAATCTGTCAAAATTCATTCAAAATCAGCTCAAATCTTTCTTTCTTGTTGTTGCTATTATTGAAGTCAATGAATGAACCATGAACTAGGTAGTAAAAATTCACACTCAAATACTAAAATTGTGACAGTTGCTGAGTCTGCAGACATATTGGCTGACTTAAAAACTGAAAATACTGTAGCTATTTATTGTGATTGCATTGCAGCATAGACGCTGAATGTAAATCACAATCCCAAAGACAAGCCAGAAAAAGCCTTTCCCTAGAATAGTAGCAATTAATGGCATAATGAATCTTGGAAAATATTAATTCTTTATTTTTTAGCCCATACAGAAATTGTCACCCAGACCATCCTGGGAATTACGATTTTGGTGAGAAATTTTTCGTCTCCCATTATCTTGCTATTGGAATAACAACTCCTAAATGCTTCCTGAAAAGAAGTGGGATCAAAAAATAATAAGGCTTCAAAATCAGGAAGTAAAATAATGAAGCGTTTCATCTGTAGGGAGGGAAAAAAGGTAATGCTTTTGGAAATCCTTTCCTCATTGCAGCTTCTCACTTTGGCAATTCATTTTTGTGACTAAAAGTTGAAACCGGAATTCAGCAGGCCTGAAATACTGTTATTTGCCTTTTTATCGGTAGCTTTGTATTTCTATTTCCTCAAGGGCATCAAACAATGTACAGACATTAATTAGTTAAGCGTTACAACAGCCCTGTGAGGAATGGAAATGCAGAACTGAATCACAGAGAGGCTGAACGTAACACCAAGGCCATGGAGCGCATCAGCAGCAGTTTGGTATACAAAAGAATTTTGTTAAGAGTCTTTGACTGTATCCAAAAGGTTTACAGTTAAAAAGAAAAACAAACTCAATGTTCTTTGGAAAATAACAGAAGCATAAAATCCGCAATTGAAATGGGATTCCTGGCTTTACACTTCCCTGTGGCACACGTCAATGGTGCCGTGCTGCAGTACAGCTGCAGGCACAGCATTGGTCATGTTATGCCAGTTAAGGGGCCATGTATTATTTCCTGTCTTCTGCCTTGGCTGTGTGATGCTGTGAAATCGGCTGGTAGCTCTAACGCACTTCTCTGGCGCATTTTCAGTCTGCATTTGCCTTTCTCTGTTTACGCAGATTACTGCATGCCTGTTAACTGCCATTACAGAGCGAACTCATCATATACAAAACAAGACAGGGAGCAGCACAAAGAGGAGGGAAAGAAATCTCCTCAGCAGCCAAAACCTATAAAGCACTAGAGCACTTTTAAAAGCTCAACCATGAATCACGGAAGGGAAATCCCTGAAGAACTGGGGGAAAGAGCAACCAAACTATCACAGAGAGGCCATGCAGCCCACCTCACCCACTTGCTGTAGGGCATCCACCATCCCGATGCTGCAGCCTGCCTTGGCAGGCGTGATTTTGCCTCTCAGCACCTGCAGTTCAGACAGGGAAGGGGTGCCCACTGTGGGGAACGGCTCGCCTGGGCCCCGCAGGGTGATGGGTAGAAGCAGCAGCGGTGGTGGGCTGTCACATCCACACCCTCAAACGCAGGTGACTGTGTCAGGCCAGGAAGGCACCTAAGAAGGTACCCAGCACTAAACTTGTCAGGCCCCAAATTTAATACTAATACAGCTGGTCTGCTTTTTGTGTGCCCTGTTAGAGCTCATGTTATCAAAACACTCATACTGGGAACTGAAAAGCTCCGAATCGGTTCCTGTCTCGCAGCCAGCTCAGAAAGGCACCTGCCTGACGGAGTGGAGGCCGTGTGGGAAGGGCCCTTGCCATGACAGTCACCAGGAAGCCCTGAGGCTGTCACCGGTCTCCCTTGAGCAGTCAGAATATAAACATGGCAGAGTTTCCTGTCAGGGCCCTGAGGGCACCAGCAGGCCTCCCCGTGGGCCACCCCCACCTGCCCACGCCCCAGGACCTCCCCTCAGCCCCCTGGGGCAGTCCGTCCATCCCCGCCGCAGCAAAATGGCAGCGGGGCAGTGGGGCAGGCCCTGGCTGCTGGGTCCTGCCCTGAGGTGCTGGGGGAGGCCCCGCCGCCCCCAGTGACGGTTTACATGACTTGCTTTCTTCAGTGAATCAGGTCGTGGCAAAATATTGCTATGAAAAGATTACAGTACTTAAGGCATAATCACAACAGAAACATAATTATGCCAGCTTGACAGTGAGTACTTTCAGTTCCTCCTCCCTGCCCTCCATGACAGAGGAATACTCTCAACAAAATACTGCAGAAAGAAGATTTAGTAGAAAACTTGTGCATAAACTGATGTCTCCAAAACAGGTGTCATAAGAAAACAACAATGATTCTGGAAGAATTTAATTACTATTTTTTTTACACTGAAAGAAGAAACTGTGACAAGATCTAAAAGGCTATCTCCCCTCTTCCCTTTCTTCCATGAGGAAATAGCCCTCAGTAGTCAAACTTTTGCTTATGACAGAAGAAAGCCAATTCATCATCAACAATGTATTTTCTCTTTGTATATTGAAAGAGTGTGCAGTTTCTGGCTCCTATACAAGTTGTCTATAATAAATTTTAAAAAAAAAGAAAGTATTTTTTAGTCTGGAAAGTGAGAAAACCAATACATAGACAAATGTATATAGGAAAGCAATGCACGTGGGAAAATAATGTATGTAGGAAAACATTCACTGCTATTCATTTTCAGTGGACAAATAATATGAGCTGCTTTTCTTGGAGTCAGTGAAAGTTCACAATGAACTCTATGTTATTTGCCACTTCAGGAGGAGCAGATTGGGATGAATGGCAACTTATTTCCATGGGTTGTTTTCACAGTAGGCCTCAACTAATTCAAATTCTTAACTGAAATCCATAAGCAAATTCATAAAAATCATGAGAAAAATACATGGTCTATTTTGGTTTCAGATGATATACCCATTTCCTCAATTTTACATCATATATCAAAAATAATTTCAACAAATTTCTGGTGAGTTGAAACCTTCATATATGCTTTATAGGTGTGTATGCTGCTGTTAAAGCCTGCTATACTGTCTTCTGTGAATAATGCCAAAAGTACAAGGCTTTTACAGGAAAATAAGGCAATTCTTGTGTAGTCATGTCGCATTGTGCTTCACACAAATCATAGCCTCACTGGAAATACACGTTTCCTTTCTAGGTATGGTCCATAAGCCTCAATAACACCACCAAGTAAAAGAAAACCACACATTCTTACATGATTCATGCTGTTTTCAGGAATTCTCCCTCAGTCTTCATGCAAGACATAGTCGAAAACAACTCTGTAGATGCCATGAATTTAAAAGAGCGCAAAGGCATTTAGATTAGCAGACCAGAAACTTAATTCTCATGCAAGTAAGATTTTAACAGAAATATAGTTGTTTGAGTTACATGGCATGGTGTACCTGACCATATGTTTTACCCAGACAATCTCTCTTCTGGCCAAGAATGATAACCAAAAGCAGCTGTGGCTTAGACAAATCAGGGGAGAATATCCTCCATGGGAAGGAGAAAATGGGTTTGACATCGAACACTTTAAGGATAATCTGTAAACCAGATTTAACTGATGGGTTTGTCAGAAAATGCCATGTTGCAGGATCCAAGTATTTTACAGAAATGCCAGTCTCATACAACTGTTGCTGTGATACTGGAGAGCACATTTAACTTGAGCAATAACCTGTATGAGGTTTGGGAAGTTTTGTGATTATTTTTTTTCCAGGAATTTCCTATTTATAAGAAAATTTTTAGAATGAAGTCTCATTCTAAATTCACTCAAGTCAGGCACTTGGAGCTCAACCAACCACATCACTACAAAGCACATCCAACATCATGAATAAAGCCATTGTCAAAAACCCTAAAATAAATGTTTCTAGCACTGTTGCTAAACAGACTATCACACTACTGGACTAATTTGTTTTCTCAATTGCACTAATAAGCAGAAGACCCGTGCACTAATGTAGCCATACTTGTAACAATTAGGCCCATCCAACTTCTGAGTTCCAGTTCCTCAACTATGCTTATCAGCAGAGTTCAAGCAGATTTCACATAGTACTGTTACAGTTTATAATACTGAAGGATCCATCAGATAGTGAGGAAAATGTAACATAATTAGGGAGGAAGTTGGTTGCTTTCTTTGTAATGTTAAATATTCTACCTAGGCCCAACTCATTTGCTGAATTCTTTTTGTCTGAGATTCGCTCTCATTTCTTTTTGACAGGAATCTCTGTTAAGGTTAGAATGAATTAAACATTATCACAAGAAAGAAAATGGCAATAAGAACATTAATTGGTAATGACAGCAGATTCATGATAGCATCCTTTTTTAATGTACAGCAGTACATTTGTCAAAATTTGAATTCTCTGCTCTGAGAACATTAAAACATAAAACCAACCAACTCTTATACGGACTTCAAGAGACATCATCAAACCGATCAAATAAAAATGTAGAAGATTTATCACAGAAGCCCTTGACCTCCAAGAGAGCTTTTCAAACCAGTTAACTTTCCGTCTTGAAGTAGACGAACAATTTTCTTATGCTTATCTCAGACTGTGTGGGTGGATGAATGAAATCAAGTGTCTGTGAATCTCTCATAAAGATACGATGTCTCTGTTCTCAGGCTCTAACAGCATCTCTTGCTTTTTTAAACCAACATGCCAGATGAATGATACAGTTTTCACCATCATTTTAAATATTCAAAAGAATGTGCATAATTATTTTCTAAAAATAAGCCAGATACAATCTCTGTCTAGGTTTTTAAACTGTCTAGCTGGAGCCCTACTTTGGCAGCACTCACTGTAGGATCTGAGCAATTCCTGACTATCAGCCTGCACTCTCTATTCTGGAAGCCCCTGTTGTCCCAAAAGCTCCCCCAACCAGCATATGTCTGTATGTTCACATTATGAAAATCTGTTTCTTCCAAGAGGAATTCTGTGCTATGCAGTGTGTCACAGATCTCCAAGAAAACACGGTGCCTGTGTTAATCTAGGTGTCTCACATTGGATAAAGGAATCTTAAGTGAGCATTCTGGCTCATGCCTTGCCCTTCCATCTAAAATGTGCCAAAATTATATGTATATAGAGCCATTTAGTAGGGAATAGCAACATTTCCAAGACTTCCCAAGAAAATTCCCTTGTCCTTTGGTTGCTTCCCCATTTATTTTATCATGTTAGTTACTGAATATAAAGATGTCAACATCTAACACTGTTTACTTCAGCAAACACAGAAAACTCAAAGGCGGTAGAGAAGGTACAGAGGCCACATCATCCCCAAGGACAGAGTGTTCCGTGCCCATGCCAAAGCAACCAGGTTGGCTGGTGTGCTGCCATGCGCCTGCACTGGAAACAGAATCTAAAACCAGCAGCAGCCTCCAGTGCCATAAACACATCCCTAAACAAAATCCATTTTCTGAAACATCTGAGTCAAGTGTGTGACCTTGTATTGACACTGTCAGATGAATCCGAGTTTTAGATAGCTTGTAAGCAACTTCAGACTTCATTGTGAAAAAGTAAAATTAGCTAAGTATTTAAAAGATCAGATTGTGAGGTATGGTTGGACAATCATGCACTACATGGAGTCTTAAATTAGCATTAAATTAGCGAGAGTTTACCTGTCATGCAGTAGAAGCATGCAACAATCAGTTACTGCATCTCAGCTCAAGGGTGGTAACTTCTTAAGACATGCTAACTTAATCATTTACAATCATCTACTCACAATTCTAATTTACATGACATTGCTTCAGCAAATAGATTACGCAGGTTGCAAATGACCTGCAGGGATATTATTGTATTAGTTAAAATTTTAACAATGCAAATTAGGACAGGCCCTTGGCTATACACTCAGTCACAAATCATTATTCTAGTGGTGCAGAATGTAGAATACATACCACACAAATAGGGCTTCCAGAAACTGTGGCACATCGGTAAAAATATAACAGCTACTGCCTTCCTGAATTCTTTTTTTTTTTTTTTTCCAATGTCACGTAAGAAAATAAAACAAAAAGGTAGCAAATATAGGAAGAGAGTGATAAAGACAGTGAGTGAGGGAAAAGACATGGTGTTTGGCTGCGATGTTCACTAATTCTTGCAGTAAAGGAAGAGTAACAGAATCTGAGCACCAATTTTCAAACCTTTGACTGGGAACATACTTCCTCTGTGGCACTGGGCAAATCACTTACCCTCTCTGTGACCCAAACCTCTGCATTAAATAGAAATACTCTAATCCAACTCTACAGCTCTGTATCCCAGTTTTCTTTGCTTTCCTCCCTGTCCTGTGAGGATTACAATACTATTTCACAAGAATGTGATGCAACAACAACAAAAAAGCTCGGACCCTTTGTTCTTGTTTCCTACAACTCGCCCTAATGTCACACCCTGTTTTCTGCAGTAAATAAGCTCAGAGTCAAGCTACAGCCAAACCTCTTGGAATGTAAAAACTGTTCATCTCACATAAACCCAAACAAGCTAAATATCAGTGTTTCAAACATATCTGAACTGTTAACCAGAATTCACTGAGTTGGATTAGACTGTCTCATGTGGTTGACAGACAAATGCCAATTTCTCAAACGCTGTTTTGTAAAAATGTACTTCTTTGTCAAAAAGATACCCAGAGGTCTTTCTTCAACTATTTTGGATAATTTTATCTTCTATTGTTTATTTGTAAGAACAATGACCTTCTGTAATGCTGCTTAACCAACTGTGATTTCCAATTAGCCTAGGGAAGAAAACATCAGGTTTTCTTAAATGTAGCTCTACAAGGTAGCAGTATCTTGAATGACAGATAAAATTACTACAGTTATGCTTATTGCAAATGGAGTAGTCATCAGTGAAAGATTGTTTTAACTCAATTATATTTCCATCCAAGATGAAAAAAACAGCATAAACATCAATCATTAAATGCTTAAAGAAAAACTCATTGGTTTATGGGAATAATGGCATGAGAGAAAGGTCTCTTGAAAGAGGACCTGAATGCTTGCTGCAATTTTACTTGCTTGGTACCAACTGAAATGAGGGGTTCCTTTTCCCTTAAATGATCGCAGAAATCTACTCACGAAATGTGTGCGTAAGAAATGCCGGATTTGCACTCCTACAAGAAATTGCCTACTAATGGGTGTCTACTCTGCTCTGGTGAGACCTCACCTGGAGTACTGCATCCAGCTCTGGAGCACTCAGCACAGGAAAGACATGGACCTGTTGGAGCAGATCCAGAGGAGGGCCACAAAAATGATCAGAGGGCTGGAGCACCTCTCCTATGAGAACAGGCTGAGAGAGTTGGAGTTGTTCAGCCTGCAGAAGAGAAGCTCCGGGGAGACCTTACTGAGGCACTTCAATACTTAAAGGGGGCCTACAGGAAACACGGGGACAAACTTTTATCACAACAGGCCCTGTTGTGATAGGACAAGGAATAGATTCAGACTAGATTAAGGAAGAAATTTTTTACAATGAGGGTGGTGAAATACTGGAACAGGTTGCCCAGAGAGGTGGTAGATGTCTCATCCCTGGAAACATTCAAGGTCAGGCTGGACAGAGCTCTGACCAACCTGATCTAGTTGAAGATGTCCTGGCTCACCACAGGGGCACTGATCCCTTCCAACCCAAACTATTCTATGATTCTATGAAATGTGCCCCAACAAAACCAGTTCAGGTATCCAGAAGTAAACTCTGTCTTTACGGATCATTTTGTCCTTGGTCTTTAATGCCACTAGAAAAAGTAGGGAAGAGTACCGTTATATCTGCTACCACAGGCAGATGCCCAGTACTGCCATGTCTAAGGTTGTTCTGTCTTTATGTCTGGGCTGTAATATTCAACACCTTCACGTGCAATATTCAAAACCACCGTGTGCTGGCATTAGAAGGACAAACATTATGCTTGGTCTCTGAACAGGCTGAAAGGAGTCACAAAAAACCCGTTAGTTTGCTCAGCAGCACAGAACCTATTGGCTATTCTGCATCCTATGATGCAGAAAAACAACAGTACTTAATTTTTAGCATTAAAACATTCCCCATGTCCAGCAAGTTAGCACAAGTTATAAGCCACAAGTGTCTGACACAAAGCTCATGTCACGCAAAGGAAAAACTCCTACTGACTTCAAAGTGTTTTGATCCGGTGTTTTCATATACAAGCCTGAGAGCTGATGAGCTGCAGCAAATGAAGAAAGAGAATACATTTTCGTAATACCATTTAGTCAGTTCTTCGGTAGAATAACATTTGCTCTCTAAAAAAAGGAATTTTCTCCCTCCCATTCCTAAGGACTTTTCCGCTAATTTTTGTTTATAATCATTATATTTTAATAATAACCAACTTTGAAAAAACAGATTATAATCCATGAAATATTCGCTATGTTATTAAACAGCATTTCCCTACTGCTGGTAAAAGACTGTTTGCTTAACAAACAATTATATATACCCCAAAAAATCACTGTAAAAAAAAATATTTTCTGGGTTAAAATCATCCTCAGCAGTACTCCAGGGCTGTATCAAAATTGCCTGCTGAACTAAGCAAAAAAAATAATTCAGTTACCTGCATATTCATCATTACCACCCTTATCGTTAACCATTTTGTTCTAGCCCAGAAAGACATTCAAAGGCATTTATCACTACAAAAAAGGAGCACTAGTGTTTCCAAGACAACTGTCTGTGTTTTGACAGGAGAGCTATAAAGCCCATCTCTGCCATCACTTTGTACTCACTACAGTATCAACTACTGAGAATAGCACAACCATACATTATACTTTTGCTCTCCATAAAAGTTGCAAGTAAAGTGGTGCCAGGTGGCGCTACCTGTTCAGCATCACAGGAAAATGCAAGTTTTAGAAAAGTTCACGACCAATGAAGTTCAAACCTACCTTTCTTTCTTACGGTGTTGATTTCAAGTTTTAGACTCCTTTCAATTGACTATGCATAGCAAGATAGTCATCAAGGAAAGACAAGAAAACTCAGTCACTGAAGGAAAGTTTACAAATTGCAAACTGGAGATGAAATCACACTGATCTGAATGATGCTGCAACGTTTTCTCAGTCTTGCTCTATTTGCCTTCCATCTGATTTTTACCTGATCAGCTATTGCGTTAGGACTCCCCAGCTTCATCCCTACACTAGGAATAACCCTTCCAGTTTGCAGGCTCTCCTTCGGCAGCCACCTCATCTAACTGGCTGTGGCACAAAGTGCTCTTGGTCTTCCTGCTCTGCCTCAGGGCACACATTTATGACCACTTCCTCCTCGGAAGAACAGTTCTTCAAATATTAAATTGCATTTTATGGTGGCATGGGTACATTGAGAGAAATAATGTGAGGGACAGGTGTCAGTTGTGGCATCACCTCAACAGGAAATTCCAAGTGCTGCAGGCAGTTCAAATGGAAGGATGTACTTATTGATTGATTGGTTATGAACTCAGTCTATCTGATAAAAGGCCCTGTCCTGGAAGAACTTCTGTCTGTGTTTCATTCAACTCCATAGGGAGAATACAGAGTGTAACTGGATGACTCACGATGCAAATGTATATCCTGAAGCATCAGGCCCTGATACAGTATTTTTCCTGCTGTTCTGGTTGAGTGAAAATGGCCGACGATGACTCGGTTTAAGGATAAGTAACTGCCAAATGGCTATATACTATTTATTAAGAAAATCAGATCACAGGCATCAGAGAGCACAGAACTGTATCGCTTGTTAACCTGTGCAGTAAAGGCCATGAGGTGGGATGACCCCAGCCAGCAATAAAACACCCACCCAGCACTCGCTCACCACCACCACCTCAGTGGGATGAGGAAGAGAAAAGCAAGAAAAAAATGTGGGCTGAGACAAAGACAGTTTAATAACTGAAGGGAACAGAAAAAAACCTAAGTGATACAAAGGCAATCACTCACCCCCTTCCCACAAGCAAATCAATGTCCAGCCAGGCTCCAAGCAACCGCTACCTTGGAAGGCACATACCACTCCACACACCTGCCCAGGACTTTTTCTTGTTGAGAAAGATGTTATAGGGCATGGAATATCCCTTTAGCTGATTCGGGTCAGCTGTCCCAGCTGTGTCCCCTCCACAGTCTACTCACTAGGAGAGGGCAGAGCGGGGAAAAAGAGAAAGCCTTGGGGCTTGAGGCAAGCACTGTTATCAACACTGTTTTAGTCATAAATCCAAAATGCAGCACCATATGGGCTGCTATGAAGAAAGTTAACTCCACCTCAGCCAAACCCAGCATGGTCCAGTAAATCTGTAACTATTCCATGGGCTAACAAACTAAGAAAAATTGCTGTCCTCTCTGCTCCCTACTGCTCACTGCTCTTCTCTTCCCTAGTTACTTTTACTCGAGCTAAAACGGGTCACAGCTAAACTCTACAAACCTGACATCTCTGTTGCTCTCCCATGCCATTCCTGACTGCCCAGTAAAGCAAGGACATACCATTGCCATAATTATATTCCCTTCCCATATGAGCTGCAGCTCACACCTGCAATGCTACAAATGATCATCCACATCTGTGGGAGCTGAGATACACTAAGGGTGTATGATTGAAGCAAACGAAGCTTTTTTCATTTTTGCTCCACTGCTAAAGTAACAACAATGTCATGCATAAACAGCTTATTCCTTGGAGCTTGGTAGCTTCTTTAAATATAACAACTTTGACAGACCCATATTGGAGTCATTAAATTATTTGTTTCTAGCTGGTTATGTCCAACCACACACACCTATTAAGTATCTATTTTTTGCACATACAGATACTTAAAATCAAAATAATTTTATATAATTTTTGCTTTTATAAAGTGAGTTTTAGCAGAGGAGTATATTGACAAAATCAATCTAGGATATAATTGCACCAAAATCAGAAGAGCTACAGAAGGCAAGTTTGGCCCAGTAAAAATCAAGACAATGGACGATTACTACTTTCTTCTGTATTCTCTGCATAACATTAGCTATTTTCTTCTGTTATTGCCTCTCTCTTTTGTAGAATATGAAAGATGTTCTCTTTTCCCCTCACTGTGTCTGACTCGTATCCCACACAAAACCTTTGCTGTTTCCGATCTTTCCTTCTGGCAGGACTGAAAACTTACTGTCAACTTTCAAAACCCAGAGCAAATCATCTTTGCGGATTTTTCTGGTTTTGTTATATTTTTCTGTCACTCTTCCCAACTGTCAGGGACCACTTGATCTTTTCCTACTTCAATTGCCTCATTAACACATTTCTTTCTCAAAGCTTTCAATGATTATCTGCTTATTCTTATTTCTTAGTATTTTTAATCTGTTTGCTATGGTTAAGTTTAAAGTCTCAAATTTTATTAGGAAATAGGAGGTGAATCTGTCTGACTCTCACTCACTCAGCAAGCAAATACGACGTTCAGCTAAGCTGTGAAAGCTTTGGATTTCAGATCCTTCATTCTGTCCATAAAAGGCAAAAAACTCGTATGATAACATTTTTCAGTTAACATTTCACGCATTAGAAAGCACCATCATTAATAGGAGTCAAGCCAGTGATCCGTGTCAAGCTACAGTATGCACAGCATGCTTGAAATCCAACATCTTCAGATATTTCTGTCTCCCATTTGGTTGGCACTGCAGGAAGATCTGGGCTGCTCAAGGCATGCGTAGCACAGCAAGACTAACATCTGGAGTATGCAAGTCTATCAGAGCTTAGAGCTGAAATGGCAAGTGCAGGTTGAAGCTATTAAAAATCATTGTGCTAAAAACTCTAGCCACACAAAGAACAGAAAGTTTAAAGCAATTGGATGTAACCTATTTTATCAAAAGTCTTTTTGGTTTTGGGCACCTCTCAGCCTTCGGGGAAAAGATGTAGAAAGATCTACTGATTGGATGATCAAGTTAACAGAGTCATTTTTGGAAAAGTTTTGAGGGACATGCATAAATTCTCCTGCATTTGCACTCTTAGATCCAGAGCATATATCTTTCCAAAAGATAATGTTTTAATTCATCCTTAAATCATTGGTCTTAATGAAAGAATTGGGACTGAAATGTTGCAGACGCTGTTTCACAAAAAGAAGACTGGAATATCACACTGAGTATTCTGATTTTCAGAATGAGAAAAAGAAAACCTTAACCTCTTTTCCAGCTTTAGCAATTGCCTCAAAATTAAATGTGTAAAGTTCAGTTTCAACCTTTTAGTATGTAGCTTCATGTCACTGTGTAGTACAGTTCTAGCCACTTCACTGCAGTCTCCGCACATCAGAGATCTGTGCTTTATAACAAACACAGCCTGGAAAGTCTGCCTAGGTTAAGCTCTGCTATACGTTCATCAAAGCTCCTTTCTTTATTTCCTTTGCCTTTGTCAAATACAATGTCTCAAGTAATCAATATTAAAAAATGCACATTTGACATAAGAATATATGCCCTCTACACTTAGAAAGACAAATACAACAGCAAAGGGTTATAGTAAAAAAGTAGTATCTTTCATAAAAGTGATTGATATTAGAGAAAAAAAACAGATAAGCTTTTTATCATTTTTTTAATTATATCAGATGGTCTAACAAAAGGCTACCTCAGCCTACAAGCCTCAATTCTTTTTTTGACATTCTTGGCTACAACACAGTCCCTAAACCCAGTATCTCTCATAGCACTGTATGGTAATCACAGCTCAACACTGCAGTGAGGGTCTCATATTCTCCCACTGATATTGAGAGAGATACATATACACAAACCACACTGAGTTGCAGACATAACATGATCCA
Source organism: Larus michahellis (assembly GCF_964199755.1). NCBI lineage: Eukaryota > Metazoa > Chordata > Aves > Charadriiformes > Laridae > Larus > Larus michahellis. The sequence goes on along the minus strand of NC_133898.1, from coordinate 44,863,557 downwards.
AATTCTGCTCTTGCTTAGGACAAACATCCAGCTTTTAATCACTTTGCTACGATTTGTGCACTACTATTATAGAGTAGAAAGGCATCTCATATTTTCAATGTATTTCTGGACATTTTATGGAAGTAAAATATTTATCAACTTACATAATCACTGATCAAATTTACTTTCAAAAAGATCCCACCATTCTGAGACATAATTTAGTTTTCTGATTTGCTAGCTCATATATAAAGACTCCAGAGACTTTATTAGGACCTCTTCATAATCTTGATTTATCATTTAAGAAGTATAAGACCATCTACCATTTGTACATAATCTTCCATCCAGAAGTATTTTAAAATTTGCTACACAAGGTATTTTACATGTCTGTTGCTTGATGCTGAAATTTGTTCAATAAGAACTTACTGGAGCAGCACATCAAATAATGTTGCAAAGGCTCCTTTATGGCGAAGAACGGTCACACTGCAGGTCTGACCTGGCCAAGTGGACACACTGCCCTCGAGGGGAAAGCATTACCCTATTCCTGTTCCTTCCTTCCATCTCTCTGTTATACTGTTATTTTCACGATTTTAATGGGTGTTACATCACAACCCCTCTCCTCTCCTATTCCTCATGAGAAGCAACGTGAGCCAAATTCTGCCTTTAAGCAGCAGTGTCCTCACACTCTGTCACTTACTCCTCTTTAGAAAATGATGTTTCATTTTCAATACAGTTAATTTGTACGTATTTTCACCTGATGTAATTGTACATTACTCTCTTTCTTGGAAATACCCACTCAGGCATGACAACATCCCCAAACACAGTAAAAAGGAGGCCATTTAGGAAGTCACTAAGTTACTATTTGCATAATTAATGTGTAATACAGAATTTATACTCAAAGCTCCCAGTTAACCAGAATTGATGAGTCTAGTAACACACATATTTACAATGAGCACTTCTCATGAAGCGTATGATTTATAGAGTTGAGTAGCAATTGTGGAGATACTGTAAACAGGAAAAAGCCAGCCAAGCTAGAAGGAATGTCCTAATTAAAGAATACAAGTGAAATGCAAGTTAAAAGCAGCCAGAGAAGGAGAAGGGAAAATCCTGGCCCCAAACAGGAAGGAAGGAGGGAGCATACCCCTCACTAGATTTGCATATCATATCCCAGGGCCCAGCCACAGTTAGCAGGGGAGGGAAACACTGATCCTTCGCATCTCTATTTAGTGCAGGTCCCCAGGCAGCCTTCCTATTGAAAAAGATCTAGGAAAGAAGTTGAAAAGAAGGACAGCAAAAGGAACAAAAGAGAAAGTGAGGGAGCGAAGCTCGGAGCACAGAAGCTGCTCCAAGGGAAGGGTGCTTTCTTGGCAGCTCATGCCACAGATACAGTCCAAGGACAGCCAAAGTCATTCCAGCCAAAACTAAGACACAGTGACTACGGAAGAGGGTAAGTTCAGAGGCCAAGCGCTGGCATCACTGTATTCCCAATGGGTTAAGTATTTAAGCAAGGCAAAATTTCTAAGTAAAGCAAATGCCTTTCATCAGAACAACTGACACAGTGGGGAGGCAGTTGGGGGGAAGACAAGTTTTCAGCTATACAAGCCCTTCTTCATGTGAGGTGCCAAGGTGTGATGCTTTGGGGCATATGTGAGGAAGGTCAGTGCCCTCAGCTGACACCTGAGTGAGATGTTGCAAAAAGACATGATTAAATCACAGATATACCAGAACACACGCTTTCTTTTTTTCTCCTTTGTGTAATATTCGTTCTATTCTGTAATTCAATACCTAACCTAAACTTGACTCGTTATCTTCTTTGACTTTTCCTAGCAATATGAGCAACTCACAAATAACCTTATAGATAGGAAACTCTCCATTACTGTGGAAGCAACCATCCTGCTTACCCTAATTGCAAGTATACTCTTATTTCCAACATCTATCTTATGGTTGTGAGGATGTGAAGTGTGTCCTTCCCTCAAGCTGTAAACGGAACCACAGGGAATGGCAGGAACGTGTGTGGGTAGGGAAGAAGGCTTTGTCAAAAATACACGTGCCTTTCACAAGCAACAGGTTCTGTGAAGATGGCCCATACTGATAGCAATATCCATAGACGTGAGAACAGCTTTAGAGTTTGGTGGCGTAGTCTGAAGTCCCTCAAAGTCCGTGGTGAACCTGTTGACTTTGGGAACTTTGAGTCAGGTCCTTAAATATGATCCCATGTGGGAAGCTGCAGACTAATCCATGAAGCAAAACAGACTGACATTTCTTGCAGTTTAGATCTGAAATAAGTCTACTAATTTCCCTGGTTTTAAGTTGCAACTGTTCCTTGGTATTCAGATCACTGGCTTTTCTCAAACTCAGTCTGCCAATAGTGGAAATGAAGCCTAAAGAGGAAGCACTTAAAATAATTAGTAATTGTTATGGGCTGGGTTTAATTTAACATGGTCTTAAATATTATCTGTGGTCTTGGAATATTTCTCTGAGGTTTACTGGAAATTTATGAACCATGGGAACAGACATATTGATAATAGAAAGATCAGACAAAAGCAAGAGTGTTTTAAAACTGCAGAATCTTAAGGAGTTTTTTGGTTTTGTTTTATTTTTAAAAACCCTAATCAGAGTTTTTTCCTATTTTCTCCAAATTCTGAAGCCTAAACAGAATAACAGACAAGAAAAATATAAACAAAAAATGCTTTTGACTTCTTATAGCTCTATAAAGATCTAAATTAGTGAAGGTCTTAAAAGCCAGTTCTTCAGCAAAGGGAGTAAACAAATTAAATAACCATTCTGCTATTCCCTTACGATATCTGTATTGTTAAATGGTCTCCAAACGACATAAAAGAGAAAATTTTCAACTGTTGAGGATCAGAAGAGTTTTTCAGTTTCACTTTAATTAGCTTAAAGCTAAGAATATGTCCCATAAACTAATACCAAGTTCTTAGTAAATCTTTTCACATTTTTGCCATTAATTATTTCTGTTATGCCAGTGGAAAAACAAAGATACAGGCCCTAATCAGTGCTCCCAAGTGTTTGTTAATTAACTCTGAGGGGACCAAACAGCCATAATTGTCTTTCATAACTGGAAACCTTCCTTCTAAAGTGGTTCTTTGTCTGCATATCACATCTTTGTACAGCTTAATGTTGCTTTTATCACTTTATTGCTTTTGTTACTTTTTCATGTGGGAAATGTTTTGATTAGATAGAATATACCTTCAGAGAATCTTCCTTATCTTTGACAATAGCTATTTCTGCATTTACAGCAATAATGCAATCCCCATAATCCTGAATTTGTAGAATTTGCTCATTATTTTATCATAGTACCTTCACTAACGGTTATCATCCTCTAAATACATAGCTTAGCAGTTACAATGACTGTATTATTACCATCTAACAGTGAATTGTAAAGTTCGTGCCTAAAACCAGAAAACTTGACCAGAATCCCAATTTCAATAACAGAATGCATCGTTGTGGCAACACTAAGGACACTCTTCAGTGACCTTCAGTATTTTATCTGGATCTGTGACTACCATGGTGTTTCTGGACCAAGATTTTGATTTAAATGTTTCCCAAGGATGGTCTAAGAAAGCAAGGAGGCAGACTCTTTGTAACAGTTGCCTAACATAGCCCACTTCACGTTCTTTCACGGTGTATCTACAAAGCAATTGGATTGCAACTCGCACAGGCGCATCAAAGCAAGTTAGATTAATTTCAACAATTGATTTTCAATTCAATCCCAATAGCAGCCAAAGCAGCTGAACTGTGATACTGGCCACCTGGCTGTGTGCAGGTGAGCTTGTACAGCCTATACTGGGGTATATGCTATGACAGTTATGCTGCTTGAGTCCACTTGGGCAAGTTTACAGGTGCAATGCACACATCTCAGCTAAGCGTAAATACATTATAAAGACGGCTTTATGTTATACATGCGCAGGGTGGGTCAAGGGTGCTTACTCAACAACCCCAGATGACAGGAAGGAGGATGTAGGATTCTCCCAAGGCAGGAGGATTCCCAGACAGAATATAAATGTGATCTGGTAAAACGCTTATGTTTCTCTTTTCTGAAAAGAAGTACCTGCCTAGCATATATTGTAGCTGTCAGCTGGGTCTAAACACCTGTGCAGACCTGTCCGTCACATAAAAACATTCTTTTGCTTGCATACTAGCTCCCAAATGACATATTAGGCTTGCTCTTTGCCAGACTGGGTGTGAATGAATTGCATTGCTTTGACTTTCCACCAACACAGCTCTCTGCTAAGAACGCTACAAACAACAGTCCTCACACTGAATTCAGTCCCGCTTGTATCCTATGTGGCATTTTTACAAGTACAAACATTATCCATAAATTTACTGAGAAATGATGCAGAATAGACATAGGTCAAAATCTGAAGTAGATGTAACTGAACTCAAGTAAAGGAAATGAATTTCAGAGAAGATCAAGCAAGTGATCCAAAGTATTCCAGGAAAGGGCTAAACAGCTTAGTTTCTTCCTGTTAAAGTACATGCCAAATTGTAATTGCTAATCTGCTCCTCAGCATAATCTAGAAAATTTATAGCATACCATGCAGTTCTTAAGCTTTCAATTTAAGTTAAGACAGAAAGCAAATGAACACCTACATAAAGATCTGTTTTGATATCTTGAGATGAAATTGTGGCTCCATTTAATTCAGTGGAAGATTTGTCATTGACTTATGTACTCAATAATGTCAGCAGGCACTTCTTTCACATGAAAGACTAAATCTCCAGAATAAGGGTGAAGGGACTGGGTTTGAAACTAAATTCAGGATTTCTCATTAGTTTTGTTCCTCTCCCTTCAAAAGAAAAGAGAAATCAATATTGGTTAATACAATGTTTATATTTCTGTCATCCTGTTTTAAATCTAAAGTGAAAGGGGTTGTTTTAACATGGCAAATGCTTCTTCCCTCCATAGAACTGTAGATCAAGGTTTGACATCATAAGAAAAGCATAACTCTATAGGGAAACTGAAAAATATTTAAAGTATTTTTTCTTCGTTTTTGAACACATGGAGTTCATTGCACAGATTTATTTCTATAAATTCATGATGTATGCACTCAACACATTTTTTGTGTGTGCATCCTGTTCCTTATTATTGCATCTGTGCCAGCCTCCTCCTTTTTCTAATGAACTCCACCGCACAACAACTCTCTAGTTAATCAACACGTGCACCAGTCCAAAAGGTAGGGCAATGCTGAGGACCGCAGGAAACACTGTTTGCTAAGTCTAACTGGCTTTCGTACAGTTAATGATATCTTTCGCTGTTGGATAACATCCGTTGTTGAGACAATTCATTGACTCCGCTGCCAAGAGATGTTTCTTGGGAGTGGTCTGAGGAATGAGCCCTTGGAAAGGAGGCAGGCGTGACCTCGTTTTGCCTGCACACAATGTTTTCCCTGAATAAACCCTCAAAACTCCCCACCTGTTCTTGGGAAGAATGAAGAAGATGACTGAAGTGAGACGAATCCCAAAGAGCATGTTGAAAAATAAGTGAAAGTGACAACAGTTCCTTTCCTCCTTCTTTTGATTTTAACACTTTCTTTAAGTCTTTTTGTACAAATGCAGGAGCATCCGAGCACTGAATTTATGTACTGCAGAAATAATACTAGACAATACGACAGGAACTAGGTAATATGACCAGAGATGATTTTTGATCACATAAATCAGCAGTATGAGTCAATCAAAAAAGGAGGTACAATTTACCCTCAAATAAATTAAGCCCAAAACTAACATACACCAAAGTCTGAATTAAATTACAGAATGAGTCATATATAAAATAAAATACCAGGTTTGCACTTTCAGTGGCAGCTGTGCACAACTATGCCCTTACGTTTTTATTTTAACCGTCTTTTTATTTTCAAATTTATTTTACGTTTTAAATTAATTCTATTTTTAAATTTATTAATGTGTCCCCTAGAGCCACTAGGATTATATTACTGATAATTACCACTAACTTGCATAGTAAGTAACACCCGCATGCACATAAGCTTCCTTTTTCTAATGTGCGCTTTCACCCAGCCTGTCTGCTGGTGCCTAGCTCTACTGATTCAGTAAAACAAGGCTGATTTATACCAGCTGGGGATTTAGCCTTTCTTGTTTCCATGAAGTCAAACAGTATCTCACAGAGCTGTACAGATCTCTTATACAGGTATGTAACAGAAAATGTAGAAAGCTCTAAGATGGCTGAACATTTCCTCGGAGTGATGACACTTCCTGCTCATTTCACTTGTAAGACAGAAATAACTCCCCAACGACTTGACCTCTTCAAAAGGAAAAAAAAAGAATCTGTACTGAGATCTGCTAATCAGGTCAAATTGCAGAGGCAAATTTATTGTTACGATCCTCTGAAAACGGTGAGTAATTCCTTACCCAGAGGCCTGAGGATAAATTCTGAAACAAACACTCCCTGTTTTACATCAGAAAATCACTTTACCCATTTGATTTAATGTTGCTGGACACATATCACTGTCTAGTGAAGAACTAGTATGTGGTTCCTTATGTTACATCTACAAATTGTACCAGCATTTGCTAGGATATAAATCATCAGTCTTTATAGTGTTTCTACCAATGGTATGTCTAGGCTCCAGCTCATCTTTATGACCACAAAGATAAGTATGTAACAGTCAGTATTTAACAAACTCATATAAAATCAATTTCTTGCTAAATAAGTTTAGACATTGCACAGACATGCAGGTGTACAGGGCCCTGATGAGACAATGTCAATACTTCGGGCACGTTGCCAATGATTATTCAAACACCATCCCTGAAATGTATTTTCTTCTTACAAAATAATAATAGAGTGTTTCCAGAAATGAAGCAAAGTGCACAGTGCTGTCTTTGTTGGGCAGCAGGAAGAAAATATTAAATTATCTTATTTAGTCCATATCATAAAAACGCACTTTACAAGATGGAGCAAATCATGTCATCTTCAAACACTGACTCTCGCAGAGGCCTCAGCTATGACAGGTAGATAGTTTCGCCCCTTGAAACGTGATTTATAAGAAATGCTGGGTTTGGCAGGCTGTTATAACATGTGATGGTGCTACTAAATGCAAGTCAGAAGCTCTATATAATTCATTAGCATTCTTTCTTGATTGGAAACTACGCAGCTACCTGTCCTTGATGTTATTCAAAGAAAGAAGACAAGGTAGTGATTCAAAAAGTACTGGACTGACAAGCATTTGGTGGGGATGAATACCAGTGTGTCAAACGACAAGTACAGAACAAGAGCAATGAAACTGCAGATGGTTTTGTGGTCAAACTACGGATGTGAACTGCTGGGACTTACTGCAAACCTCGTTTCTGCATCAGATCTGACCCAGGCAAATCACTTGTTTTCTGCATTGTGCAGCAATACAGCACAAGCAAAATTCTTGCCACACCACTTGTTACAACTCTCACACAAATGACCTAAGTACAAGAGCTACCAGAGAAAAACCTTCACTATTAAAAGGAAATCACTACCTAGAGTAACATATAATTTGCATATTTCACAATTCACACTATTGGATACAGTATTAGCTTGCAAGGATTCACCTTCTACATTTCCCAGTCTTAATTCTATCAAAAAAATACAAGCAGTCTGACTTTACTAATAATGCATCCTACTTGCACCGAACATCCATTTCTAACACCAAGAAACAAAGAGCCAAAACTGTTCTTTTATACAGACACCTGCGTAATGTTGGTGAAGATATAAAACTATCTCAGTTCATGCTGTAGACAGGCCGTATGTGACCATTTCCCCCTTTTTCATTTCTTTACTTTTAGAACTATATACCTAAACACTGAAATGCAGATTCTCTACAAAGTGTTACAATACTGGTGTTTGTTTAAGACTGGACATTTTTCATAGACAACAACCTGCCAAAGATCATCATTGTGATCGCTGACATTTCACATACTTATCCAGGTCCAAAGGCAGCTTGTGATAGTCAGATTAGACCATTTGCTATGCCGTGCTCTTTAGACACATTAAAAAAAATACATATCCCTAAAAGCGTTGCTAGCTTAGCTGTAATGTAGTTTTCCTTCAAGTAACGTAAAACTTTAAAGGGACACAGAACCACTATTTACTTCCAGTACGTTCAGTTACTAGACCATAAAGAGACCTGTTTTCACCGAGCTACTTATATGCTTAAAGTGTGAAGTTTTTAAAAGATGGATTTATTGATAGAAAACCAGTCCGTAACAGCGAGCAAAGTGAAGTACTGCAAAGCTGGTTTGTAATGTACGTTATGCCACACGTGTGCAGGCCAGTTTTCTAAGCAGGATTTGTACAAGCAGCCAAAAAAATGTGAGCAAGAACCAAACTCTGGAATTCTTCCATTTTGAAAACCAATAACTAAGTTTTCAAAATCCGTACACATCCTTTTAAGCCTTAAAATGATTATACACCCTAGTTCACACCAATAGCTTATTTTTTTCCTGAAAAAAGTACAGGAAGAATAAAACTTCTAGCGGACTCTTAGCGGAAATTTGAACTATGAATCAGGTCTATAATATCTATAAAGAGTTTCCCTGAAATTCATTCCCCCTATCACTTGCATAAAACTCTTATACTATGCTTACTTGCATAGATGTACTATATGAACACGTACCTTTAACAGATTTATTTATTAGTTACAATTTCAAAGTTCACAGTTGTTGTTTTTCGATCTCTTTATAGAGGCTTGGTAAAAAAGAGTCTGAAAAGAATCCTACATGAGGAAAGCAGAAAGGAAATACCAGTGAACAGGGCCTCTTGTTATTACAGAGGAGACGAGATAAGCTGGAGCACAGCTAGGATCGCAATTTTCTAGGCTGCAAAAAGCCCAGCATCATCACTGTGTACACCACTCTTTCAATCTTCAAGGAACAATTTAATAGCCTTCATTGGGAGGTTCAGACCGGGTATTAAGAAGCATTTCTTTACCAAGAGGATGGTCAAACACTGGAACAGGCTTCCTAGAGAGGTGGTTGATGCCCCAGGCCTATCAGTGTTTAAAAGACATTTGGTCAATGCCCTTAATAACATGCTTTAACTCAGTCAGCCCTGAATTGCTCAGGCAGTTGGACTAGATGATCGTAGGTCCCTTCCAACTGAAATTATTCTATTCTATTCCATTCCATCTCCCCTCTAACAAGCAGTAAGACAGCAGGGGATCTAGCTCAGGTTCTAGCTCATTTTTTAATTTCCTTGTGCTAAAATCTTTTGAGGGGTCACAGCTGATGAAATTCTGCCAATATCAGACTAAAAACTTCAGGCTTCGCAGCATGAAGTGCAGTGGAAATCCTCTGAAGATAAGTATTTACAAATAACAAAGAGTGTTCAATGAAACTTTCGGTGTTCTCTCTTTCATCAGCAGTTATGCAGATCACCTTCTGCTCTACCACAAATATTGATTTATATTAATCACGGAAACTTCATGGCTTGCAGGCATGAAAGAAAATCAATGCAGTAATATTCTTGTTGGTTTTCTGCTAGCCAGCACATTTGCGTGACGGAAGAGGGCACACAATGAAGCCCTTTGGTGAGTCTGTAGGTAAACATGAGAAATGTGAGAGCAAAAATGCTGGTAGTGAATGGAAAGAAAATCTTTTAACAGCCCTAACACAAATATGCTTTGAATGCTGATTTTATTCTTCCATCTCAGAAGACTATCTTTAGCATTCAATATAAGAAAACAGCTCCAGGAACCGTATTTCTACTAGGCGTTTGGCACATTTCAGGATAATTATTCATATGTTACAGAAAGAGAGATCTCCTTTCATAATCTCCATACATAAAAATTGCCATAGTGAAGCTTATTTATTCAATACTAACAGCACATTTCATTCATGCATTCTTCTCCGTAAAATAATAGATACACTACTGTTGTGCGACTTCATGACTAATGTAACAATGTGCTTTTTAAAATAAAGCCCTCCATGACCACGTGGCTGTGTTAGAAAAGTCAGGACACTGGATGAACTGGTACTTATGCATCCCTGGAACTGATACAAATAGCATCCGTAGCATGAAAACCAAAGCACAGATGCAAGCAGAATCATATATCTAATATAATGAGACTAAAAGGGAAGTATACATTCATTTGTGCTGTGTGAGGTACTGACTGCTTGCATTTCTCCTGAAATGCACAATGCCAGTGGAGTCAGTGAAGATATTCCTGTGTATGTTTGTAACTAATTTTCATGCAGAACTTTTTCTACTAAATTGTGGTTCACTGCTCTACAAGCTTAACCTACTTCTGCCTAAAAAAAAGAATTATTATTTTAAGTATTTCTGAAATGGAGTGTGTAATAAGGCAGATTATAAGAAGCCACTGAATTCACTCTCTTAGAGTACCCCCAAATCCCCTTTGCATATAAGAATTTTTTGGGGAAGTCAGATCTCCTTTTGTATTGCACCAGGAAGGCAAAGCTAGATGCCACAACTGAACTTGCAGTTTTGCACACTAGGTAATGAACTACAATGGTCATTATTTTGTAACTTGTAATAAATGAAAGCATTCTTACTGTCAGAAGAGAACACAACAAAAGTAATAGTATAAATTAGTGATAATGCAGACTTTAGAGGGGGAAAAAAAAAGCACCAAGGAGGAGGATTTAACAAAATATTTGGAAATTTTAAAAATAATTTTAAGCTACTCTGAAAGTTCAAAGAAGGTGGGTATGCATTTTATGGAATTCAATGAGTGGAAACGTTTATTGCTAACATTATTACTCCTTCAGTTGTATACAGAAGCTCCATATCATGTGGGAAATCAATGAAAAATATTTTCTCATGTAAAAACAAGACAAATGTAACAACGTGCACCCTGAGGAAAAACGGGGAGTTTTTCAATCAAAATACTTCACAGAATGAAGTGTTCTGATTTTTTTTTTATTTGAAAATTTCAGTGTTTTTTCTGGTAGTTTCAATTCAAACTGAAGTATTTTGGCATTAAAGCCTCAAAAAATTTAATGTCAGCACTGGAATATATTTCCCTGAGTCCCTACGTGATGCTGCTTTGCAAGAATAATAACAAATTCAGTGTAAAACCTGCCATCCTCAAGCACTGGAGCTTGATGGGGGCTGTAGTTCAGTGACTATCACCTCACCTTCTCCTGTCACCTACAAAGTCTGTTGTCAGACTCTCACTGGCTTGAAAAATTCTGAAACAACTCTGTGCACCAGGAGAAGTGGGGAGCAGGCAGCACAGGAAGGACGAGGGAACAAACCAGCCACACACAGTTGCCACGAGGCCCCAGGGCAGCACACACCAGCCACGCAGGCCTCAAACTCACCTGAAAAGAGACTGCAATTCAGCAAACAGAAATGTTTTCGTTGTGTTCGATTCAAAGCAAGACAGAAGGTTTCCTTTCCATTTCCATGGCAGAATATTTGCCTCTGAAGGCACCGGGAGGGAGCTGAGGTTATTGCACTTGATGACCAGAGGATACATGAAACCAGGCTTTCCAGCATACTGCATCTCATGGAATTCATCAGTCATGTGTTTCCTATCATGCAGGGCCAATCCTGCAAGAACTTCAGCTCCTCACAGAAGCAATAAATCCTTCTTCACAACTAAATTCTATGCCTGCGTAATTTGATCCAGTTCTACTGAAGTTAATAAAGCTGCAGAAATTTATAGCAGCAGATAATTTGGCCCAGAAAGAATGAACCACTAACTAGTAAGAGCAAGGGTTGGCATGACAATCTCAGCCAGCTTCAACCTTCGTGTTACGTACAGAATATCTCCACTTACCTCATTTGTCCCTGTCATAAACGTATTTAGGAGAGTTCTACCTGACACATAAGAATTTCTTTCCTCAAATTACTACATTGTGCATCAGAGTAATTTCAACACATATTTTCCTTCAACAATTCAGATAATTATGTTTAAGAACTTAGAACAAGCTTACATAAAGTCGCTTTACTCTATTTATTATGTGACAGATACTGTATTACTCATGAGTAACCAGAGCCTGTCACATTGAAAATTTCTTGAATAATATGTCATATATTATGCATGCATGTATAGTTCAGCATAGTCAAATATAACCAAACAATTAATAAAACAAACGAAGAATGCATAATTGAAGTGCTAAATCTGAGAACTCAAAACTGAATTGACTAGCAGAGAATTATTCATCTGCCAGAAAAACATCCATTGTAAAGTAATCTGAGTGCACTCAAGCAACGTACAGCCTTTTAAAAAAATCAAGTATTGCTATTAGAAATTGATTATACTTTTTAATAGCAATAAATCCCCATGAAATTAGTTATTGCTTACCATAGCTATAGCATTAACCTTTTGAAGGAAACTTAGCAAATTGTTAGCTAATGCTAATGACCAATTTTGAAAGGGATTATTCTGTAATTAAATTATATAATATACTGTAGTAGTCATAAGATAGGATCATTTTGATGCCAACTGCATCTTAACACGAACAGTCTGTATTGCAATGAACCACATTAATCCAAAATCAGTAGTTAGTGCAATTAGGAAGAGCACGAGGACTACTTAGATGTGGTATTTCTGAATGACCAGGAAAAAACCTTTTGGTTTACATTAAAAAGATTATACTTCCTTTAAAAAAAATGTTAAACCATGAACAACTCCTACCAAGTACCTATTTATTGTCAGACTTCTGCAGACTGTTTGCTTAATTGTCTACTTAATGTCACCGAACACCAGGACATAAGGGAGCATGGGACAGTCTTATTTTCAAGACAGATATTTGCCATTTAGGAGTCTTCCTGAGTTACTGAGTTTTTACAAAGGGCCACTAGCTTCTTTTGCTATAAAAACAACAAAAACAAGGCAAATCATATCTTCAAAATCTGTCCATTCTATATAATACGTCATGAATGAATCACTGTAGCTATAAATGCAAATTTCAGAGTTTTATCAACACATGCAAGATTGTTTCAATAGATCGGTGGTGGTTTTATCTGTGGTTCAAATGGAATGAAATGAAAATTGATTGACACAATTCCAGTCTCTCTCATTCCAAAGGAGCTGCTGGACATGCTTTGGACCTCAAATCAGGCAGAACTCGAGTGTGCAGACGTACTGCCTTTTAGGATTTCAGGTAGTGAAGCTCTACAGAAAGCGGGTCTCTTACAAGAAGCAGGGTCTCTCTAGCACCTCCAAGAACTAAGCAGCTCCTGCCACAATGGAAGTGCAAGAGAAAAGGGAGAAGGTTATAGGCAGCTGCCACACCAACTCCAGCACCAAAAGCTATTTCCTCTAGTTCAAATAAATTAAGCAGTCTCCACCATCTTCTGCATACTCTATCTCATGCAATTAGGTCAGGAAGATGAGCACCAGATGTCTATGTTTATGCTTATAGCAGAAGAGTCCCCAGAACTGAGGTAGAAATCAGATCTCCCAGGCAGAAAGGAGGACTGGTTAGCAAAAGGCAGCGATGCCCTACAACATCCTGCATCTCAATGCAGCCATTTCAGCCCACAGCAGGACCCACGGTTTGGTGACACTAGCCAGTGGCTGCCACACCACTGCCAGCACAGTGACTCCCAGTCTTTTCTTCTTTAGTAGGGTTGAAGAGATGGTTTTAGAGTAGGACAGGAGCTCACTCTCTCCTGCAGATAACCAGGTGCTCCCTAAAGCACAAGATTTAATGCGGAGGCACAAGTGGCATTTACTCCAAACCTCATTTCAGGCTCATTTGAGACTGAAATGCAATGCAAATGACAAAGTATTTGTCATATATAAAGTAAATTTGTTAAAATAATATAAAATAAAACCCACAACAAAATCTTGTATAATCCCCTGGTTAATCAAAACTGCTAAGGGGCTTGTAGTATTACAGCTGCAACTTGAAAATCATCTTTGTTCAAGTTTCTTACTTCTGCGCGTAGTTAAAATGAGTAAAATCTCAAACCAGAGAGCTAACTATTCCCAAACATGCAGAAGTTTGGATCCAGATCTGAACTTTGTGGTTGGCCTTGCCTCCCTCCTGGCTGGAGCCCGAGGCTCTATTACCAAGCACCCCAAACTGTGATACGGATGAGAACACGTGTGGGAAACTTTGCTCTTATGCACATAGAACTCCGCAGTTGTCATCACTTCCCTCTTCATAGTCTTGGCTGCAAATCTGAATGAAGCCCAGTGGTGCCGCAACCCCTTCCTCCCCCTCTTTATATTTGTCTTTTTCTCCCCACTTTGAAATATTTTTACATACAATGCCAACTGAAAGCCCTCAAAGCTGGAATGCTTACTGTCACTTCGACTATGCAAGGGAGACAGACTTTTATTGGAAACATTCCTTCCCTTCCTTTTCATTTTTGCTGCTCCCACGCTGTTGTTGGCAGCTTTAGATCCATATCAGAAGGAAAGCATGTAAAATGTATGCAGTTAGGCAGTGGTCCTGTAAGGCACTTCGTGCGCACAAATATCTGCAGCTGTGCACTGCTTCTGATCTGTAGGAGACTACATATGGGCACTGAGATCAGAACACATCAAATCCCTGTTATTAAATGCATCTGTCTTTAAAGCAATGAGTCTTAATTCCTGTTAAGAGACTCCAATAATAAGAAGAAAAATAAATTATATTCGCCCCCAGCAGAAGGGAAATTATGATTTCATTCTCTCTGCTCAGGTCATACCAGCACAGAAATGCAACAACATAAAAGACTAGTAAGGCCTATAGTAAGATATCTTAAAAACACTAAAGTGCAATTAGCATCCAAATCATATTTACAGTTTTTTCCTCTCTATAGCCAAAGTTCTTGTACGGCTTCACACCCTTGGTAGGCAGCAAGAACCATCAGCTAGAAGCCAAAACCAGGTACATTCAGATTCCTACATGATGTACATTTTTAACAGTAAAAATAAGGAGCTGGGAACAAATTAACAGGCAGGATTTTCATCTTCAAGCACATTCATATTGCGTTCAGCTGCCTTACTGAAAGCAATCCTTATAAACTAAGGAGCACAATAAAGGAGAAGCTAAATGATAATTAAGGACTTGCTACATACAAGTGAGACTAACTGATGCAAAGGTCCACTTTGGCTTCATGCCCTGGAAAGCTTATGCTGTAATGAAGTAAAAATAAGAGTAGATATATGGAAAAGCCAATGGAAAGCAACGCTTTCTTGCAATTATTATTTTTCTTTCTTATACGTGAATTGAGACAGAACTCCATGCTGACCTTTGAAATAGATGCCTAAAAAGTACAGCATTTTTGACATGAATTTAGGAAATGTAATGTACGACAAGAGACTTAGGAAGGCTTACACTAATAATTCACAGGAAATACTGCATTTCAGTCAAGAAATTTTACAACCAACATAAATTTTTAAGGGTACATACTGCAGCTGACTTAAGGAGAGCTAGCATTGATACAAATCCCCACAGAATGAAGCAGTGATACACCTCAAAAGGCATAGACATTAGTAGAACCATATCTTGCAGTCCTCGCTCATGCAGAAATCCCTACCGACATCTGGAGAAATTTTACTGGTACAAATATTCTAGGACCTAACAGAGAAGCTGGCAATATGTTGAACAAAGGCCACTTTCTTTTTTTGGACTCTGCTCACCAGGACACCGATACAACCAAGTCTTTATACACGGTTGTGTTTTTGTCTGCGTTGATTTTCAGATTTGCATTAAATGTGCAAATTTAGTACATTAGGTCATTTATCCAGTTACACGTAAGGTGTTTCAGAACACCTCTCCAGCCCGAGCACCACCCCTAGAGAAGCTGGTTGTGCTTATGGCTGTTGCGACTCACAGAAGAGTTCCCTGGAAGGGGCAGGCCTTTTGACTGACGTTTCACGAAGAAGCAGACTCAATCTGATAAAGTTTCATCATACTCTGACCTGAGGCAAGTCACCCGTGACTGCCCCTCCTCCGCGCTCCTCCTGGGCTGTTTATGTACAAGTACCCGTGACCACAGTGTCCACCTCCATCTGGGCAAAGGGCAGATTCACCTCTAATTAAATCGTTCTGGTCTTTTGAGAGCAGCAGACCTTTGACCAATACCTCTCTGCGATATTCAATCCAATCCAATCTACTGACATATGTACTCAGGGACTCCTTTTATAAAGCCTAGACGTGTTTTTGTCTCCTTCTGCTGTGCAGTAACCAAAAGCACCGTCCTCACCAAGGAGGTAACAGGAGATGTCTGGAAGTTTTTCCAGCCTTCTGTCCACTGAAAAAAATCAGCTATTTCTTTGAACCAGTCTTTCAACCACATCAGCTTTTTCAATAATTTCAAAAACTTACTCTACTAAGTTTCATTAGAATCGATAATCACAAGGACGGTTTATTTTGGCCAGAAGATAACCCTACTTTATTTTATAATTAGTGTTGGTATTGCAGAGTATGAAAGGGAACAGGCACCAAGACACTGCTCTCAATTTTAATATTACAGCTAGCTGTGTATAACTAACTGCTAGGAGTTTCCTTTAGTAGCTGAATGGCTCCATCACTTGGTGAAATACATGAGAATCTTCTACATCATGTCAATGATCTCATATGGATAAACTGATGCAAGATATAAGGTTTTCAATAGAATTACACTCAAGTCAATAACGTCAGTCAAACAGCTATTACCTATTAGGAATATTCAAGGATATGCATGGAATAGGTTGGTGATCCCTACCCCAGCTGATCCCTGTCCTTCTAGTGAATATATAGGTCCAACAGGATGCACATCCTGGCACAAGTTCATATGTTGATTTAGCCTAGGTAACAGTTAGTCTGAAAAGGCTGGAGATTTTTCTGGCGTCTTTTTGTTTTATTTTATTTCCCAGTGTAGTAAGATCTTAAATTACAGATATGGGTATCTGACATAACATTATGTTAAGCCCAACACTCCACACTTTCATTTACATTTTTCAGTGAGCAGATGGCCACTGGGTGCAAACTCAGGCTTCTGCACTGGGGTGTAAAAGAGCTGACCTTAAAACCTTTACCTCTGGAGTGAGGTGGGCTTGACACCCTTTAGTTACTTTCCTGCAATACGAGTCTACCGTTGAGATTTCCATTTTCTTGTCCATGCTATGAAATGCTGAGTCTTGTTGAGTTTGTATCAATACTGCAATTCTGCTATAAGTCTGATGAGAATTTCAGCTGATGATATATCAAAAGGTTCTCCACACAAGTAAGTCTCCAACCAATTCACAGGTGACATAATACAAGTGTCTTTCCTAACACTGATGTCAGGAATATTTTGTCACCTGAAGTGAGGTGGAGACAGGCTTCAAAATCACATTGAACAGCCCCCCTCCAAAACAGTGACATTTTAATTCCTGTATCCCTCTGGTGTGTAACTGATAGGCCTGGGCAATTCATCTGGGCTTTCCTGCATTCCCAATCTGCTGTTACCAGCTGTTCTTACACTGAAAAACAACTCTTGTTTGCAACTAGTCATGTCAGATACGACTTAAAACCCCATATCAGTAACAGTGAAGATGGTAATATGAAAATGTTAAACGGCAGACTGTTGTTGATTTTGGTGTTCCACATTTGATGAACAAGCTGGAATTCCCAAATTGAGGAAGCATATAATTAGCATGCTGGCTACCTCAAATACACAGCCATCCCTGTTAACAGGTTGGTCTCGCTATCTGTTAAGAGGTAGCAATAGATTGCATTCTTCATCCTTATAACACGTAAAGCCATATTATGAAGGTAAAACATGTGCAACTTGTGACAAACCTGCAAACCTCTTCCTTCTTTGTGGGGAGAGCCCCACTGACATCAATTGGACATTTATTTTTCTTAAATTCAGAAATCAGATGACGACTCACCAAGTATTAGCAAAGCTGTCTATGGGCAATAAGAAAGCGGTGAACGGAACAGAGACTTGGGGTATTTCTTAAAAATGCCACAATGAACAACATGGAATCATTTCTATTTGGCATATATGCCTATATTTTCTAAAACAAAGCGAGATGGTAATACCATGTCCCCTCGGCAGCACTATCAAGGAATAAAAATATGAAATAATATTTACAAATCTCTTTGGTTGCTCCTCTACCTTCTCATAAAGCATGAATACTCTGCTTTTACCTCCATGTTTAACAATCAGTGATGTTATAGTAATATACGCTATATTTTTTACCTTATAGCAGTAAAAATAACTTCACTGAGGAATTATGAAGTGAACTTTAATGGCCAAATTGAAGATTTGGTTTCAGATCCAGACAAACTTTTCTTGGGACCTGTTTATTCAATCATTGCATTTACCAAAAAAAAAACCCCAAACCCTCTTCATCTTACTGGACCCTTATAGTTCCTCCCAATCTTTACTAAAACACTGTTTTGATCAGTAGAGTCAGTAGACTGAAGGAATTCTGCATTTGGATGTCATGACGGTTTTGCCTGGGCAGTAAAGATCAGACTGTGCTCACATGCATCTTTTAATATGAATTCCCCAATCTTTAAAATAGGACTATGAAAAAGGGAAATAAAATTTATACAAGAAAGAAAAGTAGGAAAAAATGATAAAACAAAGGATTTATGTATGTCACAGCTCTTATTTAAGTCTTATTTTCTGATAGTTTTCTGATGCACCTTTGTATACAAAATCCATCACCACACACTCTTTTTCCCTGCTTTTGCTGACACAATTGGGGAAAAAAAAGTGCCTGCCTTGTCTGAGAAAGATGCTGCACATTAAAAGAAAATGTATGGGTCACTGAAAATGGAGTTTTATAATAGAACACATTAGTATACAAAGTACTTTAAAATAAGAGGAAGCAAAAGTTGCTAAAAGCAAATTTCGTCATTTCATACTGCAGCGCATCTGTATAAAACAGAGGCTGGAAGTAGTTTGCAGGCTTTATAACCTTCCTATTAGTGGTTCTCAACCCACTGACTTACTGGCGAGATGCGTGCACAGACAGAAACTGCCACATCATTATCAGAGAGGCAAGCGAATGCATTATCTTCTCACTTGTCTCCTATCCCTAGCTAACGTCTCATCGTAACAACCTCATCAGCTATCACTGATAATCTGCCCTTCTCCTTGCCTTCATCTCAAACGCAATCTCACAAATTACTATAAGGAAATACGCATGGCTGGCCTTGCTGTGAGCTGAAGGCAGACAGGAAAACTGGCAAAAGCGGTATGTGCAAATGGCTGACCTTCAAAACAGCAGTTTGTGAAACATATGTGCTGCCACAAAATAATATTAAGTAACCTTTCCAGTGCTGCCACTCTTAGATTCACACTGGGGCTAATCAATATCACCCTGCAGCACTGGAGGGACATTCCCACACCCTCATGAAGGTTCCTGGTTTAATTTAAATTAGCATAATAATATCACTAGCTTCAAAATAGATCAGCGTACCCCATGTAGGTGGCATGAAAGCAAAAGCCAAACCTGGCCAGATACCCCAGCATGTTCCCCAGCAGGTGACCCCGCTGGCTGCCTGGGACAGAGAGCACGGCCCCCTCATGTAGAAACCCTCAAATGCAGAAGCACTTTCCGGGCTGAGGAGCTAGACCGTAGGAAGTGGACAGGGTCAGCAAATTTGCTACTTCCATGAAATAAGCGAGCCTTCCCTCAACCCAGCCTGTCTATAGCTGTGTGGGGAAAAGGTTTTCTCTTATAAATAAGGTTCCGCCTATGCCCATGAGGCTCATGGTAACCGCCCTGGTGCTGAGGGATTCTCTTCCTAACACATAGCTGGAAATTAGACTGCAGAATCATACGCTCCCTCAGTCTGCAGAAAAAACCTCTGCAGTATTACCAAGACCAAAAAGGCTTGGGGAACCAGCATGGCTTCAGCTGCAGTCTTATTCCCTTCACCCCCAATGGGCTAATGACTGCAGCTCAAAGCATAAAGTATACACAATAAAGAGCGAGCTCGAAGACAACTTCTTCCTTCCACGCCCTCATTAGCTCTCTCTGATGGGGCTCAGGCCTTGCAGCTCCCCGGCTCACAGCAGGAACTTCAGCTCTCGCGAGTCCAGTGTGTTACGACAGACACACTCCAGCTGCTAAGGCAGCCCCTCTAATGGACTGGCACTCTCATTCGTAAACTCCTCCCAGCATTATAAAAATTAAAAACTCAGCTGATTTCGCAGGCATCTGATATACTACTTCCATACAAAAGCCCATCTGCAAAAATATATATATTTTAAATGTTACCTTTTCTGTTATTTAATAACTCCATAATTTGCGTTTATACTTTATGAGGCACAGAAAGATCTGTTGTTCGTTTAAGAGCTTAAAATCCGTACCAGTTTCTTGTAACTAAAACCAACACACTGCTGCACTCAAGCGAGATCTACTGCACAAAACACAATTACCCTATCAACTGACTACACAGCAATAGGACAGCACATGATTAGACAACAGTGGGGAATCCTAATGATCCCCTGTGAGAATTGGGGTAGTGCAAGTCTCTCATTTTCTGCTCCATGATGTGTAGATGAAAAGTACACTGGAAAGAATACAAAATGAACGGCAGTATTTCGGCGCACATCCTAACTTCATTTTCATGGGAATGTGGAAATCTAACAAAAGAGCAAGACCATGATTATCAGATGGAAGACCAAAAAACCACTGGTTGTAATGTCTTACTTAAGAGCACAATGTCTTGTCCACTTCTTTAGCCCTAGTATTTTCAGAGGACTGATAGTTTCAAAGCGGCTGTTAGACACACACACTCACCCCCAAGAATCTGGGGGTTCACCAGCATCCAGAAGTAGGCGGCAGATACCTCGTGCCACAGCTGTAGGCACACTGCACCTGACTGGACCTGGACGCTTCTTCTGCAGCAGCACTGTTCCTCTCACGGCGCACTGTGGTCAAATTAATACAGCCCTCCCAGGACCAGACATGTGCCACAGCATGCTGCAAGGATGCCAACCAGTTTTTATCTGTGTTTATTCCATTCCCCGTCACCTGGGCAGTGGAGAGTTCAAACCATGCATAGGGATTTATTTTAGCAGAAGAAAATTATTTTTAAATGAGACATAAACTATGGTTACACACTCTATTCATTTCAGCCCAGGACATATTAACATCCCAAGGGAGATCTGAACGTTACCGGAGGCTGTCAAATTAACAGAAATACATTGACAAAGAGAGTTTTTCCAGGGAATGTTAGTTCAGCATCAGTTTGCTTACAGCAAAATTTCATTTTTGCCTGTTCACAAAAATAAATGCAATTTCTGCCATCTGATTTTTGTCCTTGCTTGATTTGTTTGGTGTATTTTAAAGGGATTCTGTGGCTTTCTCTTTCATGTTCTTTTCTGGCAGTTTCTAAGAATTGGTACTTTACAATCTGTGACACTTAGAAACTCCCCATCAGAGCTTATCAGATTGCTTCACAGTTTTAGGAAATTTAGTGAAGCATACACCACAGCACAAATCCAGCCATTATACAGGGAAATTAGGGAAGTCCTTTGTCAGGCACATGCAATTTTAGCAAATACTTGCGTATCTGGTTCTGTACTATCTTTCAGTAATCAGATTTTTTGACTGCTCCGGGTCTCTTGTGTCACACATTAAACAGAGCTGTGCTTTCCTTGTTCCCGCAGCAGCAAATTTTGTGGGACACACATCAACATTATCAACGGGATTTTCCATACTAGATTAACCTCAGAGTTCACTTCGTCCAATAGTCACGGACTAATATTATCTGTATGGTATTTTCAAATATTACTTATTCTGCCAGTCTCAATACAACCTTGCTTGGTTTCCTTTCTTGGCAACAGATGTGCATTAAACACAACTATCTCAACTTAGTGAACGAGTGTTCTCTAAAGCGTAGCTGAGTTTTCTCTTAAATTCATCTTCTCCCAAAGCTTTGCTATCTCACTGCTCAATTGCTATGCAATTAGTAAGCCCCCTTCTTTCCTTATTTTTTTCTATCAACACAATTCAGCAGAAATTAGTACATTTTGCACACTCTGAAGGAATTAAGTGCTTGATTTAGTCTGAAAATTATCTAATGCCATGTCTGGCGACGATCGACATCGAAGGAGTTACAGTAAGGCACTTTTTACACTGCTCTAAGCTACAGTCAGTGAGGGACTGGGAGGGAAAAGACTGTGACATTTCTATTTCCCAGTATGCGTGAACATCTACTGTTGTTGCAAGTACCTGAGACCCTCAGGTCTGTCTCAAAGCCATCTTTCTTTCCATTGCTCTGATTTTGTTGTGAAAAAGCTCCGGTAAACAGAAGGATCCGACAGCATTTCTACCTTTCTAGTGTTTGCACTCACCAATGTAGTACTTGAGCGGTTAATGATAACGAGCAGTGCACCAAAACAAAACCAATGTGCTTTGGCAAACCTCACTTAGGGCACTTCTGTTGCAAGCTTTACACATGTAAAGCGAGTATTTCACTTTTACTCTGAGGAAGTAATGAAGCCTTTGGATCACAGACATTAAAACTACTCATATATTGAGATATTTATAAGCTGAAATACAAAGGTCGCTATCCCATATTTTGGATGACATTCTCAACTCTAAAGCGTCCATGACTATGTGATGTTCTTTGCTCCCTGTCTCAAGTCATTCCCCTATAAATTCAATTAGCAAAAATAATTGCTTCACCACAAACTGACTAAAAATGCCAAGACCCATTTAGAGACAACAGCAATCATTAAACAAAACCCATTTGCAGGAGAGCTGAAGGCATCTCCAATACTCATATGAGATTTAAAAATAGAAGACACTTCAGAGTGCTTAAACTGCAGACAAAACCCTGTTTAGTTTCAAAGGTGGCAGGGTTACTAATGCATCAGCTACTTCAAAGATGGCAAAATAAATTGCTTTTTTAAAACATTGCAGCTCCATCCAACATGATGGGAAATACATAAGGTTTACCAAATATGAAATTTAATGTGCCCGGGTTGTTCAAAAGTTGCCTTAATTTGCATGAGTGAGCATAGCAAAAGGCATAACTTACCATCTCAGTTAGGCTCAGCTGTGGAAATTACTGTTCAGTCATGAACCTCAAACAGTCAACCCACAAGGCCACCTCTCCCTCTTTTATTCCATAATGCTGGAAAAATAAAGTGTTGTTTACATAGCTGGAAGGCTCTGCTTTATTATAAAACACAACAGGAGAGTAATTTATTTAATATTATTATTTAGCGTGTGCATGACCATAGATAAATAACAATCCACTCAAGAATTTAAGGCCTCCCCTGAAATATTTTTACAATCCTCTCAAAACCAATGAACTTTTTACTCAAGACTGGCTTCTTTTTTCCATAATTATTTTTCCTAAATCTATTAGCAAGCTCTGATTACCTTTACACTAAATGCAACTAAAAACCCAATACCATGCACACAGGAAGGGCATGTCTGGTTACTGGGATCCTCATTCTCAGGCTGAGCTGTTCCTCCACGTTGAGTTTTATTGGCTCCATACAGCAATTCAATGAAGCCCCCATATAAAAACCCCGAAGTTATGTTTGGGTTATGTTTGCAAAGGTTTCCCTTAAAAAAATTCCTTTCCTTTGTGTTTGAAAAGTTTCCCTTGCAATTAGGAGTTCGTATAAAAACAGCATTGCACGATGAACACTCACTGAGTCCCGACACACTTAAGGTGTGCGAGTCCTTTGGAAAGATATCTTGATGAGAAAATGGTCACCTGGAGAGACTGAAGCCCACCCATTCTTATGTAACCATAGCTTACTCTAATAGCAAAAGGAGAAATGGATTAGGTGAAACTATAATATGTTTTCAGAAGAGAAGGACAAGGAAATATGTCATAAAACATCCAAGTTTACCTCAAGTTTACCAACAAAAACTTGAAGCTTGAGCTAAAAATGAGAAGAAAGAAAAGAAAAAAAAAAAAGCACTACCAGGAGAGAAGAAAGAGGAGGCTGACTGCACAATTCTTTGCAAATAGCGGTTGTGTAAATAAATTCAGGCACAGGAATAGGTACACACTTTGTGACAAGGGGACCAGTTTCCTGCCCAGTCTGAGTTTTCATCAGGGCATGCAGATCTACATCTGATGCAGCGAGCCAAAACAAAAGCTCGAGCTCCACGACCAGTCTGAAATTGGGATGAACTGCTGCCAGGACATCGAGCAATAGGGCAAACCTCATGAAAGAATTGTTCCAAATGCTTCATGTTGTATATGTATGTGTGATGGCTATTGATCCAGTTATTGAATGTGTTTTACAGGGAATTGAAGTATTCCTGAAAAAAAATCCTGATAATATTTAGGAACAAATGGAACTCTTACGGCCTTTTCCTATCACTTTCACATATGTTTGTGTGTATATCTATACAAGGTATAATACTTAGATCAGTGTCTCCAGCTTTTGTCAAACAAAAGAAATGTCAAAGTAGTAATATCATTTTTTTCCTATTAATAAAACAAGAGGATGCTATTAACTTTCAGGAGAGCGAAGGCCTCATCATGTTCCCCCTTCCTGTCCAAACTCACTGAGCAGTAAATATTTCAAAGGGTTCAAGCTTGCTCATTCACTCTCTTTTCCCAGCTTTGCATAGTTGCTTTGAAGCAGCTGTCCTCAAAGGATCAGATACTGAGATTTCTAATCCTGTTTCAACTTCTCAGCAAGACTTCTGAGTTCTGTTACAGATTAGACAACTTTCTTTTTTTTTTTTTCTGTACTGAGGCCTTCTAGGCATCTGAACAAGGAATGAACCTCCAAGTATACTAAATGAAGGTGACATTGCTGCTGGCCACGAAACCCCTTAAAGGAGATAATTTCCATTAACAAGAAAATTACAAAAAAATACATGATTTAAACCAGTCCGTATTATTTCATCTGAATCAAAAAACATATGTACATAGCAAACTTTTACAACAGAGTAAATAGGAAACAACTGGGATTTTAGGAATTGTGCTATATATGAAAAATGTTCCAAAAAAGGGTCAAAGTATATCATGTGATGGAAAGTCAAATGTCCTGCGCATTCCTTCCCTAAAAAGCTGGTATGTTTAGCAAAGGTTACCAGCAGCCCACTCTCAGGTGGGAAGCTTGGGGAGTGAATACTACTATTACAGTCCTGCAGGCAGACATCTGCTGCGTATGTCTACTATGCCAGGCGATTTAAAGTGTGTATGCGGACACAATTAGGAGAGCCACAACGCAACACTATGAAACACCGCATCTCACAGGTTCAGTGTTTCAGATTTCAGCTGGGCTGGCAGTGCTTGTGACTTAAGTTATCCTTTACCTGTTCCTGTGGAATATTTGGTGTCACACGAGACGGTGATTTTATTTTTTGAAATTAAGTGGAATGACTCCTAGGTAGCTGTTTGGGTTACTAATATCATCTATACCTAGACAATTTCCTCTCTAAACACACTCCCACTGTTAGGGGATTTTACAGGGGAGCTGACAACTCAGGCTGGTGAGTTCATACCCACACAAAGGCTCCTGCCCAGAAGGGATCAGGATGGGACTGTCAAAGTAAAGGGAAGTGCCAAGATAAAAAAGACCATGTTGCTAACCTTTAACAGTTCTTTTGAGATGTGTTGCCATATGTAACTCACACACAGGGTACAGGTAGTGCTGGTACCTGGGGAGTTTCTATCCTAGCAGTAGCTGCAGAGGGCACGCTGTGAGCCACCCTCCCTTCACAGGGTGAGCCAAGGGGCAGAGAGGGGTCCTTCCTCGCAGCCAGACAATTCAGAGATGAGACCAAACACTTCAACAGGGGAACTGTAACAGAGAGAAGGTTGCAAATGTACGCACCAATGGCACGTTTCAAGGTAGAAGAGATACAAGCAAGTATCCCACCCTTCTCCTTTGAGTGCCTGTACGTGCAGTCATTCTGTGAACGGCTCCAGCCAGGACCCTATGACTACAGCCAGGTGTCCATGGGGATTCACAACGCGATGATGTGAACAAAAACAAAAGCACAGCCCCTGCCAAGTGCAGCATTGCTCCTAAAGCACTGGGAGTGACACACAGCAAAACTGTGACTCCAGGCAGCTGCTCTGACAACTTCTCAGACATAGTGCAATGAAGAAACCACGAGTCTTGCTTGCTGGCCTTCAGGGGAATCCTAATCTGTGATCTGAGAATGTTCCTTCACACAGTAAGAAATTCACGGTGGTGGGGTTTTTTGAGGAGAATGGGGGCCTGCTTGACATTTCCGTTGTAGACACACAAAGGTGAGTGGTTCTCTGAGGGGCTGTGCTCTATCAACACAGAAACACAGACAAGCAGTTCTGGTGCTGACAAGTTTCTCTTGAAGACCCATTTTGTCTGGCTTTGGAGCCCAGCTGACAAGAGCATGACCTCCTGTGTCCCAAGGAGCCTGTGCCAGAGAGCCCTGGAAACAGGGATGCTTTATTTTTCTTTATAGCTGATTCTAAGAGTGCCGAAGAGGGAAAATGTGTTGTAATGCTTTGTAGGCAAACCTATTGGGCAGCAACCTCTTAATTTCCTTTTTAGCTCTGGGTTTAAGTGCCATACAGGATATTTAATTGTGATGTTTTCTTCTTCCAGACAGGAAAGCCAACTGGGTAGGTCCACCAGAGACCAAAAATTCTCTACTACAGCCCTTGATGCTCGGGGACATCATAAACACACACTTTCTGGGCCAAAGCCAGAAGCTACAGTATGAGATTAAAGAATGACATTGGCAAAGCCAGGACCGAAGTTATAAAGCAAAAGAATAAAACAATACAAGTCCTCAAAAGCATTAAAAGAGAACCTAAAGCAAATTAAAATTAAAATTTTAAGGGGTTGTGATACATTTAAACAGTAGGGAAAAACCAGGAAGTGTAACACAGACAATAAATGGGAGAAAAGTGAAGTAGGGATCAGCTCCAATGCTCTTACTATCGTGAGAACCACAGGGGGTGGAGAGTCCAGATTATGTGCTACAGGTACTGCAGAGGTAAAAAAATCTGAACAGCAACGACTGAATGTTTATGTCGAAGGTGTGAACCCAAGCACATGCATGAACCAGATGGATCAGTGATTCAACCACTGGAAGGAAAACCAGGACTTCCGAACACTTGGTAATGATAATATTGTCTTGTTTCTTACTTCTCATTGCCGTTTGCAAGCTACGGACCATAGAACTGCCAAAAAATATAACATCAGAAGTTTCATAGATGATGAGATGGTTTTATAGTATTTACAGTCTGGCTGTGAGACACAAGGAGATCAAAGCTAGAGTTACAGATCAAAGACACAAGAAAACCTTTAACAGAGGGGTTTTTTCATCAGGAAGTCACGCACTCACACAGAATTAGCATGAGTAACTAATAATCCAGGCTAGGATTAGTAAATCCAATTCTAGACACACATCCCAGAAAGCTGGCCAACCCTCCTTTAGAATCACTAGAGAAAAATAGCCTTTTCTAGATCATGAGTCATCTCACTTTAAAGTTGCTGTCTGGTTTAGATTTGATGAATTGCATCCCATTTTACTTTTGACCTTCTCACTGCAAAGACAGTCCAAACAACCTGCTTTGAAATATATATCTGTCTTTTAAACCTCAAAAATGACACAGGATAGATTCCACCCCTAAGGCAGTGCACATTATGGTGAGCAGGAGAAGTTTATTCTAGATGCTGTGCAGTGCCACCAACACATTTGACAGCTTTTGCTGTTTGTCTACAATTTTTTCCTAACAGTGGTGCCTCATGAAAGCTTATAGCTCATCCAAGTCTTCAGCAGACTTCAATGAAGTTTCTTTTAATCTAGAGCAGCTTGGTTCTGGAAACAAGCTCTGTAATAGTCATGCAACAGTGCCTCTGACTTTATCCCTTGAAAAATAATGCATGTGACAGTCATAAACACATGATGCTCTTCTCTTTTTACTCTAACAGGGTTTGGGCATTCTGGCACAGCTCACCTTATACAGGCAGATCCACGACACCTGATGACAAATCTATTGTATACGCCCAATGATTTGATGTGGTAGAATTTACGATATGCATTGTGAGTAAACTGATTTCTGGTTACTTATTGTCTTTTAGCAGAGATAAGTATCCTAGTATGTCCTCATTTTGGATGTTCATATTTTTAAAAACTGCAATTGTACACTTCTCATCATCAATAATGGTCAGAAATATCTGACTGAAACTTCTGAAATGTTCCCTTCTGTAAAAGAAACATTTGACTACATATCTAAACAACATATTTGGACCATTATTAACCATTATTAATGGTTGTAAACTGAAGGGAAGAGTTTTGAAGTAGCATGTCTGTAGTATGCCTACAGATATAATTTACAATGCCAATAATAAAGAAGCTCCACTTCCAAATGTGAAAATAAGTCCCATCCAAGTTTTACACCAAATTCTTCCCCCGTCCTTCCTGCAAAAGTCACATTTAGTGCAGGAAACTGCATACTTGCTACGTACGTGGTACTCCCAGCATCCTCAAAACCTCTCTCTAATCCTATAATTTAGAGCTTTTCAGATGAACAAATGGGGTTAACTTCCAACAGACACGAGATTAGATCTTCTCTGTGAACACTGTGACTGTAATTCTGCAGTCTCAGACCGTGTGCCATAATTAAGATGAGGTTTCAGAAAGGAAAAACTGGAGGAAGATATGCCACGAAGCACCACTCAAAGAGCACTGATTACATACTTCATCCTGTACGTAACAAAGGTTTACGGTCCCTGAAAGACACCACACCTTTTGACCAGATGGTGTTCAAGACCCTGCCTAGCTCTTTGGAAGAGCCCAAGGAGGAGCTCAGTTCTGAAATTGCTAACTCCTGATCTATCCAGCATGCTCCCTTTTCCCAGTTGAAGCCAAGAGAAAAGAATACTGATCTGGAGCAAATCCAACTGATCTGTTTTAAAACAGTAAATGATATGCCAGAATATCACAATAGTATGAGAAACAAAGCTGAGATCCTAGGTGAAAAACAAGTGTTACTATAACAACATACTGGAAACAAAATATTTCTTCCAAACTCTAAATTGCCAGAGAAAAGCATAGGACTCCAAATTCAGAGAGATTAGACAAGTATTTCAGATAAATATGAATAACATCTCAAGTGAACTTGGGTAAATACAGTGCCAGGTACCTGAAGACAGTCTGGCACTTGATCCATTATAAGCCCCTCTTTTCCAGTAGTAAAGGTCAGGATTTAGAAGCTTTTATCTAACTTTAGTAGTGCATGCTATTGCATTATTGTGGGAGGTGGAAGGAGAGACAAGGAACAAGGGAGGGACCAGCAGGGGAATTCCACACCCGTACTTTACTGGGAAAAAATACTGTAAGAGAAGGCCCTATACAACTCTGCTCGCCAGATAACATGGCACCCAGACTTATTTGTTTAAATAAAAAGTTTCCCTAATGTTGCATCCAATCTAGAATTTAAAGAGGCTAAAGATTTTCCAGTCCTACACTTTTATTCTCCTGCATGTTCCGATAAGCAAAACGAGAAGCTACTTCAAAGATTTTATTCACTGTCCACTCAATTTTTCAGAAAAGGAAGATCTAAAAGCGTATCTGGCTGCCTGTTTTCTGCACAGGAACATTCAAGTATTTGTCATCTGGCATCAGCAAGAAAAATAATGCTGAATCCCATCTACTTTTCATTCCTTCAAAGGATTAAGTTCAGAGATTAACCATAACATCTTTCAACTACAGGCTCACATATTCGTGAATAACAAAAAAAATATTAAATCAGTACTTACCATGTAATTTTATGCTGCATTTTCAAGAGCAGCATGCTAGCAACTAAAATAGTATAGAGACAGGAGTCATTCTATAAGCTGATTCTGAAATACTGCATGCACAGTACCAGCAGAATAGTTTAAGAGTTACATTATTTAGGTTTGGGAAGATAAGGTCAGATGGGGTTGTAGGTCATTATTTCAAAAGATAATTAAGAATGCAGGCAATTTCAATCTTTTTCATAGTAAGCCATATACTACAAAGATATGTTAAAACCAATATTTCAAATATTTGTAATATCACAAAGCAATACAAGATCATTTTTAAATAAGGTATTAAACAAAGATTATTTAGGTCTATTGGTATCATAGGTGTGTGCTGGAACCCTTTGATTGGCATCCAAGCCTGATGAAGACTTGTGAGCACCCAGCTATGGCTAGACACTGGAGCAGAGCAAAAGAGAAAGGCAGACTTGTTACGGTCCTACCTTTTCAGTGCAGAGTTCAGAAGCCAGACCCACTTGTGCAAATTCACCACCCCCTAAGAACCAGTTCCTTCCTGCTGTGTCCTGGGAGTACTTTGCAACGTACAAGTCACCTTGCATCCCAGAGAGACTCATACCGGCTGCAATAAGATGTTTTTGTGATATAGAGCGCATATCTTGGTTTGGCAAAGTGGGCACAGGTCATCATTCAGGTCACGATTCATTTTTTAACCTTTCGTTGCACACGTGCTTCACGGAATTGATAGAAACATCTTGTGAGCCTCATGATTGTCAGTAGCCACCCTGTAATCTGACTTCTAACAGTGACAATAGGGGCTACAGTGCTAGGTCTTCAGTGACCTCTAATAATAACCACAACTATCTAAATGTTTAAGAAACACAGATTTAAGGGGTTATTTTAGACAGCGTTAAGGAAGTCAAATACCAGAAGTATCAATCTTTAAGGAAAATAGCCTAATGATTCACATTCTTGCCTCCTTTATATGAACTTTACGGAAAAAAAATCTGTTAAAGACTAGAAAGTTCTTGCCAAAAATTGAGAACAGTAAATAAAGAATAAAATTGGTCCTAAACATGTGGTCAAATTTTTAAGCTATATTCATGTATCCTAAGTGCAAATATTATATATATAACTCTGCAAATATTCTGGGAAAGGTAACATGCGCTTGGATTTTTAAGCTGTTATTCACTGTAGACAAATTTTGAATTAATCACTGCAAGCACTGGCATGAGAAAACTGAGCTATTCTAAACACTTATAAAATACTCTAAAATATTTCCTTTTCAATATTTTCTTTTTGTTCTTTCTTAAGCAATTAAGACAGACTGGAGATCTAAACATTATTTTTCATAGGTTCATTTTTAGTAATATCAACATTTTCATTTCCACTTTTTATCTATTACGCTATAAAGAACGAATAATTTTATTTTTACATTACGTAAATTATAATACAAAAGTCATAAATGTTTTCAATAGTAGAAAAAATGAAATGCACACATTACTATTAACGTTCTGATTCTGAAGAATCTGCATATCTCAATTTAATGTGTGCTGATTGGAAAGAAAAGCAAACCTGGTTTTGAATGAGAACTACTGGAAGTAAGGAATGGGCAATATAAATTCTTTCAAATCATTCATCCAATTACATCAAACGAGTGAAATAAATGAAAACTAGAAACTGCAGTTAATATTCAAACAGGAAAAAAGGTATAAATGCGCTTCTTCCTTTTATGATGCACTGGATGTGACTGAAAAAAAAAGTCAATGGTCTGATTGGTAAGAACTTACATATACTCACCAAAAAGACACAAACAGTATCTACTGGCTTGAAACTTACATAATTGTAGAATTTGAGGAAACTTAACCAAAATTTGTTCCACTGACTGTAATGATGCTTTTTATATGCAGCAGACCCTAATATATATTGAGGTAATATATATTTGAGCAAATTATCATGGGCTAAACTGAAGTGTTAGCACCTCAGCTGAACTGCTGTGCCTGTCTTAAGTTTTTAATTGCCTATAGTGAAGCCATCGTGTTATTTTAAAGCTTTTCTCCACTTAGACCCTAAGTTCTTCACTTTAGTTTGAGCCGAGATCAAAATTCTTATAATAAACACTGAAGTCCCAGAAGAAACAGCAGGAATGAGAGTGGATGCAGTATGGTAATGGACTGAGCATTGAACTGCAGTTATAAAACCTGGATTCTCTTCCCAGCATTACCTCTGCTCTTGGATTACCTTCAGCAAGTTTCTTCACCTTCCTGCACCTCTATTTTTTTTTTTTTCTCCCCCACATTATTTGCCTTGGCTGTTTCCGTTGTATCTTCCAGGCAGGGACCATCTCACATAATGTGTTTGGGCAGTTCTAGCACGGGGTGGCACTACTCCAAATTCAAGGCCTTTAGATGCTACTGCAGAATTAATTAGCATGTAAAAATAAAAGCTTAAGATGTTTTCTGAGTGTCACTGTTTCCATCCTGTAATGTCCGGTACTTTGACTACTACTATCCAATACATCACTGTTGCAGCCCTAATACTGTTAATCCCTTAATCAAATTATTTTTTTCAATTTATTAACATGATATTTACACCAAAAGAAATTTTAATATCTCTAAATATTTGCTTGATTACTTTCTATGATCTTATTAACTATTACGAGAAATGAATGGCGTGGGTTGAACTGATATTAAAGGAAGTTTTAAAGACATTTCAGCTTTCTTTAATTTTTTTTTAAAAAATGTCTTCATCAGCATTAGTGACTTTTTTGAGGGAAGGTGGGAGAAAATTGCATTTGCTTAGGTAAAATTGCTCATATAGTTATCCCTTCTGAATCACTTGTCCTGGCATAATATTTTAAACAAGAAAGCAGTCCTTTCTTAAACAAGAAACATTCTCCTCAAAGTGAGGGCTGAGATCTGCATCTCTCATCTCATTTCCTGTCTTTCTGGTTTTTAATCAAAATATATGAAGTCATTGCTTAAAAAGGGTATTCAGTCATGCGAATATTGTGGAACTGGGAGAATATAGATGTTTAGTGGTAGAAGAGAGCCATGTCAGAGGTTAAATCCTACTGATCTCATTCCTTATCAGAGCCAATGGATCAGATTCGCATCAGATTCTTCATAGGATCTCACATAACGACCATGAACTACATGTATCCCCCTATACCGTTCCCAACTGGCTATCCTGTTATATAAAAATTTAGCTTTATATAATACTCCTAGACACCTGAAAAAAAAAACAAACCAAAAAAACCCAAACAAACCAAAAACCCAAAGAACTTTATTCTGCAAAGTGTTGAGTGCTTTTGCTGTAGTCTCAGCAAAAACTCAAGCACGTAGTTCAGGGCTCAGCTGAAACAGCATTAGAGTGCTCTGCACCTGCCTGTTCAAGTTCTAAGGCCACTGAATTGCAAACATCCTCCTATACATATATACACACACACACACAAAAGAACCACAAAGATATTTTGCTCCTTTGATTAAAAATATTTATGATATTTTTTATCATACAATCTCCACAGCACTTTTAAATGACAAGTAACAAGTGTTTAATATGAACACTCCTAATTAAAACCAAGTAATTGCAACTCGCAAAGTGATAACAGTTAATATATATTTCTTTAACCAATTTGAAAAATTTTATCTCAGGTCAGTTTTAATGTTCCCTGTTATCCAGCCTCTTTGAGGATAGGAAAGAAATATGATGCTGACAAGGCAGACACACTTTTACCTGTTGTAAGAAACAACCTGGCACAACAGCACTCAGAGAAGCCTAGCTCTTTCAACTTGTCTTCCTTCCAAACCTCTCATGTTTGCTAGATTACACATTATATTAAAGTTACAAGAGTTGACACAGTCTTCCCATGGACTACTACCTGGGAATACTGCACAATTATCAACCTGCTCTTTCCCATGGTGACACACCAGCTTTATGGCAGTGACAGTCTGAGAACACGGCGTTCTCATTTTTCCGAAAGAGCCAGGCTTCCCAGCAAGACTGCACATTTCCTACATCAGAGGGCCTCTGGGGAAGCCCCTAGGCATGTGGTTCCCATAACACCCTCAGAAAAGTATGTCGCACTGCATTAGAAAAGTTGTTCTCTACCAGAGAGAACGTCATAACACCATATCAAGCAAAAGAACACAACGTCAGTTTTTTTAAACTGATATGAAACAGATTATTTTGAGTCAGTCACATTCTCATTTTCCTACAATGTTTCATGTAACAGATAAATCTTCCCATAAAGAAAATATAGATATAAATATTCCATCTGCATGGAACCACCCACTCAAATGATAACAGAAAACATGCCTTTCTTTAGTAATATAACACGTAAACATAAAAATCGCCAGCAATACTCAATGATGTAATTAATGTATAAAACATATATTATGAATGAGTTTGTACTGCATTTCCCAATTTGTTTTTCGACTTGCAATCATAACATTGCATGAGTTTAACTTTTTGTATTTAACATTCCCTTAGCACCCAGTACTCTAGCTCTGGTTTCCTCCAAACTTTTGTACTCCACAAACCCAAGCAAGGTCAGTCCATCCAGACATTGGGCAGCTGCCACCTGAAGATCTTCCAACAGTGAGGGTTAGATAGTTTTCCTAAAATGAACATCTCCTTCAGTTATCAGGTTGGTTTTGCCACCTTTCCATTTTCACTCAGTAAATGAAAATTATATGCATATCTATTAATGAGAAAAAAAATACAAATTGAAGATCTCGTGTCAGACACCCAGTGGTTCAAGGAAGACTGTTTTCTTTTCCTTCCATCTTCATACTGGTTTAATACTTTTTTTTTTTTTTCCCCTGTATTCATTAAACTTTCCTGTCTATGGCAATATGGATCAAACTTCACTCTGAAATACACAACCCTAATGCAAAATGATCCACAAAGAACTTCATAATGCTGCTTAATTTGCCCATCTTTACAGTAAGTTGCCCGAGATACAGAGATACCATTTGTGTATCAGTTCTTAGACCAGCCCATCAGAAAGAATACTCATCAAGGCTAATTTAATCACGTGTGGCTAACATGTCTAAACAGCCTCCAGTCAATAGAGAGCAAAATGTTCATGACTGAGGACTGATTTAACTGTTCTGAGCCCCTCTCTGGAGGGGAAATGCCCTCTCCTCCACTGAGTGCAGGTGGAGCTGATGGAGAATCATCCTAACCTCAGCGTTCAACAAAGATCTCCTTCAAGTTTATCTGCTCATCTCTACTTTCCTTCATTCAGGCTAGTCTGTTGGAGGACAAAACTGCTGACAAAACTCAGACGCCAGAAGTCTTAAGAAATCTTTATATAGTCTCCAAACCTCCAAAGTGTATACATTTAGCCAGTTCTATCCGCAATTGAGAATCATGCACAGAAACGTCATACTCCAGACATCAAAATCTTACTGCAGTGGAGCAGCTCAGGAGATCAAAATAAAACTGTAACAAAAAGCTCAGATATAAACACAGCTCAGACTAAAATCTGAGCATCTGGAAAGAGATCTTCATATGCACATTTTCTGCTGTGCAGGTGACAAGCACAGAACTTTATGGGATAAAAACAGAGGTCAGCACTGTTGAACATTTATGTGTACGCGTGCCAAGAAAAATTAAGAGGGGTGTGTGTGTATTGACACACATTCACACCTGCAAGTGACCTCAGAAACATGTCTGATGACATGACAACAGTGTCAGTGTACATTTATTTACAAGTGTAAGGTGGACTCCTGCATTTCATTAATTTCCAAAGCGACCAAAGAGCCGAGGAAGGAAGCTGATGCTGTGATGTGGATCATAGCACCATCCTGGGGGTCTGCACTGTGTGGGAAGAGGCAAGCAATGTTGTTACAAGCACAGAGTCTACAGAAGCAGATGTAGCGAATGCATCAAGAAGACAGGCAAGACACATACAGAGAAAAATATAAAATACATGTAGGCAATCATGAGGAATGGCCAACAACATTCATATAATAAAAGGTTACCGATTACTCTTCATTACTTCCTTGGTCTGTGCCCATGTTCCTCTGACGTCTGAGGGCACCACAGTCTTGCAAAGCAAGTCTGTGCAACCCCATGGAGTAAGAAGCCCTCCACTTCTTATGTAGGCAGAATATGAGGTACAGGTGGAAAAGAATAAAGGAGGAGGGGGGTCTGATGCAGTCTGGGAGATGGCACTGAGAATCTTGGCCAGGTGACCGACCTGAGACAAGAACCGAGGAGCCAGAGCACGTCACTTCATTCAGCCCCTGAAGACAGAACCAGGGACTCACTCAAGTAAAGCCAAGGAGCAAGGCCCATACCTGCATTTGCCTTGTGAAGGCAGAACACAAGGTACAGGAAATACAGGATGATTTCAATCCCACTTAGATCTTCAGAATAGGTTGAAAGCGTTGCCTGCACCTGGCTGATCCTCCACAAACAGGCAACGGCCTCGTTATCCCAGAGGCACTGGGGTTGTCCACAGACAAAGGTACAAGAGAGGTCCTGTCTGTTTCTAGATGAAGTCACTGATTAAAAGCACAGATACTTTCATGAGTGTTTCACGAGTGTTCACGGCCATCCCTGCATTGCTTCTACATCCACTGAGGTGATACTGTGCCATGGAGATGGTGAAGGGAGGTGACCTGCCTGCTCTAAATGTGATAGTACCCTTCAAGTGGAAAGAGGCTGAGGCCTAGGAGCGCAGACAGAAAGGACTGCACATCACCCTATGTCTTAAGTGAATCACAACCTGATTTTATGAATATTTACTTTCACAGAGATAACAATCAACTGAACTAGATTTTCCTATGGCACATGGAGAGGGAATTCTCCACAATTAGGAAGAATACATAAAATTTAGTCTCCTCATTTGAAAGTATATAACATCTAATTTCCTTACTGCAATATATCATACAACTATGTTCAGAAACACCAAAATAGGAAAACATACTGGCCATAAACTGTTCTTTTCAAAACATATCACCAGCCAAAGCACTGGTATTAAAGTTAATTTTAACATAATGTGAAATATGATCAGAATAAGGATCACATTTACCATGTTGCGTCTATTTTCAGCTTGAAAATTTTCAAAACTAAAATGTTTACTTTTTCCTAAATTTAAAAGCAGCATGCATGGAAAATTACATTCTGGCCAACAGTGCTCATCAATCAAACATTTCAGGGTTTTCCTGGACATACAGAGCTCCCACTGCAATAACTCAGACAGATCTGAATATAAATTTTTACCCTGAATCAAACACAGGACTTAATACTAACTAGTGAAGGATTACTTTCAAATTCTTGTTTTAACTCATTCCTCATTTTCAGTCACATTTTCTCTGCATTTTAAGAATGAATGTAGGCTATTCAATTTCAGTGAAACTGGCTGGATAAATCAACTGTATCACACATTTTGCATCAGACCAAATATTTATCCATGAAGAGCTATTTTTGAAGGTTATTAGAAATGGCAAACTGTCACGTGTTCTTTTTCTGTAGCTCATTCACCTATTCCTATACAAACTGAAGTTACATTTTTACAATTTGGTCTATACTTAATCTGGAAAATTATTAAGAAGTAGTACACAAAAATTACCATGCATTTAGGAATTTTAAAATATAAATCTACACTTTTAAACTACAAATACACACTTCAATTCATAAAACAATGTGTTATTTTATGAATTATATTTAACTTGTTTTTCAGAGAAACCAAGGTAAAAAATTTGAGAAATTGGGAATTACAATCCCAGCACAAATTTAAGGGTCTGATCTTCCAAGAAAATCCAGACTCAGCTGAAAACATGATCTTTAATGCCCACTCCTAATTTCAAGCAGAATTAAAAGCACACCAAACTTCTTACAGGATTCCTCATCACATTGTGTACTCTGCTGTGCTTTGTGAGAACTCAGTACAATTAAAAATTTTCAGCTAGAAAGAGATGACATTACGTACCTGAACTGGAAGCCATCTTCTTTGTATATCTAAACACGTTCAAAAGGATGTAACCCAGAGTTTAGATTCTGGCCTGGCAGGATTTCTCAGCTGTTTTATATGAAGTTTGCTTCTAATAACTAGACAGAATGCAAAGCACTAGCGAACATCAAAGGATGCTTCTAGGATAAAAATGGCCATATTAAAATCTTGTTGGACATTTGGATGGGAGTGGGCTCCTCACAGCTTTCAACACTACCCCTTGTTTTCTTCCTCTGAGAAAAACAGGCCCATCAGCAATATGTGCTCATTTTCATTAATCTGGGTCGAAGAGCTGTTTGGGAGTTTTTTTAATGAAGAACTGATTTTGCAAAGATCCTTTACCCCTCTCCTCCCCCCAAAATAAACAAAACAATTCAATTAGGCTTGGGAAACAGCATGGCCTTGAATAGAGACTCCATGCTCGTTCACTGCCAACGTAAGAACAGAGAGTTTGTACAAATCTAAGACAGAGTTTTTTTTTTGTTTAAGAACTGATGCTTTGTCAATGCTTTTAAACACGAGTGTTTTCCATAATGCAGTCTGTATATTAAATTACCAGTTTAGCTTTCAAGCAAAGTCTACTGTCACAAGACTGTTCTTCCTCCCATATGTTCCAAACTTCAAAGATTTTTCAAATCTCTGTTTTGGTCCTGATGCTATTCTATTGAGAACAGGCACAAACATAATTTGTGGAACACAAAGGTAATGAAATTACAGAATCTGTCACTTTGATCTGTTTTCTTCAGCGTGCCACACAAACCAGACACAGAAATTCAAATCTGAAGATAAACAGCTCATACACTGCTAAAGCACTGTGCATTTTCAGCGTTTCCTTTGCTGAGACCCAGCCTTGAGTGGGCTACATAGAGAAATGAACACAATGAAGAGCACAGATAGATCTGTTTGCAAGATACTTAACGCTGCCTGTGGGATAAACATTCGCACACATCAAGACTCCACTGAGTACATATAAATTAAATATAGCATTTGGAACTACAATGTTTCACAAACTTATAGCTGATCTGAGTAAATGCAGATCAAGCAGAGTACAATATACTTGAGTTACAGACTTTATTGACACTGCAGCATTATCAGCAGACACCTGATTTCACCAGATGTGCCCCAGCTTCCATGCCACAGACATCATTCTACATGTTGTACAGGAAAATTGAGAAACCACTCAGTGAAATTAACTGGATGAAAATACAGATGAAGGCATAGGTCAATGCTGACTTCTGCTGAAGTGGTCTGCAGTGACAGCCTGCCTGGAGGAACGAACACTGAAGAGCCACTTCTTTCCTTCCACATGACTGGCAGCAGGGAAGCGATACAGCCCAAAAGCACAGGTACACAAATGCATCCAAAGAAAGGCACTTGGGCCACTATAAGGACCTGCAAGAAAAAGGGACAGCTACTTGTCCTCCCTCAAGCTAACTGGTTAGTGAGAGGAAACATCATTCATCCCCAACATTTGTACCCTTCATGTTGGATGATG
The DNA here is from genome assembly GCF_964199755.1 of Larus michahellis. Lineage (NCBI taxonomy): Eukaryota > Metazoa > Chordata > Aves > Charadriiformes > Laridae > Larus > Larus michahellis. Next base: position 44,824,557 of record NC_133898.1, on the reverse strand, counting down.
GTTTTCTCTTCTTCCCCATGCCAGTAGAGACTAAACAAATTTACCAGCGATTCCATGATACACGTGAAAGATGATTCATATCAAATCACTGTGACCCCCAAGTCAGTCACATCCTAAAAGTTCAAAAGCGGAATATTCTTTCACAGATCCAAAAATACGATTGTGACCTATTGCTTTTTCATATTGAAAGAGTAGTATTCACTGGAAAATTGGCAGTATTTTTTCAAACAACAAATGGAAATCAAAAGATCTCTTTCTTTATGTCAAGACCAAGGCCAAACCAAAACTGCCTGGATCAGTTCTCAGTCATAGATCAAATCTAGTGTCCCTAAATGTGATGTCAAGAGCCGTCCCTCAAAGTTAGCTACGTTAGATCATGGCTATAAACAAGTAGATAACAAAAGCTAAATAGCCATTTCCTTTTTGCAGCATATTTTCAGTGATATCAGTAGATCTGCTATGGGAGCAGGTGTAGCTCTCTAGGATGCCAGTGAGGATAACAGAGGGAGCATCATCCAACTTGCAGTATACAGCAGCGAAGAAAAAGGATTCACCTTGCATAAAGAAAAATCAGAGTTGCTGCAGAAAGAGCACAGCTGTTGTCAGCCCTGACCGGGAGAAAGCCCATGAGGCAACTTCTTCGATTTATTCCTAGGACAGGACGGATATGAGGACTAAGCATATGGACAGGAAAAAATCCATGTTTTTACCTTTTCTGCTTAGCCGCACTGTCACCACACAGACTATGAGCACAGTCGATTAGGTCTGGATGAGCACTGCAAAAGGAATTAGGTCAGCTAGGAAACTGAAAAATAAGCAGATTACACAGGAGGTCCACAGAGAGCAACACTGACTTTGGTCAACATCCAGGGAGAAAATTTTCACACTTCTTTCAGTCTCACAATTTCACAGTGGCAAAAGGCTGATTCCCACAGTATGACCATCCCCTAACTTTGCTGAAAACAGCTGCTGATAGCTCCAGCATCAGAAAAATCTATAGAAAAATTGTTGTTTTGGGAAGCTCCTTCCCTCAATACAGGTCTTGGGCATCATTAATTCACCGTTGCAACTTTGAGGGCATTCTTTATCCACAGAAATGTCTAACAAAATGGGACTCGAGTTATATATATTTTCCAGTCACCATCATGCAAGCACTGACTTACACACCTTGTTGGTGTGTATCTTTTCCCTGCAGTAAGCTTCAACGATCTTAATCCGACTACTCATGCTGGAAGCATCTACTTCAAACAGTATATTTAGTTTATTTAAGAAATAATGAGGAGGCAATTAGTGCATAGTCTCAGTGTGGAAGAGATTCTTTGCTTTTTGCTCTGACAAACTCATAACGATTCACACCAGTGGAAGCTGAAGCTAACCAAATTCAGGCTAGAAGTTTAATCACTGCAACACCACCCTGAAATGCAGTGGCTTTACCAATGCCTGATACCATTAAATCAATGCTAGTTATCTTTTCAAAGATGTGTTATAACTCAGACACACATCCACGGGCCTGACATAGCAATTATTGTTGTGGTTTGTTGTCCAATATTATAAAGGATATCACTTGAAGATCTTGGCTCTACCTCTGGCCATAGAACATTTTAATCTATGGCGCTATTCATTTTACCTTCACTGTGTCAGAAGAAAACGTAAAATGAATGGGTCTGGATGTCAACTTAAGTTGACAGCCTAAACATATAACGAGGATTAAAAATATACAAACTCTCTTCATTTTAAGACATTTTTTGCAAGGATAGTTTTACATCTGTTTTTACAATGTGAGTGGAGGGGGTTTTTTTTGAGGAAAATGACTAACATGATAATATAATTGTATTATTAATAAGCAAATTATTCAAAGAAAACAAGTGGTTGGAGTGACAATCATTACTAGAGAGTGCTTTGCTTGCCTGTTTACCATCAACTAGGGAAAATCTGACTTGTTTGGGAAGGAAGGGTGGGAAGTAACTGTCAAAATGCTTTTAAAATTATTCCAGCTATGTCATAGAGGGTGTGTCCTTTTGGATAGCTCAGTCCATAAGATGTGAATAGAAAGTAAAGAGAGATTTCTCCTCAAAAACATTTAATATAAACTAATAAGCATAAGTGAAATTAATTAATAATTAAATTAATTAAATTAATAAACTCCCCATAGGATTAAGGAATGTGAAATTAATAGCTGGCTACAGGCAGTAATAATTTCTGGTTTTTTTCTGCAACTATTTCTGACACAATTCTAGACTGAAATTAAGGCCTAATTGTAAGTGATAAGGCATGGCCAAAATATGTTTGAAAATACTTAGAATACTTCAAAAATACTTTCTAGTTTGATTATCATTTGCAAATTCTCCTTGTTTGGTTTCATGTTGAGGGTAAGATTGTGGCAAGTGTAACAGCAAGAATTGCCTAAGAGCACTTTTGGAAGGAAAGGAGTGTCAAGAGCCCTCGAGCCTTCTCTGTCCCACCTTTCCTCTTCCAATCAGCACCTGAAAAAAAATATGGTGCTGTCATGTTCTCTTAATATCACTTTTCTCCTCTAGAACATTTGCTGATAGCAGGTCTCCCAAGCTCTTTAGTTTCTGCAACAGTTTATCTGGAAATGTCTTTCTGAAATTATCCTACTTAAACCAAACTAATAAAACTCAGCCATCAGCTCAGGGCTAGAAACCATTGGATACGCAGATACACACCACTATACGCAAATAACTACAGAAGAAAGTTTGTGAGCAATCCAGCAGGCAAGGCATTCAATAAAACCACAAGAATAGAGCCACGAGGAATGTGTCTAAGTAAAAGCCTCGGGAATGAGCACATGAAGAGGACAAACTACACTTCCTTCAAGTACTCTCCTATTCCCAAAACATTTACAGCCAGAGCTTGTCTTAAGCCAAGCATGCTTTCAGGCATTTATTAATTTTCAAGAGGATATTCTCAAGAATTTGTGTAACCTTTTAATATCAATAATGTACTGCAGCAAGGATTTCCACTGATTAACAATGTATCACAAAAGGACATTGTTTTGCTTTGAATCTACCAGCTGCAAATTTCATCATGTATCCTTTACCACCATTCAATAGCTATAACAGTTTTAAGAAGGATAAATACTGCTGAAGTCTAACTTGGTTCTCTTTCTTCAACTAGTTTTGGCTGAATTAGAAAACTAATAGCAGAGCAATCCAAATCAACCACTCATCCCCAGTTTGCTTCCTGCAGGATCCCTGAGGCACCATCCCCTTGCCCAGGGTTTCTCACCTTTCCCCAGAACAGTTATCATGAGCTCCGCCATCCACAGGGAGTCAGCAGAATTCAGACAGCTCTTTCAGGGACACCTCTGGCACCCATCAAGGCAGTGTCACCCTTCCTATCACAATCACAATCTCTTTCTCAGAGCCAAATTCAGAGAATGAGTGTTAGGAATAGCTTGTCTTGCTCTAATACAACAGCTGTACCATAAGTACATAAAGGGTGGTGGCCGCCTTTACTCCATTCTCACATCTATCAGGAAGGCAAAATCTGCTCCCACTGGCAGACCCTGCTTTGGCTTTTGCCAAGTTTGAACGCTATGTTGTTACTTATTTAACTTTGGTACTTGCAATGTACACAGACAGACAATTCCGGTTACATTTATCTTTTACTGGCTGTAAATCTAGAAGCAGATGGTAGCAATACTACGTGTACCTGCAAAAAACAAGTGCCCTCTGTTCTAAGGTTCTGGTTTGGAGCTATCTGAAATCAAGAGAGGAGCTTTCACCAGTCTGAACAGGTACGGCACCATGCTGTGAGCTCTTGGTGATAATGTTCAAAGCGGCTGGCCATGGACGAATGGCCTGGTCCTCCTCTTAGCACACACAGCCAGCAGGCTCCCAGGTGATGTACCCTGTGCGCTTGCGCTAATGGGAGGCAGGGAGAGAGGGGACACATCCATACCTGCACCTCTCTGGCATCTGAGGTGGTTTTGTCCCTCAGGAGGGAGCTTGCTGATGAGTTGAGCAAGTGCAAACTACAGACAGGACTCTTCACACTTCGCAGAAACCAGCATCACCTCAGGTTTGGAGCTAGATGGCAATTTTGCAAATACAGTGAGAAGAAAGCACAAGAGCTGGCTCCCCAACTCGGAGTGCTACTGACAAACTTCCACATCTATACAGCCCAAAATAAACAGACCTCAGCAACTGTCCTGATAAAACTTCGGTGGGAGCCTCCATTAGGTTTGTAATGATCCGAATAACAAAAGTCACTTTGGCAGCCTTCCTCCGTTCCCCAGTTATACTCAACTCTTCACTTTCCGTCAGCAAAGACCTTTATAAAATAGGGATATTTACAAAGTGCTACATATGCATCCATCAGAAAGCAAAAGTACAGATAAGGTATGAGTTCTGCTAAATCAAAACGTGCAATTAAAGAAACCATTGTCTGCACTCCATAGCCAAGTTATATTTATACAGCATTTTTATCCAGCTTGTCATCTCATCAGCTTTCAGACCTTCATATATTTTAGAGAATTCATTAGGTAGCTACATCATGCTGCGTCCTCAATTATTTCCATTCGATATCATTAATAGGTCATATTATAAAGATCTCATTGTTTTAGAATTGTTTTTCTGGCTAATGACTAAATAAAAATTATTTATCTGAGCCAACATTTTAATGTTTTAAAACATTTCAGTTGCATCTAGAAAGATTCCAGAAATTAATTTGGAAACACTTCTCTGAGTTGCATACTGCCTTTATGATTTTGCTAGAATTTACAATCAATTTGAATTAGCATTTACACTTAAAACAAAATGTTTCACAATCCAGTGTCATTCTCTTAAAAAACATTAAAATTATTGAGAGAAGACAAGCTACTTTTTTTTCCACTTAATCTAGGAGGGTTTTTTTTCTGTTCAGTAATAGTATAGATATATATACAGTCCATTCAAAGATGGGAAAATTAATGGAAAGTAATTAACCGCACAAATTAAGCTTTGCTATCACCCTGAAACAAAATGACTATCACAAGATGCTAATTAGCTGGCAAAGTATCAGGAAAGAGTGTCTGGCAAGGGCATTCAGAAAAAAAAAGAAAAGTACCAAGTTTTATTTATTACAATTACCCAATTTTCATGTGCTGCATGCCTCTGGCTCACCTATTCAAGATCTCTGTTTAAGGAGGGAGTGGCTGTTTCTTTCCTTCTCAGAAGAAGATAAAGAAGGGCCAAAGAGTACATGCAATGTCAATCACATTTCTAAGTCAAATTCAGCCAGCTATGAGCACAATTCAGAATATGAAGTAGTGATGATGCAAACCATAGAATCTGGGCCACATATGTGATCTATATGTCAGGCTGAATTCTGGGTATCTATCTCCTCCATATGCTAAATTATACAAACCACTGCATTTTCTTTGAGCTTCCTGATACACCTTTATAGAAAAAAAATGCTATGTGAGTCCCCCCCCCCCCACTGCCAAAAAAAAGAAAAGGCAGGCTGTCAGTAGCAGTGATTCTCATTACTTCTATGCATGAGCTATGGCACGGCACCCAGCGTGGCAGGTGGATGTCCTGTGCTCCCCCTACTATGAAGGGAACAAAAGCAAAGCACCAGTTTGATGATCTTTGGGACCTTCCTAATCCTTACAGGAACTACAGGATTCAACCCTATAAAAGCAGCTAAGTCCGTGCAAAGGGGTAATAACTGATGTGCTCTGCCTTTTGTTTGAATTTGCCACAGTTGCTTTCTAGTGCATGTGGCTGGTCTGGGCAAGTCTAAATATACATAGTTTCTTCAGGAATTTACTTAAATAAAATAGATAATGGGTAGAAATGCTAAAAGAGGAAAGAAAACAATTGCTATACTTCCAGGATGCTTCTTTCCTCCTATAATTCCCCATATTCCCAAAACTCTGAGGATACAAATGTATAGAGCTATACAGTGCAGCTGCCAGGACACAGCTGAGAGGGTAATGGTATCTGCTGGACTTCCAAGAGCAAAAAGCAAGAGCAAACACAGGCAAGACACTCTCAAAATCGCCCAGTGACAGGAGGGGAAAAGCCACATTTCCTACAGGATCCTTCCTTGTTTATGTCTAGGAGTTTGCTTGGGACTAAAAACTACTACCTTCCCTGTCACTTTTAAAATGTAATGTATCTCTCTCTTCTCTCACCCATGTATTTTTTCAATAAATTACATATGTTGGTAATAGAAAACACAAGCTACACAATGTGGATTCCCAAATTCTTAGAGTTAATTAGTACTTCACTGAAGGGCCATTTAAAAAAGATGGACTTTTATTACTATGACTAATCAGAGCAATGCTGTTTACAGTAAGGGTATGCTGTGGATGCCTCTAGACTGCTTTTGCAATATAGGAGAAAAATTGGCAGCAAATGGCACATATTGGCTTGCATCCATGCTGTTCCAGGTTGGTTATATTTACACTGCTCTGTAGAAAGCAGGCCCCAGTGGATATGTGGAAACTATGTCAATGTATCTGTGTTCAGCAGCCAGGGTTTCCTCTAAGAGAGAAAAAATTGGGTTTGTGCCAAGGGGAGGCCAGAAGACAACTGACACCAGACAATCAGAGCGCTGGGGCCATGGCGCGAAAGAGAGCGTGAGCCAAAATGACAGCATAAACATATCTGTGAGATGCATGTCACACACTCACGCATGTAAATCACTTTAAAAGATTTTGGAAGGACACCAATAACTTCAAAAATCATTTGTAATCTAATCACTGTGTGGGCATTTACCGTTACAGCACACAGTACGCAGGGTCATGGTAAGGGAAGTAAAGAGATATTAAGCTTTTCCTTCTGCTTTCATTTTGCTTGCTTTCTATGCCAACAATATTTTGTGCACACTGAGTTTTACTGTCCTCTCCCCACATGTGCTCCTGCAGTTCTGTGGCTATTTCATCCAGAGACAGATAAGAAAAACAACAGAAATCACTGACACAATGATATACAGTGGGAATATGAAGGGCATCACATTAGGCAAAGCTATTACTTCTTGTTTGGTTGGTTTTAAAATCAGCAGCATTTCACCATGTCTCTTTCTAAATTAATTTTTTTCCGTGAAAGGCTTTATTTGTTGTGATTTAAATGATTTACTTCACAATAGATAAGGTATTTTATACCAACATAAACATAATTTTAACCATTTTCCTTTCCGTTTTCTCTCTGAGTCCCTGCACTCTGTTTAAGTTCAACCAAAGAGTCAGTCTAGCAGTCAACACAACTGCACTTACCACGTAAACCAGCAAGAACCTGTTCTCACTGGACCGCTATTCAAACTGATGTTTATTTTGGCACCGGTAGTTATGGTATGTCTCTGCTAACATAAACTACTAACTGCAATCAATAAATGGACAACAAAGTTCTCTTGCAGAAGCCATCCATCTGTTACTTGCTGTTGAGGTATTGATTTGTATTCTGCACGTGTAGCCACATTATCACACAATATACATAATACAAAGATGCAATTACTGAAACTAAGAGCTAAATCTTCATTTCTCTCATAGGTTGATCAAATAAAAATAAGAGACTTGTGACATTCATACCCAAGCAATATTATCCCTTCAGTTTCCCCATTTTGAGGCCAAGGAAAACACATCCACATAAAACATACCTAGCAGTATCTGGAGAACTACAAAAGGTTTTAAAAATTATGGTATTGTAATAACTCTTCTTTCAGAAAGCTGATTAGACAATCTTAATGGGAGGTTCAGAATTTCAACAACAACAAAAAATCCTCTGCCTTGTTTAATGAGATCGTTTAATGAAGAGCGCTCAATTACAGTTTTATGAAGACTTCCTCACGTCCCTTTAATTGCTCTTTCCCATTCTAATTAACCTCTTGAATGCCAATCTAGCTTTCTTTCTGGCATGCCCCTTACTATGCCTTTTAAGTGTGATCCAGTAACCCAGAGCAATAGCACGATGTAGAGCACACATCCTCCACACCATGCGTGATCCCTCCGAGGAACGTATTGCAAACGGCACGTCGCAGGCACCTTCTCAGTGCAGCCTGGATCTCTGAGGAGCTAGCACACCCACGCACCGCTTTGTGAAGAACTATATGCTTTATTCTCTGGTCTTAGCAGACCTTTTTTTACTTTAATCAAATCATTAAATGGAAAGGGGTCCAATTAATCATTTTAATTAATATATTTCACAGATCAGCTAGCAATGGGAAGACCCACTAAAAACTGTGCACTTTTCTCTCTCCCACAGTGAACTGAAAGTCCTCTCTGATTGACCAAATGCACATAAATTGCCACTATTTTGCTACAAAGACGACCCTTATTTCAAGCTGCCTTTCAGGGACAAGCTTTTGGCTAATATTTCTGAGGAGTAGTTAAGTGATCCCATGGTGGGGAGACAAGATGCATTTTGAAAACAAGCCAAAGATTTTATTCTAGTTAGGATGCAACTAGTAATGTTGAGATATAGATGCCAGCAAATCTAGATCACTTACAGAAAAATATTAAGAATAAAGCTTTTGTTAATCTTTGCTTTCCTCTTTCCAAGACAAACTACGCTAAGATTAAACTACTACTCCAAGACACTAAGTTTCTCTGCAATGTAACAGACAAATATTGCAGGCAGACATGAAAAGTATATACAGTATATCTGTTCCCTTAGTTCCCACATGAGGCAGGCCAAAGATTGCACAGAAGTAAGAAAATAATTCAGTAGGGGAAACTTGTCTCATAGCAAACAGAGACTAAAACATTTGCACTATAAAGAGAGAGTAAATTGCCATAAGCAATCCTGGATTAAGCTACATAAAATCAAGAAGAAGTATAAAGACTGAAAATTCAGAGATTTCTGCATAGGTAGAGGAGAGAAGTAGTCATGGAGATTTAAACAATCTTGCTGTATGTTTGATTCTTCACATGCCTTCTCTGGTTCTTGTCAAGTGCCCCTGTAGCAGGAAGATCTCTGTACTCATAAATGCACCCCTGACCATGACTTATCTTGTTTTCATTCAGACTTCCTTGAACTCAGAGTTAAATTTCTGTGGAAGAAAGTTTGCAGGCAACTATATCTCCCTCACATTATCTACCATCTGTGGGCAGCTATTTTTACTAAGACCATATTAGTAGATTACAAAAACAAAGTGAAAAGGATGGCTGCAAAACACAGTAACTTCCTGGAATCTCATAAAAACGTAATATGCTTTAAACAGAAGCTACAAAATAGGGTGAAATCTCAGCTGTAAGTCAACCAGGTATAAGCATCACTCCTCAACCCCATGTGTCAGTCGCCCCTGGGAAGAACAACTTTCTCAAATATTGCTGTTGGCCCAGTGCAGTTTTACTGCATTTAGAGTATTATTTGACATTATTAATCAATAAACTCTTTTCCTGAAACAACATTAACCTGTCTGCTTATTTTGTTATATTCTTGTTTTCCCATAAGATGGACATTTCTTGAATGGGAAGCCCAACTGAGAACCTCCCTCATTAAGCAAGTATATTTTGAAAGTCAGCTTCCATCAAATAATGTTGTTGCAGTTCTTACGTCTAAATGAAGATGTCAGCAGTGCCTGTGTCCGGTTGTCCACCTCCACTGTGCAGCTCTGGAGACCTCAGCACAAGAAGGACATGCACCTGTTGGAACAGGTCCAGAGGAAGGCCACAAAGATGACCAGAAGGCTGGAGCACCTATGCTACAAAGACAGGCTGAGAGAGTTGGGGTTGTTCAGCCTGGAGAAGAGAAGGCTCCGGGGAGATCTTATAGCAGCCTTCCAGTACTTAAGGAGAGCCTACAGGAAGGATGGGGAGGGACTCTTTATCAGGGAGTGGAGCGATAGGATGAGGGGTAACAGTTTTAAACCGAAAGAGGGGATATTTAGATTAGATATCAGGCAGAAATTCTTTACTGTGAGGGTGGTGAGGCACTGGAACAGGTCGCCCAGGGAAGCTGTGGATGCCCCTTCCCTGGAAGTGTTCAAGGCCAGGCTGGATGGGGCGTTGAGCAGCCTGGTCTAGTGGGAGGTGTCCCTGCCCAGGGCAGGGGGGTTGGAACTAGATGATCTTTGAGGTCCTTTCTAACCCGAACCATTCTATCATTCTATGATTATCTTCTTATAAATAAACCATTTTCAGACCACACCTCTGACAGTCACTAACGCTTCCAAGCACGGCTGTCACTGAAAGTGGCACTGGCCAGCACTGACAAGCAACACACCAGGGACACAAATGGTGGGCTGGAATAAATGGTAGCTTTTTGACATCCCCCAGGTATCTGAGTGGTTTGAGAGTCAAAGCCGGGCAAAAAGCAGTCCTAAGAACAGGGCAGACAGGAACTACAGTACCTGTACAGCAAAACGATAAAGGCAGAGCAAATGCAACCGGGCAAAGACAGTACCTGTTTGAACACATCTGCACCTCTTAAAGTTTAAAGGAAAAGTATGTCTAAAAGTACTGCTGCCCCTATGACTGAGAGGAACTGCATATCAGAGAGCTTGGGAGCCCTGAGCAATATGATCAGTCTCTTCCAACTGAATTAAAGTTCACCAGCACACATAGTTCAAGACAAATGTTGAGGAACTGCACTCCCTCTCCCCCCAGCTTTTATTTTTTTAAGCCACACAGAATGCTATAGACAAATATAATCAAATTAAAAGTCCAGAAATACCTTCCACATCTTTAGGTTACACTTTACAGAAGCAGTTTTTAGTTTTCTTCCCCCAAAATAGAAACTAACAGTATAGGGACATTTTGCAATACAAGAAATAATGCAACAGGCTTAAAAATGGACTAATTGCATAGATCACACACAAAAAAAATTACAGCTGCCATCAGAAAGCGTGTATGTTGTGTAACTAAGAAAAATTTCGTCTCATAATATTTTCAGTATAATGTTTGGAATATTCTAGTGTTTCTGTTATAAACTGATCTCATCAAAGTCCTGACCAAACCACTGTTTATGAGAACAAGCCCCTCTTTCCCATGACTCTTGCTATTTCAAACAGTTCATTATTTGCTTCTTTGAATATCTTTATTTTTAAAGTTTTATTCGTTTCATAGAATCACTGTATATCTTATAATATCAAATAACCGACTTCTGTGGCGTATATTTACCCCCAGGTGATTAATCAAGGCTTTCTTCCCTTTAGGAAGAGAGGGCTTACGTCAATCATAGATTTATTGTAACAGGTTATTATTCTAATGCTTTTAATACTCTGAGATTCTTAATAATAGATATATGTTACAACAGAACTTTTGCTTTATTTTTTCTACCATCATTAAAGAATTCTTTATGGAAACAGAATTATTTCTGACACAGAAATAAACAGGCTGACCATAGTACATTAAAAAAGCATCTGCAACTGGTGCTGTAATTAAAGAATCAATAGATCATGAATACTTCTTAAAAAAACTTACTATCACTTGAGTAAGAAACAAACCATAATCACTCTAAACACCCAAAAGAAATACAGCTTTTGGAGCCTATTTTTGAAGTGCAGAAGCTATCTATTCATTCACAAATAACAAACCAAATGTTTTCAGAGACCTCAGAGCAAGCTTCTACTTATTTTTTTCATGCAAACTTTGGATAGAAAAATCTGAATCCTGTCCAAAATTTGATACTGTATATGTTTATTTGCGGTTCAGGTACAGCACCACATCAATACAGCACTTGATCTTAAGGACACAATTTTATAGCACTGCAAGATTATTTAGCTCTTAGCAGTGATAGTGGAGAACAATGGATAACTGTCACGTACCAAAACTTTCAGTTTCTTGAAGAAGGAAATAAGGAAAACCAGAATTAAAATGGGCAAATAGCACACAAAACTAAAAATGGTCATGCCAAACCATTAAGATAATGGACTTCTCCTATCTCTTCTGTACTGCAGAGGCAGACTGGAATAAAAAAACATTGTCAACTTCTATAAAGTTGAGAGTATGTTTCTAAAAACGTAGCCAAAACCCCATCTATGGTGAAGATCGTAAACTACATAAGTATTTCCTTTGGGGGGAATTACTGCAATTATACAAAAAAAAAAAAAAAAACAACCCCCAAACCAAAACATCAGAAGCAGTTTCTTTCTGTACTTTTTTTTAAATGTTAAGAACTACTCACAAACTCTGAAATCTAAATAAATTATACGGTTGAGTGCAAATGAATGTTCATCCATATACTATGTTTCACAATGATGAACTTGGATAGAGTACATGGGAAAAATTAAGGAAGTTTCAGTAGAACCTCAAAAAATGTCCTTCAAGAGTTTGTATAAACCCTCCTAGTATAAACCCAGATGCCTGTCACCAGCTGTTCCAGTGTAAAAGACTCATTGGATGGAATGCAAACCACACCAGAAAGTCTGGGCGTTCAGTTCCAGTATCCTTCTAAGATCAGAAGGAAGTCTCACTGAAAGCTGGTTTTCTCCACTTTTTTTTTTCCAATTCTAAAAATGCCAGCAGAGTTTCTAAAGAAAACATTACTTAATAAAGGAAGACTTGCTTCTTTTCAAATACTTATGGAAATGAGACTTCAAAACATATTTAGCACCCAACCATGAACAATCAGGTCAAAGTCAAGTAACAATAGTGCATGGCATGATTTACGCTTACAAAGCCTTCAAATTCTTCCAGACTAACAGCATTGCAGGAAAGATCCTAATCTGATACAATTACTGTAATTTCAGAAACTAATCCAACTTCTGAAAGTAATTCACTGGCATTCGGTTATGATCTGAGTTACTTTGGTGTAAACTTCTACCAGCCCAGTGAACACCTGGCAAAAGGTCAGACGGTGGGACAGCAGTTTCCCCAGGGCACACAGGTAGGGCAGCCGTTCCCTCTGCAGAAAAGGTATTAGCAAACACCACCACCTTCAGTAACCTCTTGTTGTACTTAGGTCTCTCTCAAAATCACAGCGCTTCAATGACAGACACAGCAGAGACTCAAGCAAGGATGCATTTCTCCCCTTGAGACTCTGCCCTGTTCCCAGAAAAAGCAGTTTACATTTTGCCCAGATGCGAGCTGAGCCTCTGACTGAGTTAAAGCTCCTGTTCCCAGACAGATCAGCATTGTCTAAGGGCATCTGCCACAACTTTGACGTGACTGGGATGCATCAAACCTATACCACTCACCCCCTTTAAAAGATGCTGTTAACAAACTGAGATACTTGCTTTTAAAGTGACCTGACTGAAATTGAAGTATTTTGTTTAGATTTTCCCCGAGTAAATCAAAATATTTCAGCAAAAGTGGATGGGTTCCCATGTGAAAATTTGATTTTAATGGAATTTCCCTTTTCATTGTAGATACACTGGCAGAAGCTTCCCAATAAAACATAAACTCCACAATGACTGGAAGCAAAAAAGCTGTCTGGATAATCCACTTTGCTAATCTTATTTTAAGAAACAATACTGAGAAATGGGAACTCAAGTCTAAAAATTAACAATGCACGTAAGAAAACAACAAAAATACTGCTCTTTTCACTAATGCAAACATGAAATTATGAATACACACAACTAAAAGGAATAGAAACTGCTACCTCAGTGACCCATTTTGCATATGGGAGGGAGGGCTCCGCTTAAGCTTGGTTCCAAAAAGTCTGATCTATCCTGCGCCCACAAGAGGAACAAAAGCAAGATATAAATGTGTAACACCACTTCTCGTAACTTACCTACAAGAAGCAGAGACGTGGGATGGCAGTCCCAAGATATATCCAAAGGGCTCTTGGGGAAGTTGAGGGTTTCCCTGATTCTCCCAAGAAAAAAAATAATAAAATGAATAAGCAGTGGCATGGCTAGTGTCTATTCAAGAGTTAGTCATCTTCAAGTCTGCAACAGAGGCACTGATATTTTGTGTAAAGCTGGTATTTTAGTACCCTGGCTGTCCTCTGGCACATCCTCTTTTTCACTATTGTTTACTGCCTGAAGTAAACCCCATTTAATCTTGTCATGGAAAAAACAGTACTTTTAAACAAAAGGTTTATTTTTTAAGTATTTTTGATACTATAGGCTTCCAGAGGCCTTTCTTTGGGACATGACTTTTCTTTGAGGCACCTGTTGGCAGAAGGGAAAACAAATGGCAGGCACACCTGCAGGCACTTCACACGTGGTGCTAGCAGGCACTCTGCTACCCGGCCAGTCAATTACAGCAACTGCTAAGATGAGATGCATCTCCTTCTGCAACACTTGCTTGAAATTTTGTTCCCCTGCCAACTTGTTTAAAAACATCCAGAGCTAATCAAAACTTTTTTTGTTTGCTTTTGGCTGCTTCCTTATCAAAACTTTACAAAACTTTAATTTCAGCCTCATGAGCCCTGCAGCTGTAAATTAATTGAATAAAATTTACAAACATTATGCACTGATAAAGCACTTTCAAGGCTTTTCCCTATTCAGTTGACTTAGCTGCTTGGCATTACAGTTTTGCTTGACATGAGTTCAGAGCCTCTGGAAACCTTCCTAATCCCACTCTCCAGGCCTTGTGCCTATTCATGGAACCATGTTAACCCAAATCCAGAAAATTAATAAATCTCGAATGGTTTTTAAGTCCTCAGAAACTCCTCTTGGTACACATTCCACCTTCTTTATATTGCAGACGTCTTGTTGCACAGAACAACTCTTACTTGAAAGACCTAAGTAGAAACCAGTGTAGTCCCCAAAGTTATTGACATTTAATAAAATATCTCATTTAAGTTTATTGTACGTTGAAGAATAATTGTGTTTAATGCAGTCATTCCAAAGTCATCTGTTTATGTTTCAGTGCAATTTCTCCGTGTCAGCATTCAAAATAAATCTTTTCAACAGAATCACTGGATGACTTCTTCTATACTAAAGAGCAAAAAATACCTTCTGCCCATATACTAAGCCATGAAAGCCCTCATCCTCAGCATTTCTGTTAATATTTCTGATTGGACCAGGAACCACTACTTCTCTGAGACCCATCACACTGGTGCTGATAGCAATCTAAAGTTGATTTCTTACATTCTGTGCTGAAGTAGGAGTATAAACTAATACAAACTAGTATTTCATGAAATATTTGACTGCATGGTAAAGGGTGTTTCTTATACCCTTTATTTGTTTAGTGTTTTGAAAAGAACTCTCAAACAATAATCTTTAGGGACTATTCCTACAAAAGTCTTTAGGGACTACTTGTAAAATGAAATCCAAGGAACTTCCAGTTGTTCCTATTAGAGCTTACAGGAGCAGCACACAGAAGTAAATATCAAGGGTGTAAAGAAATGATTCATTACATGTAGGCACGAAGAAACATGGAGGCCTATACTGACCTATAATATATATGTATATTGGTCAATGACATTTCAACAGGGATGAATTTGTCCAAGCATCTTTATCTCATCCAAGCTTCTTTTCATTTCTATTTGTATAGGCAAAAAACTACAAATGACACAATGCTAAAATGATGTCAAGCAACAGAAATACTACTCTTCTAAATGAACAAAAAAGTTTTCCAAAAGTATCAGGTGCTTAATGAAGGGAGGACCAGATGTTCCCAATAGTGATATACCAGAAGAAAGTTTCATAAAATCTTCATGCAAGCAGCAAAAGAACATAATTCAAAACAAAGTCCATAACATAAATAACATACTGGAAGCAGATATGAAAATACTGTGTAGCAGATGGGGAGAATACGAAACATTGTTAATGTTTTGGCAGTCTAATAATTTTAATAGAATCAGATCATTTGCATCGGACTGCTAGATCTACAGATGTGATGACGTCATGAAACTCCAAGAAAAAAATTGTAAATGCATTGCAAAAAATCAGATCAGAGCTATTGAATGACACAAAGAAACATAAAAGAACAATGCTTTTTCAGCTCATCTTATTCATAATTTAATCAAGGACTATAACTGTCGAATATTTCATGTGCAATATTTAAGCAATCAAAATAAATTGGGAACCTAAAGGAAAAGCATTTTCAAAGGCATAGAGTCCTTTCAGTGCCCTGTTCCCACAGAAGGAAACCAAAATTTGGGCACATTACTAGCATTTTTGCTTTGAAAAGCTCCCACATGAATCAGCCATGCCCTTGAGCACACTATTTGAAATGCCTTACATTAACTTTAGGAAGAGAAAAAAAAAAATCTATATAAAGTTAGAGCAACTTGTACAATAACACCCTTGGTGGGACTGACCACACGGGACACACAATGTCACTGAACAATGGACACCAGTGCTGGAGCTTCCGTGGGGAATACTGCACCAACATTCCTCAGCCGATCCCTGGCAAAAGGAAGCAAGTCTCACCAAACAAGGAGAAGTGCACAACAAAAAGATGACGGAATGTGGGGCAAGTTTTAAAAGCCAGTTTTTCTTAAGTCAATTTGATGTACAAATCCCAACTTTTTAGCTGTTCTTTCTAGTTCGTATAAACTGCCTTACTGATTCCTGGAAAAACATTAATCATGTGCCTAGTATTTAATTTACACAGTTCTAATCGTTAACTATCATGACACAGTCAAGTAGATAAATCCACCTTAGCCAGCACTTGCTGCACTAAGGAAGCTGAAATACAAGTTTCTTCCTTTTGATAGTCATAGGGAAAATATGTTAGGAAATGCCAGAAATTTTTACCTTTAATATTATCTATTTAATACTACTACCACTTCCAGAAGTATAACTTTGATTGGCTCTAGGCGTCTCATACAAATACTGTCTATATCGTAGGCATGGCACTGATGGGGGCCAGGGTAGCCTCGGTAATGATAATTCCTAAAACCTTGATATGAATTATATCTGAAACACACTGAGGAGTCACAAGGTTAAAAAAAAACCAACCTTCATGCAAGCAACAAAACACGTTTTTAAAAGCTAATGGTTTTGAGCTTGTTTTTAGCTTTAACCCAAGCCTTTAACAAGGGTTATGCTCCATTGCCTATCATCTCAGCATCATTCAAAGTGCAATGCTTTTCACTCTCTCATCACACAGGTACCCAATCTGAATTCCTCATGCCAATAATTTAATAGCAAGAAGGTACGCAAGTTTATAAAACAGCTGAACTGAAGAGCAGGAACTCTAGTGACACTTCCGTGTGAGTACTGGGGAAAATACTGAGGCAGACTATATATTTTTTGTATCATCTGCTTACAAGTCACTTGATTCATACTCAAAAATTCTGCCAAACAAACTCAAACAACACCTAACATAATAGTCTGTACATTAGCTGGTTGGCAGGTTCTGCTGTTCATTTATCAATACAGTATAGAAAATAAAGGCTGCTTTTCTTTCTGGTCTTTTACTAGTGATGCTGGTAAGCTCTGAGGATGCTGGAAGAAAGGAGCTCCTGACCAGGTAAATGCACAAATATATCAATTATATGATTGCTTTGATAAATATGAGAGAAAAAGTGCAAGCCTAAAAATTCATAAAGGCTGTCAGAGAGATGCAGACCACCTTTGCTAAGTACAGTTAACAGCCAATAATGTTTATGTTTTTTTTTAAAATGGAGACTTTTTAAAATATAATGGTGGCACTGCGTAACAGTCTAACATGATACTCAGTGCAACACTCAAGCACACAAAATAGACTGGTATGTGTAATAAGCAGCAGATACATCCCTTCATCAGCATAAATCAACTTTTAATGAAATGTGATTAAAAAATTGAAGAGTAGAAATTATAAAGTACATGGTTCTGCACACTATGAAAACTCTCAGACCTTAATAATTGTATTTTTTCAATATATGGTTCTTTTCTTAGCTGTTTTTCCATTACTATTTGTTATTTACAACTTATGGTTGCCCTTTTGCAAAAGAGTAGTGATTTGGAAGAATCAGCCAAGTTTTTCTGGAAATGAAGACACTCCTTATTTTCTCCTAGTTTATTTTTATTTGCAACGTGTGCACAAACTGAAATAACATAAAGAGGATGCTGCAGTTACCAAACCATGCAGAGACAATCCCAATAGCAGAATGCCCAGATGAAATCACTTTGTCCAGGCAGGTGGTCAGAAACAACTCTTTCAGCTTGTGATCTCTCATTGCGACACGGGCAAAGTGCCTTCCTGCACCACTTGCACTACCTTCGTGTGACCCTATGTCAAAGACATGTCCCAGCAGGGACGAACGTTAACTCGAAACACAGCAGTCATTTTCCTTTCTCCCTGTTACAGTTTACCTCCTTTGTTCTGAGGACAGAATGTATAACATAGTGCTAAAATGGCATATTTTTTAAAATATTTCAGAATAATGATGCAGATGTAAATCTGTGACCTTGCTCTCCAAGCACCAGCTTAAATGTGGTAACCCAAATGAGTTAGAAAGATAATCACCCTGTGTTGTTCTGAGAGAAGACTGAGAGAGGAGCCAAGAGCAGACGGCACAGGTAGACCTGGGGTTGCTGCTAGAAATTGAGCACTGATGACTGTATAACTCACCAGTGAGCGTCTGAAGGCTTTTCAGATGATCAGAAAGTGAGCCACTGCACTGATAAGCATGCACAAATTTCATCTAATGATGGATAGTTTTGCTCCAAGTTATTCAGAGAACAATGCACTGAAAGCGTTATATTTAAATGAATGTCTTTGGAGTAATTTCCCACATGAAATACAGACATAAAGCATTTAGCTCACATGAGTATTAAAGAAGAGGTAGAATTACACTAAAACTGAAGACCAGGTAAAAAAAGATGAAAGAAAATGTATTAGGATGGCTCATTTTCTATCTGTTTGAAGGAAAGAACAAATAAAAGAGAAAACAGGTAAATGTACTTAGAGCAGCACTGTAAGGCCTGAGCAATTCCAGCCATGCAACTCAATCTGTGCTCTGACCTTCAGAGGGTGAGCACCAATTCCCCAGCTTCACCTCTGCACCTTTAGAAATTATGCTGCAAGTACCTGAGAAGTGTTTTATTCACCATCTTTTGGCCACCCAAGCATCACAAAGAGAACTGGCCTTCAAACAGCAAAAAATAACATTCATTTCAGATTTTAAAATGACTCACTAGTGAAATAAAAACACTGACAGTTTCAAATAACTAAAACAGAAATGAGATCTGTCTTTGGAATGACCAGGGAGCCAGAGGACGGATTGCCTGTATCTGCCCCAAAGTGTCTTCATCCATTCCATGACACACCATTTGTGAAGATAGTATGAGCAATAGCATCTAAGATTCAGTTAAAAATCAAGGAAAAAAGGCAACATACTATTATATAACTGTAAATACTGCCAGAGGGATTGCATATTTAAGGATGAAGGTCTTTTGCAATTCTGCTGACAGATTATCACCTATTTAATTATTGAGGTCTGTACAAATTATGGAAAGACATGCAAATGTAATTAGGAAGGCTAGCCTTTTAATGAACTAACAAGAAGTGCTATAGGTAGTTAGACACTCATTGCTACTAGCAACACTAGAAGCTTTCTCATTAAAAAGTTAGTTGGCGAAGACAATTTTTTTTCAGGTGATGGAAAATGCATGTAGAAACCTAATACAAGTTCAGTTATGATTTCTGCTCACTTTACGGCCTCCCCGATGCAGAAAAATAGTAAGCAGTGCTCTGCTTTGTTAGTCCCTTGAATGTGAAGGTAGCGTGAAGTCATGGCTCTGCACCTACATACCAGCAACAGGGAGAACAGAGCATCACGCGTTAACACAAAGGGCCAGGCAAAACATCACTCTAAGGTCCATTAAAAAGAAAAAAGAAAAGCTCATATGTGACAAGCCCACATGTCCAGCTACCAAAGTTCAGGCTGTAGCCAAACAGATGGGAATGTTACCTTCCACATAGCCCAGTCGTGAACTGGAATATTCACAGCGTTAAACCTACCTTGAGCAGATAAAATTAAATGAATTGGACTGTAGAGGTACCGTCCCAATTCTTTGTGACTTTACGTCACAAGGCTGCACACAGGTATTCACTTCAGAGTCTTAGAAAGGATGCCCCAATTCCTCTCCTGGGTTTCTGCATAACAAAAAACTCGGGGAGAAAGCTTTCTTGAGATTAAGGGTTTAATGGCAGCTCTGGCATAGAAACTAATCTGCTTCCATCAGATGACAGCAGAAGTTAACAAGAACCGAGGAACCATATCAGAAGTGACTGAACTGTTTTCTTCTTCCTCTCAGCAAGGGCAAAAGCCAAAGGGAAAGCATTTCTTCCCTTCAGTCTGTGTGTCAATCGGTTACTCACCGCCTATCGACTCAGGGTGTGACAGGGATAGGAGTGTGTTACAGGCTGTAAAGTCACACTAGTTTCATGCAACTCCTTAAGCAATCGTTCTGCAACATTTTTTTTTCTTTTTTTTTTTTAAACAAAGGTATTGGAATCATCAAATCATTCTGCAACGATGTTATTGAAGGAAACCTGACTTTGCATCAGCACATTAATGGGTTCAAATAAACAAAGCTGAATGATATTTCCAAAAATAACGAACACCAAATGTGGAATCTCCATCACCGAAGGCATCTCACCTGAGCAAGTCGCTGGGAAACCTGATCTCCCTGGCCGTGCTTTGAGAGGGGACAGGACCAGATGACCTCTGATTCAGAGGTCCCCTTCAACCCTGAAGTACTCTACAATTCTCTGATTGATTCTATCAAATGTATGTATAAATTTAATGCTTTTCACAGCAGCACAACACACTCTGACATATATAGTATTTCTCTACATAAAATGAGACACACAATACAGCTTGCATTATGATAATAGAGGAACTAAAGAGAAAAACATATAATGGAGTCGTTTTTATTATGAAGTTTAACACGGTACAGACCTTATGTGAATGACACTTTCATAAAGGCTTTTGAGTTTATACATTTTATAATGTCTTTTCCATAACATTTTAATGTCAGCATGGATAAAGAACACCAAGGTTGAATTTTGCAAGAAGAGGATGTTCTATTCTCCAATTAGACCCAGTTAACAGTTATAAGCAATATTGACAACTTTTGTTTTTCAGTACCATCAGTGGCTGCTAATACCAGCACCTTTTCACAACAGGATCAATTCTAATTCTGTTAAGTGTCAAATTAAAAAACAAACCGATGCATGGAAATGAAAAAAAAAATACTCTGCTATCTGAATTTGAATTAATTATAAGGGGTAAATAAGCAATTATCGATTCAGTTCCACAATAAGAAGAACTTGCCAGAGCTACCAGTGACCCAGAGATATAAGCATAAATGCTCATAATAGAAACAAATCAATAATCAGCCTCCTGGTTTCCCAGCAAACCTTAGCTTTATTTTGATGTTGCAAATTTTATGCTGTGAAGGTAGCTATATGCATTTGCACAATATGTTATGTGCAATTTAGCTCAGCATCTTTAAAACCCGTTCCTCTTCCCACATATCTTATTTTTTAATTATTATTTTTAGCAGCCATCTAGTATTCACTGTACAAGCCCCGGACCCGAAAAGAACAGTGAAGGCAGGTAACCTTTTGCTACTGCTCTGATGTAAAGGATGTCTCAGCACACAGATGCAGCCACTGCTGGATCAGTAAAGCTTTGCCACCTCAAGAGCTCCAACAGCAACACTCAAAACCTGCAGAATGAGCATCTGAATAGAAAAAATGCATTAAATCTGGAATCTCTATTAATCTTTTGGCCCTCACTAAGGTAACGTAAAACATGACCTTGAACAGGGTAAGGCTGGGGGACTACAGTCATCTTCACGCTCCCAGCCTCACAGCCGCACCGCATAGTCTTCAGAAACAGCAAACAGCCTAAGTTCATACACAAAGTCTTCTAACAAATATGGAATAACCCTGTGGCCCTCACCCAACTGAAGTTGACTGTACTCACTTATGGGTGCAAATTACTCATAGAAGAAAGGGTTTTCATCTCAAAGAGATACCTGGAAATACAAACCCAGTATTTCTTGTGAGTGTTCAACTTGGCTAACTCTACAGAACAAGTGCTGACAGACCATTTCCGTGATGAATGGGATTAAGATGGAGGCAGACAAAACAATTCAAGAGCCACATACATTGACCTTTGCTGATAACATATCTCTCCCTTCTTCCTCTCTGTCCTAAAATGTTCTTCTTGCAAATGATTCGCAAAAAGCAGCAACAAAACACTGATTTTACGTCAAGCAGGATGAACCATCAAGAAGCAGAAACTGTGAAATTCCTCAGCTCCTGCTCTCACCAACATGTGCGATGCTGTCCGCAGATATAAATAGCCAACTGTGCCTGTAAGTAGGAATCAGTTCAGCAATTTAAGAACATCATCGCTTAAGTCCCTGCGAACTCTTTCAAGATGAATGTAATGTTTTCTAATTGCTTGGAGTCGCTCCGTTAGGATAATCTCAATAGTAGGAATTAAATAGTAAATGTTTTGGGGATCTGATCATTTAATTATCATTTGTAGCTCAGTGTATTGATTTGTTATTTGTACAGTTTGCTAGGTCAAGGATGAACGAAAGGCCACTGTGAACACTGATGCTGTTAAGATCTAGCATACTGAAGAACTAAAGGTTATTTGAATTTAGACATCTTACAGTCTTCTAGAGGAACTTAGTTTAATCGTCTAACTTCTGAAATTAAAAAAACCCACCACTATATAATTTCTTTAACAATTTATGAGTTCTCAGTAAAATCATAATTGAACTAAAATTTGATCCTCAGATGAAACAAAAAAGAGGAAATACAGTTCTTAAAATAGTTAACAGAAGTATCTTTTTTTCTACTATGTTGCATATGTATTATACCAACTACTTGTAAGAGATGACAGGTACTAAAAATACATTTTAAAACTACACCATGTCTAACAGAATTTGCAATTCCTAAGTTGTTAAATCAAGTAATTGTATTTGCTAGTAATCCAGAAATTAACTATGGCTAGAAAAAGTCTGCTTTGAGTAATCACAAGTAGGTACTAATGAAAATCCGTAAACATTACATAATTTTCAATAAAAATCCAACATTATTATGACCTTATTAACCTGCCTAAAAAGAAATATGTAAATCCTAGTATTATTAAAGTCAATGGCAAAACCTTTATCGAATTTAACAGCATCAAGTTTTGAGCCAGTGTTTTTCTACACCTAGAAGTGCTGAACATAATACAAATTATGAGACTTTGGAGGACTCTAAAAACAAATTGAAAAAAGTAAAACAGTTTTCAGTGACAAATTCAAATAAGACTATCTGAGGAAGAGTAAAGAGAAAGAAGAAAAGAGCATATTTTTGTCATTTTTTATATAATTAAAACCTATAAAATACACTGAATTGAAAATGAGAGCAGAAAATAAAGGCAATGATTAAATATTCACTGCATGCAGACAGCAGCCCTTTTAATAAAGCTTTCATAGTCCAGCTGAGCTGATTTCCTCCACTAAATTATGTTGCTGTTATTTGGAAATGGTTCTGGCAAGAGCCAAATAGATTCAAGAAAATAAAGTAACATCATCAAATTTAAAAATAATATAAAAAGAAATTTAATTTGGTAATTAATATAGCTCTACAGGAAAAAAAAAGGCAAATAACCGTTGGAAAAAATCCTAGTATAGCTGTGAAGAAGTTAGAAACAATAACATACTGAACTTCCCACACTGACACACAGATGCAATTACTCTACCTAAGTACTATACTATTCTTAAGTATTATACATAGTAGGAGCCACCGGCTCACATCTCTGGCAAAGTAAGACAAATGTAGCACGAGCAAAGACACTCCCAGTTTGAGCCTGGGACAATGTAATCACCCACAGAGAATCCAAAGGGCAACTATACCTTGGAAGTTGTGTAAAATTACACCAAACACGTGGGTAAACCTAAATCAGAAGACAAGCTGCTTTTCCACCAGGGACTTTTCACGCTGCAATGAGAACGTGGGAAATCTGCATACGTGCCTCTAAGAAAAACACCGTGTTTCTAACTTCTTGGTCATCTGTAATACTTTTCTTTTGCAGACTCATGAAGTATTCCCTTGAGCTATTTCTGTTACTGAGCAGTAACTGATGTCCAGCAAATATCGTAGACGCCTCTGATCAACTGATGCAATCGTTATGTCTATTCTACTAATGGTGCCTCAGATCAAACTCTCATAGCACCTTGGAAAGATAAGGAAAGAAAAGGGAAGTTGTTGCCAGGGAACACAGGATTAATTCAGAGCGGCTCAAACACACACTTACACAGCAATACTGGCTGCATTGGTCCTCACATAAGAAAAAATAGGAGATTCAAACTGAAAATATCCTTTGAAAGAGGAATCAGAACAATTCCCCCATAAATAAGACTTTAACATACACAGGGGAAAAAAAATGGATTCACTTCCCTATAATAATTACAGTAATATACATATACTCCTTGCTAGCATTCTATACAATTTAAAAAAAAAAATCACTTCCATTTCCAAGGGGGAATGGAAGTACTTTGAATCTCTATTGATAAAGAGATATAGAAATACAACCTCAGAATCAAACAGAAAGACCTTTTCCAGTTGTATAAAGAAGCAATGTGAGCAACTGTTATCATGAAGATTGCTTTTTATTGTTCGCTTCCAAGCAGTGAAATCTGTGGCTAATGCGGCTGCTACGCAACAGCTGCTAATACTCCAGAGACACTTTTTGCTATTCCGATTTGCAGTGTGCTGCATCCCAATACTGAGGGAAGCACGATAAAAGCAAGAGACCACCAGGCAAACACACTTAGCTGTGAAACCCCTACGAACTATCCAGCGCAGGCAGGCACGCATTAAGGACATTTACTTTTGAGGTTAATAAAACTTGTCTTATAAGACACTACAGTCAGTAAAGCAAATGACTACCAATGACATTAGAAATGGACTGTCTTTTGTACTTAGCAATACTTTTCACAGCTTTATCTAGGAACAGTGAGGCATGACATAAAGTCATAAGATTTTAATATACCTTGAAGTGCCTTTTAATAGTCTTTATAATCAGTCCTGTGCCAGCAGGAAAGATGCCAATTGTAAAGGGCACGCAGTGTCGGGCACTTGCCTTCATAAATGTGTTTTACCATATTCTGTCTTCTTCGGTTTCTCAAGACTCGAAAAACTCAAGATTCAGATTCAGAAATGAAAACAGTGAACCTGCATAACATTAGGAAATTTAATAGCTGTCCCTTAATATCCCTTTACCTTGCCAGAGCCACAAGGAGGCTGGGAAGATACAAAGCAAAAGAAGTTGCGGAAGAAGCATCACGAAGAAGCACAAAGGTGCCCCAGTAATGCTGCAGGTAGGCTAAGCTAAGCTTCAGATTTAAAAGTAGTTTATACATGCCGTGGCAGAAGAGCAGGGCAATTTTTTTTCCATGCTTCAAATCTATTATGCTGCTATTGTGCCCCCTGAGTAATCACTGAAACAAGCTCTGCATCTTTAGGTCTTTAAACCTTTCAGCGCCCACGGAGGCAGAGCTGCCCTGTGGAAAGCCTCTTCTCTCCCACCAAGGGGTTGATCTGAGTCTTGGTGCCCAGTGTTACGTTCAAACCAAGGTGGTGATGTACCAGGTGATAACTGGTCAGCTCTAATGCTTTCTGGTGAGCACACCCTCCTTGGGGCTGCATTGATGACTTTAGACCACATGCTACTGCTGGGTCACCAGCAGGATGCAGAGCTTGTGCTCGCTGTCGGCGTGCAGCCTCGGCCCACATGGAGCTGGCAGAGGCTGTGGCTGCCACGGTTATTTCCCAGCACAGTGACAGCAGTGCTGGCTGTGACAAGGATCACTGCTGCAGCTGCAACAAGGATCCCTGCAGCTGCGACAAGGATTGCTGCAGTGTCCTGCCGCTGGGCTGCTGGCAGAATCCACAGTGGAGCTGAAGGACGCTTGCTCTGTAATCCCTAAACCAGACATGTTTACCCAGAAGGAGGTTTTCTAGCAAATCTAGAAATTGTTAGGATCAGCTACGTCCCCTTGAGGTCTTGCAGCTAACACCCCCAACTTGGGTTAGAGTCGCATCATGCTTGGGCTGGCAAGGTAAATGCGCAGCAATACATCAACAAAAGTATTAATGAGGTCTAAGTTATACAGATGGAAGAAAAGAAGGGCAGTGGGATTAATTTTTTAATTTCAGGAGGGCTTGTTTCCACCACCTCAAATGGCTCTAGGGCTATTGCCATTGACCAGGCTCACCAGCAGACAAATTTTCCAGTGTTGGTTCTAGCATTTCAACTTCAAACAATTTCAATGTCCTAAGAAAGCAGTCAATGCAGAGGCAGGTGCTTCTCAGTCACAGTGAGAACTGTGTGATACTCGCAGATAGAGGCTGGTAAGACAGGTGTCATCCTGAGAGAAAGAATCATTCTCCAAGGGAAATGGATGACTTGGACTTGACTAGTATTGTGAAGGATGGAGTCATCTGCTGCCTATCACCTCACCAAGCCATGGAGAGTGAAGCAGCCTGGACACAAAAGTTCACTGCAAAGGTTTGACTACTTCCTCTGCATAAATTTCAGGTAAATCTGTACATGTTTCTATAACATGGTGAATACCAGCTCCTGCTCAGCACTACATCTGCAGCCTTTTCCCATAGCTGGAGACAATGGAAAGGAGTAATCTACAATCTCCAAGCTAAAGGTGTTACTCAAAGAGACCAAAATTATGCAATTCATATGTTATGCTATGTAAATTTACGTTCTTCTCCACATATACTTGAGAACAACATTGGCAGCCCATCACCAAATAGAAGATTTTTCGAGAGAGTAAAGGAAGACTTTTTCATTTTCGGGGGAATGTCCAGAACTGCCCAATGAAAATAAAAGGGGTTTTCCTCCACCCCCTCAACACAATGCTATATATTTTTCTGGTGTTGCCTGTGATGCTCTACAGGTATAACTGTGAATGAAATTACACTCAACTATACCGTGGTTTGTTATGAAAGGGCACTTTAAAGGGAAGATTCATTCTGCTATGTTTAGAAACAATATTGTCAATATTGTTTTGGATTCAGTAGGATTGAAAAAAATCTTGAGGATAGGATTTGACCTTACGATGGACTTGTATGTATTTATCGAAAAGAAATGGTTCACTCTAAGGTATCTCAACATTTTCCATGAGGTATCAAGCTGGTCTTTTTTAAGGCTAATGTCTTACCCCACTTATACTGGTATAAAGATAAACTAGTCACTGATCTTTTGTGGAGAGCCTGTAACAGACATGACACCTGCTTTTTACTTAAAAATGCGGCTTCTGTTATAAACATCTATTTTCAGAGGCTTATCCTAAGTGTTTGAAAATAATGGTATTTGGAACACAAGAGATGAATATGCAAAAGAAGCTGGTTTGTGTTGCATTTTTGGTTTGTAGGGAAACAACAAACTTCTAGCCGAATGCAGTTTGCCTGTGTTGAATTAGAAACGCGTAAAACAAAATAGAAGTTACCAAACTCAAACATTATTTTAACATCATGTAACTCTACATGGTTTCAATTTAAGAGTATCAATCTAACTAGCAAATCCACAAAGCAAGTCTTTTCAGCATACTACAATAAAAAGAAAATGCCGTATGACACTGGCAGCAGTGTCACAAGGCCACCAGCATGAAAACAGCCCAGCAGGGACTGCCAGCAAGCAGCCAGCATGCTGCCTTCATGGGTACCCTTTGGCTGCCTGGACAAGCAAAGGGAAACCACCTGTATTTTCACCCAAGCACTCAGCTTTCAGGTGAAGGAATGCTGAGCTCCAGCCATCTAGCTGTTGCCCATGCAAGATTAACAGAGCCGATCTTTTCCTGTTACTACGGCTCTTCCTCCTACCTGCCCTTCTCTTTGTTTGAAGCTTTGCTGTCAAAAATCTGTTACCATCAAAGCCCGCTTGCTGTTATTTTCTCAATGATTTTCCATAGCTCTAAGAAGCTGTAGGCAAAGGGGTCACTGTGAGAAATTCTCTAAACCAAATGCTGCTTTTCTGATCAAATACCGACCCATTCTACTTCTTTCTTTAAAGCAAGGGTGAGAGGTTGCATTTGCTGGAAAAAAAAAAAACACTGTACAAACTAAGCCAACACAATAATAGTTATTTCTGTTGATTTCAGTAGCCAGGCAAGATGTTCTTTGAATGGTTTGGGTTTTTACAACTTTGCCATGTATGATGAAACCAGACTCTCTCAAGGACAATTAGTGTCATCTGGTTCAACTTGAAGTCTTCCACCATAATAAAATTCTCACATTAGGTTTTTCTTTAACAAAACACACAAACAAAATACATAAAGTACAGGACAGCAACCACACTGAGTATTTAAATCATGTAGGTATAAATTATAATCCAGTTTCCTGTAAAACCCAGTCATGAATTTTTAGTTCTAGGAGGTAAACTGGGTTGTAATTTTCTTCACTTTCTTTAACATTATTGTAGAGCCTTATACGCTGTCTCCATTATTGAGGCTTGATGCACTGGCAGTGAAAAATTGCTTACACTTACGCGTCTTGGAGCATCTTTGATAGCAGCATTCCTTGCTTAGCCTCGGCAATTTCCATGTTGAACATGGGAGGAAATCTAGATGAATTTAAGGGTGAAGTGAACCAGATTTGTTCATTTTTATGATGAGGTTGAGGGAAGACGGTGATCTTTAACTGAAATAAAAGTAGATTTGCATAACAAAATCCACGCCTGCACAGCAACTTTTCTTCAGCCAGTTTACTGGACTCAGGTGATAACCTGAGTCAAACACATGGCTTCCACACAAGAACAAAAGCTTCCTTAGCGGGCCAGGTGGACCCAGTGATCACTGGGAAGAATGAAGGCTGTC
Organism: Larus michahellis; assembly: GCF_964199755.1. Classification (NCBI taxonomy): domain Eukaryota; kingdom Metazoa; phylum Chordata; class Aves; order Charadriiformes; family Laridae; genus Larus; species Larus michahellis. The sequence continues at coordinate 44,795,937 of NC_133898.1, read as the reverse complement.
ACTGGGCTCAGTTCCATAAGCTCCCACAGAAAGCCTTGCAGGGCCTCCTCTCGGTTTCTGTAGGCCTTCTCTTCCCTCCAGCTCCATTAACGTGCTCAGGATGTCCAACAACCATTTTGCAGTTACAAAGTACCAAAGAACTTACAAAGTTCTTAACTTGTAAAAAATAATACTTTATTTCAGAATAATGGCTATAATACTGCAGCATCCATCATCTAGCTCATAAATTGAGAGCTGGAACCACTTGGTCATTTAGTTAATGGGTTCAAATAATGAGAGTTAAACAACAAAAAACACACCATAACAACAAACACATTACAGCAGCTTTTCATGTTTTGCCAGAGTTTTCTTCCCTGATTTAAATTAAAATTTGCAAATATAAAGAGTCTAATAAATGCATATCCAGCTTGGGGCTAGCATGTAAGATAAACAATATCTAAAAAAAAAGAAAAAATATCAAAGATGCATTCCTTTGCCCCAGTACAAAAATCCTACTATATCACATTTTCAAGACGGCACAGAAATTCAGCCAGTGTCCCCTACTCCGACTAAAATTGCCAAATAGTACCTGAAGTAATAGAAAGTCACACAAATAGTGGAAATTGGTTAAGATGTCTGATAAAGATTTTAGAAGGACAAATACGATGCTGGCATTTCTCCCCTAAAAGAGACTTGGAGTCTAACCTGAAAATACTTTCTTAACATACTTCACACATTGCTTTGTCACAAACCAAACATTTCTCATTCAAAAACCACAATAAATTATGTCTAAATCTAGAGAGTACAGTGTTCATATTAGCCGGTGAAATAAAGACAACAGAAAATGTGCTTGGAAAAAAAAAAAAAGAAAAGGATTATAAAATTTCATACATTAACCTAAATATATCTACATCATCTCTGCATAAGAAATAAAATACCAATTTCTGCTTTACTACTAATTGTGTCCTTCCTTCTCTTTATAAAAGTAGGAGTATAATGTTACATATAATGGAGGTCTTTCCTCCTAAAAGCATTGCTGAGGATGTTAGGAGGCTATCAAAATAATAACAACAGGATGGCCTCTATCAGTAGGCTTTTACAGAATGACCTCCACTCAGGTAGGTCAATAAACTCATCAAACTTTCAGATGGCACTGAGTTAGGGCGAGTAGTTGACACGGTGAATGCTAGAGCCTCAGTCCAGAAGAATTTTAATAAATTTGAGGATTGACCAACAGAACTGTTGTGACCTTCAATAGGAAACAATGCCGAATTCTGCAGCCAGAGTGGAATAACCCCATGTATTGATACAGTCTGGGAAATAGCTTACCAAGCAGCAGCTCTTAAGAAAATATCTGTGACGCTACAGTAGACACCAGGCTACAACAGCGAGCCCTCACTACAAACAAAACAAAGTGCACACTGAACTGTGTTACGAGGACCATGTCAGAAGACCAATGTAAGCAAGTGGTGAGGCAGCCCCAGGAGACCCTCAGTTCTAGAGGGATGCGTAGAAAGTGGGAAAGGTCCAACAAATGGGCATCACGGTCAGGTACCCAATGCACATCCCCTACACAGAGAGGCTGAGGGCACTCAACATGGTATGTTTGGTGAGGAGGAGACCAGAGGGTGATTTAATAACTGCTTACAACTATTTGAAGGGCAAATATTAGGACTCCATCACCAAACTCCTCTTGGTAGCACTAGACAGCGCAACAAGGACAACTGCCACACACTGCAGCTTCATAGGTTCAGGTTGGACAGTTGGAAAAATATTTTGCCTAGCAGCTCTGGAATAAGTTGTCAAACAGGTTGAGAGTTTCTGTCCTTAGAAAGGCTCATCCAGACAAAGCAATGGCTGACGTCGTCCTGTGTTGCAACAGCCCTCTTCTAAGCAGAAGCTTGGACTAGGTGACCTCTGGAGGGCCTTCAAAACAGCATTTTTACAATTTCTTGAAAAGTAGAATTCAAAACTACCCATCCATTCATTCTTAATCTACTATTTTACTGATCACATATTGTAAACATTTTTTTTTCTTTATTTCTAATGGATATTTCAATGTGATACACCTATTCACAGAACTCAACGTTTCAGTACTTCTTTGAGCAAAAGCTGTTCTTGAACATGATCATGGGTGCATCTGCCTAATCTGGAAATCATTTGCCAGACCTATGGCACACTGTTAATTCTTTTCTTTCTTTCTTAATTAACTGTTGTTCGTATCGCTGCACAAAAATTTTGATTTTTGTAGAAGAGCCATGTTGTTAAACGTTCACTGGTATTGCAAACTGAACATTAAGCACAACCGAGTGAAACTGGCAAAAGCACTGCTGGGCAGCATCACCTCCGAAAATAATGTCATAATTCTCATTGTAATCTCTGTATTTGTTGAGAATGCACTAGTGAATTTGCACCAAACTGTTACATACAAAGAAGGGGGCATATCATCTGGCAAATATAGGACACTAAACACCACTTTGTTCAATGAAATTCAAATGTTCTTATCACTGACAAAGTTTCTTTCTTAAAAGGTAGCTTCTTCCTTAAATCTCTAACCAGGTAATGATGTGTGTCAGTATTCAAAAGAGACACAAGTGGCAGCCTTCATCTCTAAAACACAGCATATGTGCCAGTTACAGACTTTTTTTGTATGGGCTTTGTAAAGATGAAAGGGAGATGCTTGGAGAAAGGCAGCAGAAAGCCTGTCCCCAGGTAACCTTAACACATAATGACTTACTGCAGTCTGCACTGACTCGGACCTGGGAGGTGGCTGGGGGAACGAGCCTTGGCACTGCTGAGCTGCTGGGAACTAGTACCTTGCTGCTGGTGCCCACTGCCCAGCCCCAAGGGTGCCCCTGCTCCCCAGCCTTGCCCATTTCCTCCCCACACAACTCCTCATGGCTTTCTCTGGAGGCAGGAGTCAC